>NC_044036.1:212854682-213532584 GCF_901765095.1 Microcaecilia unicolor
CTGCATGCACTGTACACCTACTGAACATGCAGTAAATGCATATTGTGTATATGTGAAAAGGGTCGGGTGGGGTGCGTCATACTCATCTATATAAGGCACGTTTCACACTCCTGCAGGCATGTGCACGTCAAAGACGTCTATGCTTACGAGGGCGTCCACGTGCTGATAGGGGCCATATATGGAATGGTCATCCATATATGGAGCTGTGCATGAAAGGACGTCCCTCACGCAAGGTCGTCTATATAAGGCACTTCTTTTCCAACACGTGGAAAAATGGCACAACGCAGGGAGCCAAATTTTGGAGAAGAGGAGAGCCTGCTGCTTGTCCGGCTCTACCTAAGGCACCGGCACAGGCTGTTTATCCAGCACCACCACCTGCCCCCCAGGCTGCAGGCCATGCGAGCCTGGTCCCGCATCCGGGAAAGACTAGAAAGGTAAGGTTATGGCCCAACCCCCCTCCCCTCCTGTACCTACACATATAACAGCTCCGTCATCAATGTTACCAGCAGTAACTGGAGTGTCCATGCAAGGATCATGAGTAATATAGGAACATGCACAATCACTAATAATTTGTATGTTATTGAAACGACCACCATTCCCACATCCCTACAAGAATGTATTTCGTTAGGCTAGGTATGTGACTATGCTATTAGTGTTATGTGACAATTTCGTTAGTTATGTGAAGGCCACATTTTCCAACCCCTCTTTGCAGCCAGTGGGTTACAACGCCTCCGAATAGTGGAAACATGAGACCAATGAAACCTATACCATACTTTATAACATGGTCATGATAACACATATAAAGTAGTTTAACAAGCATACATTATAATGTATACAAACGGTACTGTCTGGCCTCATGCCCACCTCTCTGGCATCATCTGCATAGGAACCAACTCGGTGGCTGCTGTGGGTGCTTGACCACCCCACCCCCAATATCAAATATGTATGGAGGGAGGGGTCATCTCCACTGGGGGTTCCACCCCCCAAAATGGTAAAAAGGTGGCTCCTATGATTCACTACCAATGGAGGTGCCCCCCCCCCCCCAACACTGTAGACCCTCTCTCTCTGGTATGTGAATAGCAAATGAATGTGTGCAGAGGACAAAAAGGACCAACACCCCTGACCCCTGCTCTACAAACTTATATCTTACAGACGCTTTGGAGTCCACAGGGACCTGGAGTCCCTGAGGAGGTGGTTCCGCCGGGTGAGGCGGGAGAGGCCCGACCTCATCCGGGCGGTGCGAAGGCACCTCAGGGCTCGCCGTAAGTATTCAAAAACAGGACACCTGTACAGATTACTACATACATTTCATGAATAAAGCAAATGTGTTGTACAATATCACTTCCCATGTGCCTAATAGCCACCTAGTAAGTAATACCATATCTGTCCCAGATCAAGGATGCAGGTTGCAGGGGTTCTCCCATGAGCGTGCCTGCAATGTCCAACCATCCCCCCCGAGATGAATGAGATGATATGCCACACTTTACTATTCCCCTTATTGTGGTGGCTGATTACTGTGTCCTGGTACAGCTGCCTGAGGCCCTACTTTTACTGCATGTTATGGCCTAAATCACATAAAAGAATTGTGCTCAACACCCTTCCCACTGCCCCCCCCCCCAATAACTCCTACAACAACTGCCCATCAACCCCTCGTTGCATCTCACAATGCAAACATGCTGGTCAGCAATGAATTTGGTATGGCAACATGTCCTGCGTGGTGTGTGTCAGAGGAGGGTCCAGGGTTCTGTTTCATGTCATCTGATGCAGCTCATTCCCCATGGGCATAGGCTACGCCTTACCACACCCTGCCCCATCCCCTGCCTCACGCCACCCAGCTACTGCACTATGCAAGCCATGGTGTATGCACTGATCTCAATCACACTCCTTTTACATACACAGGGCTCCACCAGCAGGAAGCTGAGCGGGAGGATGAGGAGGGCCACCACCTCCAGGAGGAGGAGGAGGAGCAGGAGGAGCAGGAGGAGGGGCACCTGGATGAGGAGGAGGAGGCGGAGCAGCAGCCAGGCCAGGAGGCGGCCCACCAGGAGGAGGAGGAGGACTCGGAGGAGGGAGTCCTCATCATAGATGAGGATGAGGACATTCATGAGGACCCCTCCCCACCTGCAGCTCCGTATGAGGCCTCTCCCTCCCCTCAGGCAGCGCCATCGCCTGGCCCACCTCCATCCCCTGGGCCAGCTTCAGTGTCCCCTGGCCCACCTCCATCCCCTGGGCCATCTTCAGTGTCCCCTGGCCCACCTCCAGCCTTTGGCCCTGCTACTGTGGTGCGCCTCCTGCAGCAGCTGGTAGATGGCCAGCAGCAGCTTATACAGTGGTGGAAATAAGTATTTGATCCCTTGCTGATTTTGTAAGTTTGCCCACTGACAAAGACATGAGCAGCCCATAATTGAAGGGTAGGTTATTGGTAACAGTGAGAGATAGCACATCACAAATTAAATCCGGAAAATCACATTGTGGAAAGTATATGAATTTATTTGCATTCTGCAGAGGGAAATAAGTATTTGATCCCCCACCAACCAGTAAGAGATCTGGCCCCTACAGACCAGGTAGATGCTCCAAATCAACTCGTTACCTGCATGACAGACAGCTGTCGGCAATGGTCACCTGTATGAAAGACACCTGTCCACAGACTCAGTGAATCAGTCAGACTCTAACCTCTACAAAATGGCCAAGAGCAAGGAGCTGTCTAAGGATGTCAGGGACAAGATCATACACCTGCACAAGGCTGGAATGGGCTACAAAACCATCAGTAAGACGCTGGGCGAGAAGGAGACAACTGTTGGTGCCATAGTAAGAAAATGGAAGAAGTACAAAATGACTGTCAATCGACAAAGATCTGGGGCTCCACGCAAAATCTCACCTCGTGGGGTATCCTTGATCATGAGGAAGGTTAGAAATCAGCCTACAACTACAAGGGGGGAACTTGTCAATGATCTCAAGGCAGCTGGGACCACTGTCACCACGAAAACCATTGGTAACACATTACAACATAACGGATTGCAATCCTGCAGTGCCCGCAAGGTCCCCCTGCTCCGGAAGGCACATGTGACGGCCCGTCTGAAGTTTGCCAGTGAACACCTGGATGATGCCGAGAGTGATTGGGAGAAGGTGCTGTGGTCAGATGAGACAAAAATTGAGCTCTTTGGCATGAACTCAACTCGCCGTGTTTGGAGGAAGAGAAATGCTGCCTATGACCCAAAGAACACCGTCCCCACTGTCAAGCATGGAGGTGGAAATGTTATGTTTTGGGGGTGTTTCTCTGCTAAGGGCACAGGACTACTTCACCGCATCAATGGGAGAATGGATGGGGCCATGTACCGTACAATTCTGAGTGACAACCTCCTTCCCTCCGCCAGGGCCTTAAAAATGGGTCGTGGCTGGGTCTTCCAGCACGACAATGACCCAAAACATACAGCCAAGGCAACAAAGGAGTGGCTCAGGAAGAAGCACATTAGGGTCATGGAGTGGCCTAGCCAGTCACCAGACCTTAATCCCATTGAAAACTTATGGAGGGAGCTGAAGCTGCGAGTTGCCAAGCGACAGCCCAGAACTCTTAATGATTTAGAGATGATCTGCAAAGAGGAGTGGACCAAAATTCCTCCTGACATGTGTGCAAACCTCATCATCAACTACAGAAGACGTCTGACCGCTGTGCTTGCCAACAAGGGTTTTGCCACCAAGTATTAGGTCTTGTTTGCCAGAGGGATTAAATACTTATTTCCCTCTGCAGAATGCAAATAAATTCATATACTTTCCACAATGTGATTTTCCGGATTTAATTTGTGATGTGCTATCTCTCACTGTTACCAATAACCTACCCTTCAATTATGGGCTGCTCATGTCTTTGTCAGTGGGCAAACTTACAAAATCAGCAAGGGATCAAATACTTATTTCCACCACTGTAGTTGGCCAGCACCAGCTGCTGCAGGAGGTGAGAGCCCTACGGCAGGGCAATGAGCAGCTCCAGGGCCCACTAAGGGTACTGCTGGGGCTGCTCATTGCCCTGCTACAGAGGGCCTTGCTCAGAGGGCGTGGCCGCCCTTAATTTAAATAGGGGGGGCCTGTTGGGGGTGTGGGGAGTGGGTGGGGGAGGGAATTGTTGGGGTTGTGTGTGTGGGGGGAGGGAAATGTTGGGGTTGTGTGTGTGGGGGGAGGGAAATGTTGGGGGTTCTGTGGGGGGTGGGGGAGGGAATTGTTGGGGTTGTGTGTGGGGGGGGAGGGAAATGTTGGGGGTTCTGTGGGGGGTAGGGGAGGGAATTGTTGGGGTTGTGTGTGTGGGGGAGGGAAATGTTGGGGGTTCTGTGGGGGGGTGGGGGGAGGGAATTGTTGGGGTTGTGTGTGTGGGGGGAGGGAAATGGGGGAGGGAATTGTTGGGGTTGTGTGGGGAGTTGTGGGGGGGAGGAGGGCATTGTTGGAGCTTATTTTGTAGGGGTGGGGGGGGAAATAAATGTTTCTGTTACAATATAACTATCAGGGTGTGTGTGTGTGTGTTTGTCTCCCTTGTGCATTACATATCACCAAATGGTGCTGTTGAGTTGAGAGGAAGGAGGCAGCAATATGCATAGCATTAAATGTGCTGTGTGAATGAGAAGGTGATGTATGTCTGAGAATGTTGGCCATACAGAACACCACCTGTTCATTCCAACCTGCATGGCCATATGTGCAGGGGGGTTGGGCCAGGGAGGCTGGATGGATATTTGTGTTCATTAATAAAAATGGCCAGCCAGCATCTCTCTCTCCCTCCCTCCCCTCCACCATACTGACCCACAATACAGAGTGCCATCAATAAGAGATTAATAGTGTACCACGTGTGATCTGCCAGGTACACACTTCCACATAACTCCAGGTACCACATACACAGTGTTTGCTGTCTGATGGACACATATCCTTACCCACAAGCCACATTGGTGGGGGGGGGGGGCCAAGAAGGACCTACAAACAGCTGGCTCATATTTTCACATTGAATACATCAGCTATGGTATATAATGCTGAGGAGCAAAAGGGAAACAATGGGAAACCCAATAGATGGATGGGTACTTCATCACAGTTGCAATGTAATACTTGTGTTAGGGAAGGGCACAAATAAAAATGGTGCTCATTATTTGCAGGTGTGATCACACTTTCTCCAGTAGTCGATCAAGGTGTGTTACATTCAAGTATTCTGGGTTTGTGTCAAACTTTGTCCCTGAAGTGACTTGCCTTAGGTGGGATTTGAACCAGCAACCTTATGATTATAAGGCTGGTGCTCTAACCACTAGGCCACAGCAGCCACCAGGCTTTAGCCACCACCAGTTACTTTGGGTTGGTACCTGTACACACACCCCTCTCCCTCACCACCACGTCATAGGCCTCAGTGGCACTACCTGTAGCCACCTCGATCATTTTGTCCAGGCTACCGATTAAAAACAATGTAATGTGCATGTTCCCTACCCTACTACCTATGGAGCAATTTAGGAAGGTGTTCCATAATGTGCTATACACATCCATTGCATTAATCATTCTCCCCTCCCCCGCATATGGACCTTGAGAATGGGTGGCCACTTCATAAATGGGGACTGGGGTACACCAGATAAACAAGGAAGATGGAAGCTACCGGGAACCAATACAGCACCTCCAACAGCTGGCCCACACCACTGAGGACCTGCCAACCCCACAGTACAGTGCACAGGAACCTGGTGAAAAGAGAGCTACCTAACATCTGACTCCAGACTACATACATACAGTGAATGCACACTCCTTGACTATGAGCACAAAGAGAAGAGGTGGCAGACAAATGAGAGCTTACCATGAACGTCTGTTTCAAGACTGTGTAGTGCGCCTTTTATCTTCTGGAACATTAGCTGCACATCTCCCTGATTGAAATGACCCTTACCGAGGGGTGCTTGATTTGGGCCGACTGTACTAAATTCTTGGCCCCCACACACTGCCTGCTACAACCAGGCAGAGAGAATGGGAGAAAGGAAGGGAGCATCAGGGGATGTGGAAGATAGGAAACGGAAGGCGTGGTGGCTGAGGGCCAACAATAATTCCCCCCCCCCCCCTAAATACACAGGTGTACCCAAGCATACATTGCTAAACACATACCTTCATATAAGTGAGGGTAAAACCCTGTAAATGATTATTACGAACAACGGGCAAGGTCTAAGTGCAGGAAATGGCAGGTAAAATAGCAATGAAGAAAGGGAAGGCAGGTGGAGACGCCCATACTTATCTACTCATAATCGAAACCATGTGTTCCTAATCGCTATCTGAGCTGGGCACGCTTAGGAATTATGTGTATAATTGAAAAAGAAACGCCCATATCAGAAACACCTATTCCCCCGTCTCAATGGGCGTTCTTGGCGCCTATATAAACGCCCACTCCGTATTTTCGAAAACCCCATTGGTACAATGCCACCACGCATGCCGCCGACCCGGAAGGGTAATTTTGTCGAAGCAGAGGTGGAGCTCCTGGTGCAAGAAATAGTACAGCGGCACCGGAGTCTGTTTGCTCCCACAGGGCAGAGGCTGGCAGCAACATTAAAGCAGCGCGAATGGGAGGCAGTACGGGACAGCCTGAATGCTGTCTTCCATGCTGGGAGAGACGTGGAGGATTGCAAGAGGAAGTGGCGGAAGCTGAGGAGGGATGTTCGGAGGAAGGCGGGGGCCAATCCCCCAGGCAATGACACTGCCAACCTTACGCCCATGGAGCTGATGGTGTACTCCCTCCTACCCCAGGAGGGCATCCACGGGATTGGCTCCCTGGACACCTCGGGCCAGGCTGAGGACTCAGGTAGGTGTTTCATTATGCAGTTGGGGTATCTGTTGTGCTGCAGTACACTTGTGTTATAGAAGTTGGGGTCAGGGGGAGGGAGGTGAGGAGTGGGGGGCAGGAGGAGGTAGGTAGGTGGGGGGGGGGAGTATCTCTGGCTGTCTTTATGTATATTAACAGGCCACCTTTATGATGCTGTTGTGACCTGGTAACCCCTACTCACTAGCTCTCTACCCTTACTCCCTATCCCTACCGTTGTCATAGGGTTTCCTCTTACTTGTCCTGTGTGCCCATATTTATTGAATTAATTGTAAGCTCTATTTGAGTAGTGGTAGTGGTCATGTGTGTTATAGGAGCAAGCAGACAGGGTGGGTGCTGTGTGTGTGTGTGAGCACCCCCAATATTGAGGAAAGATCATTTAGCTGTGCAGGGAGGAGTGTTGGTCACTGGGCTTAGCACCCCCAATACTACTTTCCAGTTGGCTCCCATGGGTGTGTGTAGGTTACTACTGTGGCAGAACTTTGGGGGCCGTCCTTCCCTACTACTCCCTCCTATTTTCCCATTACCAAACTGTGCCTAGTTCCTCCTGTGACCTCTGTGCTCTACTGAGTGTGGGCCACATGCATTCAACTGAAGGAGCCTGTAATGGGGGTCATAAAGCAGTTCTATGCAGTTTAGCAAGTCAGTAGTAACACAACACATGCTGCAATGTTGTTCAATTTAACAATTATACAACTAACAGCTTGAGCACAACGTTGTGAGTGGTGTCCTTCTCTTGGCTGCTCATCCACCACCTCTACCCAGCTGCCTGCGGGGCTCTCTCTTTCGTACCCGTGTCAATTCCATTCCTCCTCACCATCTCTTTGCTGGGTCATCAGGTTGGGGGACATACCAATGTATATGAATGCTGAAAGACAAAAGTGGGTTATTTGCACCAACACTATTCCTCACTCTTGTGCTATACAGGTGATGACTCAGAGGAGGCTGGCCCTAGTGGCCTGCAAGGCCAACGCCCTACACCAGCAGTCCAGCCTCAACCTCCACAGCCTGCAGCACCAGCAGTCCAGCCTCCACCACCTGCACCAGCTGTCCAGCCTCTACCACCACCAGCTGTCCAGCCTCTGCCACCACCACCACCACCTGCACCAGCTGTCCAGCCTCTGCCACCACCACCACCACCACCACCTGCACCAGCAGAGGCCGCACCTCCAGCACCGGAGGACTTTGTTGAGGAGGAGGAGGGCCCAGCTCCCCGCCAGAGGCCATCCGGCCAAAGGAGGCAACTCCTGCGGCTGGCCACGGAACTACTCCGCCACAACGTGCGCTTGGAGGAGTACCGGCAGCAGAAACTGGAGCTGCAGCGCCAAGCACTGGAGGCACAGCAGCGAGCACACCAGGAACTCCTCCAGGCGCAACGTGAAGGCCACCAGGAGGTGCTCCAGCAACTGAGACGGCTGGAGCAGAGCATCCAACACCTGCGCCCTCAGGGCACCGCGCCTACTCCAGCCCCCGTGCTGCTGGAGCAGCCCCTGCCATCAACATCCTCCTCCACTGACCACCAGCAACCACCAGCTAAGAGGTGGGCATTGCGATCCTCAGCCTCCGCACCCACTCCTGCAGCACCCACCAAATCTGCTCCCATTCTGGGTCCTGTGGCCAGACCACTAGAACCAAGAAGGTGGCCCGATTTCCACGGTGCAGCCGAAGCCGCAGGCTGCCGTGGGGATAGGGAGGAGGACACTGGGAGCAGCAGCTCAGAAGAGGGTGAAGAGACTTCCCGTGCAGCACCAGCTGCAAAGGAAGGGCGTGGGAGGGGTAGGAGGGGACAGGGGAAGGGAAGGGGAAAATGATCGGACATGCTGTAGGGTGAGGGTTGGTGGGAGGGGGGTGGGTGTGGGAGGGGGGTGGTGGTGGTGGTGGGGTTGAACACACACATGCACTGAATGTAAAAAATAAATGTTCACTTACTTTCACCTAAAACTTGTTTCAATGAGTCTTTGTCTTGCTCTTACGCCAAGCTGGTAGGCATTGAGCTCTGCTCTGTGGGCTGGGGGTGGAGGGGGCTCCTCTTCCAGCTCATCTGGGGCCTCTTCTGGTGGTGGCTGTGGCTCCTCTGGGAGAGGCTGTCCTCTGCGCTGGGCCAAATTGTGTAACATGCAGCACGCCACAAAGATCTTGGCCACCTTTTCTGGACTGTAGAGCAGCTCTCCTCCAGACCGGTCCAGACAGCGGAAGCGGTTTTTCTATAAACCAAAGGTGCGCTCAATGATCCCCTGGGTGCTGCGATGTCTCCTGTTGTAGGTTTCTTCTGGCCCTGGTTGTGGGTGGATCAGGGGGGTCATGAGCCATGTCCTCTGCGGGTAGCCTCGGTCACCTTTGCAGAAAAGCAGAATGAGATAGATGAGTGTGTATCGCTTGGAGCAGGTACAGGGGGGGCGGGGGGATTTGGATAGTGGGTTGTGGTGGAGGAAGCCAGGGCGGAGGGTTGCCCAGTGGAGGAGGTCTAGTATGGGTGGTACATGCATGTTGCACTTACCTAGTAGCCATCCACCAATGAACTCCCCTCGCTCGAACCTGCGGAAGATGCCCGAGTGCTGTAGGATGTAGGCATCGTGGCTGGAGCCGGGGTACCTGGCACACACGTCTAATATCTCCCCCTGGGCATCACATACAACTTGCATGTTCATAGAATGAAATGCCTTCCTATTTCTGTAGGTGGCTTCGTGTGCCCGGGGGGGTCTGAGGGCTACGTGTGTGCAGTCTATCACACCGATGACCGAGGGGAATCTAGCAAGAGCATAGAAGGCGGCCATGTTGTTGTGCAGGGCCTGGGGGGTGGTGGGGAAACTGATGTAGTGTGAGGTGTGAGTTATGAAGGCATCCAGGAACTGGGTGAGACAGTGTGAAATAGAAGCCTGGGTGAGGCCTGTGTTAGCAGCTAATACGGATTGAAAACTGCCAGTGGCCAGGACAGAGAGAGCGGAAGTGATTTTGAGGTGGGCAGGGATGGGGTTATTCCTACGTGTCTGGGGCTGAAGGAGGGGTGTCAGCTGCTCACACAGCTGACGAATGGTGGCCCTATCAAACCTGAACCTTGTTAGACACTGCTGGTCAGTGAGTTGTAGGAAGGTGGTGCGGGGCCTAAACACTCGGGGCCGTGAATACCTCCTGCGGTGGGTGGCCTCTTCGTGTAGCATGCATGCCACAAGTGCATTAAGTGCATCCATATCCCCACCACCAGTGCAAGTATTAGGACTAGTAGTCAAGCAGCACCACACACAGATCTTTCACTTCCAGCCACCACACCCTCTGGCCACTCACTCGCCAAACAGTACAGGAACACAGAGACAAACGGAGGTCAGGGAATAGAGTATACACGTGGGAGGAGTGAATGGGGAGGGATAGGGGGAGGGGAAGGGGGTGATGGAGCAAAGGAGTAGGAGTAAGGAACGGTCAAAGGGTAAGACACAAAAAGAGGCAGGGCACACAGACAACCGTCACAGGTACTGAACACGCTCGGCTTTCTCTCTGCAACCACCACTTCAGCTCTTCCACCAACTATATCGCCACTCTCCAACTACACACAATCGCTAATGGGTCTAAAGACGCTTTCCCCCTTGCTCTGGTTGCTTTTATTTCGGGTCCATCATATTACGCCCATCTTCCCGCTCAACCAGAGCCATTTCGCTATTCGTTATACGTTGTACCCGTCCACGTCGTATCACCGCCCCTAACACGCCCCCGACACGCCTCTTATTTGGACGTTTTTACGTCCACGTACGAGCGACACGGACGCACTGAAACATTGCTTTCGATTATATGGATTTACTCGTTTTTGTGAGATTAACGTCCATCTCCCGATTTAGGTCGGAACTTGGGCGTTTGTCTCGTTCGATTATAAGCAGGTATGTCTACTGCAAGTATGATGTAAATAGTTATCTGAAGAAACTGTAAGTAAACATCATTTTTGTTTGGAAGTTAAAGAAGAGAGAGTAATTGAATCTTTTATTCAAGAGTCTGTGTGAGAGAGAGAGAGAGAATTTAAATTTAAAAAAAAATGGGAGTTAACACTTCTAAAGCTCTGCTGCGTATGGGCTAAATCTGCTGAAGTAAAAGTCTATTTTTTCATTTCTCCCATCATTAACAAGGTACAAATTGTATCACAGAGAGAATCAAATTGGAGGGGGGGTTGCACTATATGTTAGAGGGAATTGAGTCAAACATAGTAATATAGTAGGTGATGGCAGAAAAAGACCTGTACAGTCCATCCAGTCTGCCCAACAAGATAAACTCATATGTGCTACTTTATATGTATACCTGACCTTGATTTGTATCTCAAAACAAAAGCAAAAAGGAGGTGAAAACCCTCACGAAACCGTGAGATAAAAAGTAAAAAGTGAGGAGAATAGTTGAGGATACCAAAAACGTATATGTTTATTCACATAAAAAAACAATTGTATGTATAAAATATAAAACGGACCCGACACGGCCGTGTTTCGGCCCTAAGGCCTGCCTCAGGGGTCTTTGCAACCTCGGAAGATGTTTCTCAGAATGTATATTCCAAGGAAAATATCAGGACGATAATCTCTTAAGATCTATGTACTCCTCTCTTCTAAAAAAACATATACAATTCGTAGACATCTCTCTGGAGAGAAGCATCATTTGAACGTTGTGCTTTTTAGCACATTTCTTATATATATGTTTTTTTAGAAGAGAGGAGTACATAGATCTTAAGAGATTATCGTCCTGATATTTTCCTTGGAATATACATTCTGAGAAACATCTTCCGAGGTTGCAAAGACCCCTGAGGCAGGCCTTAGGGCCGAAACACGGCCGTGTCGGGTCCGTTTTATATTTTATACATACAATTGTTTTTTTATGTGAATAAACATATACATTTTTGGTATCCTCAACTATTCTCCTCACTTTTTACTTTTTATCTCTTGATTTGTATCTGCCATTTTCAGGGCACAGACTGTAGAAGTCTGCCCAACAGTAGCCCTGCCTCCCAACCACTAGCCCCACCTCCTAACCACCGGTACTGCCACCCAATCTCTGCTAAGCTTCTGAGGATCCATTTCTTCTGAACAGGATTCCTTTATGTTTATCCCATGCATTTTTGAATTCCGTTACCGTTTTCATCTCCACCATGTCCCTCGGGAGGGCATTCCAAGTATCCACCACTCTCTCCATGAAGAAATACTGACATTTTTCTTGAGTCTGCCCCCCTTCAACCTCGTTTCTACCGCCTTCCCGTCTCCAGAAAATGTTCATTTGCAGATTAATACCTTTCAAATATTTGAACGTCTGTATCATATCACCCTTGTTTCTCCTTTCCTCCAAGTTATACATGTTCAGATCAGCAAGTCTCTCCTCATACATCTTGTGACGCAAATCCCATACCATTTTTGCAGCTTTTCTTTGCACCGCTTCAATTCTTTTTACATCCTTAGCAAGATACGGCCTCCAAAACTGAACACAATACTCCAGGTGGGGCCTCACCAACGATTTGTACAGGGGCATCAACACCTCCTTTCTACTGCTGGTCACACCTCTCTCTATATAGCCTAGCAACCTTCTGGCTACGGCCACCGCCTTGTCACACTGTTTCGTCGCATTCTCACAATTATCAACACTCCAGACCACACCCTCCCTATCTCAGACAGCCTGAAAATCCTCGGCGTCACAATAGCCCGCTACCTAACACTAGAGAATGAATTGAGTTGCACTTTTCTGACCACTGACAGGTCAGTTATGACCCATGAACTGCATAGCTAAAGGCTCAAACTTAAAAATGCCTGAGGGCTGCATCTTTCTGTACTTTCTGCTGAAAGCTGTGAATTCGAGGTCATGCTGATCTACAGCAAGGAGCGCTCTTCCCCTCCCTGACAGATTTGGTGCCACTGACTCTACATCACAAGGACACTAAGAATGTATACACAGTTTGAAAACGAAGATGAGTTGAGGTTACTAGACAAAACAATGATAAGACCTGGGTCTTGGAGAAATTCCTGTGGCAAAATGACGGCTACAATCTCCTGTAAAAGAAACCTTGGACTTGTTATAAGATGCTGTGTTCCATAACATTCAGATAGTGTGTTCCATTCTATGTAAACAATGCAGTAAGACAGAAATTAGCTGAAGTTGCAAGGCTGTATGATTTGGGAGGGAATTGATGCCCAATCCATTGTACAAAAAGGTATATAAGTCACTGTTGTATTGTATTTAGGCAGAGGCTAAGATGATTATCAGTTAGTAAATCTTTACAGCAGTGGTATCTCTCTCCCTCTCATAACAAATTGCCCCCCCCCCTCTCGGCAGCTATGGTGTGCTTCTCCATAGCCTGTACCTGGATTACTCTTGTGTCTGCTGCCTGCCTTTTGACCTTGCCTGTACCTGGATTACTCTTGTGTCCGCTGCCTGCCTCCAGACCTTGCCTGTATCTGGATCACTCTCTTGCCTGCTGCCTTTCTAGCCATCATGTTCATCACCCCGTTCCCTGCTCCATCTCGTAAGCCCTGCAGGCCACCCGCACCTAGGGGCTCAACCTCTGGGGAATGGCGGTCAGCGCAGGTGAAACCTGGGGTTGTCCGGCCGCCAAGCAAAACCTGGTCCGAGTACTGGGCTCGACAGCGCTCTACTTGGTACAAAACTCACAGGTCTGACAGGTATTCCTCTCCGTGTTCCTCTTCTTGAGTTTTTCTATATTTCATGAACACCAACTCTTTAGCCTTTATTTTCTCAGCCACTTGCTTGGAGAACCATATCGGTTTCCTTTTTCTCTTGCTTTTATTTACTCACATAAAGGTTTGTGGCCATATTTATCGCTTCTTTCAGCCTGGACCACTGCCCTTCTACTTCTCGTATGTCCTCCAAGCCCATCAGCTCCTTCCTCGGGAATTCCCCCATTTTACTAAAGTCAGCATGCTTAAAATCCAGGACTTTTTTTAAGTGGCTGCCCTCCACTTCAGCTGTTATATCAAACTAAACTGTTTGATGGTCACTGCTGCCCAGGTGGGCACCCACTCGGACATTTGACACACTATCCCCATTTGTGAGCACCAGAGGGGGAGTCAAATAAAATAAACATTTCACATGACACAGATAGCAGCGTGGAATCATTATGGATAGAAATTCCATGTGTGAAGGGAAGGCGTATTCTTGTAGGGTTGTACTACAGTCCACCGGGACAGAACAAACAGACAAATGGAGAAATGTTTACAGAGATGATGAAAGCTGGCAAACTGGGCAACACTATAATAATGGGTGATTTCAATTACCAAACAATAATTCAATGAACAGTATGAGCTGTAACTCCTGCTTGTGTAATCTAATACTGTAGGGACTGATAAACAGCCAAACACAATCTCAAAGGATTGTGCATAAAATGAATAAATGTCAGTAATGATAAACACATGGGAAATACCCTCAGAAACCAAGGTTTCTACCAAGGTCTGACCAACAAAACACTGATATCTATAAAAGATTTTTGTGTCTGTGATCTTGTCTCTTTCATAGGGTATATTTTCCCACAAATTAACAAATAAGACTAATTGTTCAAGACATTACTGAGTACAATAAACTTTTCAAGCTACAGCATAGCTTAAGTAAAAAAAAACTTAGCTTTCTCTTAGCTGGCTTGATACCCCACACTTCAACTGGTGACTTTCAATCTTATTCACGGGGCCCAGATTGTTTCACCCACTTCAGGGCTTCATCAGGAACCACTCAACTTGAGCATGATTGTTGTAGGGTTATAGATAGGATTGCTTGATTTCTGAGCTCCTAGAATATCAGTGTTTTGTTGGTCAGACCTTGGTAGAAACCTTGGTTTCTGAGGGTATTTCCCACATGTTTATCATTATTGACATTTATTCATTTTATGCACAACCCTTTGAGATTGTGTTTGGCTGTTTCTCAGTCCCTATTTGATTTCAATTACCCCAATATTGACTGTATAAATGTTACATCAGGGAGTGCCAGGGAGAAAAAAAATTTCTAGATGTAATAAACGACTGCTTTTTGGACCAGCTGGTCCAGGAACTGATAAGAGAAGGAGTCATTTTGGATCTGGTCCTTGGTGGCATACAGGGCATAGTGCGAGAGGTGGTGGTGTTGGGTCCCCTGGGAAACAGTGATCATAACATGATCAAGATTGAACTACTAGCTGGGATGAACCCGCAAAGGAAATCTACTGTAGCTGCATTTAATTTTTGAAAGGGTGACTATAATAAAATTAGGAAAATGGTTAATAAGAAACTAAAAGGATCAGCTGCAAAGGTTAGGACACTAGCAGGCTTATTTTCAAAAGAGAAGGGCGCCCATCTTCCGACACAAATCGGGAGATGGGCGTCCTCTCAGTATCGCCCAAATCGGCATAATTGAAAGACGATTTTGGGTGTCCTCAACTGCTTTCCGTCGCAGGGACAACCAAAGTTGACGGGGGCGTGTCGGCACGTAGCGAAGGCGGGATTGGGACGTGATTAAGAGGTGGGCTTCCTCAGCCAATAATGGAAAAAAGAAGGGCGTCCCTGACGAGTACTTGGCCGACTTTACTTGGTCCATTTTTTCTTGCGACCAAACCTCAAAAAGGTGCCCAAACTGAACAGATGACCACCGGAGGGAATCAGGGATCACCTCCCCTTACTCCCCCAGTGGTCACCAACCCCCTCCCACCCTAAAAGAAAACGTAAAAATTTTTTTGCCAGCCTCAAATGTCATACCCAACTCCATGACAGCAGTATGCAGGTCCCTGGCGCAGTTTTAGTGGGTGCAGTGCACTTCAGCCAGGCGGACCCAGGCCCATCACCCCTACCTGTTACACTTGTGGTGGTAAATGTGAGCCCTCCAAAACCCACCTGAAACCCATTGTACCCACATGTAGGTGCCCCCCTTCACTCCTTAGGGGTATGGTAATGTTGTACAGTTATGGGGAGTGGGATTTGGGGGAGGGGGTTGAGGAGCTCAGCACACAAGGTAAGGGAGCTATGCACCTGGGAGCTTTTTCTGAAGTCCACTGCAGTGCCCCCTAGGGTGCCCGGTTGGTGTCCTGGCATGTCAGAGGGACCAGTGGACTATGAATTCTGGCTCCTCCCATGACCAAAGGGCTTGGATTTGGTCGTTTTTAAGATGGGCGTCCTCGGTTTCCATTATGGCCGAAAACCAGGGACGACCATCTCTAAGGTCGACCATCTCAACATTTAGGTCGACCATCTCTAAGGTCGACCTAAATGTTGAGATTTGGCCGTCCCCGACCGTATTATCGAAACAAAAGATGGACACCCATCTTGTTTCGATAATTCGGGTTTCCCCGCCCCTTCGCGGGGCCGTCATGCAAGGATGCCATCATGAAAACTCGGGTGCCCCGTTCGATTATGCCCCTCTAAATCAGGCATGGACGTTATTCAAAAATTCCAACTTGGAAGCCCAGTCCAGATGCATTCCACGTATTTGCAAAGCTGGAAAGAAGAGAAAACATCAGCCAACATGGTTAAAAGGTGCAGTTAAAGAAGCTATTACAGCCAAAATATTTTCCTTCAAAGAATGGAAAAAGGATCCAAATTAAGAAAATAAGAAGCAACATAAGCACTGGCAAGTCAGATGCAAAGCATTAATAAAGAAGGTTAAAAGGGAATATGAAGAGACACTTGCCACAGAGGCTAAAACTCACAGTAACAACTTTTTCAGGTACATCAGAAGCTGAAAGCCTGCGAGGTAATCTGTGGGACCATTAGATCACAAAGGAGTAAAAGGGGCGCTCAGGGAAAACAAGGCCATAGCGGAGAAACTGAATGAATTATTTGCATCTGTCTTTATGGAAGAAAATGTAAGAGATCTGATTGTACCGGATTTGGTTTTCAAGGGTGATGATGCAGAGGAACTGAGAGAAATCTCGGTGAACATGGAAGATGTAGAACTGAAAAATGAGCTTGCGGAGCTACTGCTAGTGATATGCAATTTATCCTTAAAATCAAGCGTGCAACCAGAAGATTGGAGGGTGGCCAATGTAACGCCGATTTTTTTTTTTAAAGGCTCCAGGGGAGATCCGGGAAATTATAGACCGGTAAGTCTGATGTCGGTGCCAGGGAAAATGGTAGAGGCTATTATTAAAAACAAAATTACACACAAAATTAGGACATAAACTCAGAGAATTCTTAAAAGGGGATGCACATGGTCACGTTTCCATATCTAGTTTGCACCGGGCCCTGCTGTCGCTCTTTCCGCCCCGAAACTATGGAGCACTCATAGAGGCTTGGAGCAAAGACCTGGGATATGAATTAAAGGGAGTAAATTTTGCAAAATTGATAAAAGATATCCCCAGGCAAGTTAGCGGGGCAGAGCTACAGGAGAGCCAGTATAGGATATTACATAGGGGATACATGGCACAAACACAGGCAGCAAGAGCGGGCTGTGCACCGGATGCTCAGTGTGTAAAGTGTAGACAAGTGAGAAATACACTTCTACCCATTACCACTCAGAGTTGCAGTCATCTACCGCCCCCCTGATAAGCCCCTCTCTTCATTCCTTACTGACTTCGACGCTTGGCTCACCATCTTTCTTGATCCCGCATCTCCATCCCTCATTCTTGGTGATTTTAACATTCACGTTGACAACCCATCCAACTCCTACGCTTCTAAATTCCTCACTCTGATATCCTCCTTTAACCTCCGACTATGCTCTACCACCCCTACCCACCGTGATGGCCATTGTCTCGACCTCGTTCTCTTCTCTTACTGCTCACCTTCCAATTTCTGCACCTCAGTCCTTCCTATCTCAGATCATCACCTAATCACCCTCACACTTCATCACCCTCCCCCTCAACCTCGCCCAACTATAACCACGGCCTTCAGGAATCTCCAAGCTGTCGACCCCCCTACCCTGTCCTCTCACATCTCCAATCTCTTCCCTTCCATTTCGTCTTCTGAATCTGTCAACACGGCTGTCTCTACCTACAATGAAATTCTCTCCACTGCTCTGGATACCCTAGCACCATCGGTCTCTCGCCCCACTAAGCGCATTAATCCTCAGCCCTGGTTAACCCCTTGCATCCGCTACCTTCGCTCCTGCACCCGATCTGCTGAATGACTGGAGGAAATCTCACACCCTGTCAGAATTCACCCATTACAAATTCATGCTATCCTCCTTCCAGTCCTCCCTATTCCATGCCAAACAGGAATATTATTCCCAATTAACCAATTCTCTTGGCTCCAACCCTCGTCGCCTCTTCGCCACCCTCAACTCCCTACTTAAAGCGCCCTCTGCTCCCACCCCCCCCCCCTCACTCTCTCCTCAAACACTAGCTGACTACTTCCGCGATAAAGTGCAGAAGATAAACCTTGAATTCACTTCCAAGCCTTCTCCTCCCTGTGACTTCTTAACCCGCTCCCTCAACCAACCTAACCTGGCCTCCTTCTCCTCCTTCCCTGAGATCACCGAAGAGGAAACTGCTCGCCTTCTTTCTTCCTCTAAGTGCACCACCTGTTCCTCTGACCCCATTCCCACCAATCTCCTTACCAACATCTCCCCTACAGTTAACCCCTCAATCTGTCACATCCTCAACCTCTCTCTCTCCACTGCTACTGTCCCTGACACCTTCAAGCACGCTGTAGTCACACCACTTCTCAAAAAAACATTACTTGACCCCACCTGTCCCTCCAATTACCGCCCCATCTCCCTTCTACCCTTCCTCTCCAAATTACTTGAACGCGCTGTCCACAGCCGCTGCCTCGATTTCCTCTCCTCTCAGGCCGTCCTTGATCCGCTTCAATCCGGCTTTCGCCCATTACACTCGACAGAAACAGCTCTCTCCAAAGTCTGCAATGACCTGTTCCTGGCCAAATCCAAAGGTCACTATTCCATCCTCATCCTCCTCGACCTATCTGCCGCCTTCGACACCGTCAATCATAATTTACTTCTTGACACACTGTCCTCATTCGAGTTCCAGGGCTCCGTCCTCTCCTGGTTCTCCTCGTATCTTTCCCAACGCACCTTCAGAGTATTTTCTAATGGCTCTTCTTCCACCCCCATCCCGCTCTCTGTTGGGGTTCCTCAAGGATCTGTCCTTGGACCGCTTCTTTTCTCGATATACACCTCTTCCCTGGGTTCGCTGATCTCATCACATGGTTTCCAGTACCATCTCTATGCCGATGACACCCAGCTTTACCTCTCCACTCCCGACATCACAGTCGAAACCCAGGCCAAAGTTTCGGCCTGCCTCTCAGACATCGCTGCCTGGATGTCCAACCGGCATCTGAAATTGAACATGGCAAAGACTGAGCTCCTTGTCTTTCCACCCAAACCCTCCTCTCCTCTTCCCCCACTCTCCGTCTCTGTTGACAATGCCCTCATCCTCCCCGTCTCTTCAGCCCGCAATCTCGGAGTCATTTTCGACTCCTCCCTCTCCTTCTCTGCCCATATCCAACAGACAGCCAAGACCTGTCGCTTCTTCCTCTATAATATTAGCAAAATTCGCCCATTCCTCTCTGAACAGACCACCAGAACCCTCGTCCACTCGCTCGTTACCTCTCGTCTTGACTATTGCAACCTTCTCCTCGCTGGTCTCCCGCTTAGCCACCTATCCCCCCTTCAATCTATCCAAAATTCCGCCGCACGTCTTATCTACCGCGTGAACTGATACTCTCATATCACCCCTCTCCTCAAGTCGCTTCACTGGCTCCCGATCCGCTACCGTATACAATTCAAGCTTCTCCTATTGACCTTCAAGTGCACTCAATCTGCAGCCCCCCATTACCTCTCTACCCTCCTCTCTCCGTATGTTCCCACCCGTAACCTCCGCTCTCAGGACAAATCACTCCTATCTGTACCCTTCTCCACCACCGCTAACTCCAGACTCCGCCCCTTCTGCCTCGCATCACCTTATGCCTGGAACAGACTTCCCGAGCCTATACGCCAGGCGCCCTCCCTGCCCATTTTCAAGTCCTTACTCAAAGCCCATCTCTTCTCCCTTGCTTTTGGCGTATAACCACCTTCCCCATTCATGATACCTACACTGACTACTTAGTTTGTTACCTTTAGATTGTAAGCTCTCTTGAGCAGGGACTGTCCTCCCCATGTTTAAACTTGTACAGCGCTGCGTAACCCTGGCAGCGCTATAGAAATGCTAAGTAGTAGTAGTAGCATGCATTTTGGAGTTGTATCAAAGTGAAAATATTCTGGAAAAGGATCCATAATTACCTTGAGACTCTCATAGGCCACAGACTAATTCCCTCATGGAGAGGGGTGTTATTAAACAAAAGGGGGGCCTATGAGCTATCAGATAAGAACATGGATCTATTACTGGGTAAGGCATATGCAGTGGGGAAAAAATGTATATTGAGGCATTGGTTGCAAGAGGAACCACCCACCATCTGGTTTTGGAGGAATAAATTTCATGAGTTGATGTTATGGGAGGCTAGAGCAGCACGCGGCATCCCAAAGAAAAGAAAAGCCTTTATTTCAATTTGGAACAGATATTTACACAGTATCTCACATAAAGCGAGAAGCGCAGTGCTCAATAATCTGCCCCTATTATAAGAGGAGCACAGTGCCAAAAGAAGCAAGACCAATATTTTACACTCTGGTAGGAATAGCATGTGCAAAGGTAGAGGTAACTAACCATGATGTTTAGAGAACATTTTAAGCGAGTAGAGGGGGAGGGAGGTTGGGGTGGAGGGGGGAATAGGAATGGGAAGGGTAATGTTCAATGCATAATAGAGGGACATGTGTATTATTAGATAGGAGAACAATCCTTTGAAGGAGCACATTAAGAGGACCCACCAGTAAATATTGTTGGGATAATACACTGAGTAAAACACGAGTTATAAATATTGGAGTTTCATATAAAAGTTTATTGTTAATAGTTATGCAACTGCACAGTAATTATACATGTACACATTATAGATATAGGAGAAGACAAGAAGGAAGGGATAGGGGAGAAAAGTTTGGAAAACATTGATGATGGACATTCAGGTTTAGTAATATGTACTAGACTTCGCTGTTATACGATTTATATTGACTGAGATGGACTTGTATACCATGTGACCTCATCAATAAAAAATTGTTGAAACATAAAAACAAAATTACAGAGCACATCCAAGGACATGGATTACTGAGACCTTTTGTATGGGGAAATCTTGCCTGACCAATTTACTTCAATTCTTTGAAGGAGTAAACAAACATGTGGACAAAGGGGAGCCGGTTGAAATTGTGTATCTGGATTTTCAAAAGGCGTTTGACAAGGTACCTCATGAAAGGCTACAGAGGAAATTGGAGGGTCATGGGATAGGAGGAAATGTCCTATTGTGGATTAAAAACTGGTTGAAGGATAGGAAACAGAGAGTGGGCTTAAATGGGCAGTATTCACAATGGAGAAGGGTAGTTAGTGGGGTTCCTCAGGGGTCTGTGCTAGGACCGCTGCTTTTTAATATATTTATAAATGATTTAGAGATGGGAGTAACTAGCGAGGTAATTAAATTTGCTGATGACACAAAGTTATTCAAAGTCGTTAACTCGCGACAGGATTGTGAAAAATTACAGAAGGATCTTACAAGACTGGGAGACTGGGCGGCTAAATGGTAGATGACGTTTAATGTGAGCAAGTGCAAGGTGATGCATGTGGGAATAAAGAACCCGAATTACAGCTACGTCATGCAAGGTTCCATGTTAGGAGTTACAGACCAAGAAAGGGATCTGGGTGTCATCGTCGATAATACACTGAAACCTTCTGCTCAGTGTGCTGCTGCGACTAGGAAAGCGAATAGAATGTTGGGTATTATTAGGAAAGGTATGGAAAACAGGTGTGAGGATGTCATAATGCCATTATATCGCTCCATGGTGCGACCGTAGCTTGAGTATTGTGTTCAATTCTGGTCGCCGCATCTCAAGAAAGATATAGCAGAATTGGAAAAGGTGCAGCGAAGGGCGACTAAAATGATAGCGGGGATGGGACGACTTCCCTATGAAGAAAGACTAAGGAGGCTAGGGCTTTTCAGCTTGGAGAGGAGACAGCTAAGGGGAGACATGATAGAGGTATATAAAATAATGAGTGGAGTGGAACAGGTGGATGTGAAGCGTCTGTTCACGTTTTCCAAAAATACTAGGACTAGGGGGCATGTGATGAAACTACAGTGTAGTAAATTTAAAACAAATCGGAGACAATTTTTCTTCACCCAACGTGTAATTAAACTCTGGAATTCGTTGCTGGAGAACGTGGTGAAGGTGGTTAGCTTGACAGAGTCCACAACTAAATGGACTTGAGAAAAATCCACAATTCCAGGAATAACATGTATAGAATGTTTGTACATTTGGGAAGCTTGCCAGGTGCCCTTGGCCTGGATTGGCTGCTGTCATGGACAGGATGCTGGGCTCAATGGACCCTTGGTCTTTTCCCAGTGTGGCATTACTTGTGTACTTATGTACTGAGCGAAATTGACAAATTAAAGAGTAATGAATCACCTGGACCAGATGGCATACAGCCAGGGTTACTCAAAGAACCAAGTATGAAATTGCTGGTCTGCTGTTATTAATATGTAATTTGTCGTTAAAATCATCCATAGTACCTGAAGATTGGAGAGTGGCCAATGTGACGCCAATTTTAAAAAAGGGTTCTAGGAGTGATCCGGAAAATTATAGACCAGTAAGCCTGACGTCGGTGCCAGGCAAAATAGTGGAACTTATTATAAATAATATAATATTACAGAACACATAAACAAACATGGTTTAATGGAAAAGGGTCAGCATGGGTTCAGACGAGGGAAGTCTTGCCTCACCAATTTGCTTCATTTCTTTGAAGGCGTGAATAAACCTGTGGATAAAGGTGAGCTGGTTGATGCAGTGTATCTAGATTTTCAGAAAGCTTTTGATAAAGTTCCTCATGAGAGATTCCTGAGAAAATTAAAGAGTCAAGGGATAGGAGGCAAAGTTCTGGTGTGGATTAGGAATTGGTAGAGAAAACAGAGGGTAGGGTTAAATGGTCATTTCTCTCAATTGAGGAGGGTGAACAGTGGAGTGCCACAGGGATCTGTACTGGGACCGGTACTATGTATGGAAATCGGAACAACAAATGAGGTGATACAAAACTATTCAAGGTGTTAAAACACATGTGGACTGTGAAATATTGCAGAAAGAACTTAGGAAATTGGAAGACTGGGCATCCAAATGGCAGATGAAATTTAATGTGGACAAATGCAAGGGGATGCACATTGGAAAGATTAATCCGAATCATAGTTACCTGATGCTAGGGTCTACCTTGGGGGTCAGCGCTCAAGAAAAAGATCTGGGTATCGCTGTAGATAATATGCTGAAATCTTCTGCTCGGTGTGAAGCAGCAGCCACAAAAGCAAATAGGATGCTAGGAATTATTAGGAAAGGGATGGTGAATCAGTGGCATAGCCAGACCTGACATTTTGGGTAGGCCCAGAGCTAATCGCCTCCTCATCATCCGGCCTTCCCTCACTGTGTCCCGCCCTCGCGGAAATAGGAAGTTACCTCAGAGGAGGGCAGGACACAGTGAAGGAAGGCCGGACGAAGGGCAGATGCGAGGCGCTGCCTGCGACGCCGCTTCACATATCTTTTTTTAAAGGCAGGGTGGTGCAGGGGCGTAGCCACGGGTGGGCCTGGGTGGGCCTGGGCCCACCCACTTTGGGCTCAGGCCCACCCAGCGACGATGCAGAGCGACGACAAAACGCAGGCCTTCTTTCCCCTCCCTCCCTCCCCTTCGGCCGCTGTCTATCGCTACAGCTGAGCAAAGCTGCAGCGCACTGGGTTCGTCTCCGTCCTGCCGCTACTTCTGCCCTCTGGCTCCATGATCTTGTTTGCTTATCTGCAGCAGTTCCGGATCTGTGCGCTCCCAGGGCTGTCTGTGTATGCTGCCTGCGAGTGCTTCCTCTGCGCTGGGCTCCGCCTCTTCAGAAGAGTAGGCGGGGCCAGCGCAGAGGAAGCAGTCGCACGCAGGCAGCATACAGACAGGCCTGGGAGCGCGTGGATCTGGAACCGCTGCAGAAGAGCAAACAAAGATCACAACGGAGACGGACCCGGTGCGGTGCAGCTTTGCTCAGCTGTAGGGATAGACTGCGGCGCTGCCCGAAGGAGAGGGGAAAGAAGGCCTGCAGCCAGGTGCCAGACTGTCGCTGGGGAAAGGTAGGGAAAAACGTGTGTGTGTGTGTGGTGGTGGTGTGTGGGTGGGGGGTCGGGGAGAGACAGGAGCACTGTTGGGATGAGGGAGTGAGACAGGGTAGAGCTGGGGAGGGACGGAGAGATGCTGCAAGGGGAAAGAGAATGAGAATTGTTGGATATGGGTGGGATGGGTAGAGGGAGAGAAAGGGCATGAGAGAAAAAAAACATTTTGGACATGGAAGTGGAAGGGAGAGGTGAGAGGGGAAATGTTGAACATGGCAATGAGGGAAAGGAAGGATGGAGAGATGATGATGGTGGTGGTGGGGGGCAGAGAGAGATGTCAAACCAGGGGCTCAAGGCAGGGAGAGGGAGTAAAGTTGGACATGAAGGTGGAGAAGAGGAGAGGAAAGGAGAGATGCACAAGTGAGGGAGGGGAGAAAGAGGGAAGATGGATCCAGGGAGAGAAGATAGACAGTGGATGGTAGGGAAGAGAAAGGGAAAATGCTGGACAATGGGGGAGGGAAGAGAGAAAATTTTGTGCCCACCCACTTTGTGCTCAGGCCCACCCAAAATTGGCTGTCTGGCTACGCCACTGGGTTGGTGGCAGGAGAAGAGCCAGGGCTGTCATCTGTCCACGAAGCTGGTAGGCAGGTGGGGACTGCAGCGCCAGCAGCCCTTTGGGTGAGAGCAGTGGGGGTGCTTGCACCCCCCATGATTTTCTGAGTGCTGACTGGGTGGGCCTGAGTTGTGATTAGGTGGGCCTGAGTGCCATAGCTACGCCCCTGTGGTGAATAAGACCGAAAACACTCTAATGCCTTTATATTGCTCCATGGTGCGTCTGCACCTTGAGTATTGCATTCAGTTCTAGTCACTGTATCTCAAAAAGATATAGCAGAATTAGAAAAGGTTCAAAGGAGAGCGACCAAAATAATAAAGGGGATGGAACTCCTCTCATATGAGGAAAGGCTAAAGAGGTTAGGGCTCTTCAGCTTGGAAAAGAGACAGATGAGGGGCGATATGACTGAGGTCTACAAAATCCTGAGTGGTGTAGAACGAGTAGAAGTAAATTGATTGTTTAGTCATTCCAAAAGTACAAAGACTAGGGGACACTCGAGGAAGTTACATGGAAATACTTTTAAAACAAATATATTTTTTCACTCATGGAATAGTTAAGCTCTGGAACTCTTTGCCGAAGGATGTGGTAACAACAGTTAGTGTATCTGGGTTTAAAAAAGGTTTGGACAAATTCCTGGAGGAAAAGTTCATAGTCTGCTTTTGAGGCAGACATGGGAAGCAACTGCTTGCCCTGGGATTTGTAGTATGGAATGTTGCCACAATTTGGGTTTTTGCCAGGTACTTGTGACCTGGCTTGGCCACTGTTTGGAAAACTGGATACTGGGCTAGATGGACTGTTGGTCTGACCCAGTATGGCTACTCTTATGTTGTTATGACATCATATTTTCAATTTGAACCTTATAACTGGGGAGGGGGGCAACTATGGGAGGGGAGGTGGCACAGTATTTGGAAAATGGACCAGGGATGGAGGACCCTCCGGTGCCTGTTCAACCAGCGGGCTTCCTTTCCGCGGTCAGTAAGACAGCATTTTCCCTGGCCATTCAACCATTTAGGTGCTGTACCCCATAAACAATATTCCCTAACAATACAAATGTTGGGGGATGGGGTGAAAATTATTAACAGTGGGAGAGAAGGAAAAGTATATACATGTTTACCTATAAAACATATTTACATTTACATCATACTTACTTATAAAAGAGAAAGGGAAAAACACAATAGCAGTCACACACCATGACTACTGCACACTTCTTCCAAGCCTGGCCCTGGCCATTGCCCCCTGCCCCCTGTCTGCCCCTACCCCCCCCCCCCCCCCCCCATAACATCCATCCTGCAGAGGGTCTGGTGGATGTCCATCCATCTTAATGGGTATCACATTGTCGTGACACACATTCAAAATGGCCTACTGCACTCCTCCTTGACCCCCTGCCTCTCTTTTTTTATATCTACCACTGAGACTTAAGAGACATTTATTGTTATTGAGAGAAGCACAACACAGCATTGAATATTAAATTCTGTTATATATTTATTGTTTTTCTCTACATTCAAAATGTAATAAAGATATCTTTACCAGTGTTTACCACAGGGCTCGACAAATTGCCAGACCTGGCACCTAGGTTTTGCTGGCACAAAATGAGGCCCCTGCATGAAGGAGGCCAGCTGTCCATAGAAGGAGAGCTATCGGATCACAGGGCTGATCCCCCAGCCTACTGTCTTGTTCTGCAGAGTTCTGAGGAGACACCCTGGTGTGAGCCCTTGGGTCCGTCCGGAGGGCAGCGGAATGGTTAGCCACCGTTCTCCAGAGGACAGCCGACCCACCCCCGATCTTCGCCTGGGAAGGCCGCCATTCCCTGGAAGTTGAGCCTCCAGGTGCAGGCGGTCTACAGGGCTTCAGGAACAGGGGGCGGACAGGCCGACCTGACAGAGAATGGACAGGACTCCCGGGGAGGAGGATGGCAGACGCCCCCGGCGGAACTGGCAGCAGGCACAGAGAGGAGTTTGGCAGCGGTCGCAGCAGGCAGCGGTCAAGGAGAGTCAGTAGTTTGGCAGAGGTCGAGGCAGGCAGCGGTCAAGGAGAGTCAGTAGCTTGGCAGAGGTCGAGGCACTAGCAGGATGCAGACCAACCGGCAAGTGCAGGATACAATCCAACAGGAGCAGGAATCTCCCACGAAGTGGAGCTCTCTGAAATGAGAAGCCAAAGCACTGGCTAGAGGAGCAGCGTTCCTTAAATAGGTCTCCTCATCAGCGCGGGACCCCCAGCTGCTGCTTACAGCCTCTGACAACCAATCGTGAAAGACGCCAGTCGACGTCCCATCAGCCTGGTCCCACAACCGGAAGAGACACCGGCTATCCTCCGCCGGCGCCATGTTGCAGAAGTTCCGCTCCAAAAGTGGGAAGCCGCCCATCGGGGAGAACCGTGCCGGAATGGCCGGCGATCCGGGGTGCAGACACGGCATGCCCGGTCCCCATGGTTGAAGGTAATAGCCGGCCATTCTTGTCAGGTGCCGATAGCCGGCCACCGGCGGAAGACCGGCGAGAATGGCCGGCCATCCGAGGCGAGGCTGGAACACGCTGCCCGCCGACTCCCGCAACAGACAGGTGAGTGTTGCCACTGGTGGGGTTCGGGACACCTGCCTTCTACGGTGCTGCTGACTATTGCTGTGTCTCTGAGACTGAGTCCTGATGTTCAGAAACACAACAAAAAAGGAGCAGGCCCAGCATCAGTGGTAACAAGTGTAGAGCAGCTTTTGAGTCCCTGCTTGTCTTTCCCCCTCTGGCACATATTGAACATGTCTGAGGGGGGCGAGACCAGCGGGCTTTCATCAGAGCATAGACTCAAAGGCTCCTCTTCTGTCATGTTACCACTGATGCTGAGCCTGTTCCTTTTCGTTGTTGGGACCTAAAGCGACTGACTGGTTAAATGGGAGGAGACAGAGGGTAGTGGTAAATGGAGCTTGCTCGGAGGAAACAGATGTTATCAGTGGAGTGCCACAGGGATTGGTCCTCAGGTGGGCCCTGTTTAACATATTTGTGAGTGATATTGCAGAAGAGCTGTCTGATAAGGTTTGTCTCTTTGCGGATGATACCAAACTCTATAATAGGGTGGATACCCCGGAGGGTGTGGATGGCATGAAGAAGGATCTAGCTAAGCTTGGACTGGTCTGATAATTAGCAAATAAGATTTAATGCTAAGAAATGTAGAGTCATTAATTTGAGTTACAATAATCCAAGGGAATGGTACAGTATTGGGAGTGAAGTGCTTCTGTGTACAGAAGAAGAGCGGGACTTAGGGGTGGTTGTGTCCAAAGACTTTAAGGTGGCCAAGCAGGTAGAAAAGGTGATGGTCAAAGCCAGAAGGATGCTTGGGTGCATAAGGAGAGGGATGACCAGGAGGATAAAAGAGGTGATAGTGTCTTTATATAAGTCTCTGGTGAGGCTTCATTTGGAGTACTGTGTGCAATTCTGGAGACTGTACCTATGGAAGGATATAAACAGGATGGAGTTGGTTCAAAGGGCGGCTACCAAATTGGTAAACAGTCTCTGTCATAAAACATATGGGGACAGGCTCATGGACCTCAACATGTATACGCTGGAAGAGAGGCGGAAAAGAGGGGATATGATAGAAATGTTTAAATACCTCAGTGGCATTAATGCACAGGAGGTGAGCCTTTTCCAAATGAAGGGAAACTCTGGAATGAGAGGACATAGAATGAAGTTAAGAGGAAATAGGCTTAAAAAGAATCTAAGAAAATATTATTTCACAGAAAGGGTGGTGGATGCATGGAATGGCCTCCCAGTGGAGGTCGTGAAGAAAAGGACTTTGTCGGAGTTTAAGAAAGCGTGGGACAGGCACGTGGGATCCATTAGGAAAAGGAGGAACTAGTGCTTACTGAGGAAGGGCAGACTGGATGGGCCATTTAGCCCTTATCTGCCATCATTATTCTGTTTCTATTTTTCTGTTCTGGGGAAAGGGATGTTATCAGTGATTTGCTGCAAAGTTCAGTTCTTGGGCAAGTTTTGTTTGTATTTTTCACATTTTGGTAAGCAATATTGCTGAAGGGCTGTCATAAGAACATAAGAGTAGCCATACTGGGTTAGACCAATAGTCCATCTAGCCCAGCATCCTGTTTTCCAAACAGTGGCCAAGCCAGGTCACAAGTACCTGGCAGAAACCCAAACTGTGGCAACAGTGGCGTAGGGAGGGCAGCTGACACCCGGGGCGGGTCGCCGATGCGCACCCCCCCCCCCCACCGGGTGCAGCATGACGCACCCTTCCCCCTCCGGAGCGCACCCTCCCCCCTCCGGAACGCACCACCCCCTCTGGAATGCACCCCCCCTTCTGGAGCGCGTACTTACTTCGAAAGCGGGGTGGGAGGGCCGAACCGCCCCGAGTGCATGTCGCTGGGAGCTGCGTCGGCTCCGCTGGTTCCCTGCTCTCTCTGCCCCGGAACAAACCTGTTCCGGGGCAGAGAGAGCAGGGAAGTAGCGAAGCCGACACCCCCCCCCCCCCCCGCAGCGTGCACCCAGGGCGGACCGCCCCACCGCCCCCCCTTCCCACGCCAGTGTGTGGCAACATTCCATACTACAAATCCCAGGGCAAGCATTGTTTCCCCATGTCTGTCTCAATAGCAGACTATGGACTTTTCCTCCAGGAATTTGTCCAAACCTTTTTTAAACCCAGATACGCTAACTGCTGTTACCACATCCTCCGGCAAAAAGTTCCAGAGCTTAACTATTCATTGAACAAAAAAATATTTCCTCCTATTTGTTTTAAAAATATTTCCATGTAACTTCCTCGAGTGTCCCCCTAGTGTTTGTACTTTTGGAATGACTAAACAATCATTTTACTTCTACTCGTTCTACACCTCTCAGGATTTTGTAGACCTCAGTCATATCTCCCCTTATCTGTCTCTTTTCCAAGCTGAAGAGCCCTAACCTCTTTAGCCTTTCCTCATATGAGAGGAGTTCCATCCCCTTTATTATTTTGGTCGCTCTCCTTTGAACCTTTTCTAATTCTGCTATATCTTTTTGAGATAAAGCGACTAGAACTGAATGCAATACTCAAGGTGCAGACACACCATGGAGCAATACAAAGGCATTATAGTGTTCTTTTGTCTTATTCACCATCCCTTTCCTAATAATTCCTAGCATCTTGTTTGCTTTTTCAGCTGCCACTGCACACCGAACAGATTTCAGCGTATTATCTACAACAACACCCAGATCTTTTTCTTGAGAGATGACCCCCAAGGTGGACCCTAGCATCAGGTAACTATGATTCAGGTTATTCTTTCCAATGTGCATCACTTTGCATGACCACATTAAATGTCATCTTCCATTTGGATGCCTAGACTTCCAATTTCCTAAGGTCTTCCTGCAATATTTCACAGTCCTCATGTGTTTTAACACCTTGAATAGTTTTGTATCATCTGCAAATTTGATCATTTCACTCGTCATTCCGATTTCTATATCATTCATAAATATGTTAAATAGTACCAGTCCCAGAACAGATCCCTGTGGCATTCCACTGTTCACCCTCCTCAATTGAAAGAAATTACCATTTAACCCTACCCTCTGTTTTCTGCCCAATAACCAATTCCTAATCCACACCAGAACCTTGTCTCCTATCCCATGACTCTTTAATTTTCTCAGGAGTCTCTCATGAGGAACTTTATCAAAAGCTTTCTGAAAATCTAGATAAACTACATCAACCGGCTCACCTTTATCCACATGTTTATTCACACCTTCAAAGAATTTATTTCAAAGAAATTAAGCAAATTGGTGAAGCAAGACTTCCCTCATCTGAACCTATGCTCTGTCCCATTAAACCATGTTTGTTGAGACAGAGTCAGCATGGGTTCAGCCGAGGAAAGTCTTGCCTCACCAATTTGGAGTCATACAATTTCGTGGAATGAGGGAACAATAAGTCTGTTCTTTTGAAATGAATGCAGTGTACAGTAAGGTGTAATAAATCGAGAGAGAAATAGAGGTTCTCCAGATGCACAGATTTTAAATACTAAAAGGAGGCGTTTGAATTTAATACGATAAGACATGCTGTATTTTGGACTATTTGAAGATGCTGTAGGTCTTTTGATCTTATTCCTTGGTAAAGGGTATTACAATAATTAAGCTGGATAATGACTAAGGAGTGAATGAAGATGTTCAGAGCAGACTGTGCAAGAAACAAGCATACTGAATTCAAAGCTTATAGAATGAGCATTTTACAACAGAGGATATCTGAGAAGTAAATGTTAGTGAGTTGTCAACAATGACTCCTAAGATTTTGACACAGCTGGTCAATAGAACTGGGATGGAACAAAAGAGTATGGGCATTATTAGGGCCTTGTCAACATTGCCAGTGAAAAGCACAGTTTGCAATTTATTAGGGTTAATGGATAATTTATTGTTTCTAAGCCAAGATGTGACCAGCATCAAGTTCTGATTTATATTATGGATTTGCAGTGCGTCTGTGTGTCCCACTGAACTTTCTTTCTGAGAAGTTCCGAGAGAAAAGGACATTTCTCTGGTAAGTGAACGCTATTTTGCTTTGTGCTTTGGGAACTTAAAGATTGGGGTTTAAAGGAGGAATTGTAGGTTAGTGTTAGGCAAAATAAAAATATGCAAAGAGCTCCTAGCTCTCAGAGAACGTGTCCATTCTCGAGGCTGGAGTAGCAGACTTGGTGGAGCTGAGGGAGACAGAGAGGTGCATAGAGGAGACCTACAGGAATGTTGTAGAGAAGTCCCAGCTCCAGTCTGGTAGCCCCTGTGCTACCTTGGAGGAGGGAGGTCTCCTAGAAGGAGAGCATCACCCTGGTGAAGTAGGAAGTACTCCTGTAGCCAGAACCTGCCCACCAGGGGATGTACTATCCTCTCGCACCGAGGATATGTTTCCAAGTGCTGCCCAGGAGGGAAAGGTTAGCACAGCTGTTGTAGTTGGTGATTCGATCATTAGGCATGTAGATAGCCGGGTGGCTGGTGGACGTGAGGATCGCCTGGTGACTTGCCTGCCTGGTGCGAAGGTGGCAGACCTCACGTGTCACCTAGATAGGATTTTAGATAGTGCTGGGGAGGAGCCGGCTGTCTTGGTACATGTGGGTACCAATGGCATAGGAAAATGTGGGAGAGAGGTTCTGGAAGCCAAATTTAGGCTCTTAGGTAGAAAGCTCAAATCCACATCCTCTAGGGTTAGCATTTTCTGAAATGCTACCCATTCCACGCACAGGGCCCAAGAGACAGGCAGAGCTCCGGAGTCTCAATGCGTGGATGAGACGATGGTGCAGGGAGTAGGGTTTTAGATTTGTTAGGAACTGGGCAACATTCTGGGGAAGGGGGAGCCTATTCCGAAAGGATGGGCTCCACCTTAACCAGGGTGGGACCAGGCTGCTGGTGTCAGCACTTAAAAAGGAGATAGAGCAGCTTTTAAACTAGAAACAGAGGGAAGGCCGACAGTCGCTCAAAAGCACATGGTTTGAGATATGGTATCTTCCAAAGATATCACCAAAGCAGGGAAGATAGGGTATCCTGATAGTGAGGTTGCAAAAGAGACCGTAGTAGATCAGGTGTCCTTAAATGAAAATAAAAATCAGACAAAAGATTGCAAATTAATACTGTCAAGTACTGAGCATGATGTAAATAGGAACAACAAACACAGTTTGAAATGTCTATATGCGTATGCCAGGAGCCTAAGAAATAAGATGGGAGAGTCAGAATATATTGCGCTAAATGAAAAATTAGATATAATAGGCATCTCTGAGACCTGGTGGAAGGAGGATAACCAGTGGGACACTGTCATACCGGGATACAAATTATATCATAGTGATAGGGTGAATCGAATTGGTGGATGGGTAGCATTGTATATTAATGAGAGCCTTGAATCAAATAGATTGAAAATTCTGCAGGAAACAAAACACTTCTTGGAATCACTGTGGATTGAAATTCCATGTGTAAAGGGAAAAAGGATAGTGATAGGAGTGTACTACCGTCCGCCTGGCCAGGATGAACAGACAGATGCAGGAATGATAAAGGAAATTAGGGACGCAAACAAACAAACTGGGCAACACAATAATAATGGGTGATTTCAATTACCCCAATATTGACTGGATAAATGTAACATCGGGGCATGCTAGGGAAGTAAAATTCATTGATGAAATCAAGGACAGCTTTATGGAGCAGCTGGTACAGGAGCCGACGAGAGAAGGAAAAATTCTAGACCTAGTCCTTAGTGGAGCGCATGATCTGGTGTGGGAGGTAATGGTGCTGGGGCCGCTTGATAACAGTGATCATAATATGATCAGATTTGATATTAGCTTTGAAGTAAGTATGCATAAGAAATCAAATACGCTGGCGTTTAACATTAAAAAAGGAGACTATGATAAAATGAGAAGAACAGTGAAAAAAAAACTTAGAGGAGTGACTGCGAGGGTCAAAAATTTACATCAAGCGTGGATGCTGTTCAAAAACACCATCCTGGAAGCCCAGGCCAAATATATTCCGCATATTAAAAACGGAGGAAGGATGACCAAACAACAGCCGGCGTGGTTAAAAAGTGAGGTGAAGGAAGCTATAAGAGCTAAAAGAAAATCCTTCAGAAAATGGAAGAAGGAACCAACTGAAAATAATAAGAAACAGCATAAGGAATGTCAAGTCAAATGCAAAGCGATGATAAGGAAGGCTAAGAGGAACTTTGAAAAAAAGATTGCGTTGGAGGCAAAAACACATGGTAAACCTTTTTTTAGGTATATTAAAAGCAGGAAGTCGGCAAAAGAATCGGTTGGACCGCTAGATGACCGAGGAGTAAAAGGAGCGATCAGGGAAGGCAAAGCCGTAGCGGAGAGATTAAATGAATTCTTTGCTTCGGTCTTCACCGAGGAAGATTTGGGTGGGATACCGGTGCCGGAAATGGTATTTGAAGCGGACAAGTCGGAGAAACTTAATGAATTCTCTTTAAACCTGGAGGATGTAATAGGACAGTTCTACAAACTGAAGAGTAGCAAATCTCCTGGACCGGATGGCATTCATCCCAGAATACGATAGAACTGAAAAATGAGCTTGCGGAGCTACTGTTAGAAATATGTAATTTATCTTTAAAATCGACATAAGATTGGAGGGTGGCCAATGTAACACCGATTTTTAAAAAAGGATCCAGAGGAGATCCGGGAAATTATAGACCGGTGAGTCTGACGTCGGTGCCGGGCAAAATGGTAGAGACTATTATTAAGAACAAAATTACAGAGCATATTCAAAAGCATGGCTTAATGAGACAAAGTCAACATGGATTTAGTGAAGAGAAATCTTGCCTCACCAACCTACTATATTTCTTTGAAGGGGTGAATAAACATGTGGATAAAGGTGAGCTGGTTGATATTGTGTATCTGGATTTTCAGAAGGTGTTTGACAAAGTACCTCATGAAAGACTCCAGAGGAAATTGGAGAGTCATGGGATAGGAGGTAGTGTTCCCGGGGCTTCGCCATAGATAATTTTGTGAACTGTCGTGCAGATTTTGAAAGCGATACGTAGCTTAATTGGAAGCCAGTGCAGTTTTTATCGGAGTGGTTTGGCGCCGTCAAAAATGTAGGAATATGTGAAAGACAAGTGCTGCATGCATTAACTGTCAACAATTCTATGAGCTATGATGTCATTGGATATAGTGTAATGCCTTGTGGGTGTGTCTGAGTCACTCTAGTTGCTAAAAGAGTGAGTCTTACTCAAAAGGGGGTAAGACCCTCATTTCCATCATATAAAGGAAAAAGAAGTAGTAAAATACTGGACTTGATACATAGTGACTTATGTGGACCATTTAATATTCCATCACTAGGGAATAACAAATATGCATTAATATTTGTGGATGATTTCTCTAGATACTGTATGGCCTATCTATTAAAAGAAAAGAATCAAGTTGCTGATATGTTAAAGAAGTTTGTAGCCTTGGTAAGCAATAAATTTGATAAAAAACCAAAGATTCTACAGACTGACAACGGTGGTGAGTTTACTTCACATACCATACAAACATTTCTAGAACAAGAAGGTATTCAGCATATAAAGACAGTTGCATATACACCAGAACAAAATTCTGTAGCTGAAAGAAAGTTCAGATCGCTTGTAGAAATGACAAGATGTATGCTATCTGATAGTAATCTTCCAAAGAGATTATGGGGAGAAGCAGTTCTCACAGCAGTATACCTACAGAACAGACTACCTACAAAAGGGACTGATCGCACCCCACATGAAATGTGGCATAGTAAAAAGCCAAATCTGTCACATATAAGAATATTTGGAAGTACAGCATATGCTCATGTGCCGAAACAGAAGAGACATAAGCTGGATTCCACAACAGAAAAAGGAATTCTAGTGGGCTATGATTCAGGTCACAAAGGTTATAGAATTCTGAATCTAAACACTGGATTTGTTGGTGTAAAACACATCACATATTTTGATGAAAATAAAAAAATTGATAAAGACTGGAAAATTCCAAATGAACCTTATCATCCAGAATATGAAAAGAAACCAATAATCAATATCCCGGTGATTATAAACACTAACATACCAGAATTGTCTGATAATAATTTTTCTGATTCTAATGAGGAACAGGAAAATGAAATAGATACAGAAAGTGTTTATACTGAAGACAGTACCACTGATGAAGGGGAAATGATTGGAGATAGAATCTCGATCTCAGATGACACGGAGAGGTCAGACCAACAAAATGTCAGACGCTCATCCAGAGAAAATCGAGGTAATCCACCCCAAAGACTATCTTATTTAACAACTTCTGATGATGCACAAGAACCTTTAACTTGGGATGAAATTGATCAAATGTCTGAAAAAGAAGCAGAAGAATGGAAAAAAGCTGCACAAGATGAAATCGACGCGTTGCATAAAAACAAAACATGGAACTTAACTGAATTACCCCATGGCAAAAAGGCCATAGGATGCAAGTGGGTATTTAAGTTGAAAAGAAATGCACAAGGACAAGTAGAAAGATATAAAGCCAGACTGGTAGCAAAAGGTTATCTTCAAAAATATGGTGAAGATTATGATGAAGTATTTGCACCAGTAGTGAAACACACAACAATCAGAACTCTCCTAAGCATAGCTGCATCAAAGAAAATGCAAGTGAAACACATAGATGTTAAAACAGCATTTCTTCATGGAGCTATATCTGAAGACTTGTATATGAAACAACCAGAAGGTTTCATAGATACAAATAACAGTCATTTAGTGTGTAAACTGAACAAAGGTTTATATGGTTTAAAGCAAAGTGCAAAATGCTGGAATGAGAAAATGCATGAAATGTTAACTGATTTAGATTTTAAGCAAGGAGAAGCAGATAAATGCTTGTATACTAGACAAAAGGAAGGTCATTGTGTGTACATTTTAGCATTTGTAGATGATTTGCTTATAGCAAGTGAAAGTGAAAAAGAGTATAAAGACATTGTAAAGTGTTTAAATCAGAATGTTGAAATAACTGAACTTGGAAATGTGTCATACTATTTAGGTATGAATATTGAAAAACAGAAAGATGGTTCTTATTTAATAAGTCAGAAACAAAAGATTAATAATCTTATTGAAAGTATGGGTATGCAGGAAGCACACTCAGTAGGTTCACCTATGACCACAGATTTTCAGAGGGATGAAACTGAAAGGGAACCATTACCAGATAACATTCTATACAGATCTGCAATAGGAAAACTTTTGTATCTAACTACCACTTACAGAGTTGATATAGCGAATGCTGTAGGAATTTTAAGTAGAAGAGTGAACAAGCCTACTAAGACTGACTGGACTGCTGTAAAAAGAGTGGTAAGATATTTGAAAGGTACAATTGACTGTAAATTGGTGATTCCGGTAAATAGTAATCAGAAATTGATTTGTTACTGTGATTCTGATTGGGCTGGAGATCATTCAGATTACAAATCCACAAGTGGGTATGTGTTTATGTATGGAAAAACATCTATTTCATGGGCAAGTCATAAACAAACCATTGTAAGTTTATCATCCACAGAAGCAGAATATGTTGCTGTGTCTGAAGCATGTCGTGAACTAATGTGGATAGAAAAACTGTGTACAGATTTTGGTATAGAACAGCAGAGACCGATACAGATTTTTGAAGACAATCAAAGCTGTATAAGGTTGTCAATAAATGACAGGGTACAGTCTAGAACAAAACATATTGCAACAAAATTCCATAATGTCAGAGAATTGTCAAGGCAAGGAGTAATAAGTTTGCAATATAAACAAACTGACCAAATGATTGCTGATATCTTGACGAAACCGCTAGCTGTAAGAAATTTTGAAAATCTACGAGAAAAGCTAGGACTGTATGTATATAAATAAATATATAAGAATTGAATTGTTGGACAATAATGCATGTGAAGGGGTATGTAGGAATATGTGAAAGACAAGTGCTGCATGCATTAACTGTCAACAATTCTATGAGCTATGATGTCATTGGATATAGTGTAATGTTTTGTGGGTGTGTCTGAGTCACTCTAGTTGCTCAAAGAGTGAGTCAGTCTGTGTCAGCATAAGATGGTGTTAGCAATCTCTCTTCAAGCTGTATGATAACCAACTGACAGAATTTTTGTATTCAGTAGTTTTACCATGTCTACTGCAAGTATGATGTAAATAGTTATCTGAAGAAACTGTAAGTAAACATCATTTTTGTTTGGAAGTTAAAGAAGAGAGAGTAATTGAATCTTTTATTCAAGAGTCTGTGTGAAAGAGAGAGAGAGAGAGAAAAAAAAATGGGAGTTAACACTTCTAAAGCTCTGCTGCATATGGACTAAATCTGCTGAAGTAAAAGTCTATTTTTCATTTCTCCCCATCAAAAAACGCGTTTTTCCAAATATAAGCCTAGCTGCTGTGTTTTGGACGGTCTGAAGTTTCTTTATAATTTGTTCTTTGCATCCCGCATAGATTCCATTGCAGTAGTCTGCGTGGCTTAGTACCATTGACTGTATCAGGTTGCGAAATATTTCCCTCGGGAAGAATGGTCTCACGTGTTTGAGTTTCCACATTGAGAGAAACATTTTCTGTATGGTGGATTTAGCTTGGGTCTCTAGTGAGAAGTTTCGGTCGATTGTTACTCCGAGAATTTTCAGGCTGTCTGATATAGGGAGGGTGTATTTTGGGGTGTTAATGTTTGTGGGTTTGTATGTGTTGTATTGGGATGAGATAATGAGACAGTGTGTTTTTTCTGTGTTGAGTTTTAGTTGGAATGCATTTGCCCATGAGTTCATGATGTCTAGGCTGAGCTTGATTTCATTGGTGATTTCTCTCAGATTATGTTTGTAGGGGATGTATAGTTTAACATCATCAGCGTAGATGAATGGGTTAAGGCCTTGGGTGGATAAGGCCTTGGCTAGTGGCACCATCAAGAGGTTGAAAAGGATCGATGATAGTGGTGATCCTTGCGGTACTCCGCAGTCTGGTTTCCAGGGTGAAGATATGTTTGTGCTTGATTTCACTTGGTATGTTCTGGTGGTTAGAAAACCCTTGATCCTGTTGAGAGTGTTGCCACCGATTCTGTAGTAATCTGTCTTGTCATGGTTAACGATGTCGAACGCACTGGACATGTCAAATTGGAGGAGGAGAATGCTTTTACCTATGGCTATCTCCTGCTTGAATTTAGTTAGGAGAGCAAGTAGTACTGTTTCAGTGCTGTGTAGGGGTCAAAATCCTGATTGTGACTCATGTAGAATAGTGAATTTGTTCATGTAGTCATTGAGTTGTTTGGTCACCAGTCCTTCCATTAGTTTGACATTAGCATTTAACTTTAAAAAAGGAGACTATGATAAAATGAGAAGAACAGTGAAAAAAAACTTAGAGGAGCGGCTGTGAGGTTAAAAAATTTACATCAAGCGTGGATGCTGTTCAAAAACAAACATCCTGGAAACCCAGGCCAAATATATTCCGCGTATTAAAAAAGGAGGATGGAAGACCAAACAACAGCCGGCATGGTTAAAAAGTGAGGTGAAGGAAGCTATTAGAGTTAAAAGAAAATCCTTCAGAAAATGGAAGAAGGAACCAAGTGAAAATAAGCATAAGGAATGTCAAGTCAAATGCAAAGCACTGATAAGGAAGGCTAAGAGGGACTTTTAAAAAAATATTGCGTTGGAGGCAAAAACTCATAGTAAAATTTTTTTTAGGTATATTAAAAGCAGGAAGTCGCTTGACCGCTAGATGACCGAGGACTAAAGGGGCGATCAGGGAAGACAAAGCCGTAGCGGAGAGGTTAAATGAATTCTTTGCTTCGGTCTTCACCGAGGAAGATTTGGGTGGGATACCGGTGCCAGAAATGGTATTCGAAGCTGACAAGTTGGAGAAACTTAATGAATTCTCTGTAAACCTGGAGGATGTAATGGGGCAGTTCTACAAACTGAAGAGTAGCAAATCTCCTGGACCGGATGGTATTCATCCCAGAATACTGATAGAACTGAAAAATGAACTTGTGGAGCTATTGTAATTAATATGTAATTTATCCTTGAGCATGGTACCAGAAGATTGAAGGGTGGCCAATATAACGCTGATTTTTTAAAAAGGTTCCAGAGGAGATCCAAGAAATTATAGACCGGTGAGTCTGACATCGGTGCCGGGCAAAATGGTAGAGACTATTATAAAGAACAAAATTACAGAGCATATTCAAAAGCATGGATTAATGAGAAAGTCAACATGGATTTAGTGAAGGGAAATCTTGCCTCACCAATCTACTACATTTCTTTGAAGGGCTGAACAAACATATGGATAAAGGTGAGCCAGTTGATATTGTGTATCTGGATTTTCAGAAGGCGTTTGACAAAGTACATCATGAAAGACTCCAGAGGAAATTGGAGAGTCATGGGAGAGTAGTGTTCTATTGTGGATTGAAAAATGGTTAAAAGATAGAAAACAGAGAGTAGGGTTAAATGGCCAGTATTCTCAATGGAGAAGGGTAGTTAGTGCGGTTCCCCAGGGGTCTGTGTTGGGATCGCTGCTTTTTAACATATTTATAAATGACCTAGAGATGGGAGTAACTAGTGAGGTAATTAAATTTGCTGATGACATGAAGTTATTCAAAGTCGTTAAATCATGGAAGGATTGTGAAAAATTACAAGAGGACCTTACGAGACTGGGCGTCTAAATGGCAGATGACATATAATGTGAGCAAGTGCAAAGTGATGCATGTGGGAAAGAGGAATCCAAATTAATATTGTGTTCAATTCTGGTCACTGCATCTCAAAAAAGATATAGTGGAATTAGAAAAGGTGCAGAGAAGGGCAACGAAAATGATAAAGGGGATGGGACGACTTCCCTATGAGGAAAGGCTAAAGCGGCTAGGGCTCTTCAGCTTGGAGAAAAGGCAGCTGACGGGAGATATGATAGAGGTCTATAAATTAATGAGTGGAGTGGAACGGGTAGATGTGAAGCATCTGTTTACGCTTTCCAAAAATACTAGGACGGGGGCATGCGATGAAGCTACAATGTAGTAAATTTAAAACGAATCGGAGAAAGGTTTTCTTCACTCAACATGTAATTAAACTCTGGAATTCGTTGCCAGAGAATGTGGTAAAGGCGGTTAGCATGGCGGAGTTTAAAAAAGGGTTGGACGGCTTCCTAAAGGAAAAGTTCATACACCATTATTAAATGGATTTGGGGAAAATCCACTATTTCTGGGATAAGCAGTATAAAATGTTTTGTACTTTTTAGGGATCTTGCCGGGTATATTGTGACCTGGAAACAGGATGCTGGGCTTGATGGACCTTTGGTCTTTCCCAGTATGGCAATGCTTATGTACTTATGTGTGCTTTGCCCCCAACCCCCTCCCCCAAACCCACTACCCACAACTGTACACCACTACCATAGCCCTTACGGGTAAAGAGGGGACCTAGATGTGGATACTGTGGGTTTCTGGTGGGTTTTGGAGGGCTCGCTGTTTCCTCCACAAACGTAACAGGTGGGGGGGATAGGGATGGGTCCGCCTGCCTGAAGTGCACTGCACCCACTACAACTGCTCCATGGACCTGCATACTGCTGTGATGGACCTGAGTATGACACCTGAGGCTGGCATAGAGGCTGGCAATCAATATTTTTAAAGATGTTTTTTGAGGGTGGGAGGGGGTTAGTGACCACTGGGGGAGTAAGGGGAGGTCATCCCTGATTCTCTCCAGTCATCATCTGGTCATTTTGGGCACCTTTTTGTGCCTTGGTCGTAAGAAAAACACAACCAGGTAAAGTCGTCCAAGTATTCGTCAGGTACATCCTTGTCTCTTTCGATTATGGGCCGAGGACGTCCTAGTGTTAGGCACACCCAAGTCCCACCTTTGCTACGCCTCTGACACGCCCCCGTGAACTTTGGCCATCCCTGCGATGGAAAGCAGTTGGGGACGTCCAAAATTGGCTTTCAATTATACTGATTTGGACGACCTTGTGAGAAGGATGTCCATCTTCTGATGTGTCGAAAGATGGCCGTCCTTCTTTTTCAAAAATAAGCCCGATAGTCCTTCTTCTCTTCTAGATAATTGTAAAAGGCGGAGGGTGGTCCATGTTTTTTTTTTTTGTTCCCCAGAGAAATTTCCTAATAACCTTGTTCTAAAAGGCCAAATCTTTAGATTTAAGTATAACTACTACTACTACAACTCATTTCTATAGCGCTACCAGTCATATGCAGCGCTTCACAATTGAACATGAAGAAAAGACAGTCCCTGCTCAAAAGAGCTTACACTCTAAATCAGGACAGACAGACAGGACAAATAAGGGATAAGGGTAGGACAGACAGATAGGATACATAGGGAAAAGGGACTATTGAAGAGAGGAAGACAAGATAAGGTTTGAGCAGGTGACAAGTTAGGAATTAAAAGCAGCATCAAACAGGTAGGCCTTTAGCCCGGATTTGAAGGCGGCCAGGGATGGAGCTTGACGTAATGGCTCAGGAAGTCTATTCCAGGCATAAGGTGCGGCGAGATAAAAGGAATGGAGTCTGGAGTTAGCGATGGAGGAGAAGTTGCAATTAGGAGAGATTTACCTAGTGTTCTTGGAAAGGAGTGTAGGGAGAGATGAGGGTGGAGAGGTAGTGAGGGGCAGCAGAGTGAATGCACTTATAGATTAATAAGAGGAGCTTGAACTGTATACGGAAATGGATAGGGAGCCAGTGAAGTGACTTCAGGAGAGGGCTGATATGGGCATAGCAACTTTGGCGAAATATTAAACGTGCAGCAGAATTTTGAACAGATTGAAGAGGAGAGAGGTGGCTGAGTGGAAGACCTGTGAGAAGCAAGTTGCAGTAGTCCAAGTGAGAGGTGATGAGAGTGTGGATGAGGGTTCTGGTAGCTTGCTCAGAAAGGAGAGGGCGAATTTTGGCGATATTATAGAGGAAGAAACGACAGGTTTTAGCAATCTGTTGAATATGTGCAGAGAAGGAGAGGGAGGAGTCGAAGATGACCCCAAGGTTACGAGCAGATGAGACAGGAAGAATGAGCATGTTGTCGACAGAAATAGAGAGTGGGGGAAGGGGAGAGGTTGGTTTAGGTGGGAAGATAAGGAGCTCAGCTTTGGACATATTGAGCTTCAGGTGGCGGTGAGACATTCAGGCAGCAATGTCAGACAGGCAGGCAGATATCTTGGCTTGGATTTCTGCTGAGATTTCTGGTGTGGAGAGGTAGATCTGGGAGTCATCAGCGTAAAGGTGATATTGAAAACCGTGGGCTGAGATCAGAGCACCAAGGGAGGAAGTATAGATGGAGAAAAGGAGAGGTCCTAGGACAGATCCTTGAGGTACACCCACTGACAGCAGGATAGAGGAAGAGAAGGATCCACCAGAGTATACACTAAAAGTACGCTGAGAGAGATAAGAAGAAAACCAGGAAAGAGCAGAGTTCTGAAATCCAAGTGAGGACAGCATGTCAAGGAGTAGGCTGTGATCAACAGTGTCAAAAGCAGCAGAAAGATCGAGAAGGATGAGAATAGAGTAGAGCCCTTTGGATTTAGCCAGGAATAGATCATTGGAGACTTTAGCAAGTGCTGTTTCATTTGAATGAAGGGGGCGAAAGCCAGATTGGAGTGGATCAAGAATAGCTTGAAAAGAAAGAAAGTCGAGGCAGCGACAGTGGACAGCACGTTCTAGTATCTTAGATAAGAAAGGAAGGAGGGAGATGGGGCGATAGTTGAAAGGAGAGGTAGGATCCAGAGAAGGTTTTTTGAGGAGTGGGGTGACTACGGCATGTTTGAAGGCATCAGGGACAGTCGCAGTGGAAAGTGACAGATTGAGGATATGACAGATGAAAGGGGTGACAGCAGGAGAGATAGTGTTGAGTAGATAAGTTGGGATAGGGTCAGTGGGGCAGGTGGTTAGTTTTGAGGATGAAAGAAGAAGTAAAGTTTTTTCTTCAGTGATTTCGGAAAAGGAAGAAAAGGAGGCAGGGGTAAGAGGGTTGAGAGAGTGGACTAAGGGAAGAGGGGGTGGAGGAGAGCTGGTTGCGAATTCAAGTTTAATCTTGTGAACCTTATCGTGAAAGTAATCAGCCAAAGTCTGGGGAGAAAGTGAAGGGGGAGTTGGAGGAGAAGGCACTTTGAGGAGCGAGTTTAGCATGGCAAAGAGACGTCGAGGGTTTGAACTAATAGAGTTAGTCAATTGGATATAATAATCCTGTTTGGCAAGTTGGAGAGCAGATTGGAAGGAGGTCTGCAAGAATTTGAAGTGTATGAAGTCAGCATGGGCACGAGATTTAAGCCAAAGGCGTTCAGCAGAGCGGGCACAAGAGCGTAAGTAGCGGATAGTAGGGGTCAGCCAAGGCTGGGGTTTGGTACGTTTTACAGGATGAGACACGGGAGGAGCTAGAGTGTCCAGAGTATATGACAGAATAGTATTATAGGAAGAGACAGCCTCATTGACGGATTTGGTTGATATAGCAATAGAGAAAAGATTAGAGATACTGAAGGACATGGTAGAAGGGTTAATAGCCTGTAGATTCCTAAACGTGTTGGTTAGAATAGGACGGGACTGAGGAGGAGGGTGTCTAAGTGTGAAAGTTAAAAGATGATGGTCAGATAGGGGAAGAGTTGAGGCAAGGAAATTGGAGGGTAAGCAGTTGGAGAAGAATACAAGATCAAGTCAGTGGCCATTCTGGTGAGTAGGGGCGGTGGAGCACAGTTGAAGATTGAAGGAGGATGTTAAGGCAAGAAATTGAGAAGTATAAGAGTTAGAGGGGTCATTAACATGAAAGTTAAAATCCCCAAGAATGAGGGAAGGAGATGAAGGTTCAAGAAAGAAGGAGAGCTGGGCATCAAAGTCAGTGAGAAAGGAAGAGGGGGATTTAGCAGGGGGTCGATAAATGACTGCTACCCGGAGAGGTAGAGGAGCAAATAAACAGATCGAATGGACTTCGAAGGAAGAAAAGCAATGAGACTGAGGTGGAAGAATGGGTTGGAATTTACAGGAGGGTGAGAGTAGTAGCCCGACACCGCCTCCGCGGCCAACTAAGCGAGGAATATGGGAGAAGAGATAACCTCCATGACATAGGGCCGCAACTGAAGCAGAGTCTTCAGGGTAAATCCAGGTTTCAGTTAGGGCAAGCAGATGAAGGGTATGAGAGATAAAGAGATCATGGATGTAGGAGAGTTTGTTGCAGACAGAGCGGGCGTTCCATAGAGCACAAGAGAAGGGCAGAGAAGAAGGGGGATGGAGAGGAATAGAAATAAGATTGGAGGTATCACGGTAAGGCCTGTACGAATAGGATGAGGGCTGATGTGGGGGACCAGGATTGGGACTAATGTCACCAGCGGAGAGCAGGAGGAGTAGGAGAGTACGGAGGAGAGTAGGAGAGGTATGACGACAGCGACAAAGGCAAGATGTATTCAGGTAAAAAGTCGAGGGGTGAATGGAAGGAAGGAAGTGTTGAAGGTTGAGAGCTGTGAAGAAGGGGGTGGAAAAAAGAGATGGTGAGGAGAGAGATAGAGAGGTGATGAATACAGAGGGAAGACAATGTGTTCCTACGGTGGGAAGTGGTTTCATAAGGAGAAACAGATTGGGAAGGGATAGTGCCAAGAAGAGCAGGTGAACAGGAGCCATAAGAATAGATTATGGTACAGAAATGCTCAGAATAAGCTGAAGTGGGTGGAGGTTCAGATAGGCTCAGAGCAATTAGGAGGGGGATGGTATAGGCATTAGAGGTAATAGCTAGTATAAGGGACAAATGTTGCAAAGGATATACTACTACTACTACTTGGGCAAAACTATCATCTTGAGGAGTTGGACTCTATCCCACAAAGATAATGGAAGATCCTTCCATCGCGTACAGAGGGATTTTGTAGCTGATAATAATGGGGTAACACTCATAGTATCAACCGTCTCAGATCACTAGGGATCAAAAGACCTAAATATCTTAATTTTTCACTCATCCACTTTAGTGGAAAGGGTCCCGGACAAGCAATAACCAGATCACCCCCTACAGGTAGGGCCTCTGATTTATCAAATTTAATCCATAAACCGGAATATTGTCCAAAAACTTGTATGAGATCCATGACTCTAGATAATGTTTTTGTAGGATTAGTACATAAGTACATAAGTAATGCCATACTGGGAAAAAGACCAAGGGTCCATCGAGCCCAGCATCCTGTCCATGACAGCGGCCAATCCAGGCCAAGGGCACCTGGCAAGCTTCCCAAACGTACAAACATTCTATACATGTTATTCCTGGAGTTGTGGATGTTTCCCAAGTCTATTTAGTAGCGGTTTATGGACTTGTCCTTTGGGAAACCGTCCAACCCCTTTTTAAACTCTGCTAAGCTAACCACCTTCACCACTTTCTCCGGCAACGAATTCCAGAGTTTAATTATACGTTGGGTGAAGAAACATATTCTCCGATTTGTTGTAAATTTACTACACTGTAGTTTCATCGCATGCCCCCTAGTCCTAGTATTTTTGGAAAGCGTGAACAGATGCTTCACATCCACCTGTTCCACTCCACTCATTATTTTATATACCTCTATCATGTCTCCCTTCAGCCGTCTCTTCTCCAAGCTGAATAGCCCTAGCCTCCTTAATCTTTCTTCATAGGGAAGTCATCCCATCCCCGCTATCATTTTAGTCGCCCTTCGCTGCACCTTTTCCAATTCTACTATATCTTTCTTGAGATGCGGCGACCAGAATTTAACACAATACTCAAGGTGTGGTCGCACCATGGAGCGATACAACGGCATTATAACATCCTCACACCTGTTTTCCATACCTTTCCTAATAATACCCAACATTCTATTCGCTTTCTTAGTCGCAGCAGCACACTGAGCAGAAGATTTCAGTGTATTATCGACGACGACACCCAGATCCCTTTCTTGGTCCGTAACTCCTAACGTGGAACCTTGCATGACATAGCTATAATTCGGGTTCTTTTTTCCCACATGCATCACCTTGCACTTGTTCACATTAAACGTCATCTGCCATTTAGCCGCCCAGTCTCCCAGTCTCGTAAGGTCCTCTTGTAATTTTTCACAATCCTGTCGCGATTTAACAACTTTGAATAACTTTGTGTCATCAGCAAATTTAATTACCTAACTAGTTACTCCCATCTCTAAATCATTTATACTACTACTACTTAACATTTCTAAAGCGCTGCTAGGGTTACGCAGCGCTGTACAATTTAACATAAAAGGACAGGCCCTGCTCAAAGAGCTTACAATCTAAAGGACAAGTGAGTAGACGATACGATGGGGGCAGTCAATTTGGGGCAGTCCAGATATCCTGAAGGTAAGAGTTAGGTGCCGAAGGCAGCATTGAAGAGGTGGGTTTTAAGCAGAGACTTGAAGATGGGCAGGGAGGGGGCTTGACGTAGGGGCTCAGGAAGGTTGTTCCAGGCATAGGGTGAGGCGAGGCAGAATGGGCGGAGCCTGGAGTTGGCAGTGGTGGAGAAGGGTACTGAGAGGAGGGATTTGTCCTGTGAACGGAGGTTTCGGGTGGGAACATAAGGGGAGATGAGGGTAGAGAGGTAGTGAGGGGCAGCAGATTGAGTACATTTGTAGGTAAGAAGGAGGAGCATGAACTGAATGCGGTAACGGATTGGAAGCCAGTGAAGTGACCTGAGAAGAGGGGTGATATGAGTATATCGGTTCTGGCGGAATATAAGACGTGCAGCAGAGTTCTGAACAGATTGAAGGGGGGATAGATGGCTAAGTGGGAGTCCGGTGAGGAGTAAGTTGCAGTAGTCAAGTCGGGAGGTGATGAGAGCATGGATGAGAGTTCGGGTGGTGTGTTCAGAGAGGAAAGGGCGAATTTTGCTGATGTTGAAGAGGAAGAAGCGACAGGTCTTGGCTATCTGCTGGATGTGTGCCGAGAAGGAGAGGGAGGAGTCGAAGATGACTCCGAGGTTGCGGGCAGATGAGACGGGAAGGGTGAGGGTGTTATCCACTGAGATAGAAAGTGGAGGAAGAGGAGAAGTGGGTTTTGGTGGAAAGACGATGAGCTCAGTCTTGGACATGTTCAGTTTCAGGTGGCGGTTGGACATCCATGTAGCAATGTCGGTTAAGCAGGCCGATACCTTTGCCTGGGTCTCTGCGGTGATGTCTGGTGTGGAGAGATACAGCTGGGTGTCATCTGCATAGAGATGATACTGGAAGCCATGAGATGAGATGAGGGAACCCAGGGAAGAGGTGTAGATTGAGAAGAGAAGGGGTCCAAGGACAGATCCCTGGGGAACACCAACAGATAGCGGGATGGGGGTGGAGGAGGATCCATGGGAGTGAACTCTGAAGGTGCGGTGGGAGAGATAGGAGGAGAATCAGGAGAGGACAGAGCCCTGGAACCCGAATGAGGACAGTGTGGCAAGGAGTAGATCATGATTGACAGTGTCAAAAGCGGCGGATAGATCGAGGAGGATAAGGATGGAGTAGTGGCCTCTGGATTTGGCAAGGAACAGGTCATTACAGACTTTAGAGAGTGCTGTTTCTGTCGAGTGTAGAGGGCGAAAACCGGATTGAAGTGGATCAAGGATGGCATGAGAGGAGAGAAAATCAAGGCAGCGGCTGTGAACGGCACGCTCAAGTATTTTGGAGAGGAAGGGTAGGAGGGAAATGGGGCGGTAGTTGGAGAGACAGGTAGGGTCAAGTGATGGTTTTTTGAGGAGAGGTGTGACTATGGCGTGCTTGAAGGTGTCAAGGACAGTTGCAGTGGAGAGAGGTTGAGGATATGACAGATGGATGGGGTGACAGTATGAGAGATGGTGTTAAGTAAGTTGGTGGGGATGGGATCAGAGGAACAGGTGGTACTTTTCGAGCAGGAAAGAAGGCGAGCGGTTTCCTCCTCGGTGATGTCTGGAAAGGAGGAGAAAGAGGCCTGGCTTGGTTGGTCGAGGGTTAAAGGGTGAAAAGGAGGAGATGGTTTGGTAATGAACTCAAGGTTGATCTTTTGCACCTTGTCGCGGAAGTAATCGGCCAGTGATTGAGGCGAGAGTGAGGGGGGGGGGGGTAGGAGGGGAGGGCACTTTGAGGAGGGAGTTAAGGGTGGCGAAGAGACGACGGGGGTTGGAGCTGAGAGAATTGGTCAGTTGGGTGTAATAGTCCTGTTTGGCAAGGAATAGGGAGGAGTGGAGGGAGGATAGCATGAATTTGTAGTGAAGGAAATCTGAATGGGGGCGAGATTTCCTCCAGAGGCGTTCGGCAGATCGGGTGCAGGAACGAAGGTAGCGGATGCAAGGGGTCAGCCAAGGCTGGGGATTAGTACGTTTTGTGGGACGGGAGGTGGATGGAGCGAGGGTGTCCAGAGCAGAGGAGAGAGTGGCATTGTATGCTGAGACAGCCTTGTCGACAGACTCGGAGGACAAGATGGAGGGGAGGAGATTGGAGATACAAGAGGATAAGGTGGGAGGGTCAACAGATTCCTGGAGGTAGTGGTTAGAGTTGGACGGGGCTGAGGTGGGGTGTGAAGAAGTGTGAAGGTGATCAGGTGATGATCCGAGATAGGAAGAGTTGAAGTGTGGAAATTGGAGGGGGAGCCGGAGGAGGAGAGGACGAGGTGAAGACAGTGGCCGTCTCGGTGAGTCGAGGCGGTGGAGCATAGCTGGAGGTTGAAGGAGGATGTTAGAGTGAGGAACTGAGACGCGTGAGGGTCGGATTGGTCATCACCGTGTATGTTAAAGTCTCCGAGAATGAGTGATGGAGATGAGGGTTCAAGAAAAACGGAAAGCCAGGCATCGAAATCGGTGAGGAAGGAAGAGAGGGATTTATTAGGGGGGCGGTAAATGACTGCCACTCTGAGTGGCAATGGGTAGAATAGCCAGATGGAGTGTGCTTCAAAGTATGAGAAGCAGTGAGACTGCGGTAGGAGGAGGGGTTGGAAACTACAGGAGGGCGAAAGTAGTAGCCCGACGCCTCCACCGCGGCCAACTGGGCGGGGAGTGTGGGAGAAGAGATAGCCTCCATGGCAAAGGGCCGCGACTGAGGCCGAGTCGTCCGGGGAGAGCCAGGTTTCAGTTGGGGCGAGCAGTTGAAGGGAACGAGAGATGAAGAGATCGTGGATGAAGGGCAGTTTGTTGCAGACCGAGTGGGCATTCCAGAGGGCACAAGAGAAGGGGAGGGAAGAGGGGGGGAGGAGGGGGATAGAGACGAGATTGGAGACATTACGGAATCGTGTGCATGGATGGGAGGAGGACAGGTGAGGGGGGCCTGGATTAGGATTAATGTCACCAGCGGATAGCAAGAGGAGGAGCAAGAGAGTACGGAGGAGGGTGGGGGAGGTTGGGCGACGAAGGCGACGAAGACGGGGTGCACTTAGGAGGAATGGTGATGGGTTAATGGCAGGAAGGAGGTGATGAAGGTTAAGAGCTAGGAGGGAGGAGGGGGACAAGAGAGATGGTGAGGTGGTGGGGGAAGGGGGTGAGTAGGGTATTGCCGTGGCGGGCAGGGGAGGGGACCTGGGTGGGCAATGAGTTCCAGCGGTAGGCAGCGGTGGGGGGTGGGGGAAAAGATTAGGAAGGGACAGGGCAAGGAAGAGAATGTGGACAGGGGCCATAAGTAGAGATTGAGGTGTAACAGGTGTATGTGTAGTGACTGAGGTGTGGAGCAGATAGAAGGAGCTGAAAAGCTGGAGGCTTGGAGTTGATGGACGAGAGCGGGTAAGTCAGTGGTTGACAAGCTGGCAGGCAAGTATGTCAATGGCTGAGAAGCTGGCAGGCAGGCAGGCAGGTTGGTGGGTTAGCAGGGGAGCAGGCAGGCAGGAGCAGGACTTGAGTCAGCAGGACAAGTTGGCAGGCAAGTTGGCAGGCAGGAGCAGGACTGGAGTCAGCTGGAGCAGAAGGAATGAAGTAAACTGGAACGGATGGGCTGGAACATGAGCAGGCGACAGGACTGGAGCAGGCTGTTGCAATTTGGAGGTTGGTTTGATTGGCTAGCAGGCAGGCAGGCAGGAACAAGCTGGAGCAGGCGACAGGACTGGAGCAGGCTGTAGCACTTTGGAGGTTGGTTTGATTGGCTAGCAGGCAAGCAGGCAGGCAGGAACAAGCTGGAGCAGACGCACTGATTAGGCGGATGAGACAGGCAGGATCAACGGGCTGGAGAAGCTGGTGAAGCTGGATCAGATGGGCAGGAGAAGCTGGATATATTTATATATATTTATATTTATATATATTTATAAGTATATTAAAAAGCAGCGGTCCTAGCACAGACCCCTGAGGAACCCCACTAACTACCCTTCTCCATTGTGAATACTGCCCATTTAACCCCACTCTCTGTTTCCTATCCTTCAACCAGTTTTTAATCCACAATAGGACATTTCCTCCTATCCCATGACCCTCCAATTTCCTCTGTAGCCTTTCATGAGATACCTTGTCAAAAGCCTTTTGAAAATCCAGATACACAATATCAACCGGTTCCCCTTTGTCCACATGTTTGTTTACTCCTTCAAAGAATTGAAGTAAATTGGTCAGGCAAGATTTCCCCACACAAAAGCCATGCTGACTCGGTCTCAGTAATCAATGTCCTCAGATGTGCTCTGTAATTTTGTTTTTAATAATAGCCTCTACCATTTCCCCCGGCACTGACGTCAGACTCACCGGTCTATAATTTCCCGGATCTCCCCTGGAGCCTTTTTAAAAAATCGGCGTTACATTGGCCACCCTCCAATCTTCCGGTACCACACTCGATTTTAAGGATAAGTTGCATATCACTAGCAGTAGCTCCGCAAGCTCATTTTTCAGTTCTATCGGTACTCTAGGATGAATACCATCCGGTCCAGGAGATTTGCTACTCTTCAGTTTGCTGAACTGCCCCATTACGTCCTCCAGGTTTACCGTGAAGTCAGTAAGTTTCTCCGACTCGTCCGCTTGAAATACCATTTCCGACACCGGTATCCCACCCAAATCTTCCTCGGTGAAGACCGAAGGAAAGAATTCATTCAGTCTCTCCGCTATGTCTTTGTCTTCCTTGATCACCTCTTTTACCCCTCGGTCATCCAGCGGCCCAACCGATTCTTTTGCCGGCTTCCTGCTTTTAATATACCGAAAAAAGTTTTTACTATGATTTTTTGCCTCTAATGCTATCTTTTTTTCATAATCCCTCTTGGCCTTCTTTTTCTGAGCCTTGCATTTGCTTTGACACTCCTTATGCTGCTTTTTGTTATTTTCAGACGGTTCCTTCTTCCATTTTCTGAAGGCGTTTCTTTTAGCCCTAATAGCTTCCTTCACCTCACTTTTCAACCAGGCCGGCTGTCTTTTGGACTTCCGTCTTTCTTTTCTAATTCGCGGAATATGTATGGCCTGGGCCTCCAGGATGGTATTTTTTAACAGCGTCCACGCCTGTTGTACAGTTTTTACTCTCTCAGTTGCCCCCCTAAGTTTTTTTTTTTACCATTCTTCTCATTTTATCATAGTCTCCTTTTTTAAAGTTAAATGCTAACGTATTTGACTTTCTGTATACAGTTACTTCAAGGTCGATATCAACACTGATCATATTATGATCACTGTTATCAAGCGGCCCCAGTACCATAACGTTACTCACCAGATCATGCGCTCCACTGAGGACCAAGTCTAGAATTTTTCCTTCTCTCGTCGGCTTCTGCACCAGCTGCTCCATAAAGCTGTCCTTGATTTCATCAAAGAATTGTACCTCTGTAGCGTGTCCCGATGTTACATTTACCCAGTCTATATTTGGATAATTGAAGTCACCCATTATTATCACATTGCCCATTTTGTTCGCGTCTCTGATTTCTTTTATCATTTCTGCGTCTACCTGCTCATCCTGGCGAGGCGGACGGTAGTACACTCCTATCACCGTTTTTTTCCCTTTTATACATGGAATTTCAACCCACAATGATTCAAAGATGTGATTTGTGTCCTGATGAATTTGTACTCTATCTGAGTCAAGGCTCTCGTTAATATACAATGCTACCCCTCCACCAGTCTGGTCCACCCTATCACTACGATACTTTGTACCCCGGTATGACAGTATCCCACTGGTTATCCTCCTTCCACCAGGTCTCAGTAATGCCTATTATATCCAATTTTTCATTTAGTACAATATATTCCAACTCTCCCATCTTATTTCTTAGACTCCTAGCATTTGCATATAGACATCAACAAGTCATCAGCAAACAAAGTCACCTTCAATTCAGCAGTGCCGACTTTAATACCTGTAATCTCTTGATCTCCCAATAAAGCCAATGCTAAAGGTTCCATATAGAGAATGAAAAAGGTGGGGGAAAGAGGGCAACTCTGCCAGGTGCCCCTATGTATAGTAAATCTTTCAGAAAGAAGCCCATTTACCAAAACCCTGGCCATAAGATCTGTATATAAAAGCTGTATCATGGATATAATAGGGCCCTGGAAGCCAAATGCCTTCAGGACTTCCAATAAATTTGGCCAGGGCACCAAAACAAAAGCCCTCTCTATATCAAAACCCATCAGTAGGGCTTTCAACTCAGCTGCGTGAGCTGACTCTAGTGCACACAATATCGTATGAACATTACAGCTTTCCTACCTTTTACAAAGCCAGCTTGTGAGCTGCCCACCAAACGCGGAATGATATTCAATAGTCTTACAGCCAAAAGCTTTGCATATAATTTGGCATCTGCATTTAACAGTGAAATAGGGTGATAGGAAGTTGCTCTCATTCCCACCAGCAGGGTCCTTTTTCTTATTGCCTCCTCATAAACTGCACTCAAGGTAGGGGAAACTTGTTGCACCAAAATCTTGTAAAATTATGAGGGAAGTCTGTTAGGGCCAACTGCCATGACTTTTTAATGATGCTAAAGTTCTAACGGCATTTATTTTCCCCATTGAAAGAGGCGCATTCAATACGTCCAAATCTTCCTGTGACAATTGGGGAATCGGTAAAGTTTGCAAAAAAGCTTGGAGACCCGAGGGAGAATCCCCCCGTTCTGTACATAGAGTTGCATAATTATTTTTTATCATCTTACAAATAAAAGCATTATCTGCAATATAATCACCTTTAGAGTCTTTAAGCAATGGAATGAAGCGGGATCCCCCCTCCTGTCTAGCCAATCTAGCAAGACAGGTTCCTTGTCAATTCCCATATTTAAAGAATTTATGTCTCCCATATTTCAGACTATTCTGCATGCGTTTATGAAGGAGCTCATTCAATATACTCTGAATATTAAAGTAATGAGCTCGGCAATCTCTGGACAAATGGTTTGCTAAATTTTTCTGGGCTCATCTAAGTTGAGAATGAAGAAGGAGAATATTCTTATGCATCTGTTTCTTCTGATAAGAGAGATAAAATATTATATGTCCTCTCATAACTGCTTTTCCTGTCTCCCAGAATACACCCGGGGTAACTATATGCTGCTGTTTTGTGGCTCCATACTCCTCCCATTTTGTAACCAAGTAAGTATGAATTTTTGAATCTGTTTTTAAATGAAAAGGCATACATCTACAAGTAGAGCAGACTTTCCAGGCCAAATGATCCAAAATTAATAAATAATCTACTTTCACATAAATGGGCCCTAGAAATATGGGTAAAGCCCAATTCTACAGGATGTAGTATCCTCTAGATATCTAATAAATTTAAACTTGGGTTTAATATATCCTACCTCCCCCCCCCATCAAGACTTTCCCAGATATGTAGAAGCTGTGGTTTTTCTATTGCAATTCTTGTCTGCCACTGCATTAAAGTCTTCCCCTAAAAGAATAGGACAACGAGGAAGATCAAGAAGCACTTTCAAAATTGTAGGAAAAAATGTGCAGTCATAAATTGTAGGAGCATACAGAGAAACTAAAATGTAAGGATGACCATATAATGTGCAATATAATATTACCCATCTACCCTGTGATTCCGCCAAATAGCATAGTTCAACAAAGGGGATGGGTTTATTTATTAATATTGCTGTACCTGTCCTTCTGTGGATCGGGGCAGTCGAACTATAGCAATGTCCCACCTATTCTTGTCTAAGCTTTGTATGCTCAATTGTACTCAAATGTGTTTCCTGTATGAGGGCAATCCCCACTTGTCTGCAATGAAGCTCCCCAAGGATTTATTTTACGTTTGATGGGGAAATTAATACCACAAATATTCCATGTGATAATTTTAAGGGTATCCATATTAATGATCACTACTGAAGGTTTCTTTGCCCAATTCCCCAACTCTCATTCAGAATGAGTTCCCAAACAAAAAGTACAAAATCACAATTAATATGGTGTCTATGGGAAGCAACCATACTTTCCAATACCTATTATATTCATCCCAATAATCCCTATCAATCTTACCCCGTATAACTATCCCACTATTGTCCTTCCCCCTCCACCTCCCGCCCCCCTTTCATCCATCCAAAATCATGTAATCGCTCCCACTATCATACTGTTCCCCAACCATATCTATTAACTATGCATTAGAAATACAAGTAAGCCAAGGCATTTGGTCGTGGGAGGTGCCAGCATTCGTAGTGCACTGGTCCCCCTGACATGCCAGGACACCAACCAGGCACCCTAGGGGGCACTGCAGTGGACTTCATTAATAGCTCCCAGGTACACAGCTCCCTTCCCTTGGGTGCTGAGCCCCCCAAAAACCCACTCCCCACAACTGTACGCCACTACCATAGCTCTTAAGGGTGAAGGGGGGCACCTACATGTGGGTACAGTGGGTTTTGGAGGGCTCACATTTATCACCACAAGTGTAACAGGTAGGGGGGTATGGGCCTTGGCCCGCCTAAAACTGCTCCAGGGACCTGCATACTGCTGTCATGGAGCTGGGTATGACATTTGAGGCTGGCATAGAGGCTGGCAAAAAATGTTTTTAAATTTTTTTGGAGGGGTGGGAGGGGGTTGGTGACCACTGGGGGAGTAAGGGGAGGTCATCCCCGGCTCCCTCCGGTGGTCATCTGGTCAGTTGGGGCACTTTTTGAAGGCTTGGTCTTAAAAATAAATGGACCAAGTGAAGCCGGTGAAGTGCTCGTCAGAGCTGGCCTTTTTTTTCCATTATGGGCCGAAGCCGGCCATCTCGTAACCATGCCCCCGTCCCGCCTTCCATACCCTGCCGAAACGCCCCCTTTAACTTTGGCCGGCCCTGTGACGGAATGCAGTTGAAGCCAGCCAAAATCAGCTTTCGATTATACCAATTTGGCCGAGTTCAGGAGATGGCCGGCCATCTCCCGATTTGTGTTGGAAGATGGCCGGCCTTCTCGTTCGAAAATAAGCAGGTATGTTATTATGTAACCAGTGATACCCATAGAAGATAGACAGGATAACAAAAGAGTATGATTAACCGGATCAAATGCAGCAGATAGATCAAGTGAGACAGCAAGGATGATCTGTTGTTTATCTAAATGGGAATAAATTTCGTTCAGGATTGCAGTAAGGACAGTTTCTGTGCTATAAAGAGGTCTAAACCCAGATTGTCTTAGGTGAAGAGCTAGAGTTTTATCAGCAGAGATAATTGGGAGAAAACAATCTTTTCCAGAACCTAAGAAATAAAATACAAATTGGAGACAGGGCGCTAAGGTGCAGGAGTAGAGGGGTCTAAAGATGGTTTCTTAAGAATGAGGCAAACCCAGCGATTTTCCAAGATAATGGCACCTGTCCTGAAGACAGATTAAAATTTATGATAGAAAGAAGCTAAAACATGATAACTGTAAATGTTGTTTACAATCTTGCATGAGTTATGTATTATATATGTAAATAAAATGTTGAATTTTAGAGAAACCTATACATTTCATTCTATGCCAGTCTTCTCTCATAAATCTTGGAAATGAATCATATAGAGGGGCATTTTTGATGACGTCTAAATTTGATTTTGGACGTTTTACAAAAAACATCCAAAAATCCACTAGCGAACATGGCCATTTTCAAATCAGAAAAACATCCAGCCTTTTGTTTTGAAAATGGTCATTTGCTAGATGTTTTTGTGCTCAGTGCATCCATCTTTTAGGAACACTTTCAAAAAGAAAAAAAAGTCCAAGGGAAAAATGCACAAAAACAAGTCATTGGGACATTTGGGGAGACCAGCATTCTTAGTAAACTGGCCACATAGATATCCCAGCAGATTAGTGGGGCACTGCAGTGAACTTCACATAAAAGGTCCCAGGTACACATCTCACTGTTACCCCCTTATATTGTATGGTGAGCCCTCCAAAACTCACCAGAGACCCACTATACCTAATTGAATACCACTACAATAGCCTTTATACCTGACCCTGATGAAGGCTTTTGCCGAAACTCAGCCAAGTATAGTTATTCTTCAATAAAAGTTTATGTGAACCCTTGGTTTTCTCCTCCTTTCGTTGACCTTTAGCTGACTTTGTGGAGATTTTCTCCTTTTTCTCTTCTTGGAGATGAAAACAGTAACAGAATTAAAAAATGCGTGGCATAAACACATAGGAATCCTGTATGGAAAGAGAATGAAACCAAACAGCGGTGCGTGCTTAATTGGTAACTCCAGTAATTGGGAAATCCAGTGCTGGGCATACTTCTATGATCTGTACCCTGATCATAGCTGGATAGATGGGCTGGAGTGGGGCTATGATGGCAGCTTCAATAGTTGGAGGAACAAGGCCAATGCCAGGCAGACTTTTAGAGACTGTGCCCTGAAAATAGCAAGGACAAATCAAGATCAAGTATGCATATGTAATATTGCATCATTTCATATGCTGTGAGTTTATATTGTTGGGCAGACTGGATGTACTGTACAGGTCTTTATCTGCCATCATCTACTATGTTACTATGTAGCCGCGGAGTATTTTTACAAAAGGCTCACTGAACTTAATAAAACTGAAGGCCAAATAAAAGCCACTTAAGGAGCGAAGTAACAAAACTCTTAGGTTAGCACAATTACCCCTCCGTATCTCCCTTTCCAATCACACCTCCAGACCCCAGCTTCAAATTAGTATTTAGTTGACAGGCATGCCTTGGAGCAAGTGTAGATATCAGCATCTAGATTTTTTAAGGAATGTGTGTCTCTACTTTGCAAATGCAAAATAGGTAATACCAAAATACTTCTGAGGCCTGCCCAAATCACACCCTTTTAAAAACAGTGCATGCTGAAGGCATAAATGTCTAAGTAGCTGCTTTTCTAAAATCAAACACCTTGTGCCAGTTACACGTGCAAATGATGTCCAAAGGCTTAGGGAGGAATCAACATGGGCTACCATTAAGATACATTAAATTACCACTAACTTGTGCTATTTTAGCACAGATCCCATTTTGTGCAATGAGACTAAATTACTAATAACCTAGGTTAAAAGCAAAATCTATATTAATAAATCCCACCTTGAACGTTCTGAAGCTCACTCCAAGGCAGAGAAGCTCACTCCAAGGCAGAGAAGCACAAAAATCCTGTAGTCTTCATAGGCTAGGACCAGTCACCCTCACTCATAGACCCGCCCTCAGCCACGCCCCATCTACTATAATAAAACTCACCCTCAACGTTCTGAAGACAACGTTCTGAAGTCACTCAGCCACTCCCTAAAGAGTTCATGGATTCATGGTGGTGAAGCCACAACACTGACCATGTCTCTCTGCCCCGCCCTCGCATGACGGACCAATCAGAAAAAACACCCTCAACATTCTGAAACACAAAGGACCATCACAACACCGTTCCCAGGCAACACTAGGCAACGTAAGACGGACCAATCAGAGGAAACTACGTGACAATAAGGGAGGAGCATTCCCCAGCAGAATGGCTCATTATCTGTGCAGCACGGAGAGCACAGAACCACCGCTGGAACGAGAGAAGAATATTCCTGCTGTGGGTATGTGCAAAAATAGACCGGGGGGGGGGGGGGGGGGAGAAATGTTTAAATGCCTAATGCCAGTACTGAAGAGTGCCAGAGGGCCTATAGCAAAGACTATATTTGGGATCGCTTGACATGGAGTCGGAGGACCTGGAAAACAACGTGCCCGTCACCATCTGGGACGTGGGCGAACAGGACAAGCTGCGGCCCAGCTGGAAGGATTACCCGCGACCCCGCCAGCAGCAAACAGCGACCAAGGAAGGGGGAGGAGTACTCCTTCCCTGCCTAGGAATCGCTGGAGACTGGCTGCCAAACTAACGAAACAACCGCACACCGACGCACCACCTCCATCATTCGAAAGGCATCCACTCTTTCTTCAACAGAAATGCAAACTAATAATACAAAACAAACAAAGAATACATGGTTTCTCAGGCGGCTGCAGGTAACTCCCCACCCCCTTCCTCTTCCCCTTTTGCCGAAGCGGCCAAGGACGTGCCCAACCATCCCCAGCCTCAGGCAAGCTGTCTCCCACCTTGGGGATTCCCCGAGCACCCGGAAAAAGACGGCGCTGATTCCTGCAGCGCATAAATGTTCCAGCATTCCCCTGCAGCCGGCCTGAAATGGACCAAACATACCGGATCACCCCCAGACGGCCCGAGACCGTGCTCTTCTCCCTTCCGCCAACTTAAAACAACCATCCCCGTCCTCAGGCAAGCCGTCACCCACCTCCAGGATGCCCAGAACCCCAGCCCAATGGAAAAAGATGGCGCAGCTTCCAACAGCACATTTCTCTTCCAGCATTCCCCTACAGCACTGAAACGGCCAAAAAATACCAACAGACAAAGAACGTGCTCCTCTACCTTCTGCCCATCTAAAACAACACTGCTGCCTCAGCACAACAGGAAAAAAAAAAACACTCAGCAAAGGCTGACCCCCCTATAACCATATTTACATTTCACCAACAGAAAGACCCCCCTCCACAAACCTCCATGACAGACAAAACCACACACACACAATACAACAGAAACACACCCTCAAAGCCACACACCAATCCAACCCACTTTGCCAGCACAGCACAGCACATCCCACAACCCCCAAGCAAAAAACAAAACAAAAAAAGACACACATCAAGAACCTGCACACACACCGCATCCTCACACACTCACACACACACAAAATAACTCTGGGACACATACACACACACACACAAAAAAAGCCACATGCTAGCGCCCGTTTCATTGGTTTCGGAAACGGGCCTCTTTTACTAGTCTGTACATAAAACGCTACCTCAACATTCTGAAGACAACCTGCTGAAGCCATATGCAAAATCCCTAAACAGTTCATAAGTTCATGGTGGTGAAGCCATCCAACTCACCATGTCTCTCTGCCCCACCCTCGAGGGCGGAACACAAAGAGTAAAGGGATCCATAAAGGCACCCCTACCAACTGGCAACCCCCTCCAACAAACAACGACCCAGGCAGGGGGAGTGTTTCTGTACTCCTCCCCCTGCCTAGGAATCGCTACAGACTGCTGGCAAACTCCCCAACCACACGACCACAAAAGCCACCCGCAACCCCCCCCCCCCACACACACAAACACATACACACACATAAACACATACACACACATAAACACACACACAAACGCAAACACACACACAGAAACACAGAAACACACACAAACAAACGCAAACACACACACACATAAACACACACGCAAACACACACACACACACATAAACACACACACAAACACACACACACACATAAACACACACAAACGCACACACACAAACACACACACACACACACACACACACACACACACACACAGAAACACAAACGCACACACACAAACGCACACACAGAAACACAAACGCACACACAGAAACACAAACAAACACACACACAAAAAAACACACACATACACACAAACAAACACACACAAACACACATACTCACACACACAAACGTGCACACACACACACACACAAACAAACACACACACACACAAACGCACACACACATACACACAAACACATACAAACACACAAACAAACAAACACACACACACACACACACACACACACAAACACACACACACACAAACAGCCTCAACGGTGCACCTCTAAGTGCCCCCCCGCCGCATCGCCACAACAACCCGTGCAACGGGGCATCAGAAAGCCCCTACCTCCCTTCCCTCCTCGCCGCATCACCCAACCCCTCCCCCGCCGCTTCACCAAGCCTCTCCCCCCCCACATCGACCGCCTCGCCACCCGCGACCGCTAATACAAACTCTGTCTGGCGGCTGCTGCTGCTTCTATTCAGCAGCAGCAGCCCGTACATAAAGAAAACAAACAAACAAAAAAACAACCTCCTAAAATGCACCTCCGTGGAGAACCATCTCACATTGGCTGACGTCTCTGCAGCCGCTCCTCCTCTCCCCTCAACATCAGTGCCCCTGCCGGAAGACCCCGGAGAAACGCCGAGACGTCAGAGGGGAGAGGAGGAGCGCATGCTGAGACTTCAGCCAATGTGAGATGCTTCTCAATGGAGGTGCGTTTTAAGAGGATTTTTTTTTTTGTTTTCTTTATGTACGGGCTGCTGCTGCTGAATAGCGGTTGCAGGTGGCGAGGGGGTTGATGAGGGGGAGAGGGGCTTGGTGATGTGCCACGGTGGGGGGGGGGGTCGGGTGATGCGCGAAGGGGGGGACAAGGGGCTTTCTTTGGGTGCTGCGCCGGCTGGGGGGGGGAAGGGGGGTTTTGCTGCACATGGGTGGCTGCAGGGGGGGCAGGGAACAGGGAGATAGGGATCGGGCTCCACACACCACATGGGTGCCTGCAAGGGGGACAGGGGATACAGGAAGGACACTGCAGGGCGGGCAGGGGGACAGAAGGGTTGGTGGTCATCAGGGGGGACAGGTGGGTCGATGGACATGGCTGGTCACTGGGGAGGAACAGGGAAAAAGGAGAGGAGTGTCCTCAGACATGGGTGGCTGCACAGGAGAGGAGGGTCGCTGGACATGGGTAGCTGCAGGGGGGGCAGGGGGACAGAAGGGTCGCTGGACATGACTGGCTGCAGGGGGGACAGGGGAGAGAGGAGGGACGCTGCACATGTGTGCCTGCAGGGGGACAGGAGGGATGCTGGGGGGGCCTGAGACCACATGGGTGGCTGCAGGGGGAGCAGGGGAGACAAGAAGGACGCAGCAGGGGGAGAGGAGGGTTGATGGGCATGGGTGGCTGCAGGGGGATGCTGGACATGGGTGGCTGCAGGGGGAACACGGGGAGAGGAGGGTCGCTGCACATGCCTGGCTGCAAGGAGGCAGGGGAGAGGGAGGGGGTGAGGGGGTTCCTCACACCACACATGCAGTCACTCATTCTTTGTCTGCCACATACACTCTCACTCACACACTCACTGTCTTTGTCCCTCTCTTTCACACAGTGTCACACAGAAACACAAACACTGTCTCTCACACACTCTCTCTCTCGCACAAACCCATACACTCTGTCTCTCTCTCTCTCACATTCTCTCTCTGACACACACGCTCCATCTCTCACACACCTCTTTCTGAAACATACACTCCAAGGAAAACCTTGCTAGCGCCCGTTTCATTTGTAACAGAAACGGGCCTTTTTTAATAGTAAGAACATAAGAGTTACCCTACTGGGTCAGACCAACTGTCCATCTAGCCCAATATCCTGTTTCCAACAGTGGCTAGTCCAGGCTACAACTACCTGATGAGTCCCAAAAAAAGGCAAGATTCCATGCTACTTAAATCCCAAGGATAAGCAGTGGCTTTCCCTAGGTCTACCTTAATAGCTATTTTTTTTTATTTTTCCTCCAGGAATTTGTCCAAACTTATAAACTGAGCTACATTAACTGCTTACCACTTACTCTGACAAAGAGTTCCAGAGCGCAACTATACATTGAATTAAAAAATATTTTATCTTATTTGTTTGAATTGTGTCACAAAGCGTGGTACCGGAAGATTAGAGGGTGGCCAATGTAACGCCGATTTTTTAAAAAGGTTCCAGGGGAGATCCGGAAAATTATAGACCTGTGAGTCTGACGTCGGTGCCGGGGAAAATGGTAGAGGCTATTATTAAAAACAAAATTACAGAGCACATCCGAGGACATGGATTACTGAGACTAAGTCAGCACACGGCTTTAGTGTGGGGAAATCTTGCCTGACCAATTTATTTCAATTCTTTGAAGGAGTAAACAAACATGTGGACAAAGGGGAGCCGGTTGATATTGTGTATCTAGATTTTCAAAAGGTGTTTAACAAGGTGCCTATTGTGGATTAAAAACTGGTTGAAGGATAGGAAACAGAGAGTGAGGTTAAATGGGCAGTATTCACAATGGAGAAGGGTAGTTAGTGGGGTTCCTCAGGGGTCAGTGCTAGGACCACTGCTCTTTAATATATTTATAAATGATTTAGAGATGGGAGTAACTAGCGAGGTAATTACATTCGCTGATGACACAAAGTTATTCAAAGTCATTAATTCGCGAGAGGATTGTGAAAAATTACAGAAGGACCTTACGAGACTGGGAGACTGGGCAGCTAAATGGTAGATGACGTTTAATGTGAGCAAGTGTAAGGTGATGCATGTGGGAAAAAAGAACCCGAATTATAGCTACGTCATGCAAGGTTCCACATTAGGAGTTACGGACCAAGAAAAGGATCTGGGTGTCGTCGTTGATAATACACTGAAACCTTCTGCTCAGTGTGCTGCTGCGACTAAGAAAGCGAATAGAATGTTGGGTATTATTAGGAAAGGTATAGAAAACAGGTGTGAGGATGTTATAATGCCATTGTATCGTTCCATGGTGCAACCACACCTTGAATATTGTGTCCAATTCTGGTCATCGCATCTCAAGAAAGATATAGTGGAATTGGAAATGGTGCAGCGAAGGGCGACGAAAATGATAGCAGGGATGGGATGACTTCCCTATGAAGAAAGACTAAGGAGGCTAGGGCTTTTCAGCTTGGAGAAGAGATGGCTGAGGGGAGACACGATAAAGGTATATAAAATAATGAGTGGAGTGGAACAGGTGGATGTGAAGCATCTGTTCACGCTTTCCAAAAATAGTAAGACTAGGGAGCATGTGATGAAACTACAGTGTAGTACATTTAAAACAAATAGGAGTAACTTTTTCTTCACCCAACGCGTAATTAAACTCTGGAATTCGTTGCCGGAGAATGTGGTGAAGGTGGTTAGCTTGGCAGAGTTTAAAAAGGGTTTGGACAGTTTCCTAAAGGACAAGTCCATAGACCGCTACTAAATGGACTTGGGAAAAATCCACAATTTCGGGAATAACATGTATAGAATGTTTGTACGTTTGGGAAGCTGCCATGTGCCCTTGACCTGGATTGGCCGCTGTCGTGGACGGGATGCTGGGCTTCATGGGCCTTTGGTCTTTTCCCAGTATGGCATTACTTATGTACTTATGCCCAATTGGGCTCATTTTCAAAGCAAGTACCCCCTTCTCAGCCCCATTCTGTCATCTGCCACCCTTTTCAGCCCCAGCCCCATTCTTCCACCTGCCCCAGGCATGGCCCCATTCTCCTTCCTGCCCCTTCTCAGATCCCAGTTCCAGCCCCCTTCTCCCATCTGAGCCCCCCCCCACCCAGCCTCCACCTGCCTATCCTCAGCTCCCTCGACAGCCCCCTGCCTGCCACCCGGCCCCCTGCATTAAAAAAAAAATCTCTGATTAGGCAGATTAGGTGAAAGAAGCAGATTGCCTCGGGCCCTCCTTCACTGTGGCCCGCACTCCTCTGATATAACTTCCTATTTCCGCAAGGGCAGGACACAGTGAGGGAAGGCCTGAGGCGATCTGCTTCTTTCACCTAATCTGCCTAATCAGACACAAGGCGCTGCATGCTGGCGCTGCACTGCCGATTCAGAGATTTGTTTTAAAATGCAGGGGTGGACCACTCCACTGTTGGTATGCCACTGGGAACAGGAGAGGGAGAGAGACCCGGCGCCGGGCCCCCCTTGGAGGCCCAGGGCCAGAGAAATTTGCCCCCCCCCCCCTTGATGGCCCTGTCTCATGCTATTTTAGCACAGGCTCCATTTTATTGAAACAGAAGTAGGATCCTGTTTACAAAGACACGCTAGCGGCTGGAAGTGCGGTATTGTTGACATAGCACATTCACTTTAACGGGCTGTGTCGGCAATGCCGCATGACTTTGTAAACAGGAAGGATAGTTACTAATAACCCAGGTTAACAGTAAGATAACACGCCTTAACAGTAGCCCAACTAGATAACTTCCCTCTTAGTATGTTTCTTAGCGGTTAAACTTTGTTATTTTACCTTTGGGGGGAAGTCTGCCCCCCCCCCCCCAGGAGGCAGCAGAAGTGATGGCTATGGTGGTTGCACGGTCAACGTGATTGCAGGCATCCAGGGCCGGCAGGAGTTGCAGGGAGAGGCTGCAGGAAAGTCCCCGGCACCCTCTGAGTCTGTGACAGGCTGCTGGCGTGACTCACATGCATGCATGGTGATGCAATGCATTGTGACGTCAGCTGCGCATGCGCATCACACTTAGGAATGGCAGCCCTGAGCGCTGGGCAGTCCTGGAAAGGGTTTTGGTGGTCCTGGGGCCTTTAAATTAAGTACTGGGGAGGTCTGGCGGTGCCCATATCATTGGTGGCATTAAAGAGCTGTGTTTGCACTTGCGCAAAACCGCACCAAAATGCCGGTAACAGTGTCCCAGAGCAGGAAGGGAGTGCAGGGGGGGGGGGGCTGTAGGAGCCTGCAAACGGCACAAAAATTCATGCCCGCGCATTGGTGTCCATGGACATCGGCAGGGCCACCTGCTGTAAATAAAAGTATGTTTATAAGAGAAAAAGAGCCCTGGTCAGTAAAAATATATGTGTTGGGATCAGAAGAGGTGGCAGATGTAGGTTGTGAGGTTTTTGGTGCTGTATCTGTGCTGAAACAGGTGATATCTGTCATCCACGTAAAGTGAATTTGAGCTTTAAAGGTTGGGATTTTTGTATGATTCTCATAAGAACCTCCTAGCAACATTGTCTGGGATTAAGGGGGTCTTCCATAGAGTCCCACAGATCAATCCAGAGATGAGTGGGATATGTCCCTCTACCAGCAGGTGGAGGGACATATCCCACTCGCCTCTGTATTGATCTGTTGGGACTAATGGAAAGAAAATTATCAGGTAAGGACTAATTTTACCTTTTACTAAGGTGTGCTAGCATTTTTACCTCACACTAACAATCAGCTGGTGTTAAATGCTGAGATGCCCATAGGAATATAATGGGCATCTTAGCGTTTAGTACCAGCTGATTTTTAGCACGAGCTAAGAACTCTAGCGCACCTTATTAAAAGGCCCCCAAAAAGTAAAAAACAAAATTTATTCATACATAAACACTGGTTTTATGTATGTTTTAGTTAAGCAGCAGTTTCAGGGCCCTGTTTACTAAGATGCGCTAGTGTTTTGAGCGTACCTAACACTAGAGACACTCATATATTCCTATGGGTGTCTTTAGGGTTTAGTGCACTAAAAACGCTAGCGTGCTGCTTAGTAAACAGGGCCCTCTGTGTTATGAGAGCAGGAATCTGATTGGCTGGGTACAGTCACATGGAGATCTGTTTTTTTTTATGGGGAAGATTCTGGGGATCAAGAGAAGGTTGGATGTTTGTGTATGTGAGACTGTAAGAATGTAAAATATTTAAAATTTGTCATATTTGGTTAAGAATTGAGAGAAACTGTAAGACTGAGAGGAGTGATACTAGTTTTGTGTAATACTTTTCTAAGCTGAAGTTAATATAGAAATTGCGATTTGAGCCAGGACTTGGAAATGTTCTGAGAGAAAGGAAAACTTTATCTGGTTTAACATTGAATGCCTCCAAGAAAAGTGATTTTCAGGGAATTCCACTGAATGAAGTTGAATAAATCTTGAAACCTTTCCTGAAGTCTGATTCTTATATTTGAAAGTGATTTAAGTGTTGCAGCACTGTAAAGGCACTGGAGAGCTTTTTATAAAAATATTGTTGAGCATTTTTGGAATAAGAAGCTGTGTGTGAATCTTAGTAATTAATCCTGAAAAGGATACAGCAGGGCTGTAAGCAAATCTGCCAACTCCTCTTTTCTTTATATTTTTGTCTCTCAGACAGGGTCTAAGCTTTTGGATTGTTATTTATAGGCACATGTAAGTAACTAAGAAAAACAGAACAAAGTTTTAAAAGAATTCTGTGAAATTTAAGGAATTCTCTTTTTTCTTATCCAGAGCTTTTCTGACCTAAAAGGGGGTCTTTTACTAAGCAGAGGTAAGCCCAACACGAGCTTTCTGCTCGCTATTGCAGAACTACCACTGGATTACAACAGCAACCTGGCGCTAGTTCCCACCCCCAGTGTGTGCCATATCTGGCGCTACAAAAATATTTATTTTTGTAGTGCCGGTGTTTACCTGGCAGTAATTGGGTGGTGCCGCACACTGCCCAGTTACCGCCGGTTTAGCGCAGGAGCCCTTACCACCACCTTAATGGGTGGCATAAGTGCTCTCCCCTGAAATGGTCAGATGGTAAATGATTCACTTACCGCGCGGCCATTTCTTTAAAAAGAAAAGAAAAAAAGCCTTTTACTTGCTGCGGTAAATGAGGTGCCTCAGTGCGCATCAAAAACACATGCTGATGCTAGGGCAGGCTCCCTTTTAATGCAGCTTTGTAAAAGGGGCCCTAAGTTTGGTTAGCATGGAGAAAGATAAAGGGGTCCTTTTACCAAGGTGAGCTAACAGATTTAGCACACGCTAAATCTATTAGTGCATCTTAGTAAAAGGACCCCAAAAAATAAAAACTATGGGATCCTTTTACTAAGGTGTTCTAATGGATTTAGCACACACTAAATGATAAGATGCCCACTAAATGTTAAGAAGCCCATTAGATTTCTATGTGGTCCTTATAATTTAGCGCATGCTAATCATTGGCACGACTAACTTTGTTAGCACACCTTAAGTAAAAGGACCCCTAAATTTTCCTGCCAGAGTACCAAGGGCACCTCTTAAAGGAGGTCAGCTCAGAATTTTGATTGATGTGTGTGTGAACATAAGAGGAATACATTCTTTCTGGAAGAAACTAGAACAGTGAGGGAAATAAAATTAAAGTACAGAAGAGGAATTCTAGGGAAGGAATTATTGGATATTTCAAGCAATCAGGTTGCTCACAGTTAAAGAATGACACGGGGACAAAGTTTGTCCCCGTCCCCGCGAGTTCTGTCTCCGTCCCCACCCCATCCTCGCAGGTTCTGTCTGTCCCCGCAGGCCATATCTCCGTTCCCATGGGCTCTGTCCTCATCTGCAGAAGCCTCGAACAATTATGATTCTATATTCAAATATTTTTATTAAAGTATAAAAAGGAACAATATACTGTGCAACTATTGTGTATAAATTACAAATAGAAAACAATAATAACAGCGAGCAGCTATAATAAACCTCCTCACCACCACCCTCTACCCTTCCAACCCCCAACAACAGTTGATATCTACTACTCCAAGGAATCCTAATCCTATCCAGGGGTACAAAATACAACCCATTTTGTATGCCCTAGAGGGGAAAAATATGCCCCATGAAGCACTGTTATGATTTTTTAATCTGTGGATGAATAAGATGTCACCAACAATCTCAGGATTCAGTCTAGCTCTCCTGTCTTCCACAGTCCTTCCTGCAATAGAAGATGTCTTAGAAGATGTGCTGGTAGCAGGATATACAGGATCGCCCATGCAAATTTTGCTGTGTGGCCAGCATGTTTGCTTGTTTAAAAAAAAAAAAAAAAAAATCAAAATATCGTTGTCTGCATCACTCAAGCATAAATAACAGTCCAGTTCATTAACAGGCTTCAAAGTAGAAAATGACACAGGGACAAAGCTTGTCCCCGTCCCCTCTGTAACCATCCCCGCCCCCATGGGATCGGTCCCCGTGTCATTCTCTACTCACAGTGCAGATATCCTGATGCTTCTATAGGAACACAAAGGCAGTGCACATATATACAGACAGGCAGATAGTTACAGGTTCTCAGTTGGATTCTTCAGCAACTGGAAGAGAAGGGCCCCCGATGTTAACCAAGAAAGGAGAAGAAACAAAGGGCCCTGTTTACTAATGCGCATTAGCGTTTTTAACATGCCTACAATTAGCACACGTTGTGTAGGCGCCTATAAGTATATTGTAGGCACATACACTAACGCGCCTATAACGCGGCTTAGTAAACAGGGCTCTAAGTTTAAAGAGAACTGGAAGCAGATAAGTGATGCCATCATCTATGCTGCACATACATCACACTTGAGGACTGTTCTGGAAAAACACTCCAGATATTTTTCTGATCCACTTAAAATAAAAAGGGAGGGGGAATTAAGTAAAGTTGAAGTTTTATTTGAATTTATACTTACCTGAGAGACATTGCCATTCACCACTAGTGCAGTGATTCTCAAACATGGGTAAAGCCACTGCTTGACCCTGGATAGGTAGCATGGAAAGTTGCTACTAACTGTGCTTGTGCCAGGTACTTGTGACCTGGATTAGCCATTGTTGGAAACAGGAAATTGGGCTAGATGGACCACTGGTATGGCTATTCTTATGTTGTGTCCTGGAGGCACCCCAGCCAGTCAGGTTTTCAGGATACCCACAATGAATATTCAGGAGAGATATTTGCATGCACTGCCTCCACTGAATGCAAATCTCTCTCATATTTATTGTAGATAGCCTGAAAACCTGACTGCCTTCAGGACCAGGTTTTGGAACCACTGAACTAGTGGATCCAGCCACCTAGAGTCAAGCCAAAAGAGGTATTGGTTCTTACTGGTTAATGATATTGTAAGGAAAACAGAGTATAGAAAGAAGTGTTGATCTGAGATATATATATATATATATATATATATATATATATATATATATATATATATATATATGAGGTGAAAGCATTCATGAGTAAAAGTTCTTGAAGCCTATATTAACTGTAAGAAAGAAGGAACTTACACACATACTGCGAAAATTCAGCTGAATTTATTTAAAAGGGAATTGATGCTTAAAATAAGTTTATAAGATGTTTTACCTTGTATTTTGGAACTTTATTGTGTTTTGAACAGTTTCAAAGACTTCAAACAGTTAATTTCAATTTAAATCTTCATAACATCTTATCCATAAATATCTGTTAACAGGAAGTTGCATCAGAAAGCAGGACCGGCAGAGAGAAGGCCCTGAAACAGGCCTGTGGGGATGTTGTTGGCACTCTATATGGTAGAGGTACCATGGTGGTGGTGGTGGGGGGGGGGGGGGGAGGGTGCAGGACCGCAGGGGAGGAGGGAGGCTGGGAGAAAGGTACTGGATGGTGGGGGGGGGGGGGAGGAGGGGCTGTAGGGAAGAGAGGTGCTGGACCACAGGGGGGTGCTGGAGGGGAGAGAGATGCTGGACTGTGTGTGGGGGGCTGGAGTGAAGAGAGAGGTGCTGAGCCGCAGGTGGGTTAGGGCTGGAGAGAGGCGCTGGACCTTGTGGGGGCTGGACAGATGGGAGAGAGGCGTTGGACCTGTGGGGGGGGGGGGCTGGAAAGAAGCTCTGGACGGGGGTGCTGCAGGGAAGGGAGAGGTGCTGGATCAAGGGGGGTGGGGGAGGGCTGGAGGGAAGGGAAAGGTACTGAACCGCAGGAGGGCTAGTGTTGGAGGGAATGAAGAGAGGCACTGGACCCATGGGGGGACTGGAGGAAAAAGAGGTGCTGGACCCATGGGGGAGGCTGGAGGGAAGGGAGAGGCACTGGACCCTTTGGGGGGGGGGGGGGGAGACTGGCTGGCTGCAGTGAAGGGAAAGAGGTGCCGGACCTGTAGGAACAGAAGAGAAAAGGGAAGGGAAGGAAAAGAGATATGCTAAACCAAGGAGAGAAAGGAAGAGGGAGTGAAATACTGAACACACAGTGGAGGGAAGAGAGAGAGAGAGAGAGACATATTGGTGTGGGGGAGGAAGAGAGGGGAGAAGTTGGACACAAGTAGGTATTCAAAAACAAAGGGAAGATGATTGGCATGGAGGGAAGCATAGGGACAAGAATACAAAGGGGAGATGCTGCATGTGGATGGTATATGCACACAGAGGGGCAATGCCAGTCATGGGACAGGGTATATGGAAACAGAGGAAAGATGCTAGATGTTGGGGAGAATAGAATACAGAAGGGAGATGCTGGACTTGGGGGGTATAGGGACACAAAGGAGAGATGCTGAACACAGGGGGAAGGAATACGGAGTGGTGAGGAGATGCTGGATAGGAAAGTATAGAGGACACAGAGAAGGGAGATGCTGAACATGGGAAAACTAGGTACACAGAGATGGAAAATGGGTGGTGAGCATGGAAAAAGAAGAAAAGTCAAATGAGCAGCACGCCCTGGCGAGTGAGTTAAGAGAAGACAGAAGAAAACTGAAACCAGAGCCTGGGACCAACATGATTTCAAGAATAAAATGACCAGACAACAAAGGTAGAAAAAAATAATTTTATTTTCTATTTTGTGAATAGAATATGTCAGATTTGAAATGTGTATCTTTCCAGAGATAGTGTTAAACATAACTGGGGCACAGGGCAGAAATTTGGAAGAGGACCCAAAAGTGCCTTCTTCAGCTTCAACCAGGCTTAGGGCTTTATCTGGCTAGAGGTCAGTTGCCCTAGGTGCACTCCGTTAACACCATCCCTGGCATGTGTGATCTTTATATTTTGCACAGTATTGGAGGAAATGCATTTTTTAAAAATATTTCTTTGGTGTTGTACTACATGCAAGGTGTGGCTTCTTGGGATTTTGGTTTAATTTGTGTTTATCATTTCTGGTCAGCTATTATGTATTTGGCATTTGTGTTCTGTTTGTGACCGAGGTATTCTGTTACCATGAATTTTCTATGTAGCATTCTGTAGTAATTTGGCTTGTTCAGTTTTCCTCATAGTGGAAGGGATATTTGCAGTGGCGTTCCTAGCCTGGATGACAGCCGGGGCGGATCGCCGATGCACCCCCCCCCGCAAAATGACACCCCCCGGGTGCATGCCGCGGCGCGCGCCTGTCGGCTCCGAGTTTGCTAACTTCGCTCATTCGCGGCAGCTCCCTCTGCCCCGGAACAGGAAGTAACTTGTTCCGGGGCAGAGGGAGCTGCAGCGAATGAGCGAAGTTAGCAAACTCGGAGTTGACAGGTGCGCGCCGCAGCACCCCCCCCAGCGGCGTGCACCCGGGGTGGACCGCCCCCACCTTGGTACGCCACTGGATATTTGTGAGGGGGGAGTGGAGACAGGGGCTTTGTTGATCCTTGTTCTGTATTGGTTGCAATTTATAAAGCGACAGTTGTACAGAATATTATTTTCATACTTTAATATAATGATTTTATAAAAATGTAAACCCTGTTTGAGGGTTGTGCAGATGGGATCAGAGTTTGCGGGCACGGGGTAGGGACAGAGCTCATGGGGATAGGGTGGGGACGTGGACAAACTTTGACCCCACGTCATTCTCTAATTAGATTATAATCAGTGGCAATAAAAACAGCATAGCCTGCCATGTTCTCAATTGTCAGTTGAGTTTTGTGCTGCTGGGAGAGGGGAAGCTCCTGTACGGGGGGGGGGGGGGGGGGGGGGCGTTGGAAGTGAAGTGAGAAAGAGAGGGCAGAACCTGTATAAACATTAGCTTCCATAAAGGAGGTGAAAGAGACACTAAAAAAAACGTGGGGTAGGGGCAGAGGAAGAATACTAACGTTTTATAAAATGTTGGGAAGGCTGTAGACACACTGTGGAGATAAGGGGGCAGGACTGGAAGGAGAAAGCCACAATCTTCTCCTCCTCCTAAGAGCTGGATCCTCCTCAGGAGGGCATGATCTACTTGGATCCAGCGCTCCTTCTCCTCTTGATGGCTGAATCCACCTTGATCCAGCGCTTCTTCTCCTCCAATGGGCTGGATGGACCCTGGGCCAGCGCTCTTTCTCCTCCTCAGAAGGGCTGGATGGTCCCCAGGCCAGCGCTCCTTCTCCTCCGAAGGGCTGGATGGACCCCGGGCCAGCGCTCCTCCTCCTCCAAAGGGCTGGATGAACCCCAGGCCAGCGCTCCTCCTCCTCCGAAGGGCTGGATGGACTCAGGGCCAGCACTCCTTCTCCGAAGAGCTGGATGGACCCCGGGCCAGCGCTCCTTCTCCTCCAAAGAGCTGGATGGACCCCGAGCCCCTTCTCAGCTGGATGGACCCTGAGCCAGCACTCCTTCTCCTCCAATGGGCTGGATGGACCCTGGGCCAGCGCTCTTTCTCCTCCTCAGAAGGGCTGGATGGTCCCCAGGCCAGCGCTCCTTCTCCTCCGAAGGGCTGGATGGACCCCGGGCCAGCGCTCCTCCTCCTCCAAAGGGCTAGATGGACCCCGGGCCAGCGCTCCTCCTCCTCCGAAGGGCTGGATGAACCCCAGGCCAGCGCTCCTCCTCCTCCGAAGGGCTGGATGGACTCCGGGCCAGCACTCCTCCTCTGAAGGGCTGGATGGACTCCGGGCCAGCACTCCTCCTCTGAAGGGCTGGATGGACTCAGGGCCAGCACTCCTTCTCCGAAGAGCTGGATGGACCCCGGGCCAGCGCTCCTTCTCCTCCAAAGAGCTGGATGGACCCCGAGCCCCTTCTCAGCTGGATGGACCCTGAGCCAGCACTCCTTTTCCTCTAAAGGGCTGGATGCTGGATGGACCCAGGGCCAGAGCCAGCACCCCTTCTCCTCCAAAGGGCTGGATGGACCCAGAGCCAGAACTTCTACTCAGTAGGGCTGAATCCACCCAGATCCAGTACTAATTCACACTGTAAGGGCTGGATCCATCTGTATCCTGCACTTAGTCCCACCCAAAGGCCAGGATCCATCTGGATCCAGCTCTCATTCACACAAGATGGGCAACATGCACCGTGATCCAACAGTTCCTGTGGGTACAAGCACATTAGTTTGGGGGCTCGCTACATACCGAAAGTAGCAGCGGCAGTCAAAATAGAACAGCGCTCCATTTTTAAAGTAGTACTCACTCAGAGGATCATGAGATCCGACTTTTACCTTTCCCCTCCCAGATAACGAAGGTTCTTTTTTTACGAAGTGGATACTCCAACTTCAGTGCACCGTTTATCTTGGCCCTGTGATTTTCATTATTTCAGATCTGGTAAACTGTAGGCTAAGATAAGCTCATGGGCGTGTGCACGCCTTACATTTTGAACTTCATTAAAAGCACATCTGCAAAAAATGTTTGGAAGCTAAATGTATATACAGAATGAAGGATGCATATACATATCAAAAACTGAAAGGCGATATCTGGGGTTAGGAAGGTACAGAAAAAAATAAGTTACCCAGAGAAATCTTTCTTTCAGGAGCCTAGCTGTTTTTGTATTGATCTGTAGCCTCCAGGCCCCTGCTGAATACTAGCCACCTAGGTTTCAACTCTTATTGCTGCTGCCGCTTCTGCACCGCCCGCATCCGCACTGGCACCGACCGCGAGCTCCTACTAGCCTCGTACCGGCAGTCTCTTCCTCTTCGTCAGCCGCCAATGTGCAGAGAAAGGCCGGAGGTATGGTGGCCAGGACATGTATCGACTGATAACGCTCATTAAACATATAACAGAGTGATTCAGAATCCGAAGGAGCACGCCTTACTTTAACGTATATCTTGCACTCCACAAACCTGCTGCTATCTCTAGAGCACAGAGATCGGTGCGGTGGGTAGACTTCAGGACGCGCGGACGGCCGGGCTCTTTTGTGCCGCGCACACATTGCACTGTGCTCACAGCACGCAGCACCTCCTCCATCCCCCTCCCATTCACACTACCTCCTTCTCCTCTCCGGCCCGAACGAGGCGGGGAGAGCGCGCACCGAGCACCGGACGCGGCGAGAGCAGTAGCAGCGGACAGCGGAGCCTTGGCAGCCACATGTACCACCTCCAGCGGCCAAGGTAACTGAGCCGGCACATTACCCGGGCTTCCCCTGTACTTGGAAAGCGTTTTCATGGTTGTGTTACTTGAAAAAAAAAAAAAATTGAGAACGCATTTTTTTTGTTAGGGGGGAGGAGTAGGAGCAGGAGCAGGGGGCGAAGAATTTTTAAAAAATTTATTTCTGAAATTCCATGGAAAACCTAAGAAGATCGGCTGTTCGTGTCTCCTTTTTAATTTTTAATTTGTCGAGATTGATTAAATTGGTTACCGGCTGGGAAAACAAAGCCAGCAGAGTCAGCCATGTCAGTTTGGACAATTCTCGTTTTAGAAAAATGAAACAAGGTTTCTAAAAAGAAAAAAAAAAATTCTCGAATTTGCCAGATCTGGTTCGGCAGTATTTTTTTTTGCGGAGCCGCGTTTCTCTGCTTTAACAACCCCTTTCCTTCTTTACATGTCTATAAAGCAGAAGATTTTTAAGGCCCCCTCTTTTATGTCTCTTTTTCAATTTTTTCCAGTTTTTTTTTTCTGAAACGGCAGTTTTGTTTCATTAAAACAACGCCACCTAGAGGATACTATTTTGTAAATAAAAGAAATTAAAATTGAAAAAAGGAAATATTTGCTCTTTTTTTTCCTCTTTCCCTTTTTAGAAAAGTTTGAATTGTGAGAATATTGAAAAAGGAGAGTTAAAGAGATTCTGCTAATATTTTTAAATGAATGCTGAATAAATTTGTTCTTGATTAATCTGCATATGTAAATTAAAATTAAAATCAATTTTGATTTTGTTTTATTAGCCTGGTGAAACATATATTTTAAACTTGAAAATGTAGAGAAATAATAATGTTTTTGTCATTTTTATTCAATGATTTAAAAAAAAAAAAAAGTTGGGGTTTAATACAATTGAAATGTGAAATAATTCTGGTTTAGTGTGACATCAGTTAAGTTTAAATCAATAGCTTTAGAATGTAGGATCTTATGAAAAAATACAATTTGAAAATTTGTAGTAGACACACCCAAATTTTTTAACTTTGTATATATTTTGTAAGTGAGGTGAAACTAAATCTTCATATTTTAATTTATTGTATGTTTTGCATAATTTTATTTTTTAAACTAGGATTTGGTTTATAGATGGACTTCATAGAATTTAAATGTCCATATTTTTATTTCACAGTTACAATTTTTTGTGCATGAGCTAATTTTTTTATTTCAAAATAAAATGCAGGTCAATTTGTAGGTATATTATAACTGATCTGTATGGAAAATTTGCATAACATTTTGAAATTCAGATTAAAAAATAGATATTTTGAATCAGGTTTTAATCTTAGATTAAACTACTGTATGAGTATTTTAGAAAATGAAATCCTATTAGGATTCCTGATAGAACTGAAAGGGGTTTTTAAAGCTGTTTACAGTATGCTGTTTTTAAAGCTGTTAACCCAGGCCACCTACTTTATTATTATTATTATTTTCAGCCTTGCCTACCATGTTGACTTGATTTGGTAACTTTAATTTGTATGTTTTGCATGGGGGAAGGGAGAGGAAAGACTATGCAAAACAGTGGATTTCAATAAGTGGCTTGAGTCTTGGTGTAAAGAAGGTTTTAGATACATAGGAGCATGGGGTAATACGTGGAAAAATAACAGGCTGTACAGTAATGATGGGCTACATCTTTCTGTGACAGGAAAAAGGATCCTTGGGGAGAAATTCAGATAGTATGTTTCTAGACATTTAAACTAGAAGGCGGGGGTGAGAAAAGGAAACAAGGGAATTCAGAAAGTATCCCCCAGAATAAACATGATGGCAGAGGGAAAGGTCATCTATCTAAATATAGAAAACCACCTAAACTTGCTAAGCACATGGAAAGCAATGAGCACAAATACTCGTAGTCTAGGTAAAAGGTTCAAGACTTGCAAGCCTTGATGTTTGAAGAAAACTTTGGATATTGTTGCTATTACAGAGACGTGGTTCAATGATTCCCATGAATGGGATGTGACTATTCCGGGCTCATAGGTGCCCCGTATAAGAGGCTTGGGGAGGCTAAGCCTCCCCAGCCAGCCCAATCATGGACTTCCCTTGGCTGCTAGGTGGGGCGCAGGGGGAGGGGTCGCTCCTCCAAACAGATCTTTCTGACCGGTGAGGTCTCTGCCTCCGTCCTCCTGCGCGAGTCTTGCACCCAGGGCCCGCCCAACACGCAGCCATGCCATGCTTACCTCGCCCTCCCGCTCCCATGTTCCAACTGCCTACCCTCTTCTCCCCCCCCCCCCCCCAAGATCCCTTTCCTTTTTTTTTTCTTTTAAATTTACCTCCGAGTCCGGCAGCGCAGCGACAACATCAGTGAAAGCGCTTCCCTTCGCTCAGTGTCCCGCCTTCTTCTGATGTCATGATGTCAGAAGAAGGCGGGACACTGAGCGAAGGGAAGCACTTTCACTGGGAGCGCTTTCACTGACGTTGCGCTGCTGGACTCGGAGGTAAATTTAAAAGAAAAAAAAAGGAACGGGATCTTGGGGGGGGGGAGAAGAGGGTGGGCAGTTGGGGCAGGGGAGAGAGGAACATGGATGGGATGGCAGGGCTCAGGGAGAGAGGGGAATTGCTGGATATGGAAGAATGGAGGGGGGCAGGGGAGAGAGGAGCATGGATGGTAGGGCAGGGCTCAAGGAGAGAGGGGAATTGCTGGATATGGGTGAATGGAGGGGGCAGGGGAGAGAGGAGCATGGATGGACATGGATGGGAGGGCAGGGCTCAGGGAGAGAGGGGAATTGCTGGATATGGATGAATGGAGGCGGCAGGGGAGAATGGAGCATGGATGGGAGGGCTGGGCCCAGGGAGAGAGGAGAAATTGCTGGACAGAGGGGAGGGGAGGGAAGAGAGAGGAAGGAGATGAGATGAGGGAAAAGGAAGAGAGGAGAAAAACTGCACATGGATGGAGAAAATAGGCAGAAGCTGGATCCACTGGACAGTCAAGTCTGCGGAGGACCCAGCTTTTACTTACGGATGTAGGACAAGAAATGAAGAAGAAAGGCGGAAAGTAAAGAAATAAATGGAAAGGAAGCCCTGGAAACGGAGTCAAGAGGACAGATAGCAGCAGAATCGGATACTAGGCCAGCATGATCAGAGAAACAAAGTCACCAGACAACAAAGGTAGAAAAGATCATTTTATTTTCATTATAGTGTTTGGAATATGTCCACTTTGAGAATCAGGTGCTCAACGTTAAAAGTTTATATTTATTTACTTATTTATGGCATTTTATCCCACATTAAACATGAATTAGGGTGTTTTGTGGCTGTACATGAGAATTGTGATATTATGATCCCTTGTTTCATATTGTTGATGGTCTGCATTTTCCGTCTGGGTGGTATATTGGTGTATTAGGTTCTGCCAGTGTAATATTTATGGTACAGTAAGGTTCTGAGTGTGTTTTTGCACAAAGTTGTGCATAGTGTTTTGCAGTTGAGCGATTGTGGTTAGTATATGCTTTGAGCAACCACTTTATTCTTTGACATATGATACATATCTAATATCTAAATTTAATAAAAGGTATTAATTGTGACTTATTTTTATTTTTATTTTTCTGTGTGTTATCAGACAATTATGGATTTAAGCTCCACCCCTGGCCCCACCCTTAACCCCGCCCCCTTTAGCCTCCCCACACAGTTGGGCCACTGACCGCCTATGTCCGGGCTATAATCTTTTTAGGAAGGATAGAGAGAGTCGAAGAGGTGGAGGAGTGGCACTGTATGTGAGAGACAATATGAGAATGGCTGAAAAGCGGGGAACCTGGGGAAAGGAAGAAGCTTTATGGATCGTCCTGGAAAGAGAAGATGGAACCTGTATTCACATGAGGGTTATCTACAGACCTCCGGCACAAACGGAGAAGCTAGACAAGGAACTGATAGAAGATATTCAAAAGATTGTTATATTTAGAGGTATATGCTGAAACGGAGGACGTTTACAGCAGAACCCGAATCGGCAGAACCACTCCTAAACACCTATGAGAAATCAACTTGGAGTTTTTGGCTCCCGTGGAGGTTACATTGAATACCATCTGGAAGGCGCTTCGGGACCTAACTGTGGCAGTAAATAATTTTGTTTCAGATATAATTTTATCAGAGAGTTACATGGACAATTCAACTGAACCCTTTGAGAGTAAAAAATTGATATAACAAATGATTCTACATGAGCAAGAAGTGGTTATGATTTTGAAAATGATAATAGACCAGAAATTTTGAATAATAAAATGAATATTATTATAGATGATTAATATTGAGATTATTGTTTTTCCCAGAGTTCCAGGTATGACTCCTAAAGTTTTCCTTTGAAATATTTGCTCAAATTATTACTTTAAAAGGAGTGAAGCCTGTGAAAACTGGGATTACTTTAATCAGTGGGATTTGAATTAGAGACTTAAGTATATGTATTGTTAAATAACTTCTGGTTTTTAAAAGAGAATGTAATCAGATGTATTATTTCTAACTAATATTGGACAATAAGTATGTTTTCAATGAAATGATTTGACTATACACCGTATTGGCCTTGAAGAAGCCAACCAGATGATCAATGTGGAATAATGAATTAGACGACTAATATCTGGGGATAATCAGGTTAATACCACGGTTTTTTTTTCTGTTTACTTTTTAATCTCCTTATCTTGTTTCACTCTCCCTATTTAGTGGTCTAAGGAAGAGAATAGAATTACCTGACTGAAATAATTCCTACATATTACTTTCTCTGTATTTCCAGCAAGTTGTTTTATCGCTTGTAAAAATTTAAATGATTATAAATAAAAAAATAATAATAAAAAAAGATTGGTATGAAAGGGGAGGTGCTACTGTTGGGAGATTTCAACTTGTCTGATGTGGATTGGAATGTCCCGTCTGCAGAATTGGAAAGAAGTAGGGAGCTTGTGGATGCCTGTCAAAGTGCCTTGCTCAGACTAATGGTAACCCATGAGGGAAGGGTCGATGCTGGATCTAGTGCTCACGAATGGAGGAAGTGTTTCCAATATCCGATGGAGTGCCCACCTATGTAATAGTGATCAACACATTACATTATAACACATTGTTATAAGGGCATAGGCGGAGTGCGGACGCACAAAACTCGAAGTACTGGATTTCAATGGGGGAATACCTGAAGAAGGAGCTGTTGGCATGGGAAGGCATAGGAGAAGTGGAAATTCAATGGTCAAAGATAAAGGCTGCTATAAATATATCAACTGATCTTTATGCAAGGAAAGTAAACAAAAACAAGAGAAAGAGGAAGCCTATATGTTCAACATGATGTGGGTGCTGAAACGAGTAAAACCATATCTCCCCCTAAAAACGTTCCACAACTTGGTACAATCCACTGTACTTACCCACGCTGACTACTGCAACAGCATTTTCATTGGCTGTAAGGCCCAAATCCTGAAAAAACTCCAGACCGCCCAGAACACGGCAGCCAGACTCATTTTTGGTAAATCACGATTTGAAAGCTCAACACCTCTTCGTGAAGAACTCCACTGGCTCCCTGTCAACGAATAAATAAACTTCAAAGTCCAATCACTGGTTCACAAGATTATCTACGGAGAATCTCCAAGCTACACGGCCAACCTGATTGACCTACCAGCTAGAAACGGATCAAAATCCTCTCAAACATATCTCAATCTACACCTTCCCAACTGCAAAGATCTCAAGTACAAAACGTACTACGCATCCAACTTCTCCGTTATAGGCAGCCAACTCTGGAATGCCTTACCAAGACCCATTCGAACAGTTAGCGACCATCTACCCTTCCAGAAGTTGCTAAAAACTTACCTCTTCAAGCAAGCCTACCCAAATGACCAGGCTTAACCTAGGAACCCACTCTACACCACTCCTACCTCTCCTACCCCTACATCCCCTGCCCATTTCACCTATCTCAACCTATTTCCTAACAACCACATCATACCTCTAGTATTGCTACAGCTGTGTTCTTTCTGTGATACTATCAGTCTTATTTTTTGAAAGTGATCTTTCGCCGGTGATCTTCCAACATAAATCGGGAGATGGGCCGCGATTTTCAAAAGCAGCAAAATCCGTATAATCAAAAGCCACATTTTTGACACCATCACCGCTTTCCCGTCGCCGCGCCGGCGAAAGTTCAAGGGGGCGTGTCAGCGGCGTAGCAAAGGTGGCCATAGGCGTGGCTACCAGATGGCCGGCTTTCGCGGATAATGGAAAAAATAAGCGGCATTAATCAGTATTTCGCCGGGTTTACTTGGTCCATTTATTTTCACGACCAAGCCTCAAAAAGGTGCCCCAACTGACCGGATGACCTTCACGTAAGTCCCCCAGTGGTCACCAACCCCCTCCCACCCAAAAAAAAATAAAAATCTTTTTTTACCAGCCTGTATGCCAGCCTCAAATGTCATACCCAGCTCCCTGACAGCAGTATGCAAGTCCCTGGAGCAGTTTTTAATGGGTGCAGTGCACTTCAGGCAGGCAGACCCAGGCCCATCCCCCCCTACCTGTTACACTTGTGGTGATAAGTGTTGAGCCCTCCAACCTGCCCCCCCCCGCAAAACCCACTGTACCCACATGTAGGTGCCCCCCTTCACCCATAAGAGCTATGGTAGTGGTGTAGAGTTGTGGGGAGTGGGTTTTGGGGGGATTTGGGGGGCTCAGCACCCAAGGTAAGGGAGCTGTGCACCTGGGAGGTATTTGTATATTTTTAAAAATTTTTTAGAAGTGCCCCCTAGGGTGCCCGGTTGGTGTCCTGGCACGTGAGGAGGACCAGTGCACTACAAATGCTGGCTCCTCCCACGACCAAATGCCTTGGATTTCACCGGGTTTGAGATCGCTGGCATTTGTGTTCCATTATTGCTGAAAAACAAAACCGGCCATCTCAAACCCGTCGAACTGTGGCATTTGGCCGGGCTAAACCGTATTATTGAAAAAAAAAGATGGCTGGCCATCTTTTTTTTAGATAATACGGTTCCGGCCAGCTGTTGCGCCGCCGCAAAAATAGATCGCCGGTGACGTTCGATTATGCCCCTCTATGTAATTCCATACTATATAAGCCGCACTGAGCCTGCTACCGAGCGGGAAAGAGCGGGGTATAAATGCAACAAATAAATAAATATATGGTTCTTCAAACAAGTAGCTGAAAAAATAAGAGCAAAAGAGGCTTTGTTCAAGAAATACAAAAGAACACAACGAGAGGATCACGGAAAAGGTTATCGGATTAAACTCAAAGAAGCGAAGAGGGAAATACGGCTAGCGCAAGTGGAAGAAAAAATGGCTAAAGATGTAAAGAGAGGTGACAAGATCTTTTTCAGATATATTGTAGAAAGGACATCGAAACTTCATCGGTGGCATGGATCCAACCTTTGGAGAATACCCAGCAGATCGTTCCTGGTCAAAATTTGCTCTCCTCACCATTGAATCAGTCACACAGGCGACTCATAGGTTCTCCAGTACCCACTGCAAACTGGACACCTGCCCCAGCCACCTACTTAAATCCGCCCCTGACCGCTTCATAGCGGACCTCACATCCCACTTAAACTACATGCTCCAAAAAGGTCTCTTCCCTGAGGAACATGGCAACATCCTACTCACCCCAATACCAAAAGACATTAAGAAAAAAAGATATGATCTCACCAACTACCGCCCAGTTGCATCCATCCCACTAGTCGTCAAATTGATGGATTGTTATGATTCTGCAGGTTTGGCAGGGGGAGAGGGAGGACGTCTCTTCTGATTGGCTGCCAGGGTTTGTGCTGATGTCAGTGGGTAGTACTTAAGCCTGCATGTTGCTATCTACTCTGCTTTGGCGTTGCATCTGTGTGTGACGGAAGCCTGTCAGTACGGTGTGCTGACTTTTGATTCTGTGTGTTCCTGTGCTAAGATTCTTTTCCCTTTTCCTTTGTGTATAGAGCTGGGTGCAGGGTGTGCTCCTGCTTCCAACTGGGCTTCCCTTTGCTCCTTGCAGTTCTCAGTGGGAAGCCAGCTGCTTGTTTGTCGGTGGGGGCTGGGTTTGGTTCAGCCTCCGCTTCAGCTAGGCTGCTTGTCTGAGAGCGTTCTCTCTGGTTGATTGTTTACTTAGGATTTCCCTTCCCCGAGTGCTGGTCAGCTGGCTCAGTGAATTTGACCCTTTGAGGCATATTTTCAAAGCACTTTGGGAGGCTAAGTTCCATAGGTTTCTATGGAACTTTGGGAGGCTAAGTGCTTTGAAAATGAGCCTCTTTGTGTACTGTGTGTATTGTGGCCCTGCCTCTGACTGGGAGTTTGTTCAGTAGGGCAGTGCTCCCCCTTGTCGGGAGCGTTCTCTCTAATTGTTTGTTGACTTTAGGAGCTTTCTCTCTCTCTCGTGTGCCGGCTTGCTGGCTCAGCAAGTTTAACCCTTTGTATACTGTGTCTCTGCCTCCGTTTTCAGTGGATTTGAGGCAAGGGCTTTATGCCTCCCTTTTGTGTCTTGTGCCTCTGGCTGGGGGGCTATCTCTCCCTTTTTGGTTTGCTGTACCTATCTCTGGCTTTTGTGGCCTTTAGGATTTCTTTTCCGTTCCGTCCTGGGGAGGGCCTGGCTACGGTGTCATGGGAGGTAGCCCGGTCCTCTGGTGGCCCTCCCCTTGTCCTCTGGGGGTTCCGGGGCCTGCTGCATTAGTTCCCCTGTCCTGCGCTAGTCCCCTGGGAGGGCGCGGCCCGGCTCTGGTTCTTTTACTACTCCCTCTGCTCTGTTGCTGGTGTTTAGCACGTGACTAGCTTCTTGGGGTCCCGGGGGGCCCTCTGGGTTCTTTCACCCCTCCCTGTGTGTGTCTGGGTTCCAGTTCGGCCGTGAGGCTCGCACGAGTGGCTCTGTGTGCCTGGGTTCCAGTTCGGCCGTGAGGCCCGCCTATATGCCTGTTTCCTTTTCTTCCTGAGGGACTGCGGGGAAGGGTAGCTTAGGGGTATTGTGTAGCTGGGGTGTGTGGTGGTGGGTCGGTCTCCCCTTGGCCTGGGCCGGCGCTCTGCTGGCCTTGGCCAGGACCCAAGGGCTCAAGACCAACCCAACGGATTACATGGAGAGCCTGGTGACCAGACAGCTCACTAAATACCTGGACAAGTTCTCAATACTACATGAATCACAATCAGGATTCCGCCCCCTCCACAGTACTGAAACTGTACTAGTCGCGCTCCTGGCCAAATTCAAGCAGGAAATAGCTACAGGTAAAAGCATACTTCTCCTCAAATTTGACATGTTGAGCGCTTTCAATATGGTAAACCACAATATACTACTAAGACTGCTAGACCACTTCGGGATTGGTGGAAACACACTTAACTCGATCAAGGGTTTCCTAACCACCAGAACATACCAAGTAAAATCAAATTCAAACATATGACCGCCGTGGAAAGCAGACTGCGGAGTACCTCAAGGATCACCACCATCACCAATACTCTTCAGCATAATGATGGTCCCACTGGCCAAAGCTTATCCAACCAAGGCCTCAACCCGTTCATTTATGCAGACGATGTCACAATTTACATTCCCTTCAGACACGATCTGACAGAAATCACCAACGAAATCAAGTTTGACCTGAACACCATGGACTCATGGGCAGATTCATTCCAATTGAAACTGAGCACAGAAAAAACACACTGCCTCATCCATAAGTACATAAGTAATGCCACACTGGGAAAAGACCCCATCGAGCCCAGCATCCTATCCATGACAGCGGCCAATCCAGGCCAAGGGCACCTGGCAAGCTTCCCAAATGTACAAACATTCTATACATGTTATTCCTGGAATTGTGGATTTTTCCCAAGTCCATTTAGTAGCGGTTTATGGACTTGTCCTTTAGGAAACCGTCTAACCCCTTTTTAAACTCTGCCAAGCTAGCCCTTCAACGTCGGATCAGTTGACCTTCATGGGGAATCCAGCTTTCGAACCAGGTTTGGATAACCCGACGTTCTTGGCATGGGAGCGGCTGGGAAGGGAGGATGGGAATTTAATAGGATACGAGGAACTGCAGACTCTGATCGGGGCGACTTGGGGGGCTCGGTTTGCATACGCCCAAGTCAAACATTACATCTCAGTATTTGACCCTGAGTTGCTGCGGCAGCAACTGGGAAGCAAGCTACGAGATTTTTTTCGGGAACTGGAGGTCACGGGAATGTCAGTGTCAGCACTCCACAAAGCTTTAGTCAGGTGTAAGCCCCCTAAAAACTTTGCAGATATCAAACAAAAATGGGAACAGGAATCGGGGACCACATTAACGGGGTGGAATGTGGGGCTCACACTGCAAGGAATCCCAGCCATTAGTCTAGATGAGAGGCTCTGGGAAAGTGGGTACAGAGTCATTCTGCGGGCATATATGCTGGGGCAGCAATTGGCTCATGCAGATTTCCTGCAGGGGGCTACATGTGTTAAATGTGGCCACTTCCCACATACACTGTATCATGCTTTTTGGGAATGCCCCGGAGTGAAGGCTTTATGGGGGGAGATTACTAGGTTTATATCTCAACTGTTGGGGACCCCTGTGATGGGATCCTGGGACCACTTTGTGCTAAATACGCAAGGGGCATTTCGCATGCAATCTAAGACAGCTCGACTCCTGAGCCATAAAATGTGTTTGGTGGCCCGGAAAAGTATCTTACTGGACTGTGCCGGAGGCGCCAGCTTACTGGCACTGGAGGAATCAAGTACATCTGCTGACTACTTGGGAGGCAAGAGGGGCTAGGGGGTCCCCGAAGTGCTTAGCATGTTTTACACAGACCTGGGGCCCTTAATTACAGGCATTGAGTCCAAAAGGGCATAGTTTGCTTCTGAACAAGGGGTAACACGACATTATCGGGAGCCCCAGCGAGCGTCCATGAGACATATATGGCTCCACTAGCGGAGGGGGGGGGGTACCCTAGGACTATCAGAGTCCAAGTCCTAGGGCATGTGACGGAGGGGAGAGGGCAACGGGAGGGGAAGGGGTAGTGATGTGAGAGGATGGGAGGGTAGAGGGGGAGGGTGAAAATGTGAAAACAAAAATTGATGACGGACTCAATCATTGGCTTTCTGTTATGTATGTTATGATGTTGATATGTTATTTATGCCAGATGTGGAATGTATCTTATTTTGATTGTCATCAATAAAAATGTTGAAAATAAACTCTGCCAAACTAACCGCCTTCACCATGTTCTTCGGCAATGAATTCCAGAGTTCAATTACGCGTTGGGTGAAGAAATATTTTCTCTGATTTGTTTTAAATTTACTACACTGTAGTTTCATCGCATGCCCCCTAGTCCTAGTATTTTGGGAAAGCGTGAACAGACGCTTCACATCCACCTGTTCCACTCCACTCATTATTTTATATACCTCTATCATGTCTCCCCTCAGCCGTCTCTTCTCCAAGCTGAAAAGCCCTAACCTGCTTAGTCTTTCTTCATAGGGAAGTCGTCCCATCCCTGCTATCATTTTAGTCGCCCTTCGCTGCACCTTTTCCAGTTCCACTATATCTTTCTGGAGATGTGGCGACCAGAATTGAACACAATACTCAAGGTGCGGTCGCACCATGGAGCGATATAACGGCATTATAACATCCTCACACCTGTTTTCCATACCTTTCCTAATAATACCCAACATTCTATTTGCTTTCCTAGCCACAGCAACACACTGAGCAGAAGGTTTCAGTGTATTATTGACGACGACACCCAGATCCCTTTCTTGGTCCGTAACTCTTAAAGTGGAACCTTGCATGACGTAGCTATAATTCAGGTTCTTTTTTTCCACATGCATCACCTTGCACTTGCTCACATTAAACATCATCTGCTATCTAGCTGCCCAGTCTCCCAGTCTCGTAAGGTCCTTCTGTAATTTTTCACAATCCTATCGCGAGTTAACGACTTTGAATAACTTTGTGTCATCAGCAAATTTAATTACCTCGCTAGTGGCTCCCATCTCTTAATCATTTATAAATATATTAAAAAGCAGCGGTCCTAGCACAGACCCCTGAGGAACCCCACTAACTACCCTTCTCCATTGTGAATACTGCCCATTTAAGCCCACTCTCTGTTTCCTATCCTTCAACCAGTTTTTAATCCACAATAGGACATTTCCTCCTATCCCATGACCCTCCAATTTCCTCTGTAGCCTTTCATGAGATACCTTGTCAAAAGCCTTTTGAAAATCCAGATACACAATATCAACCGGCTCCCCTTTGTCCACATGTTTGTTTACTCCTTCAAAGAATTGAAGTAAATTGGTCAGGCAAGATTTCCCCACACAAAAGCCATGCTGACTCGGTCTCAGTAATCAATGTCCTCAGATGTGCTCTGTAATTTTGTTTTTAATAATAGCCTCTACCATTTTCCCTGGCACCGACATCAGACTCACCAGTCTATAATTTCCCGGATCTCCCCTGGAACCTTTTTTAAAAATGGGCGTTACATTGGCCACCCTCCAATCTTCCGGTACCATGCTCGATTTTAAGGATAAATTGCATATCACTAGCAGTAGCTCCGCAAGCTCATTTTTCAGTTCTATCAATACTCTAGGATGAATACCATCCGGTCCAGGAGATTTGCTACTCTTCAGTTTGCTGAACTGCCCCATTACGTCCTCTAGGTTTACCGTGAAGTCAGTAAGTTTCTCCGACTCGTCCGCTTGAAATATTATTTCCGACACCGGTATCCCACCCAAATCTTCCTCGGTGAAGACCGAAGCAAAGAATTCATTCAATCTCTCCCTATATCTTTGTCTTCCTTGATCGCCCCTTTTACCCCTCGGTCATCCAGCGGCCCAACCGATTCTTTTGCCGGCTTCCTGCTTTTAATATACCGAAAATTGTTTTTACTATGGTTTTAGCCTCTAATGCTATCTTTTTTTCGTAATCGCTCTTGGCCTTCTTTATCTGCGCCTTGCATTTGCTTTGACACTCCTTATGCTGCTTCTTGTTATTTTCAGACGGTTCCTTCTTCCATTTTCTGAAGACATTTCTTTTAGCCCTAATAGCTTCCTTCACCTCACTTTTCAACCAGGCTAGCTGTCTTTTGGAGTTCCGTCTTTCTTTTCTAATTAGTGGAATATGTTTGGCCTGGGCCTCTAGGATGGTATTTTTGAACAGCTTCCATGCTTGTTGTACAGTTTTTACCCTCTCAGTTGTCCCCCTAAGTTTTTATTCCACCGTTCTTCTCATTTTATCATAGTCTCCTTTTTTAAAGTTAAACGCTAACGTATTTGACTTTCTGTGTACAGTTACTTCAAGGTCGATATCAACACTGATCATATTATGATCACTGTTATCAAGCGGCCCCAGTACCCTAACGTTATTCACCAGATCATGCGCTCCACTAAGGACCAAGTCTAGAATTTTTCCTTCTCTCGTCGGCTCCTGCACCAGCTGCTCCATAAAGCTGTCCTTGATTTCATCAAGGAATTGTACCTCTCTAGCGTGTCCCGATGTTACATTTACCCAGTCTATATTTGGATAATTGAAGTCACCCATTATTATCACATTGCCCATTTTGTTTGCGTCTGATTTTTTAAAATCATTTCTGCGTCTACCTGCTCATCCTGGCGAGGCGGACGGTAGTACACTCCTATCGCTGTCCTTTTCCCTTTTATACATGGAATTTCAACCCACAATGATTCAAAGGTGTGATTTGTGTCCTGCTGAATTTGTAATCTATCTGAATCAAGGCTCTCCTCCACCAGTCTGGTCCACCCTATCACTACGATACTTTGTACCCCAGTATGACAGTGTCCCACTGGTTATCCTCCTTCCACCAGGTCTCAGTAATACCTATTATATCCAATTTTTCATTTAGTGCAATATATTCCAACTCTCCCATCTTATTTCTTAGACTCCTAGCATTTACATATAGACGTTTCAGGGTATGTTTGTTGTTCCTATTTGCATGATGCTTAGTACTGGACACTACTGATTTGCCATCTTTTGTCTGATCTTTAGTTGTGTTTAAGGACACCTCACTATCCAGAAACCCTATCTTCCCTGTTTGTTAGGTATCTTTGCAAGATACCTTATCCCGAACCACGCGCTTTTGAGCGACTGTCGGCCTTCCCCCCATTTCTAGTTTAAAAGCTGCTCTATCTCCTTTTTAGTGCCGACGCCAGCAGCCTGGTCCCACCCTGGTTAAGGTGGAGCCCATCCTTTCGGAATAGGCTCCCCCTTTCACAGAATGTTGCCCAGTTCCTAACAAATCTAAAACCCTCCTCCCTGCACCATTGTCTCATCCACTCATTGAGACTCCGGAGCTCTGCCTGTCTCTTGGACCCTGCGCGTGGAATGGGTAGCATTTCAGAAAATGCTACCCTAGAGGATATGGATTTGAGCTTTCTACCTAAGAGCCTAAATTTGGCTTCCAGAACCTCTCTCCAACATTTTCCTACGTCATTGATACCTACATGTACCAAGACAGCGGACTCCTCCCCAGCACTCTCTAGAATCCTATCGAGGTTTCGCGTGAGGTCCGCCACCTTCGCACCAGGCAGGCAAGTCACCAGGCGATCCTCACACCCACCAGCCACCCAGCTATCTATATGCCTAATGATCACCAACTACAACAGCTGTCCTAACCTTTCCCTCCTGGGCAGCACTTGGAGACATATCCTCGGTGCGAGAGGATAGTACATCCCCTGGTGGGCAGGTCCTGGCTACAGGAGTACTTCCTAGTTCACCAGGGTGATGCTCTCCTAGGAGACCTCCCTCCTCCAAGGTAGCACAGGGGCTACCAGACTGGAGGTGGGACTTCTCTACAACATCCCTGTAGGTCTCCTCTATTTACCTCTCTGTCTCCCTCAGCTCCACCAAGTCTGCTACTCTAGCCTCAAGAGAACGGACACGTTCTCTAAGAGCTAGGAGCTATTTGCATCGGGCACACACATATGACATCTCACCAACTGGGAGATAATCATACATGTGACACTCAATTCAAAAGGCTGGATAGCACCCCTCTCGCTGCTGGACTGCTGACTCCATCTTAGTGTTTTTGAGTTTTTCAATAATTTAAAACTTGCTACAGTATTAAGGATATTAGCCTAATATAATAGTGTCTTTTAGTTTATATAGAGGCATATTTTCAAAGCACTTTGGGAGGCTAAGTTCCATAGGTTTCTATGGAACTTTGGGAGGCTAAGTGCTTTGAAAATAAGCCTCATAGTATACTAGTAAAAAAGGCTTGTTTCCGAAACCAATGAAACGGGCGCTAGCAAGTGGTTTTTTTTTGTGTGTGTATGTGTCACAGAATTGTTTTGTGTGTGTGTGAGGGTGGGGTGTGTGTGCAGGTTGTTGATGTGTGTCTTTTTTTGTTTTGTTTTGTTTTTTTTGCTTGGGGGTTTGGGGGATGTGCTGTTCTATGCTGGCAAAGTGGGATGGATTGGTGTGTGGCTTTGAGGGTGTGTGTCTGTTGTATTGTGTGTGTGTGGTTTTGTCTGTCAAGGAGGTTTGTGGAGGGGGGTCTTTCTGTTGGTGAAATGTAAATGTGGTTGTAGGGGGGTCAGCCTTTGCTGAGTGGTGGATTGTTTTTTCAAATTTTTTTTTTGTGTTGTGCTGAGGCAGCAGTGTTGTTTTAGATGGGCAGAAGGTAGAGGAGCACGTTCTTGGTCTGTCGGTATTTTTTGGGTGTTTCAGGGCAGCTGTAGGAGAACACTGGAAGAGAAATGTGCTGTGGGAAGCAGCGCCGTCTTTTTCTGTTGGGCTGGGGTTCTGGGCATCCTGGAGGTGGGAGACGGCTTGCTTGAGGACGGGGATGGTTGTTTTAAGTTGGCAGAAGGGAGAGGAGCACGGTCTTGGGCCATCGGGTGGTGATCCGGTATGTTCGGTCCATTTCAGGCTGGCTGCAGGGGAATGCTGGAACATGCGCTGCGGGAAGCTGCGCTGTCTTTTTCCGGGTGCTCGGGGAATCCCCGAGGTGGGAGACGGCTTGCCTGAGGCTGGGGATGGTTGGGCATGGCCACTTTGGCAAAAGGGGAAGAGGAAGGGGGTGGGTAGTTACCTGTAGCTGCGTGAGAAAACGGGTATTCTTTGTTTTGTATTATTAGTTTGCATTTCTGTTGAAGAAAGAGTGGATGCCTTTTGAATGATGGAGGTGGTGCGTCGGTGTGCGGTTGTTTCGTTAGTTTGGCAGCCAGTCTCCAGCGATTCCTAGGCAGGGAAGGAGTAGGGAAACACGCTCCGCGTGTTTCCCTACTCCTCCCCCTTCCTTGGTCGCTATTTGCTGCTGGCTGGGTCGCGGGTAATCCTTCCAGCTGGGCCGCAGCCTGTCCTGTTCGCCCATGTCCCAGATGGTGACTGGCATGTTGTTTTCCGGCTCCTCTGACTCCATGTCAAGCGATCCCAAATATAGTCTTTGCTATGGGCCCTCTGGCACTCTTCAGTACTGGCATTAGGCATTTAAAAATTTCTCCCCCCCCCCCCCCGGTCTATTTTTGCACATACCCACAGCAGGAATATTCTTCTCTCGTTCCAGCGGTGGTTCTGTGCTCTCCGTGCTGCACAGATAATGAGCCATTCTGCTGGGGAATGCTCCTCCCTTATTGTCACGTAGTTTCCTCTGATTGGTTCATCTTACGTGGCCTAGTGTTGCCTGGGAACGTTGTTGTGATGGTCCTTTGTGTTTCAGAATGTTGAGGGTGTTTTTTCTGATTGGTCCGTCATGCGAGGGCGGGGCAGAGAGACATGGTCAGTGTTGTGGCTTCACCACCATGAATCCATGAACCCTTCAGGGAGTGACTGAGAGGCATATTTTCAAAGCACTTAGCCTCCCAAAGTTCCATAGAAACCTATGGAACTTAGCTTCCCAAAGTGCTTTGAAAATATGCCTCTGAGTGACTTCAGAACGTTGTCTTCAGAACGTTGAGGGTGAGTTTTATTATAGTAGATTTTATGATTTATTCAGTGTTTCCTTCTTAGATGGTAATGAAATGTATTTAAAGCGCTGTAAGAGCACTCCTTGCTTGTTACTCTAATTACAATATCCTTTCATCTCAACACAACAAGTACAATCCCACAACCATAAACACCCCAAACCACACCCTCCCTATCTCAGACAGCCTAAAAATACTCGGCGTCATAATCGACCGCAACCTTACTCTTGAGAGCCAAGTAAACTCCACAACAAAGAAAATGTTCCATTCAATGTGGAAACTTAAACTACTAAAACCTTTCTTCCCGAGGGAAACATTTCGCAAGCTAATACAATCAATGGTACTAAGCCATGCAGGCTACTGCAACGGAATTTATGCGGGATGTAAAGAACAACTCACAAAGAAACTCCAGACCGCACAAAACACAGCTACCAGACTGATATTCGGTAAAACACGATTCGAAAGTGCCAAACCCCTCCGAGAAAAACTGCATTGGCTCCCAATTAAAGAACGTATTAACTTCAAAATTTGCACCCTGATCCACAAAATTGTCTACGGTGTAGTCCCAGGATACATGATAGCCCTCATAGACCTACCAAACAGAAATAGAACTGGATCATCACGAACATACCTAAACCTCCACTATCCAAACTGCAAAGGACTCAACTACAAAGCAACCTATGCATCCAGCTTCTCCTATATAAGCACACAATTATGGAACGCTTTGCCAAAAGCAGTGAAAACAATCTACACTCATCTAAACTTCAGGAAATCACTTAAAACCTACCTGTTCAAAAGGGCATACCCTACTGACCCAACATAGATGCCTACACTCTTCAACACAGGAAATCCAACAATCGTACTGGACACTATTTAACCTTCCTCTCTTCGACCTCCACTCTGCCTGAAGCAAACGTACCTTTATCCGACCACAATATCACCTTGTATTTGTTTCTCTACCGGTCTTGGCAATCGCCTTAAGTACTATGTAAGCCACATTGAACCTGCAAATAGGTGGGAAAGTGTGGGATACAAATGTAATAAATAATAATAATAATTGCAAGACTGAAAGATAATGAGAGTGGCTATGTGGAGAGTGAGGAGGATAAAGCGAACGTGCTGAGCAATTACTTCTCTTTGATGTTCACGGAGGAAAATCCTGGTGAAGGACTGTGGTTGACTGCCAAGGGAATATGTGGGAATGGAGTGGATACTGTGCCGTTTATGGAAGAAAGAGTTTATAAACAGCTGTAGAATCTGAAGGTGGACAAAGCTATGGGGCCAGATGGGATACCTTCCAGGATACTGAGGGAGCTCAGATAGGTCCTGGCGGGACCTTTTAAAGATTTATTTAATAGATCTTTACAGATGGGAGAGGTTCTGCGAGATTGGAGATGAGCAGATGTGGTCCCTCTTCACAAAAGTAGAGACAGGGAAGAAGTGGGAAACTACAGACCGGTAAGTCTCATGTTGGTAGTAGGAAAAATAATGGAGTTGTTGCTGAAAGAAAGGATAGTTAACTTTCTAGAAGCCAACGGGTTACAGGACCCGAGGCAACATGGCTTTACCAAAGAAAAATCCTGCCAAATGAATCTGACTTCTTTGACTGGGTGACCAAAGAACTGGATAAAAGATGTGCGCTAGATATAATCTACTTGGATTTCAGCAAAGCCTTTGATATGGTCCTTCACAGAAGACCCGTGAATATGCTGAAAGGGCTGAACTTAGGACCGAAAGTGGTGAACTGAATAGGAAACTGGTTGACCGACAGGTGGCAGAGGGTGCTGGTAAATGGAATCGCTCGGAGGAAAGGAATGTGAGCATTGGAGTTCCTGAGGGGTCGGTGCTAGGGCCTATTCTGTTTAATATATTTGTGAGAGATATTGCTGAAGGGTTGAAAGAAAAGGTTTGTCTTTTTGCAGATGACATGAAGATAGCCAGTTAGAGTGGCTACCCTAGAGGGAGTAGAAACAATGAGAAGGGATCTCCAAAAGTTAGAAGAATGGTTGAGGGTCTGGCAGTTAAAATTTAATCCAATTCATAGAAGGGGAAATAGCTTTATATTGGAGTACAATCACTGCATATAATTTACCACAAAGTACTCCAATTGTTAAACATTAACACTTTAATTGTTACCGATATATGTACACATGTTGTTCACTTCCACATTCCTTTCACAGCGCCATCCACACAGTCAAAACAAACTCATGCATTCCAACCGCATATTGCAACGCATCGAAATTACATTTCAATACTTGTGCTTAAAATTCAAATCAAATGTCTTCCCTTGACTTTTGATGATATTCTGGAATATTCCTTCCATACATGTGAAATAACACAGGTACCAAAGAAGCTGACATGAGCCGCTTTCCCAGAGCAGCTCACATATTTTTATAATGTCAAAGTGACAGTTGTTCCATAACAATAGAACTCCGCATGCGGATAATGAGTCTTGGTATATAATCAGGGATCACTTGTATCTCCCCCAGCTGAATATCATGCTTGACTGCTTGCATGGCAGCGCTGTGCAGCGTTAAGAAGGCTACCGTGAAGAACCGTTAATAGGGTCTGCTTGATGACATGACTTTAATTCCTCAATGCAAGACCGCATTTCGTGGTTTACTTCATCAGGAGGAACCACTCCCCACAACCTATCTAATATAATAATTCGCACCTCCAACGTTTTGAACCTGGCAGCATGGCAGTGAAGCTGTGTAGTGTTCGTAGAGTTCGTAATCGCACTCCTGATCACTGCCCTGCCCTCGAGGGAACTCTGTGGTTTCGCTTCTGTTTCTGCAGTTTCTGTGGTCCCGCCCTTCTGCAAACAGGAAATGAAGGCGGGACCAGAGGAACAGCTGAAACAAACGGCGTATGTACTTGCTGCACTTCAGTGTTGCCGGACGAGCAGGAAGTAAAACAGCAGCTGCCACGTACGAAGGGCCGGGGCACCCTCACACGTCGTCCTTGCTGTCGGAGGCCACAGAGACAGAGGAAGGGAGGTGCTGGCCAGCGGAAATGGGAGGGGTGGGCGCAGACATCGGAGGAGAGTGGGGGCCCAGATAGAGGAGGGACCTGAGATGAGAGAGAGAGGGGGAAGGGGGTGCTGCGACGACAGGGGGTGTCCTGAGACGAGGGGGGGAGGGGGTAGAGGAGGGGGAGAACATTAATAGCAGAAGGTCATTACCTTGCTAGCGCCTGTTTCATTTTAGTGAGAAACGTGCTTTTTTAAACTAGTAGTTCAATAACACATACCCAAAACAAATCATATCTGAATCTCAACCACTTATTTAAATTGTAACTTTATAACTTTATTATTAATACACTTAATGGCTGCTTACCACCGGGACAGCTGTCTAGGCGGGAGATCCAAGAATCCGCCCCCAAACTTCACAGACGTATCTTCCTCTTCCGGGGGTTAAATACCCCCATTTGGAACGCCCCTTAGTCACTATTGCGAAACATTATAACCATTCTACTTCCAGATTGAGACCCTTGGGGGCCACTGTATCCAATGCAAAAATGTAATGCTGTTCTATTGCAAGTAGTTGTGCACTGACGTCACCCCCCCCTCATAGGGGGGGCCACCTGCACTAATACTAAACATTTTAAATCCTCAATCACGTGATTGTGTGTAAAATTTAATGACAAAAATAACACTGAAGCCCAAATCTTAAATGCAAGAAAATCTCAAGTATTCACAAAAATATATTATTGAGTTTCAAGGCACTGGGGTGCCACAACAGTTCACCACACACCTTTCCGTAGAGAAAAACCTCAGTAAGGCCACCCAAACTGCAATGCTTTTAAGGTATGGGCCCAGCTCACCATCGTAGGAAAAAAACTCCACAGTTTAGGAATGTTCTAAATGCTTGTCCCAATGTCAATGAAGCCCACTTGAACTCGTAGGAAAGTCAGAAGGCAGTCAGGGCAGTAAAATCAAACACCCAGCGGTAATGTTTCAAACCTTCGTGTTTTTCCAAAACTTCCAAAACAGCCCTCTGCCTTGTGTAACACTCCCAGGTGCTCAACAGGGAGCCCCTGTTTCACTAAGAGCTTCGTCAGTGGTAGCGCTAGGAATCCCAATCCTGTGTCATGGACCCGTTCAGGTCTTTATCTGCCGTCATTTACTGTGTTACTATGTTAACATGATTGGGCTATTGACCTGGCCACCTAATGTAGTGGCTGTGCATTACAACTCAGTACAGCTACCTGTGCCATCTGTGTCTGATTCCCTCCCAGGTGAAATCCTCGATGTGAGATCCCCCACCCCTGAGAAATTCAACCCCACAACCAGAACCTAATACCACCCCAATAAAGAGCCTGACCCAACACCCCATTCACTGACTCCTACCCTCACCTGACAATAAACCCCATCCCAGACTTGCTGGCGATGGCACCGGTGTTGAAGTGGGTCCTGGGTGGCAGCAAACCCCTCCGCTGCCACCCAGGGTGGTGCCAGGATTCATAATAGTGCTAATTAAATTCTTGTATACTGCTAATATCCCCTTTCCAGGGTTCAGTGCAGTTTACATTCTAGGTGAGACAAAAGCAGAAAGTGTTAGTGTGAGGTATGAGAAACATTAGAGACAATTGGTGTAATGCATGAGACTAAAAACATTAAAAGAAAGGATAGTGGATGTTATTATGAAGTAGAAGTCATGATGGATTATTATGAAGTAGTCTTTTTGGAAGAGAAAGGTTTTTAGCCTCTTCCTGAAGTTGAAGTAGCTGTTTTCTTTTCTGATGGGAATAGGTAGAGAGTTCCATAATTTGCAAGTATGGGGAATTGAGAGCTGAAAATCTTCCTATCTCAAATTGTGTTTTGAAATGGTACATAAGTACATAAGTAGTGCCATACTGGGAAAGACCAAAGGTCCATCTAGCCCAGCATCCTGTCACCGACAGTGGCCAATCCAGGTCAAGGGCACCTGGCACGCTCCCCAAACGTAAAAACATTCCAGACAAGTTATACCTAAAAATGCGGAATTTTTCCAAGTCCATTTAATAGCGGTCTATGGACTTGTCCTTTAGGAATCTATCTAACCCCTTTTTAAACTCCGTCAAGCTAACCGCCCGTACCACGTTCTCCGGCAACGAATTCCAGAGTCTAATTACACGTTGGGTGAAGAAAAATTTTCTCCGATTCGTTTTAAATTTACCACACTGTAGCTTCAACTCATGCCCTCTAGTCCTAGTATTTTTGGATAGCGTGAACAGTCGCTTCACATCCACCCGATCCATTCCACTCATTATTTTATACACTTCTATCATATCTCCCCTCAGCCGTCTCTTCTCCAAGCTGAAAAGCCCTAGCCTTCTCAGCCTCTCTTCATAGGAAAGTCGTCCCATCCCCACTATCATTTTCGTCGCCCTTCGCTGTACCTTTTCCAATTCTACTATATCTTTTTTGAGATACGGAGACCAGTACTGAACACAATACTCCAGGTGCGGTCGCACCATGGAGCGATACAACGGCATTATAACATCCGCACACCTGGACTCCATACCCTTCCTAATAACACCCAACATTCTATTCGCTTTCCTAGCCGCAGCAGCACACTGAGCAGAAGGTTTCAGCGTATCATCGATGACGACACCCAGATCCCTTTCTTGATCCGTAACTCCTAACGCGGAACCTTGCAAGACGTAGCTATAATTCGGGTTCCTCTTACCCACATGCATCACTTTGCACTTGTCAACATTGAACTTCATCTGCCACTTGCACGCCCATTCTCCCAGTCTCGCAAGGTCCTCCTGTAATCGTTCACATGCGACTTGACGACCCTGAATAATTTTGTGTCATCGGCGAATTTAATTACCTCACTAGTTATTCCCATCTCTAGGTCATTTATAAATACATTAAAAAGCAACGGACCCAGCACAGACCCCTGCGGGACCCCACTAACTACCCTCCTCCACTGAGAATACTGGCCACGCAATCCTACTCTCTGCTTCCTATCTTTCAACCAGTTCTTAATCCATAATAATACCCTACCTCCGATTCCATGACTCTGCAATTTCTTCAGAAGTCTTTCGTGCGGCACTTTGTCAAACGCCTTCTGAAAATCCAGATATACAATATCAACCGGCTCCCCATTGTCCACATGTTTGCTTACCCCCTCAAAAAAATGCATTAGATTGGTGAGGCAAGACTTCCCTTCACTAAATCCGTGCTGACTTTGTCTCATCAGTCCATGTTTTTGTATATGCTCTGCAATTTTATTCTTAATAATAGCCTCCACCATCTTGCCCGGCACCGACGTCAGACTCACCGGTCTATAATTTCCCGGATCTCCTCTGGAACCCTTCTTAAAAATCGGAGTAACATTGGCTACCCTCCAGTCTTCCGGTACTACACTCGATTTTAGGGACAGATTGCATATTTCTAACAGTAGCTCCGCAAGTTCATTTTTTAGTTCTATTAATACTCTGGGATGAATACCATCAGGTCCCGGTGATTTACTACTCTTCAGCTTGCTGAACTGACCCATTACATCCTCCAAGGTTACAGAGAATTTGTTTAGTTTCTCCGACTCCCCCGCTTCAAATATTCTTTTCGGCACCGGTGTCCCCCCCAAATCCTCCTCGGTGAAGCTACATTAGTTGTTGTGATGCTACATTAGTTGTTGTTTCAATCTGTTAGACTGGAACAGATATAGCGAAGTGATCTTAGCAGTTCAAGGTTGAAGCCCTGTAAGATTTGAAAAACTAAACAAGCAGCTTTGAACCTGAGTCTTTCTGCTATGGGAAGCCCGTGCAGTTTGTTTAGATGAGTTGAAATACTAGTACCTATTCAATCTGTATATTTTCTTGCAGCTATATTCTGTATGATTTGCAGTTTTTTTTCTGGTATTGACACTTAATACCAAGAAGTAGAACGTTACAGTAATCCAAATGAGGTAGAACTAACATTTGGACTAATAGTGCGAAGGCTTTTTGATCGAAGAATGGTCTGACTGGACGTAGCTGTCTCAGTTTGAATAGTGTTTTCTTCCATAGCTGATTGATATGGGAAGAGAAGGTGAGTGAAGAATCAAGCAAGACCCCTAATAACCTGGTTTCAGATTTGACTGTAAAGCGTTGATGATTGGGCAAAGATATTGATGATGGGACCTCAACTCCCTGAGTTTGGAACTACAGGACCTTGTTTTTTTTGCAGATTCAGTTTGTTTATTGGTCAGGGCCCAGGTGTTAACAGCAGTCATACCATTTGCTAAAGACTGAGTTGGATCTTTGATGCTGTTACTGGTAAGAGAAGCAGGATGTCATCCGTGTAGGATAATAGTAGTTCATTTAGTCCCAGGTATATTGAGACAAGGGATGACATAAAGAGGTTGAACAGAATCGATGAGAGGGGAGATCCCTGCAGCGCAGTTAGTAGACCAGTAGTTGGAAAGTTGGTTGTTTTCTTGTCAAAATAGCTTTGATTTGAAAGGAATTAACTGAACCATTTGAGCACAGTCCCTGTTATTCCTATCTGATCCAGGCATTCGAGTAGCATTGTGTGGTCAACCGCATCAAATGCTGCTGCCTGTATATCGAATTGGAGAAGAATTACTTGGTCACCTTTGCATAGGTGGTGTTTGACATATGTAGTTAGAACTAGCAGGAATGTTTTCGTACTGTGTGACGATCTGAAGCCAAATTGTGACCGGTGTAAAATAGAAAATTTTTCCAGATAAAAAGAGAGTTGTTTACTAATGTAGGTTTCTAATGCTTTAGTAAAAAGTGGTATGCTTGCCACTGGATGTTAGCTTGCAGGCGATGTTATGTCTAGCCCAGATCCCTTCAGTAGTGGAGTGAGAACAACTTTGCCCATATCAGGAGGAAGAGAGTCAGTTTTTAACAGCTCATTGAGATCATCGAGTAACCAGTTTACTGTTTCTATAGGGATGTGTTTGAGTAGGTGTTTTGGGCATTGATCCAGGCAGCAGTTGGCTCGGGAGCATTTCAACAGTATTGATCTTACATCCTCAGCTGTTAGTGATTGAAAAGATTCCCAGTTTTGGTCAGTTACATAAGTACATAAGTATTGCCATACTGGGAAACACCAAAGGTCCATCAAGCCCAGCAATCTGTTTCCAATAGTGGCCAATCCAGGTCACAAATACCTGGCAAGATCCCAAAAAGTACAAAACATTTTACACTGCTTATCCTAGAAATTGTGGATTTTCCCCAAGTCCATTTAAAAATGGTCTATGGACTTTTTTTTTAGGAAGCCGTCCATACCTTTTTTAAACTCCGCAAAGCTAACTGCCTTTATCACATTCTCTGGCAACGAATTCCAGAGTTTGAGTCCTTGGGTTGTAGTTTCTCCGGCGATTAAGGTTGAACTACAGGTTGGGCTATTTTCCTCTGTTAGAGTAGCCTTAGATAGCTTGGACCTAATTTGGAGGATCTTATTGGCGAAATGATCAGCGAGGTCTTAGGCGGTGGGACAAACTGTATTGAACAGAATTTATGATAGCAGGGAAGGTGTAGAAGTTTTGGTTAAATTATATTTATTATAGGTAATTGTGGGTTTTTTTTTTTTTGAGTAGTAAATTATTAGAAATATATTTCTTTGTCTTTTTGGGTTGCTGTGCTTTTCTATCAATGATTGGAGTTCTTATTTGTTTTTTTGCATGAGAAATATTTCTTTTTAAATGTAAACCATTCTGTTTTGCAATAGCAATAAGAAACGGTATATAAAATGAATAAATGATAAATGATATGTTTTCTGTGAATGCTCATCCTTATTAGTGGAAGCTAGTGTTTTAACTAAGGAGAAAAGTTTTTTTTGTTGTCAAGATCATCTTGACCTATTAGGATGCTATAATTGTCATTTTGAGTCAGCTACCTTCTTTTTGTAGCGTTAGAAGACTGACGTCCATTTGAATGTATTTGTAGTATCTTTGTTCTTTCTGCATTGCTTTTCAAGGCATCAACATTCCTTTTTTAGGATGGATAGTTTCTCTGTAAACCATGGCGAATTTCTGGATGTCTTGACCTTTTAAATGGTAAATGGAGCAATTTTGTCAGTTATGGCTTTTATCTTGGTATCCCAGCGGGATTTGATCGAACCATGTGTAGGAGATACGGTAGTGAGGGAATCTGTTAGCTCCGACCAGAAAGTGGTCTCGGTTTTACCTCTGCAATAGCCCCCAACACCCCTGCTACCACTGGCCAAAGCACAGGAGCCACCCCAGGCAGATTGTTTTGAAGGAGCTGAATATGCTGCGTCCACCCTGCTAGGGAGATAGAGAATACTGAAGAGGCAGATGGAGCTTGCTGGCCATGAGGCACTATGGTTTTTCAGTGCTCTCTATCTCCCCCTGCTGGTTGATGGACACAACCCATTCGTAATGGATTCATCTGCTTGATGACAAGGAAAGCTCTTTTTAACATAAAGGCCTTATGCATCAACAGCACAAACTCAGGGGAGAAAAACTCGCCCTGGCCCTCCGCCCCCAAATTAGGAGAAGTGGGGGAAGGAGCTCTTCTAGCGGCCTCGGAACGAGGCGTCCCCCCGCAATCAGACTCCTCCTGTCACAATTCTCAATGATTATCTTCCTGGGAGACTTAAACCTACACTTGGAAAATGATGCAGCCACCAGTGTTCACAACTTCAAATCATTCCTGAAGGACTGCAAACTAACTACATTCTTCGAGGGTGCAATTCATGAAAAAGGACATGTTAGACTTCATGACGTCCTATCCTAATAGTTTAATTAGTTCATTCAAATGGAAGCCCATAGCATCGTCTGACCATTTCCAACCAGATTTCACCATTGATATCTGTATCTCAAGCTTACAGACACAAGTCATCCAAACTCATCTCCACCAGAAAGTGGTCTCGGTTTTACCTCTGGTGGAGATGAGTTTGGATGACTTGTGTCTGTAAGCTTGAGATACAGATATCAATGGTGAAATCTGGTTGGAAATGGTCAGACGATGCTATGGGCTTCCATTTGAATGAACTAATTAAACTATTAGGATAGGACGTCATGAAGTCTAACATGTCCTTTTTCATGAATTGCACCCTCGAAGAATGTAGTTAGTTTGCAGTCCTTCAGGAATGATTTGAAGTTGTGAACACTGGTGGCTGCATCATTTTCCAAGTGTAGGTTTAAGTCTCCCAGGAAGATAATCATTGAGAATTGTGACAGGAGGAGTCTGATTGCGGGGGGACGCCTCGTTCCGAGGCCGCTAGAAGAGCTCCTTCCCCCACTTCTCCTAATTTGGGGACGGAGGGCCAGGGTGAGTTTTTCTCCCCTGAGTTTGTGCTGTTGATGCATAAGGCCTTTATGTTAAAAAGAGCTTTCCTTGTCATCAAGCAGATGAATCCATTACGAATGGGTTGTGTCCATCAACCAGCAGGGGGAGATAGAGAGCACTGAAAAACCATAGTGCCTCATGGCCAGCAAGCTCCATCTGCCTCTTCAGTATTCTCTATCTCCCTAGCAGGGTGGACGCAGCATATTCAGCTCCTTCAAAACAATCTGCCTGGGGTGGCTCCTGTGCTTTGGCCAGTGGTAGCAGGGGTGTTGGGGGCTATTGCAGCTCCACTTTGAAGGCACATAGGTTCGCCCTTTCCCTGCCTTACTCGGCCCCCGATGTGGATGTAGACACATAGGTTTGCCCTGTCCATGTCTTTTCCCACACTCTCCTTTGTGGATGCAGGCACATTGGTTAGTCCTTTCCCTGCCTTTCCCACTCTACTGATCCTCTGGAGTTGGAAATTTGCCTCTATTGCTGTTGCCTCTAACTTTCCTCACAGCGTTAAAAAGAAAAAAAGTTGTGTCGCGCTTTGGTGCTGCGATTCCAGAAAAGAGGCTTTCTTCTGATGGTGCAGCGTGACCGGAGCTTTGTGGACTTGGTCTGGTGAGGTAAGAGCGTTTTGTAGCTCCTCCGGGGAGGGCCTGCGATCAGGACGTTTTTGGCGTGAATCCGCCATTTTGAATTTTCCGCCGTTTTCGGTGATGGCTGCAGAGGTTGTTAAGCGCTGTTCCTGTTGTGGCAAGCACAGATCCGCAGCAGGGCCCTGTAAATCGTGCTCTTCAGACCTCAGGGCCGGCACGAGCATGGTGAGTGATGTTTCTTCCCTCTCAGTGGAGCAGGCAGCGGGCGCCATTTTGGACGCGTCGCATGGCACAACCCCCGTAGAAGCGGAGGGGTTTGAAACTGGAGGGGAGCCTCATGTGGAGGCTAACAGGGAAGCTACTATCCCTGGACTGGAACCGGGAGGCCAGGGTGAGCCCTTCTCCCCTGAGTTTGTGTTGCTGCTGCATAAAGCATTCATGTTAAAAAGAGCTCTCCCACAGGGGTCTCATTCTGCCCTGCTAACTGTTCCCCCTCCAGTGGAGCTTGGCCTCGGATTGCGTCAGCGCATTTTCCCCTGACAGCTGGCCGCAAGACAAGCGCAGAAGGGTTAATTCCCTTTCAGAGAGTGGCGCACCTCCTTTCCCCCCCCCCCCCCCCCGTGGTCGGGATGTGAGGATTCTGAGGGGTCTGGCAGGCCCTCGTGATCTGAAGAGCCAGAGGAAGGAGCAGGATTGCCACCGGATCCAGATGATCCTTCCGCAGTGAGGATTTTCCACCACGACGAGCTGCCAGCGCTTATTTCTGATGCCTTGCAGGTCCTCTCTATTGAAGATCCAGGGAGTGGCGAACCCTCCTCTTGTAATCCGAGGATGGCAAGTACTAAGAAGCCTGCTCGAGCCTTTCCTTTGCATGACTCCATCCAAGAGCTTGTTTCGGCTCAATGGGCTGACCCCGAGGGGCCTTTGAAAGTCGCCAGGGCAATGGGGCAATTATACCCTCTAAGTGAGGAGCATTTGGCGCGACTAGCAATGCCTAAAGTGGATGCCCTAGTCAAGGCTGTGACAAAGAGGACTACCCTCCCAGTTGAAGGAGGAGTCGCCCTGAAGGACATGCAGGACAAATGCCTGGAATCAGCTCTGAAACGGTCCTTTGAAATTTCAGGCCTATCCTTATGGGCGTCTGCATGCAGCTGCTATGTTGCTCAAGCCTGCCTCGCTTGGTTGCAACAGGCAGTGGAACAGCCCGGGGATGGAGCGGAGCCCCTTACTGAGGTGGCACCGCTGGTGGAGTCGGCCTTGTCTTTCTTGGCTGACACCCTTTATGATCAGGTCAGAGCTGTGGCGGTGGTGGCTCGCCGCCTTCTATGGCTACAGCATTGGGCGGCTGACACGGCCTCTAAGCAAAGGTTGGTGAAGTTGCCCTTCCAAGGCCTTCTCCTATTTGGTGAGGAGTTGTAGAAAACTGTTAAAGGCCTGGGGGATGCTAAACCCCAGCGCTTACCCGAGGATAGGCCGAGGCCTCTCTCCAAGGGTCAGGCGGTTCCCTTCTCTTACAGACCTCGCTTCCATGAAGCTAGAAGGTACCGCCCGGGGCGTTCTGCTGGGTTCACTTCTCATGCCCGCTTTAAGCAGAGGAACTCCTTTCGTTCGGACAAGCGTTCCGCAGCGACCGGCTCAAGGCCTGGAGTTCAAGGGCGACCCTCTCAATGATGGTGCGCCGGCCCTCTCCTCGATTCCTGCAATAGGAGGACGGCTTTCCCTCTTTCTCGAGGAGTGGGTCAAGATTTCCTCAGATCAGTGGGTTTTGGACCTGATCAGAGATGGCTACAGAATAGAATTCAATGCCCCGGTGAGAGACGTGTTTGTGGAGTCCCGATGTGGTTCTGCCATCAAACGGGCAGTGGTAGAGGAGTCCTTGCAAGGCTTGATTCACCTAGGGGCGGTGTCCCCGGTGCCTCCTGCCGAACATGGCTCCGGCCGTTACTCAATTTACTTTGTGGTGCCGCGAAAAGGTGGGTCTTTTCGGCCCATCCTCGACTTAAAAGAAGTCAACAAGTCTCTAAGAGTGCGGCATTTGCACATGGAAACTTGTCCTTGTGCTCCGTTATTGCGGCGGTACAGCCAGGAGAGTTTCTCACGTCTCTGGACCTGAAAGAAGCTTACTTGCACATTCCTATTTGGCCCCCGCACCAAAGGTTTCTTCGGTTTGCGGTGATGGGAAAACATTTCCAGTTTCGGGCCTTGCCTTTTGGCCTCGCCACAGCTCCCCGTTCCTTTTCCAAGGTAATGGTGGTAGTAGCTGCTTTTCTCAGGCGAGAGGGTATTCGAGTTCACCCGTACCTAGATGACTGGCTCATCAGAGCGGACTCGACAGAGGAGAGTCATCAGGTAACAGCCAGAGTGGTCTCAGTGCTTCAATCTCTGGGCTGGGTTGTCAATATAGCCAAAAGTCACTTGACCCCCCTCTCAATCTCTAGAATACTTGGGGGTCCGGTTTGACACAGCTTTGGGGTTTGTTTTTTTTTCCTGAGCAAAGGCAGTGCAAGCTTCAGAACCAGGTCCGTCTGCTCCTGAGGATGCCTCGCCCCCGCGCTGGGGACATTGTCCAGCTGTTAGGGTCGATGACGGCCACCTTGGAAGTGGTGCCCTGGGTGAGAGCGCACCTGAGACCTCTGCAGTGCTCCCTGCCTCAACGATGGTCTCCAATTTCTCAGGATTATCAGTGCAGACTCACGTGGCTCCCTGCGGCCCGGCTCAGTATGGAGTGGTGGCTCTCAGACAGCATGCTGTGGGGAGGAATGCTGCTAGCGCTCCCCGATTGGTGCCTGGTGGTAACAGATGCCAGCCTGAAGGGCTGGGGTGCACATTGCCAGGGAAGGCATGCCCAGGGTCTATGGACACCCGAGGAGTCGGCGTGGTCCATCAATAGCTTAGAGTTGAAAGCAATTTTCCAGGCTGTTTTGGCTTTTCACTCGACCCTGGAAGGATTGGCTGTCAGAGTTCTGTCGGACAGCACGACAGCAGTGGCCTACATAAATCGACAAGGCGGCACTCAGTGCAGAGCACTGGCCGCGCAGGCCGAGCAGATTTGCCACTGGGCCAAGCTACATCTGCAGTTTCTGTCAGCAGCTCACATTGCAGGTCAGAGCAACGTGCAAGCCGATTATCTAAGCAGGCATCAAATCGACCCAGCGGAGTGGGAACTGGCAGACGAAGTGTTTCTTCGGATCTGTGCCAAGTGGGGGACGCCCGTAGCGGATCTTATGGTCTCAAGCACAAATGCCAAAGTCCCGTGCTTTTACAGCAGACGGAGAGATCCTTGCTCGGCAGGGTTGGATGCCTTGGCTCAGCCCTGGCCTCCGGGCCTCCTGTATGTGTTCCCTCCGTGGCCCTTGATAGGGCGAGTACTCCTGCGGATTCGGCTACATCAAGGAGAGGTGCTTCTCATTGCCCCAGATTGGCCCCGGAGGCCGTGGTATGCGGACCTCCGGCGGATGCTGGTAGAGGCTCCCCTTCCTTTGCCTCTGGTACCAAATCTGTTGTCACAGGGACCAGTGACCATGGAGGACGCCTGCCGCTTTGGTCTTATGGCATGGCTATTGAGAGGGCGCAATTGAGAGACAAGGGTTATTCCAGTAAAGTCATCTCCACTCTCCTACAGGTCCGCAAGTGTTCCACTTCCGTGGCTTATGCCAGGATTTGGCACCAATTTGAGGCTTGGTGTGCTGCTAAAGCGATTACACCTATTCGGGCTTCTGTCTCACCGATACTTGACTTTTTGCAGGATGGTTTACAAAAAGGCCTTGCTTATAATTCTCTGTGTGTTCAAGTGGCAGCCTTAGCATGTTTTCAAGGGATGGTCGCTGGCCTCTCCCTGGCTGCTTATCCGGATGTGGCACGGTTTCTTAGAGGGGTGCTTCGGCTCCGTCCTCCCGTGCGGGCTCCGTGTCCGGCTTGGAACCTGGGGTTAGTTTTAAAGGCCCTTCAGTGTTCACCCTTCGAGCCGCTAAGGCGAGCTTCAGAGAAGGATGTGACCCTAAAGACGGTCTTTTTGGTGGCCATTACTTCGGCGAGACGGGTGTCAGAGCTTCAGGCGCTGTCCTGTCGAGACCCTTTTCTGCCATTCTCAGAGTCCGGAGTTATGGTACGTACAGTGCCTTCCTTCCTGCCTAAGGTGGTTTCAGCGTTTCACCTAACCAGCCTATTTTTCCTGCCTTCCTTTTCTAGAGAGGAGTTTCCGGAAGCCTTTGGGCAATTGCACCTCCTAGATGTGCGAAGGGCTCTGTTGCAGTATTTGCGCGTGTCAATTGCTTTTAGGACCTCTGATCATCTTTTTGTCCTGTTATCAGGTCTGTGCAGAGGGTCTCCAGCTTCTAAAGCCACTATAGCCCGTTGGCTCTAGGAAGCTATTTTTCCAGCGTATCTGCTGTCTGGCCGGCCTCCGCCTGAAGCCATCAAGGCACATTCCACAAGAGCGATTTCCTCTTCTTGGGCTGAAACTGGAGCACTCTCTATTCATGCAGTGCAGCGACATGTGGGCTTCTAAGCTCTCTTTTGCCCGACATTACAGGCTGGATGTGGCTGCCAGGAGAGACGCGCATTTTGGAGCACAAGTGGTGGCATGTGGTGTGGCTTGTTCCTACCCTATCTAGGGATTGATTTGTTACATCCCAGAACAACGAAGGGATGGACAGGGAGGGAGGCGAGGGGGTGTTGGGAAATCGCACCGGGCCCCGCCCTCGCGTCAAACATCATGACGTTGAGGGCGGAGCAATGGCAGAACAATGAAGGGGTTGGGCAGGGAGTGGGGGGTGTTGGCGACGAAAACCTTGCTAGCGCCCGTTTCATTTGCTCAGAAACGGGCCTCTTTTACTAGTTAACTATAAAACATAAAGTTGATAATTTGTATAAAAGCGTGTTTGCAAAACTACGACAGCTAAGAGCAATATGATCTTATTTCCACTTGACACAATTTAGATTGTTGGTCCAGGTTATAGTTTAATCACCTGCTTGTAAAAAGACTTCTATTACTGCAGAACTGTGCTGCTAGAATGATTTTTGGCGGTAAGAAATATGAGCATGTGACACCTTTGCTCAGAGATCTTCATTGGCTGCCTATTGCTACAGGAGTTGATTTTAAGATGGTCTGTTTAGTTTATAAATGGAGTTCGCTTGGAAGAGGGAAAGGTGAGTAGTGGAGTGCCTCAGGGATCGGTGCTGGGGCCGATTCTGTTCAATATATTTGTGAGTGACATTGCCGAAGGGTTAGAAGGTAAAGTTTGCCTATTTGCGGATGATACTAAGATTTGCAACAGAGTGGACACCCGGGAGGGAGTGGAAAGCATGAAAAAGGATCTGAGGAAGCTAGAAGAATGGTCTAAGGTTTGGCAATTAAAATTCAATGCGAAGAAATGCAAAGTGATGCATTTAGGGAGCAGAAACCCACGAGAGACTTATGTGTTAGGCGGTGAGAGTCTGATAGGTACTCAGGGGGAGAGGGATCTTGGGGTGATAGTATCCGAGGATCTGAAGGCGACGAAACAGTGTGACAAGGCGGTGGCTGTAGCGAGAAGGTTGCTAGGCTGTATAGAGAGAGGTGTGATCAGCAGAAGAAAGGAAGTGTTGATGCCCCTGTACAAGTTGTTGGTGAGGCCCCACCTGGAGTATTGTGTTCAGTTTTGGAGGCTGTACCTTGCGAAGGATGTTAAAAAAATGGAAGCGGTGCAAAGAAAAGCTACGAGAATGGTATGGGATTTGCGTTCCAAGACGTATGAGCAGAGACTTGCTGACCTGAACATGTATACCCTGGAGGAAAGGAGGAACAGGGGTGATATGATACAGATGTTCAAATACTTGAAAGGTATTAATCCGCAAACAAATCTTTTCCGGAGATGGGAAGGCGGTAGAACGAGAGGACATGAAATGAGATTGAAGGGGGGCAGACTCAGGAAAGATGTCAGGAAGTATTTTTTTACGGAGAGGGTGGTGGATGCTTGGAATGCCCTCCCGCGGGAGGTGGTGGAGATGAAAACGGTAACGGAATTCAAACATGCGTGGGATATACATAAAGGAATCCTGTGCAGTAGGAATGGATCCTCAGAAGCTTAGCCGAAATTGGGTGGCAGAGCAGGTGGGGGAAGAGGGGTTGGTGGTTGGGAGGCGAGGATAGTGGAGGGCAGACTTATACGGTCTGTGCCAGAGCCGGTGATGGGAGGCGGGACTGGTGGTTGGGAGGCGGGAAATACTGCTGGGCAGACTTGTACGGTCTGTGCCCTGAAAAAGGCAGGTACAAATCAAGGTAAGGTATACACATATGAGTTTATCTTGTTGGGCAGACTGGATGGACCATGCAGGTCTTTTTCTGCCGTCATCTACTATGTTACTATGTAATGGATTCATCTGCTTGATGACAAGGAAGGGAAAATTAGGTTCTTACCTTGGTAATTTTCTTCCCTTTAGTCATAGCAGATGAATCCATGAGCCCTCTCTCAGTGATTCATTGTGTGATTGATGTTGTTTTATGTTCAGTTTTTTCTGTAGATATGTTCCCTCATTGGGAGAAGTTGGAAAACAGTCTTCAGGATTTCTGTTCTGTTATAGGAGGTTGAGTTTGTCCCGCGTTCTTCCGCTGTGAGGAAAGTTCATGTTATGCGGTGTAACACTGCTTTGGAAGCTTCAAATACTGAAGAGGCAGATGGAGCTAGCAGGCCATGAGGCACTATGGTTTTTCAGTGCTCTCTATCTCCCCTTCTGGTTGATGGACACAACCCATCCGTAATGGATTCATCTGCTATGACTAAAGGAAAGAAAATTACCAAGGTAAGAACCTAAGTTTCCCATTACATATATCTAAATACTGGGGTGCTATTCTTTCCATATTTTATGGCAAGCGTGTACATTCCTTAATTACCTGTCCCAATGCAACTGAAGCTTTTACCTCCTCAGTGCATGTATATGGTTTCATCCCTGCGTGGATTCTCTGATGCCATGTGAGGCTTTCTTTCCAACCAAAACTTTAACCACACTCAGGACATGTAAATGGTTTCACTTCCGTGTGTATTCTCTGGTGCATTGTGAGGTTTACCTTCTGACCAAAGCTTTTACCAGACTCTATATTTGTAAATGGTTTCACTTCCGTGTGTATTCTCTGGTGCATTGTGAGGTTTACCTTCTGACCAAAGCTTTTACCAGACTCTTTATTTGCAAATGGTTTCTCTTCCGTGTGGACTTTCTGATGCACTTTGAGATTTACATGACAACCAAAGCTTTTGCCACACTTAGAACATGTGAATGGTTTCACTTTATTGTTGATTTTCTTGTGTATTTTATATGTTTTGCATTTGGAAGTGTGTGTTTGAAAATGGACCAAAAAATAAAACATCCAAATCACAAAACATTTTTCCAAACAGCATTTTCAAAAGGAAAAGAAAGACTTTTTTTTTGTAGAAAATGACCTTTCCTGTTCTGATTTTGGACGTTCTACAAAAAAGTCCAAATTCAGACTTAGATGTCATATCCAAAAATGCCCCTTGTGCATTTGACTTGCCCGAAGTCACAAGGAGCAGTAGTGGGAATTGAACCCATGTTGCCAGGATCAAAGCCCGCTGCACTAACCATTAAGCCACACCTCCTCTGTTTTGGATGTCTTGCATTTGGATGTCTTTTGTTCGAAAATGGACCAAAAAAAAAGGACGTCCATATCACAGGACTTCCACAGTAGTTTCAAACACAAAAGATGGACAGCCATCTTTTTCGAAAATGACCTTCTTTCCTGTTCGGAGTTTGGACGTCTTTGGAAAACGTCCAATTTCTGATTTAGACATTTCTTTTGAAAATACCCCTCCAAATGTCATAGAGAAGAATTTAAATGAATGAACAGAATCTAATTAAAAGAAAAAAAATGAGAAGCATCTGAAAAGACCCATAGATCATAATATTACTGAGCAAGTATCATGTGTAGATTCACAGATCATAGTGATATATATGAAAACTAAATGTCATGAGGCCAGTGAACATGGGAAGTAAAGTAAACAAAAAGAAGTGAATGAAGTGATGGTGTAAAACCATTTGAACATAAAAGTAAGAGAAAAAAGCACAAACACAAAAGTGAGATAAAAAAACATACAGAACAATACAGATGATAAAAGTAGTGCCTGTTTCAAAGAGATGCTGGGGATTCCGAAAGGTAATGACAATCATATCAAGAGTTTACCGTGAATGTTATAAACAGAGGAAACACTGTCCTTTTTCTTTAGTTCTTCCCAAAGTCAAACAGCAGTATAACACTCTCAAAATTAATAAAATAAAATTAATGTTCAAATAACATACTAATCTCAATCAAAATAAATTATATAACATTGCACATTATATCAGCAGATTTAAAAAAAAATCATTGTAAGTAAAATAGCACTACCTGAATATTAATTTTATATGAAAAACAAAAAATGTATATAAATCTAATTGTAAAAACGTGACAGATATAAAATAATAATAAAGTAATCTGATGTGAACAAAATATATAGTGGAAGCCTTACACAACAAATGCAATAGAGTTTGCTTATGTATTTTGAGAAAGTAATTGGCCAGAAAATGGCAGAGATACATACTAGATGAAAAAAGAGATGTTTGTTGATAATTTTCTCTGGCAGAGACTAGGACATAATGGTTTCACATGTTGGTCTTCATGTGCACTGCAATTTTGGTACCATATTGGTTTTTTTCAGAGGTTCACATACACCAATAGTGAATTATTTTTCTGCTAAGGTATATTTTATTACAGTTGGCATAATATATATCACAATTTCCTGTTGTATATACTTGAACATAAGGTTTTACACAATGGTTTTATGTGCTCTATAGTTTAGGCACCTTTCCTTTTTTTTTTTTTTGCAGTTCACATGTATCCACATTTGGTTGCCTGTGATTCACAGCATGGCATTCGCCAATTTAATGTTTGATTTTTTTTTTAAATAGTACAGCACTTGCAACTTTTTTTATCACAAATGGTGAACTGCGCCTTTAGAGTGTTTTTACATAAGATTAAATAGTCATGTTTTTGAATCCACCATTCTTTCCTTTCATCAGCAAACATCTCTTTTTTTTTAATCTACTGTGTGTTTGGATTTTTCTGCCCTTTTCTGGCCAATTATTTTATCAAAATACATGATCAAACTCTATTGCGTTTGTTGTAGTGTCTCGATTATCTGGCAACCGGAACTGGCCTGTTGTTGGATAAGTGAAAAGTCAGATAAAACGGAAATCGATGCGAACCTCTCATAATGCAGGGAAAACATACTTTATGTATGAAGAACAGGCATATGGTATCTTTAATTAAAAATATTGTTAACATTAGTCAGCAAAGAGAAAATGAAAAATAAAATTGTTCAACAGGCAGTTTGAGCACAAATGCAGAGCAGTATACACAGCACAGCAGGCAATTTGAGCACAAATACAAAGCAGTATTCATTCATAGCATAGCAATTGCACAACAGGCAATGTGGACAGAAATACTGTACAGGTAGAGGACCGAGCAAGGGAAATCATATTTATCAACTGTATATACCAAAATATAAAACCAAGCAGAGCACCATTTCTCAACATCACTGTGTTGTCTTCTCCAGTCAAAACCAGTGTGAAGTAGAAATCAAGGCAGCAGAACTAAAACTGTAAACCCTCCAGATCTAAGAATGAGAGTAAGAATAATGAAAGTGCTGTAAATATAAATGAAAAAAACAGGAATACAGTAGGGGTGTATATATGGTACTGCATAAAACATAGGGGTCTTTTTACAAAGGCGCATAGGTGCCTACACGCGTCCAACCATGTCAAATTGGCACTTCCGCCCAGCTACTGTGTGCCTTGGCGGTAATTCCATTTTTGGCGCGTGCCCAAAACACACAGTAGAAAATATTTTCTGTTTTCTACCACCTGGCGCTTACCCGGCAGTAATTGGTTAGCACGTGAGACCTTATTGCGGAGTCAATGGGTGGCAGTAAGGGCTCAGGCTGAAAATGGATGCACACTGGTTTTCATTTTGCTACATGTCCATTTTCTGGCACATAAAAAAAATGCCTTTTTTCCAGGCGCACCGAAGAAGTGGCCCAGTGCGCATCCAAAAATGCGCCTATACCAGCGCAAGCCGCTTTTGGGCGCGCCTTAGTAAAAGGACCCCTTATTGTGCACAAGAATCTTACAATGGATCCATTTCTGCAAAAGCACGGCCTCAGATTAAAAATGGATCCCTAGCAGGAAAAGCAGGTTCTCGGGTCACATAGTGCTGCATGTCAGCTCCAAACATTTCTGCAAAAGCACGGTCTCAGTTAAAAAATAGTTCTCTGGATGGAAAGCAGCTGAAAACATGTTTAATGTTCACTGTCTTTGGCAGTTCCTTTCTGCAAAGGTTTCTGCTGTATAGACAGAACAACCTTTTTCCTCTTTCCAATGGCCAAAAATTGCTGCCATGCTGTAAAAGCAAGATCTCGGCTTAAAAGTTTTTCTACGGGTCCCTTGCTGCAGAACTGGGGTCCCAGGTTCAAAATTAACTTGCCATGCTGTACTGATATAAACAAAAAACTATATGGCTTGACTTACTTCTATTATAATGTAGGCTACTAAAAAATATATAGATTGAGGAGAAAATCACTAAGAATACTTGCAGTTAACAACAAGGTGGAGTCTCATATCTTTTTGCACGGATATTCATATCACTCCCCTGGTGACTCTATCAACATGCATAGGTTTAATCATCGACTAAAACCACCTCCACCCTAATGTTGTAATTGCAAAATGTAACTTGTATTGCCACACCATCATGTGCAAATATACATAAATATATATATAACAAAAGACACTTAGCTTAAGGAGCATATAAACTCCATTATTCAGACTGGCGTGTGTAGAAGCCCCAACAGTGCCTGTTTCACTATGCTTCTTCTGGGGGAACCCACACCATTTAGCCTGATAACACAAACCATAAAATACAAAGTGTCATTCTCTCACCACCACTGCAAATATTCGTAACATTCAAATCATTAACGTGGATTTACTGAATCGTGTCTCGACACGGCTACTTAGCTGTTGATATAAAATGGCGCCTCTGCTCTCTTTAAAATCTACAAGCTACCAGAAATAATTGCTAATCACTTCCGTAGCGGGAAACCTTGAGTGCTCACATGAAACTGCCCCATTGTAACATTGAATTAAGGCCCTCGGGTTCCACCGTACTTAACCGGTGTATCTAGAAGGTCTCACGTTGCAACAATTTCCTATTATAATCACCTCCTCTGATAGCTGGGTCAACACATTCGATCACCTTGCATTTAAGATCTTCAAAAATATGATTTTTAGCCACACAATGTTGAACTAAAGGGGCACCCAAATTGCATGCATTAATCCTCGATTTGTGCTCTATCAATCTAGCATGGAGCGATCTGATGGATTTGCCTATATATAATTTGTCACATGGGCACTTGATATAATATATTATGCCTTGAGTCTGGCACGTTGTGTATTTTTTCAACTTGTATATTTTGCCATTTAAGGCGCATTCTACCAGAGCGATTTCTTCCTCTTGGGCTGAAACTGGAGCACTCTCTCGTCAAGAGATATTCAGTGCAGCAACATGGGCTTCTAAGCTGTCTTTTGCCCGACATTACAGGCTGGATGTGGCTGCTAGGAGGGATGCGCGTTTTGGAGCACAAGTGCTAGCGCGTGGTGTGACCTGTTCCCACCCTATATAGGGATTGCTTTGTTACATCCCATACGTAATGGCTTCATCTGCTTGATGACAAGGAAGGGAAAATAAGTTCTTACTTTGGTAATTTTCTTTCCTTTAGTCATAGCAGATGAAGCCATGAGCCCTCCCTGTATGATTGTCTGTATGTTGTGAATCTGTTTCAGGTTCTGTTTTTGTTTCCTGAAGTTCCTTCCTTGGGAGAAAGTTGGAAAACAGTCTTCAGGATTCATGTTCACTTATAGGAGGATGAGTCCATTCCCTCCAGTTTGTTTTGGAGGATGAGTTTATTCCCTCCAGGAGGTTGCGTGTATCCCCTCCAGTTATACAATAAGGAGGACGAGTTTAATCCCTCCAGGAGGATGTGTTCATTCCCTCCTTTTGAGTTCATGCCCTTGTTAAGGGGCCATCGTTCGCTGTGAGGAAAGCTCTTGTGATTCCCACTGCGGTTTGCCATACTGCTTTGGAAGCTTCAAATACTGAAGAGGCAGTGGAGCTAGCTGGCCAAGAGGGCACTGTGAAAGTTTGAGTGCTCTCTATCTCCCCTGCTGGTTGATGGACATAACCCATACGTAATGGCTTCATCTGCTATGACTAAAGGAAAGAAAATTACTAAGGTAAGAACCTAATTTTCCCTTTTCAAACAATTTTGATAAAATTGTACTTTTATGGTATGTGTTATGAAATTTGTACACATGGTTCTTATATCTTATACATGTTGTTTTACAGTTGCCCCAGATGCAGCCTATATCTAGGTGCAGCATGGCCATGTACGGCTTTCTGGTTTTAACACCGTTATTAGATTGCAACAATATATTATCTTGATACTTAATATGTTACTTTGTCTTTGTGATCTGCTGTAGTTCCCTTTCCAGGGTTGTGGTTATGTATTCTTGATACATGACTAGTATTGCAAATGTAATTCAAAGCGGTTTACAAATCAAACGAAAAAGGAACTACAATATTGGATAGGAAAGAATCCAAGCTTTCACTCACACAACAAAGAAAAAGGAATACAAATAGTGCTGGGGAGGAGCCAGCTGTCTTGTTACATGTGGGTACCAATGAATAGGAAAATGTGGGAGAGAGGTTCTGGAAGCCAAATTTAGGCTTTTAGGTAGAAAGCTCAAATCCAGAACCTCTAGGGTAGCATTTTCTGAAGTGCTACCCATTCCACGTGCAGTGCCCAAGAGACAGGCAGAGCTCCAGAGTCTCAATGCGTGGATGAGACAGTGGTGCAGGGAGGAGGGTTTTAGATTTGTTAGTAACTGGGCATCATTCTGGGGAAGGGGAGCCTATTCCGAAAGGATGGGCTTCACCTTAACCAGGGTGGGACCAGGCTGCTGGCATCGGCATTTAAAAAGGAGATAGAGCAGTTTATAAAATAGAAACTGGGGGAAGGCCAACAGTCTCTCAAAAGCGCATAGTTCGGGGTAAGGGATCTTTCAAAGATATCACCAAAACAGGGAAGATAGGGTATCCTGATGGTGAGGTTGCAAACGAGACCATAGGAGATCAGGAGTCCACAAATAAAAATAAAAATCAGACAAAAGATAGCAAATTAATACTGTCAGGTACTGAGCATGATATAAATAGGAACAACAATCATAGTTTGAAATGTAACATAGTAAAACATAGTAAATGACGGCAGATAAAGACCTGTATGGTCTATCTAGTCTGCCCAACAAGATAAACTCATTTTCCATGGTATGTGATACTTTATATGTATACCCGAGTTTGATTTGTCCTTGCCTTTCTGAGGGCACAGACCGTAGAAGTGTGCCCAGTACTGTAGTTGTACTAAGTTCTGAAGCTAACATCGAAGTCCCTTAAATTTACACTTCAGCCCATCCGTATCTATTCAGTCACAATCAGGGTGTAGACCGTAGAAGTCTGCCCAGCTCCTGTTTTGTTTCCAATTACCGGCGTTGCCACCCAATGCAGCACCTCTCTTCTTTGACTCCCCATGCAGCAACTCTCTCCTTTCTTACCCCCCCCCCCCCCCATGCAGCACTTCTCTCCCTCCCTGGCTGGCTGCTTTGTTCCCACCCCCCCATGATGCAGTATCTGTCTCCCTCGTTGCCCTCCCCTCAAGTAGCAGCTCTCTCCCGAGTCTCAACCCTACCCCTCTTGATGCAGATTCTCTCTCTCCCTCCCTCCCCTTCCACATGCAGTACCTAGCTGGCTTTCTCCCTTGTTGTACCCCCCCCCCCCAAAGCAGCAACTCTCTGCTCTCTCCCCTTGCCCATCTTCTGCGTTTAATTTTTTTTTAAGCAGTGTTCACATCAGCAGGAACAGGCTGCTTCAGCCAATCCCAGGGGCCTTCCTTCAGCGTGTTCCACCCCCGAGGGCTGAAGGAAGGCCCCTGGGATTGGCTGAAACAGCCTATTCCTGCTGACGTGTTAACGCTGGAAGCAAAAGAAGAGAGGTTGGGGGGGGGGGGGGGAGGAGGAGAAAGAGAAGAAGTGCTGCGTGTGACGGTGTGAGAAGAACATGCCCAAAGCCACAGGGGATGCCGTTGACACTGCCAGGTTGGGACCAGAGCCCAAATTTTGGGAGCCGGTTGTTAAGTAGCTACTTTAACAACCGGCTCCCAAAATTCTGAAAAAAATAACAACCGGCTCTCCAAGTATTGAGGGAGTGGATCCCTTAATGAACCACTTTCTCAATACTTGGATTACCATTTACAATCTAAAGTTTCCCAGACTCCTTCTTATCTAAGAGATTCGGCACATCTTATACAAATTTTACAAGATATTGAGATACAAGATCATCCTGTTCATCCTGTTCAACTGATCACTTTAGATGTAATATCATTTTCCATATCATCAAGCTGATCAATCCATAGACTGGTGGGTTGTGTCCATCTACCAGCAGGTGGAGATAGAGAGCAAACTTTTGCCTCCCTATATGTGGTCATGTGCTGCTGGAAACTCCCCAGTATGTTCTCTATCTCAGCAGGTGGTGGTCACACACAGCAGCAGCTCTGGCTAGGCCTCCAAGCCTAATTTTTAGGTTTTGTTGAGTGCCTGGGGTTGAGGGCTCTTTTGAGCAAGTGCAAACCTGGTGGTGCCAGGTCCCTCCTTTTCTCCCCCCTCCCGCTGGCTCCGTTGAAAAAAAAAAAAAAATTTTGAACGTCCTTAAAGGCGTTTATTTCGACGTTTATTTAAACGTTTATTGCAGCTACTCACTGGGACACCAGGTCGTTACAGCTCGGAGCGGACAGCAGGTAATTTTTACCTTTTTATAGCGGGCAGGGGGTTCCCCGATTTATCTCCACGTGGCATATGGCGTCGGAGGGCGGGGGCGTAAAGAGTCGCTCCCCGGATCGCCTGGGCGCTTCTAGAGGGGATGCGGGGGTCTTAAAGCCTGATTCGCCCTTGTTGGGTGACAGTTTCGTGGCCGATGAATGTCCCGGTCCTTCCTTCGGCGTGGCGATTTTTCCCGCCATAAACGGCAATCCCCCGCTCCTCGCCTCCGCCATCTTGGCCGGCCACGCGGCTCGGACGGCTTCTTCTTGGGCCGCCCTTGAGGTTGGAGACATTAATGCCATAAACACCCTTAATTTGGGCGACGGCACAAAAGCGGCTAAAGTTAAGCGCCGTTCTTCCCGCGCGGCTCCTTCGCGGAGTGTCGCGCCGGACGCCATTTTGTATGCGCAGCATGTCTCTCCCCCGCTCTTGCGAGCGCCGGTTGAGGGTGCGTCTAGGGCTGTTGCCCAGGCTGCGGAAGTACACCGTCTGGGGGGTTTCTCCCCCGAGTTTGTTTTGCTGCTGCATCAGGCCTTCCTTATGCAAAACGCTGCCCCTGCTCCCTCGTCTGGTAAAGAGGTTGAGGTTCCCAGAGGTAAACGCCCTCGGGTTGATTCACAGGCCTTGGAGGACTTTGTCTCCTCCGATGTAGATGAGGGCAGCGTATCTGAGGTCTCCCAACGGTCCTTTGCGGATTCCTTGGAGGAGACGGATCCCCGCTCGGATGGAGTGGATGACCCCTCTGCAGCGCTGCTTTTTAGCTCAGAGGATTTGTCCAACCTGTTAGTACAGGCCATGGACACTTTGAAGATTTCCTCTCCGGAGGACGTCTCTCCCTCAGCCCCTGTTGGCTCTGCCATTATGCTGGGGACGAAGCGCCCGCCTAGAACCTTCCACGTGCATGATGCCATGCACACCTTAATTGCGGCTCAATGGGATGTCCCGGAAGCGAGCCTTAAAGTGGCTAGGGCTATGTCCCGCCTCTATCCTTTGACTGAAAGTGAACGTGAGGCCTATCTGTGGCCTACCGTGGATTCTTTAATCACTGCGGTGACTAAGAAAACGGCGTTGCCGGTGGAAGGTGGCACGGCCCTAAAGGACGCCGAAGACAGAAGATTGGAGGCGGCCTTAAGGTCGTCCTTTGAGGCAGCTGCTTTAAGTTTGCAGGCCTCAATTTGCGGCTCCTATGTGGCCAGGGCGTGCCTGACTATGGTGCAGCGGGCTTTCCCCTCGGATCTTTCCTTGAGGGCTGATTGGCCGGCCCTGGAATCGGGCTTAGCCTATTTGGCAGATTTGCTGTATGATGTCTTGAGGGCCTCAGCGAAAGGCATGGCTCAGACAATCTCTGCGCGGCGGTGGCTTTGGCTGAAACATTGGTCTGCTGACCACGCCTCTAAATCCCGCCTGGCTAGATTGCCTTTTAAAGGCAAGCTGCTCTTTGGGGTCGAGCTGGACAAAATCGTGACCGATCTCGGCACGTCTAAGGGCAAGAAGTTACCAGAGGTCAGGGTTCGGGCTAGTACTCGCCCTGGTACCTCCAGAGGACGGTTTCAGGAAACCCGTCGGTACCGCCCGGGCAGGTCGGGCTCCTCTGCCCCCTCTTCCTTCAAGAGGAACTTCTCCCCCAAGCAGCATTCCTTTCGCAGAGACCGCCGTCCCGGAGGTGCTCCCTCCGGTCCTCCCCCAGGGTCTTGTACCCAATGACGGGGCCTTGGTCCACGCCCCAGTGCAGATTGGAGGACGGCTGTCCTCGTTTATGGGCGAGTGGACCACAATAACTTCAGACGCTTGGGCGCTGGAAGTCATCAGAGACGGCTACAAGCTAGAGTTCTGCTGACCCTTAAAAGACGGGTTTGTACTCTCTCCCTGCAAGTCTCCGGTCAAAGCTGTGGTAGTGCAGCAGACCTTGGACAATCTGATCCGCCTGGGTGCGGTCGTTCCGGTGCCAGAAAATCAGCTTGGCAAGGGATGTTACTCCTTTTTCTTTGTGATTCCAAAGAAAGGAGGTTCTGTACGGCCTATCCTCGACCTCAAAGGGGTCAATTGGGCCTTGAAAGTTCGGCACTTTCGCATGGAGACCCTCCGCTCTGTTATAGCGGCAGTGAAGGCAGGAGAGTTCCTGGCATCCTTGGACATCAAGGAAGCGTACTTGCATATTCCCATCTGGCCTCCTCATCAACGCTTTCTGCGTTTTGCAGTAATGGGCCGACACTTCCAGTTCAGAGCCCTCCCGTTCGGGTTGGCTACTGCTCCGCGGACCTTCTCCAAAGTAATGGTGGTCTTCGCGGCCTTCCTGAGGAAGGCAGGAGTTCAAGTCCATCCTTATCTGGACGACTGGTTGATCCAAGCCCCCTTTTATGCAGAGTGCGGCAAGCTGTGAACCGGGTGGTTGCTCTTTTGAGCTCCCTGGGGTGGATCATCAACTGGGAGTAAAGCCAGCTGCGCCCGACTCAGTCCCTGGAGTATCTGGGAGTTCGATTCGACACCCAAGTGGGCAGAGTGTTCCTGCCAGACAATCGGATTGTCAAGTTTCAGGCTCAGGTGGACTAGTTCCTAGTACCCTCTCCTATTCGGGCTTGGGACTACGTGCAGCTGTTGGGCTCTATGACGGCCACGATGGAAGTAGTGCCCTGGGCCAGGGCTCATATGAGACCACTACAACAATCTCTGCTGCTGCGCTGGACTCCGATGTCGGAGGATTATGCTGTGCGCCTTCCCTTGGACCCAGCAGTGCGCAAGGCGCTGAGCTGGTGGACGCAGACAGACAAGTTGTCTGCAGGAATGCCTCTGGTGACTCCGGAGTGGATTGTCGTCACGACAGACGCCTTTTTGATGGGCTGGGGAGCCCACTGCTTGGGAAGGACAGCGCAGGGGCTCTGGTCTCCTGCAGAGGCAAGTGGTCTATCAACCTCCTGGAACTCAGAGCCATTCGGTTGGTGTTGTTGGAGTTCATCCCGGTACTGGTGTTGAAGCCTGTACGGGTCCTGTCGGACGATGCCACGGCTGTGGCCTATGTCAACCGCCAGGGAGGTACCAAGAGCGCCCCTCTAGCCAAGGAGGCCATGAATCTATGCCAGTGGGCGGAAGCGAACCTGGAACAGCTGTCAGCGGCCCACATTGCCGGAGTCATGAATGTCAAGGCGGACTTTCTCAGTCGCCATACCTTGGAGCCCGGAGAGTGGCAGCTATCTGCTCAGGCGTTCTTGAGCATCACGAAGCGCTGGGGCCAGCCGAGCCTAGATCTGATGGCGTCATCGGCCGATTGCCAAGTGCCGCGCTTTTTCAGCAGAGGACGGGACCCTCGATCCCTGGGAGTAGATGCTCTTCTCCAACGGTGGCCGACACAAGAGCTTCTCTATGTGTTCCCGCCCTGGCCCATGTTGGGCAGGGTGCTAGACCGGGTGGCAAAGCATCCCGGCAGGGTAATCCTGGTGGGTCCGGATTGGCCCAGACGTCCCTGGTATGCGGACTTGATCAGGCTCTCAGTCGGCGATCCTCTGCGGCTGCCAGTGGAGCAGGGCCTGTTACATCAGGGTCCCGTGGTGATGGAGGATCCCTCCCCCTTTGGTCTTACGGCCTGGCTATTGAGCGGCAGCGTCTGAGAAAGAAGGACTTCTCAGACAAGGTCATCGCCACTATGCTGAGAGCGAGGAAGCGCTCTACTTCTACTGCTTACGCCAGGGTTTGGCGTATCTTTGCAGCGTGGTGTGAAGCAGGCTCACTTTCTCCCTTCACTGCTCCAATTTCTTCAGTGTTGGCATTCCTGCAAGAAGGTCTGGACAAAGGCCTGTCGCTCAGTTCCCTGAAAGTTCAGGTAGCGGCTCTGGCTTGCTTCAGGGGCCGCCTGAAGGGTGCTTCCCTGGCTTCGCAGCCAGATGTGGTGCGCTTTCTCAAGGGAGTTAATCACCTGCACCCTCCTCTGCACTCAGTGGTGCCTGCGTGGAATCTCAACCTGGTGCTAAGAGCATTGCAGAAGCCGCCTTTTGAACCCTTGTCGAGGGCATCTCTGAAAGACCTGACGTTGAAAGCAGTCTTTTTGGTGGCTACCTCTTCAGCCAGAAGAGTTTCCGAGCTCCAGGCACTCTCATGTTGAGAGCTTTTTCTGCAGTTCACTGAGGCAGGAGTGACTATTCGCACAGTGCCTTCCTTCCTGCCCAAGATTGTTTTTCGCTTCCATGTGATTCAGCAGCTCTGTCTCCCTTCCTTTCGTAGGGAGGTCTACCCAGAGGAATACTCTGCTCTCAATTTCTGGATGTGAGACGAGTCATCATCAGATACTTGGAAGTGACCAATGATTTCCGGAAATCGGATCATCTGTTTGTCCTGTTTCCAGGTCCTCGTAAGGGTCTGCAGGATTCTAAGCCTACAGTGGCAAGATGGGCAAGGAAGCCATTGCAGCGGCTTAGGTGGCCGCGGGGAAGGCCCATACCTTTGCCAGGCATTACCGCTTGACTGTGGCTGCTTGGGCGGAGGCCTGGTTTGGAGCTTCAGTGTTGCGGTCAGGGATTTCTATGTCCCGCCCTGGGTGAGTACTGCTTCGGTACATCCCACCAGTCTATGGATTGATCAGCTTGATGATATGGAAGGTAAAATTATGTATCATACCTGATAATTTTCTTTCCATTAATCATAGCTGATCAATCCATAGCCCCTCCCAGATATCTGTACTGTTTATATTCTGGTTGAATTTTAGGTTCAAGTTTAGCCTTCAGTTACTTCAGGAGGACTTCGTGTTCAAGTTCTTCTTTCACTTGGATTCTTCAAGAGTTGAGACGAGTTTGTGTTACAGTGAGCTGCTGCATTCTTCTCCCCTCCGTTTTACGGGGCTGGATTGAGATTTAAATTCTGCCGGCACTCCCTCCCGCTGCGTGCGGCTGTAGGGCAGCTTTGTACCCCTCCCGCTTCGGCGGTGTTAGGGTCAGTCAGCTCCTCCCGCGGTTGCGGTTGCAGGATAAGCCAGATCCCCCCGCATCGGCGGGTGTGGTGTCCCTCCCCCGCTCCGCGGGGATGAGCTGGACGGATTCCCCTCCCCCACTTGTGTGGGGATGAGCTGGGTTAATTCCCCTCCCCCGTTTCGGCGGTGGTGAGCTGGGCAGAGTGTCCCTTTGTGGGTGTAATTCTCTAAGTGCTGAGTCCTGCGGATGGAGCTTTGATATCGACATACTGAGGAGTTTCCGGCAGCACATGACCACATATAGGGAGGCAAAAGTTTGCTCTCTATCTCCACCTGCTGGTAGATGGACACAACCCACCAGTCTATGGATTGATCAGCTATGATTAATGGAAAGAAAATTATCAGGTATGATACATAATTTTACCATATACTAGTATTCCACATGATGATGCTTGCATTCTTATAAATTCACAACTTCAACAATTAGAAATGTTATCAGAAAAAGTGGAGTTTCTAAATTAATTAATGGAGTTCATAATAAGGAAAAATCATTTTCAATTTGAAAATAAAATCTTTTTGCAAATACACGGCATAGCAATGGGTGCTACAGTTTGCACCCACTGTAGCATGTCTATATATGGTAGACTTCGAGGATAAGTTTCTTTACTCATCAACATTTTTCTCTGATGCCATTTTATGGAAACGTTTCATCGATGATATCATTTTCATATGGAAGGGAAATGACGAGCACCTTCAACAATTTTTTCGATATTTGAATTCTATGGACCAACATATTAAATTTCAGCCCGTGGTGGGGAGCCAGTCCATTAATTTTTTGGATATTATCAGTTTCCAGGAAAATAAATTCACAACGAAGATGCATTGCAAGACCACAGATTACAAATCATTACTTCACTACCGAAGTTTTCACCCAATGTTATCGAAAAATGGAATTCCTTTAGGACAATTTCTACGTTTAAAGAAATTATCCGCATCTGAGGAAGACTTTAAATTGTCATCCATAGACCTATGCAATAGATTTAAATCTCGAGCATACCCTGATAGAGTGATTAAGAGGGCATACAAGAGAGCAGCAAATGTGAATTGTCATTGGCTACTTCATCCTTCCACTAACAGTACAAGAAAAAATGAAAGACTGACATGCGTACTGCCTTTTTCCAAACAGACTGGAGCCATTAGAAACATCATTGCAAAACACTGGCCCTTGCTTGCAATACATGGATTTAAAGAGATACCAACATTTGCCTATACCAGAGATCGCAATCTGGGAGAAATATTATCTTCGGTCAACTCCTCTACCTGGAACAAATATACATCGGACAACAAAGGCCATAAAATCTGTGGCAGATGTGTATATTGCCATTATGCGTGGCAAACTACGGTGGTCACTTACCCAAAAACTGGAAAACCTTTCTATCTCTATAGTTAAACAGATTGCAACTCTACCCAGAGGTCAATATTCCATCCTCATTCTTCTTGATCTTTCCGCTGCTTTTGACACTGTCGATCACAGCATACTTCTCGATACCCTGTCCTCACTTGGATTCCAGGGCTCTGTCCTTTCCTGGTTCTCGTCCTACCTCTCCCTCCGCACCTTTAGTGTTCACTCTGGTGGATCCTCTTCTACTTCTATCCCTCTGCCTGTTGGCGTACCTCAGGTTTCTGTTCTTGGTCCCCTCCTCTTTTCTATCTACACTTCTTCCCTTGGTTCATTAATCTCATCCCATGGCTTTTCCTACCATCTCTATGCTGATGACTCCCAAATCTACCTTTCTACCCCTGATATCTCACCTTGCATCCAAACCAAAGTTTCAGTGTGCTTGTCTGACTTTGCTGTCTGGATGTCTCAACGCCACCTGAAATTAAACATGACCAAAACCGAGCTTCTCATTTTTCCCCCCAAACCCACCTCCCCATTCCCCCCGTTTTCTATTTCTGTTGATGGCTCTCTCATTCTCCCTGTCTCCTCAGCTCGAAACCTTGGGGTCATCTTTGACTCTTCTCTCTCCTTCTCTGCTCATATCCAGCCGATCGCCAAGACCTGTCGTTTCTTTCTTTACAACATCCGTAAAATCCGCCCCTTTCTTTCCGAGCACTCTACCAAAACCCTCATCCACACCCTTGTCACTTCTCGCTTAGACTACTGTAATCTGCTTCTTGCTGGCCTCCCACTTAGTCACCTCTCCCCTCTCCAATCGGTTCAAAACTCTGCTGCTCGTCTCGTCTTCCGCCAGGGTCGCTTTACTCATACTACCCTTCTCCTCAAGTCGCTTCACTGGCTCCCTATCCGTTTTCGCATCCTGTTCAAACTTCTTCTACTAACCTATAAATGTACTCACTCTGCTGCTCCCCAGTATCTCTCCACACTCGTCCTTCCCTACACCCCTTCTAGTGCACTCCGCTCCATGGATAAATCCTTCTTATCTGTTCCCTTCTCCACTACTGCCAACTCCAGACTTCGCACCTTCTGTCTCGCTGCACCCTATGCCTGGAATAAACTTCCTGAGCCCCTACGTCTTGCCCCATCCTTGGCCACCTTTAAATCTAGACTGAAAGCCCACCTCTTTAACATTGCTTTTGACTCGTAACCACTCGCCTCCACCTACCCTCCTCTCCTCCTTCCTGTACTCATTAATTGATTTGATTTGCTTACTTTATTTTTGTCTATTAGATTGTAAGCTCTTTGAGCAGGGACTGTCTTTCTTCTATGTTTGTGCAGCGCTGCGTACGCCTTGTAGTGCTATAGAAATGCTAAATAGTAGTAGTAGTACCCATGTCGTTTATGGAGTGTTATGCGTGAGTCATTCCGTGTCAAGTGGACCAATTTTGAATTTCAACGGTTTTTATTGATGACAAAATTCAAAAATACAACTTCACAAAGGCACATACAAAACAGCTGTATCAAAAACATCACCGGTATACATCCACAGTAATGGTCATCAAATTTATATATTAAAATCCCTCCCCCTTCCAACTATTTATTACACCCTTTCCCCTCCCCCCTTATCCCCCTTTGATTGATGACCTAACCAAAGAAATCACATATTGCAAGTTTCGAATATACATTACTTTAGGCTTGAATTCGTATCCAAATAAACCTCTTATTACTTGTATTCATCAAACTTTTCCTCCCCGTCTCCTCCCCCCCCACCCTCCCCCTTTCCCCATTTAAACAATGTGTTTTGAACGATTCAATCAATCAAACCATATCAACAATCATAACTATACAAGAACACGTGCACTCAACTCAGTCCTATCTTTAATCTCCCAGCTCCCATCCCACCTTATCAGTCGTCCAACAGCTGAACAATTAGTGAGCATAGTGTGGGCTCCAAGGAACCATTAGTCCATATAGAGATGTACCTACAGCTCCCAGCAATACATCTCTACTTTATGGTATATCCGATGAAGTTTTCACTTAACCTCCTTTGCATTCTCAATTATTCCCTTTCCCTCCCTCCCACTCCCACCCAGTCGCCATCTTTCAACAACAATCTTCAACCACATACAGATACAAGTCCAAGACACACAGACGAGAAAGAGAAAAAAAAAAAAAAATTATTATTATTGGGGGTATTTATATATACAGATATCCATCATAGTGGGGGGGGGGAGAAGAGGAAGACAGCGATCCTAAAACAATGGGGGGCCCCATCCCCCCAACCTATATAAATCACTGATCTCCCTGGAGTGTCCTCTCTTTAAATCCTACAGTCCTCAACCCGCATTTAGCAGCAGACTTCTCGCTCTGTGTGGTAGGGAGTCCACATATACTCCCCATACTTCATGGAATTGCTTCAGCCTCTTGGGCGTGCGTTTAGCATATCTATGTTCAAAAGCCATTAGGGCATGAAATTTATTTCTCCACACCCCAAAAAGACGGTGGTTCATCTCCCACCCACACTCCTAAAATCACTTTCTTCCCCAGAACCCCTGCCTTCCGCAGCAGTAGCGTGTATGTTCTGTTCTCGAGATGATAATCTTCATAGCAATCTAACAATATGGCCCTTGGGGAAAGCACAGCCACACACCCAGTTTAACTTTGCTAAGTATCCAAATCTCCTTCCAAAAGATCTTAGTTTGAGAGCATTCCCAGAAAGAGTGAAAAAAAGAATTAGTCCCCTGTTTTACATTTTTGGCATATGGGTGAATCTACTGCCCCTATTTTGAATAATCTCTCCTGTGTGAAATATGCCCTATGGAATAATACGAAATTGACATTCCCTCAAGGTTGCATTAATCGAAATCTCTGGGAATTCTCTTTATTAGCTTCAAGGGGCTCAGTCTCCCTGCTATTTCTGGAGTCCATCTGACGACAAGGTCCCCAAATGCCCTCTCCTTAGACTCCCTCTGTATTGCCTTATGTAACCCTGATATCGAAAGTTCCCCTTCTTGAAATTTGTCAAAGAACCCCCGTATTTTGGTTCCCAAGGACGGGACCAGGGCCCCTCTCTCCAAAGTCCTGATATAATGTCTTAATTGCAGATATGCCATCAAATCTTTATGCTCTACTTTTCCAGCCTCCAGCATAGCACCCCATGTATATAATTAACCTTCCTCATCTATCACATGTTGTACTAGGGTAAGTCCTTTGCCTGCCCATCGAGCAAAGCTGACGTTATCATTTCCCGGTATGAAATTAACATTTCCCCTTATCGGGAGTTGGTCTGATATGTCTCCTCGTCCCCCCAGCAACTTTGTCAGAAATTTCCACGTCTCTCTCAGTGCTCTGAGTAGTCTACTCTGTCTTAGCCTATTCGGCAAGGATGCTTGCGGGCAGTGTAATAATGAGTTGAAGTGCCATGGGGAATAGTATGCAGCCTCAAACTCCCTAGGCGTGTACTTTTCCTCTCCCAAGATCCAATCCCCTAGATGTCGGAATAAGCATGCATAGTTATATAAGGATAGATCTGGAAAACCTGCTCCACCATACTTCCACGCTCCTATCAAATATTTAAACTGCATGCGTGGTTTTTTCCCCGCCCAACAGAACTGCGAGATCAGCCTCTGGAATTTTTTCAGATCCTTCTTCAGTATTTTAAAAGGTAGCAATTGTATAATGTATAGCCATTTCGGAAACAGCACCATATTAAACAACTGAACTCTGCCATATAATGAAATAGGTAGCTGCTGCCAAGATGCTAAGGTCCGTCTGCAGTGTTCCAATAGGGTATCTATATTTATTCTATATAAATTCCAAGTGCACCTCGATAGTTGTATTCCCAGATATCTAAACGAGTTATATTCCCACTTCACTGGAAAAGATCCTAGCCAACCCGCTCTCATGGCGTGTTCCGTAGGCATGGCAATAGATTTATCTAAATTCAATTTAAATCCAGAGTATTCACCATATTCCTCGAACACTCCATCAACGCCGGAAAGGATACCCGGGGATCCACCACATGCACTAATAAGTCATCAGCAAATGCAGAGATTTGAACACCTGCTTCCCTATCTCCACTCCCTTAATTTCTGCATTGCTCATAATTTCTCTAAGCAGAGGGTCCATCGTTAGTATAAAAGCATAGGTGACAAGGGACACCCCTGTCTAGTCCCACGGTATATATTAAATTCGGGCGACAGTATTCCATTCACCTGAATCCTAGCTTTGGGAGATCTATATAGCACTTTCAGGGTGTCCAAAAAGAATCCCGAAAAGCCATATCTCGTAAGAACCGTGAACATAAATCCCCAATGTACACGGTCAAACGCTTTCTCAGCGTCAAAGCTGACCAATAAAGATGGCGTTTTCGCTGTTTCCACATATTCCATGGACAGCATTATTTGTCTCATATTATGTGCTACAGTGCGGCCTGCCACAAAACCCACTTGCTGCTCCAAGATCAGCTGAGGCAGCACCTTAGCCAGTCTGTTGGCCAAAATCTTCGCATATAATTTCATTTCAACGTTTAACAACGAAATTGGCCTATATGATGATGGCCTTTTGGGGTCTCTCCTGATTTTAATAGCAACACTATCTGGGCCAACTGAAGTGATTGCGGTATATTGCCGTCTATCACAAATTGCTTAAAATATGCTTGTAGTGTCTGCAAAATCAAGGGAAGATAGCAATTTATAAAATTCTGCTCTAAAACCGTCTGGCCCTGGCGCCTTGTAGAGCGCACTTTGCTTAACGCTATTCTACCTCTTCTATTGTGATCTCTCCATTCAGTTTGCTAGCCTCCCTCTCTCCTAACTCTGGCAGAGTTAAATTATCCAAATACATGTTTCCATCCATGGGTTCCTCAAGGGTCCTCCATACAATTGTTGGTAATATCTACTGAACACTTCAGCTATTTCCTTGTCATTCTCACCAGTTCCCCTTTTGCTTTCTCTATGTGAGTAATAATCCTGGAGCCTCCTGCCTGCCTTATCAACCTCGACATAAGTTTACCCCGCCTTATTACTATGCAAAAAGAGCTGATATTGATAATATTTGATGGATTTCATTGTCCCTTTCATGAAGAAGCCATTTAAGCTAGTCTGGAGCGTCAATAGTAGAGCACGATTCCCGGAGTAGGATATCTCCCATATTGAATTCTAGTGGCCCTCACCTGTTTTTCTAGACGTATGATTTCCCTATCTCGCAGTTTCTTTTGGAAAGAGCAGTACGCTATGGTCTCCCCTCTTAATACCCGCTTTTGCTGCTTCCCAATATAGTATCGGTTGTTGTTTATGTTCTTCGTTGTGGGTATTGATATTCTTCCCATTTTTTAAAAATATGCTCTCTAAATGGGGGTCTCGATATAATTCAGCGGAAAGCGCCATATAATTGCTGATCTTTGCTCTCTCCAAATTCTAATGTATACCATACAAATGCATGGTCCCGATATGCTATATGGCCCAATCCCCGCCTCCCCTACCCGTGAAAACATTCTCTCTAGATATCAACCATAGTCTATTCAGACTGTGTACCATGCGCTCTAGATAATGTGTGTAATCCCGTTCAGTTGGATGTAAAATCCTCCAATACATCTATCAATTCTAGTCTAGTGCAGAACAGTGCAATACCTTTGTCTGGATTATTACTGACCTTTAGGGGTTCCCTGGATTTATCCTGAGTGGGATCGTGCACCATGTTGAAATCTCCTCCCATTATCAGTGGCATTTCCCTAAACTTGTAATCTTACCAATTATCCTCTCACCCATGTTTTGCTGTATGTATTGGGTCCATATATATTGCAGAGCAATACAGGCATTTATTGAGTAATACTTGCAGTATCAAATATCTGCCTTGTGGATCTTTCCACGTCTGTTGTATAACTACATCTACACCCCCTCCGAATTAGTATCAGCAATCCCGCCTTCTTTCCTATTGCTGGCAACCTCTGCTACCTGACCCAACCCACCAACAGCCAAATTTGAGATGTTCCACCGTCGATAGGTGGGTCTCTTGCAAAAATGCAATATCTGCCCCATGTCTATTCAAATCCCGCATTATTTTTTTCCTTTTAATTGGTGAGGACACTCCACTAATATTCCAGGAAACAAACTTTAACAGCTTCATGTTATCTCATCATTGTGGAGCTTGTCTCCATCCCATATTATTAGGGTTGGGTCTAGGGCTGTCCCAGCCATCAGCCCCGACCCCTTCCTCCTCCCGCAAGTTTCTCCCCCCCATCTCCCCCACAGCAGCAAGAGATACAAAACATTACAACATACAACACCTCATTACAAAAAAAAACGGACGACTTATTTCTCCCCCCTCCTTCCCTCCCCTCCCTCCCCCTCCCAGCCCTTCCACTGTCAGGCGAGGCATGTTCAATTTTTACCCTCCCTCTCATTCCCCTTCCCTGGATCCCCCCTTTATCCTTCCCCTCCCTCCCATATCTATCCATTGTGTATAATGGACAAGGCCCGTGTGAATGATCTCCCAGCCCCATCTCCCCCCCCCCCCCCACCCTGCCTATCTAGTCCCGGTCCGCCCACCAAGGGCAAGCAGGATTCATCTGTGAGTGCCCTCTATACAGATTTCTATACAAATATCAGTGCTTCCCACCATAAACCATGTCAGCTGAATTATGCATGTCTGTTATGTAGAACCTCCCACCCCTGTTTCTTATCTTTTTCAGGTATCACCAGTATATTACATTTCTTTCTTTAACACAATGGCATATCTCCAAAGCACCCAGCCCCCCAAAGCTCCACAGATTCCCATGGAGCCCCGGAGGCCAAGCGCCCCAAAAACACGCCTAATAGCTCTTTTTTCCTTCTCTCTCCAATTAAGTCCTCCTACCACTGTTTTCATAATGCTCTGTGCAAACTTGTATTTCCACAGTCTGTATCTCCGTGCATGCTTGTGTGAGTATCCAAGGATTATATATAGAGTCTGTTTTGCAGCTTTTTGTAACCCTTTATACTCCACCCGAAAAAGGCATCTGTTCTTCCATGTTCTATATTCCTAGTCCAAATCCACGCACATTATTATGGTTTCCCAAAACTAGTACACCATCACTGTCTTGTTTCTACTTCCTGGTCAGCATCCTCAGTTCTCAAGTTAAAGTTCCATCTATTATCTTTCAGTTTTAATTGGGTGCATTATGGCAAGCGGCTTGTACTGGCAGCATTCTCCGGCAGCCCCTGAAGGAACAACCTGGCGGATTCTGGGGTGTCGTGGAACTGCGCTTTACCCTCCTGGAACACCTTTAATCGGGCAGGGTACATTAACGCAAATTGAATATGGCGCTTATGCAGCTCTGTGCATATAGGCGCATATGCTTTCCGCATACCTGACACTCGCGTTGAAAAGTCCTGAAAACATAGTATAGTTTTGTTTTCATATTTTAGAGGCCCCTTCGTTCTGATAGCCCCAATATATCCACTTTGTGAGCATAGGTTTAAGATTTACAAATGACCACCCTGGGTCTGTCTTCTGGTGCCCTACGAGGCCCCAGCCTGTGTGCTCGTTCAATTCGAAGAGGCCCCACATTCTGAGATAGCCTTAAAGTATTCGTCAGCCATTCTTCCAAAACTTACCCAGATCCGCTTCTGGGAGAGATTCGGGAGCAAAACCTACAAGTCTCAGATTTCCCCTTCGGGATCGATTTTCCATATCATCTGCTTTGTCTTCTAAGTCTCGCATTTACTTGCAGTTTCTTCTCCGTCAGCGCCTCCAGCTGTTTCATTTTGTCTTCTAAGTCTGAAACCCGCTGCGTGCACGCCGTAAACTCTCCTTTGAGCGCCTCTACGTTGCCGTCTACATTATCAAGCTTGGCGGACAAGGTTTGCAGTTGTCTTATCCAGCGTAGCATCTATGGCATGGGTGACCTCCGCAACAATCTCCGCCACCCACGCGGAGCTAACCGAGTCGGGCCTTCGCCATTGCCCGCCGCCATCTTGGGTCCGATCTTAGATAGCTTGTCTTTATCTCTACGAGTCGCACGTGCGGGTCATCAGCGCTGATCCGATCTCCCTCCGGCGCACTGGGTGTTCCTCTATCGTTCCCTTCGCTTTTTATGCGTGGGGCACTTGTTTTCGATCGTTATACAAGGCGGGGTTGGCGGCTGGGACCGGGAGCCTCACTCACCGACGTCTGCTTCTCTAGCACGACATCACGTGACCCAAGTGGACCAATTTTAAAGGTCGTCCCCACCTCACCATCTCAGATTTTGATGAAATTTGGTACATAGTTTCTTTATGATAAAAAACTAAGCTGTGCAAAATTTTAGTTCAAAAGACTAAAAATTGGAGGTTCTAGGGGACCTCACGTAAAGGGTTGCAAAATGTCGCCTGAGCAAACATTACATTTTGGGCCAACTTCCAGAAGTTGTAAAACTGGAAGTTTTAGTAGTACAAGAGGGATATTTGGAGAACCTTGACTACTACTATTAGGGCTTAATGAACTGGCAAAACCCCATGTTCCTAGTCCTCTTACTTTTTGAATGGTTTAGGCTCAAACTTTGCCAAAAAAACCGGCAAAAATCAATTTACAGCGATGTTGAGGCTGCTGTAGTTTCTAAACTAGTTGGGCCTTTCAGGTTGACTTTTGGTAGGTGTACTAAATGCACGGCTGTAATGAGGCAATTCCAATTTGCAGCACTTTCCTTCAAGTGGTTGAAAATTATAAGCGTTCAAAGTTGGTATAAAAAGCATTTTTGCCCATTTTGGGCTATCTTTGATGCCCTTGATCTCCAGTGGGACAGCTTCAATATTCTTTCTTTTAGCACCATTAGAAAGAGCAGATTTCCTTCTATCAGTGTTGCAGGAATTACCACTATTGTTAGCAGAATCTGTGGTACTTCAGGAGTCAAACACCACACACCAGAATGAGAGAGGAATCTTCTTTATTTGCCAGCAAACAAAGTAGGACATCAGCGCTAGCTCTCTCCTTCTCTTCAGCTCTCTGTGTCTTGTGTCTCCTGTCTTGGTTCCTTCTCGTCTAACATAAGCTGCTTCTGTTCTCCTTTATATAGGGTCCTAAACCCCTCTAGCCCCCCTTTCTCACCAGATGGTAAAGAATAGATTGATTACCCTGTCTTGAACTAATTATCTCTACACATTTACTCAAAAATATCAGTTACATAGGTTTGAGATATTTCCTAAACTGACCTATGACCTGAGGCCTCTCAAACTAGACAATGTGGCACCTATCTCCTGCATTTTATTATTATTAAATTCTCAGATTCCAAGTTAACTTCATACTAACTGCTAACTGAACTCTGGCATTCATTAAGGGGCCAATCTTGCTTAATGGCACACAGACATGGTTTGTTATTACTTTCAGGAGACCAGTCCTACACTTAGCTATAATCCATCAAGGAAAAGACTTGACTTTTCCTGACCTCTTTCACCTAGCTAGGACTGTGGATAATTCAAACCAGATGATGACCTCTTAAACTGCAGACAAATCTCACTTGAAAGTCAGACATTGAATTGAAAAGATATTTTACAGGAAGAAATAAAACTTATTAATTAAACAGAATAAAACATATTTTAAAATAAGCAGAAATCAGAATTCCTTATAAGACAGAATCTAAATTATCTAGAATTATTTAAATCTAACCTATCTCCTTCTAAACAGCATTCAGCCTAATCTTTTAAAACAGCTTGCTTGCTGATCCCCTCGAGATTGTCCACTATGCCTTACTTAGAATGGCATCCAGATGTGGTAAATAATACCTATGAACCAGCCTTAACAATCCATCACTCAAAAAGGGACAAAGAAAGTTTCATTTCTCTCTGACCTTTCTAACCTCTAGTCTAGCAAAAGCTAGACATTTGAGTAATTAAACCCAGATGGCATTCTATCACTTGCAGGACTGAACCAAACTTAAACAGAATTAACAAATTAATATGATTTCTCTGTCCAAGCTGCCTCATTCCCCCCTTTGAGACTAAAATCAGCTTATGCAGAGATAAGTCTCAAAACTCAAACTCTGGGGACTATAGTGATCCCAACTCCATACCTCCTCCTGGGGCATAACGTCTAGGAATAGGCTTGTGAATCACCATTACCCTACTCGTTAAGGTCCGACGGCATACTGCCGAAGCACATGAGGCCAAGAAACAAAACAGCAATCCTGCTAACACTAAGACTGTTAGGAAAATGAACAAGGGACGTATCCATGAGGTCAATGACCACCACCAGGAGGTAAGGTCTAATCCTCCTCGGTAATCCTCCACATTAAGGCTGGCCAACTGTAGGACTTTATCCATGGCATGCCTAACTACATGCGTCCTATTTATGACAATGGTACAGCACTCTGAAGAATTGAGCACTGTACAGAGGCCACCCTGGGCTGCAAAAAGGTAGTCAAGGCCCATACGGTTATACCGAGAAACTACACTTAATTCATTAATTTGATCCTGCAATGCGTTGACTACCACGTTCAGCTCATGGACTAAAACATGGAGTAGGGACTGAAGTCGCCGGGTAGCCATGCCTAGTTCGGTGATACCCGCTACCGGGCCCCCAATTGGAATCCAGGCCGTGGCAGAAAGGGCTACAAGTCTCTTTTTAGTCAGAGGATAAGTAGAGTTGATGTACTGGAGGGCTAGTTCAATCGCCTCATCCTCTGTGGCAACGGAGGAGGGTAAGGACAAGGCCTCTCGCTTAGAGCGGTGCGGGGATGGTGACCTGAGGAGAGGAATAACTTTAGGAAAATAATTCAAGGTTACCAATACACAAAAATCATATGTGGGGGGAAGAATCATGTGGAGGACATTATCACAGAGCCAGTAATGGCCAAGGAGAGGGTGAGGGAAGTTCCCAATAAACGTTGGCTCAGGCTGGACAAGGTACTTAGGATGCCCATAATTCGAGCCCCTATCCCAGGGGGAACAAAGACGATATAGAGACTTTGCACACCATAGGTGCCAATCCCCAATTGTGACAGGCTGCTCACTTGTTACAAACTCTTCATACCCCGGGGACTTATGGAAGTAGAAAATAGGCCGGGACACTATAGTCCTCTCAGTGGTACGCTTAGGAGCCAGATAATCACTTGGGTCATAATCTGCAGGTACGGTAATAGGGCACATAGGAGTACCTGGAGAGACTACCCACACAGATTCCCCCTTCTCTGGGAGAACATTGGTATAGTTACAGGAAATGGGAAGAACAGTGAGATGGTCTTGTTAAACCAAAAACACTCAAGAAGCTGGATAGGGAGACGTAAAGACTGGCCGTAGAGAAGATTCAGAGGGGGAAGTTGCATTATAAAAGGACCACCAAGTATAATCCTGGCTCCAAGGGCCCGAACTCGAAAAATAGGGAGGTATAAGGGCTGTAAGCGGCACAGGGACAGGAACAGCTGGGACATCTGTGGTGTAAGGAGAAAATCGGGAACACACAATACAAGGGGAAGTAATCTTTGCCTGGCTAATTAGTTCCTGGACAGAGTGTAGCCAAAGGTTGGAGCGAGTTGGGGTATTAGGAAAAAGGAGGCAAGGAGTAGAAAACAACAAAAGCGCCCAAACTACTAACATTTTCTTTCTTCCTAACCTAAAACAAATACAGCAAACTAATCAAGCAATAATATTCCAACAGTCTGTGCTAGTCACAGATTACTCTAATATAATGTTCTCAGTCTTTGAGTTCTTATACCAGTTGGGATAGAACCTCAACTGACAAGGATCAAGCTCTCAAATTCCAGGAAAGCCAGAATCAGGCAAGAAGGAGTCTCAGTATGAAGCCGAATTCCAGCAGATCCTGCGGTATGCAGTTGACCCTTCTTTTCAGCTAGTAGATTCTCTGGTTCGGGTCAAGCGCAGCTTCAATGGCTCCGCGGTATCACTTTCTGCTCTCCACTGTTTAGGCTCCGTCTGATCCGTGCTGGGCTCAGTCTGGTCAGCAGACTTGATTCGAGACCAATGGACCCATGGAGTTATCCCTGCGACCTTCACAGCTGTAGGGTTAGAAAGCAAAACAGTAAAAGGTCCTTTCCACCGGGGCCCCAAGGGCTGGAGCCTCCAGTCTTTCACCCAAACTCTATCCCCTGGCAGGAAGGAATGTACCTGAGCCTGAAAGGGGACAGGGTTTATTTCTCTCACATAAGACTGAAGCTCAGAAATTATCCGGCCCAAGAGGGCTACCTGCTCCTGCACCTGGGCAGACCCTAAAGTCCCTATGTCTCCCTTAATTCCCTGCAAAATGGCTGGGGGCTTCCCATACACAATTTCAAAGGGAGAGAGGGCCGTTCCTTTAGTTGGGGTGCATTGGAGGCGGAAGAGGGCTAGTGGCAGTGCCTGTGGCCATTTCAGTTGGGTTTCCTGACAAATCTTTGCTAGGCTATTTTTCAAGGTTCTGTTTGCCTGCTCAACCTGCCCTGAACTCTGGGGACGGTAGGCACAATGCAATTTCCAGGTAATGCGCAATGCGCGGGACAGGACCTGAAGTGTGGCTTCAACAAAGGCGGGACCATTATCTGAGCCTATGGCAAGGGGCAGTCCATACCTGGGGATGACATCCCTAAGGAGGGCTCGAGCTACTTCTGTGGCTTTCTCAGTGACTGTAGGGTATGCTTCCACCCACCCAGAGAAAGTGCAGACCATGACCAAGAGGTATCGGAGCCTACCACTCCTGGGCATTTCTGTGAAGTCTATGACTAGGGACTCAAAGGGTGTTAGTCCTCTGGACTGAACTCCTGGTGGAATACGGGGTCCCTGACGAGCATTATTCTGGGCACAGAGAGTACATCGGGCAGAGGCAGTGGCAACCAGACTATCCAGTCCTTCCAGGACCACTACTCGACTGAGTAGGCGAGCTAGTGCTGTTTTCCCTAAGTGTGACAGGTCATGAGCCTGAGACACTACAGGCCAAGCTAGGTGGCGTGGCACCAGAACTCTGGTATCAGGGAGATGTAACCAGCCATCAGGTCTCCTTACTGCCCCTTCTTCTTGAGCCCATTTCTCTTCCGTTTGGGTGTACATAGGCGTCCATTCTTGCAGTCGAATTTGGAACAGGGGGGTCACAGTACCTGCTGGGGGTCCTCGAGCAGCTTCCTTGGCCACCCGATCAGCATGGCGGTTCCCTCGGGCCACTGGAGTATCTGTCCTTTGGTGTCCCCGGCAGTGAATGACAGCTACCTTTTTAGGGGCCCAAACGGCCTCTAGCAACTGAAGTATTTCAGGTCCATACTTAACAGGTTGGCCTGCGGCATTTATGAGTCCCTTTTCCTTATATAAAGCTCCATGAGCGTGTAGAGTTGTGAAGGCATACTTGGAATCAGTATAAATGTTGGTCACCAGTCCTGCTGCTAGCTCCAGAGCTCGTATGAGGGCCACAAGTTCTGCTTTCTGGGCTGAAGTTCCTTGGGGCAGGGCCCTTGCTTCTATCACCTTGTCCTCTGTCACCACAGCATAGCCTGCCAATCGCTTGGAGTTCTCCGCGTAACTGCTTCCATCTGTGAAATAAATTACATCTGGGTCCCTCCAAGGAACATCTTTAAGATCTAGTCGACTGGAGTACACTTCATCCATGGTTTGGATACAGTCATGATCCGGTGGTCCCTCAGATGCTGGCAAAAGAGTGGCGGGATTGAATGTAGCCACTGTTTCCAGGTGTATCTGTGGATTCTCACATAAGCTGGCTTGGTAGTTAACCATGCGGCTATTTGTAAACCAGTGGTTGCCCTTGTACTCCAAGAGGGTGAGAACTGCGTGGGGGACTTTGACAACCAGTTCTTGCCCCAAGGTCAACTTGTCAGCTTCCTGGACCAGTAAGGCTGTTGCTGCAATGGCCCTCAGGCAGGCTGGCCATCCTTTAGCCACTCCATCCAGCTGTTTAGACAGGTATGCAACAGGCCTCTGCCAGGATCCCATCATCTGGGTCAGCACACCCAGAGCAACCCCCTGTCGCTCGTGGACATACAGTGAGAAAAGTTTCTCCACATCAGGAAGGCCTAACGCAGGGGCTTGGAGTAGGGCTTTCTTTATGGCGATGAAGGATTGTTGAGCAGTAGGTCCCCATTCAAATGGTTCCTTTTCACCCCCCGTTGTGGCCTGGTAAAGGGGTTTCGCCATCAGTGCAAAATTTGGAATCCAAATTCTGCAGAATCCGGCTGCTCCCAGAAATTCCCTAACTTCCCTTCTGGACTTGGGTTGGGGAATTGCAGCAACCGCTTGCTTCCTACTGACATCCAGTCTCCGACTTCCCTGGGAAATGCAGAAGCCCAGATACTTCACTTCTGACTGACAGAGTTGGGCCTTCGAGCGTGAGACCTTATAGCCCGCATCCAGGAGTAACTCTAGCAATTCTCTGGTAGCCTCGAAACACTCTTCCTGGGTCACTGCTGCAATCAGGAGGTCATCTACATACTGGAGCAAAACTCGCCTGGAAGGCTCAGATTTAAAAGTCTTAAGGTCTTGTCCTAGGGCAGTCCCAAAAATGGTAGGGGAGTTCTTGAACCCCTGTGGCAGGCGGGTCCATGTATACTGAAGCTTCCGTCCTGTTACTGGGTTTTCCCATTGAAAGGCGAAAAGCAGTTGACTGGCGGGGGCCACCCGAATACAAAAGAAGGCATCTTTTAGGTCCAGTGTTGTGAAATGGGTAGCTCCAGAAGGTATCAATCCAAGCAGGACATATGGATTAGGCACAACAGGGTGTAATGAAATAGTGGATTTGTTGACCACTCGTAAGTCTTGGACTGGCCGGTAGTCCTCAGTCCCTGGCTTCTGGACTGGCAACAGTGGCGTATTCCATGGAGACTGGCAAGGTTGAATAATTCCATGGGATAACAGACGATTCAGATGTGCTTGAATCCCTTCCAGAGCCTTCGGGGAATTGGGTATTGGTGAAGATGGATTGGCTGGGCACTTGGAAGTAAGTCTACATGAACAGGAGGAATATTTCGGGCCAACCCTGGGGGATTATCTTCTGCCCATACCCCATTGACCTGGAAGCTGTCGGCCAGGGGTAGGTCAACTTGGTCATGCGACTGATGCAGCCGCCATTCTTCTTCAAGGGTGCAGCAGAAACTCAATATGCCCTTAGGGCTGGATGTCGGGGGCCGAAAGGAGACTGAAGTCTGGCCATCAGAGTCAAAGGAAATTTGGGCCCTAAGCTTGGACAGCAGGTCCCGGCCTAACAAAGGGATTGGACAGACTGGCATATACAGGAATTCATGAGTGACTGTGTGTGAGCCTAATTGGCATCTACGGGTCGTCAGGAAGGGCCTCCGGTTCTGCACCCCCGTGGCTCCCACCACTCGGACAGTTTTTCCAGACACAGGCGCTAATCGCTCCGTCACAACAGAGTGTTCAGCTCCTGTATCAATCATGAATGGAATTGAGCGGCTCCCTATGGTTAGCTTGACCATGGGTTCCTGGGAGCCCAGTTTGTAGGAACTCGGTCTGTCCTATTCATCCCATTCTGCCATCTCGGCTATCCCAATGATGTCAGATTCAGAAGGCTCATACCTTCCCTCTCGAACTCGGCCTCGGCTTCCTCGATCTCCTGGTCCCCTTCTCAGTCCCTGGCGCCTCTGGGGGCATTCATCTTTCCAGTGCCCTCTTTCCTTGCAGTAGGCACACTGATCCCTCTCCAATCGTGGTCTGGGATTCTCCCCTCGTGGCCGGGATTGATTGAAGGAATCTTGAGGCCGGGCTGGCGGTCCGGGGTCCCACTTCAGCTTCCCATTGGCTGGAGGTCGACCTCGGTTAAGGGTGGAATTAGTAATGGCTGCTGCCAAGAGGTCGGCCTTCTTCTGCATCTTCCGGTCAGCCTCTCGGCGCATCTCCTGATCCCTATTAACGAAAACCTTTGTTGCGATCTCAATTAGCTGGGTGGTATTCATCCCTGCGAATCCCTCCTGACGCTGCAGCTTCTTCCGGATATCTGGCATACTCTGGGCCACCAATGCACTATTCACCATTCTCTGGTTTTCTAGTGCCTCAGGGTCGAATGGGGTGTATGTTCTGTAGGCTTCAATTAGTCGCTCTAAAAAGGCCCCAGGGGATTCAGTTGCCCCTTGGAGAATTTCAGAGACCTTTGCCAGATTAATGGGCCTCTTTACGCCTTTCTTCATACCTTCCAGCAAGTCCCGGCAATAGCCAGACAACAGTTCATAGTGCTGCCCGTTATTTGAATCCCAAGCTGGAGCTGCGTGAGGGAACCGAGCTTTAACCCATTCTTCTGGGTCCTGTGTCCTCTCGGGGACACGCGCTCGCGTGATGGCCTCAGCATTTTGTAATATCTTCCGCCTCTCCTCAGTTGTGAAGAGGGTCAGGAGAAGCTGTTGACAATCAGTCCAAGTTGGGTTATGGGTGGCCATAATGCTAGCCACTAGGTCCACCACTGCCTGAGGCTTTTCAGTATAAGAGGGGTAATGCGTCTTCCAATTCAGGAGATCAGTGGTTGTGAAGGGTACATACTGGTAGGCCTGTGCCTGTATAACCTGATCCTGTTTATTAGGATCCGGTCGAGTGGTGGTTACCTGACGGAGGGGCAGAGCTCTCGAGGAGGTGGGAATACAACCTGAGGTAGAGCGAGGAGCTAACCCCTTATCATGCTCAAAGGTGATTGCAACGGGTCTAACCCATTCAGGGGAGGCGTGTTGAACCCCTGAGGGATGGGGAGGGGTACTCATAGGCTGAGAGGTGATCACAGGTGATTCAGTCCATTGAAAGGGATGCTGGGCCCCTGATGAGTGGGAAGGGGTACTCATAGACTGAGAGGCTGGGCTGTCGGGAGTTGAGGAGTCAGGGAGTGGGGCCCAAAGCGGGTCATGGGAGGTTAGCAGGGAAGGATGTGGCAGAGAACGGTAGATACTGGCTGAAAAATCCAACCTGGAATGTGGCGGGGTTTGCACAGAAGGGGAGGAACTATCCGGAGAAGCCTGTGCTGGAGAGGCTTGGGCTGGACGCCGTGGATCTCTGGGGGTGAGCGGAACCCCAACAATGGGCCATAAGGTGGTGGCTCAAGATCTGAGGGGGTCATCAGAAAGTATGGGTTTCTTGGACAGAGTAGGGGCGGAAGCCACCGATTGGATGGTGGGCTTCCTGGGACTCTTTCCCTCCTCCAGTTTAGATTTTCTAATAATCTTTCTTTGAACGCGGCCCAGCATGAACTTTACCGGGGATCCCATATAGGTTTTTAACCAAGAGGGAGGGTCAGTAACAAGGCTGTCCCAGGAATCTATATAAGGGAGCTGTTCAGAATATTCTGGTTCTCCTACAACTATGCTGTAGACCTTCCGGATTACTTCAATATCTAAGCTGCCACCAGGGGGCCACCCCACTCCCATAGATGGCCACTCAACTTCACACAAGGTTCTTAGAGTACTTAAGCTTAAAGTCTGTCCATAATCATTAAATAAAAATCCTTTCTTAAAATTCTTAAGCATACAATCTAGGGGAGTACCAGTTTGACTAGACGATGTCCCTCCCATAATGCTTACAGTTACAACACACAGAAAGGAAGGGAAATTTTTTTGGAAGTGTGGTAAGGGGTCCACACTCCCGAGACACAAGGTAGACAAACAACAATCGCTTCCTTCCGTCGCTGGCCAGTTGAACTCGCGTTAACTGGAACCGCAGCTATAAGAAGTCCACACTCAATTAACATTCATGCATCACACACACTGTACAAAAAATCCCACCCAACAATTTCAGATTGTTCAAATACAGATAAGCTCTGGCAGTTTCCCTGCTAGTCCCCACTAGACTAGAAGGTACTAAGGCCTTCGCTGAGAGTTGATCAGACTCCCCTTCCCTCAACTTTTGAGGGGCTGGTTTACAGTTTCCTAGGATTACAATACAGAATACAAAATACATACCCGGCCAGTGTTCCTCACTCAGTTGGGTGCCAGAAATTGATGCAGGGTCCGGGATCCCACTTCTGACACCAGGAATTGTTGCAGGAATTACCACTATTGTTAGCAGAATCTGTGGTACTTCAGGAGTCAAACACCACACACCAGAATGAGAGAGGAATCTTCTTTATTTGCCAGCAAACAAAGTAGGACATCAGCGCTAGCTCTCTCCTTCTCTTCAGCTCTCTGTGTCTTGTGTCTCCTGTCTTGGTTCCTTCTCGTCTAACATAAGCTGCTTCTGTTCTCCTTTATATAGGGTCCTAAACCCCTCTAGCTCCCCTTTCTCACCAGATGGTAAAGAATAGATTGATTACCCTGTCTTGAACTAATTATCTCTACACATTTACTCAAAAATATCAGTTACATAGGTTTGAGATATTTCCTAAACTGACCTATGACCTGAGGCCTCTCAAACTACTACTACTACTACTACTACTACTTAACATTTCTAGAGCGCTACTAGGGTTACGCAGCGCTGTACAATTTAACAAAGAGAGACAGTCCCTGCTCAAAGAGCTTACAATCTAATAGACAAGTGAACGGTCGGTCCGATAGGGGCAGTCAAATTGGGGCAGTCTGGATTCACTGAACGGTAAGGGTTAGGTGCCGAACGCAGCATTGAAGAGGTGGGCTTTAAGCACAGACTTGAAGACGGGCAGGGAGGGGGCTTGGCGTAAGGGTTCAGGAAGGTTGTTCCAAGCATAGGGTGAGGCAAGGCAGAATGAGCGGAGCCTGGAGTTGGCGGTGGTGGAGAAGGGTACTGAGAGGAGGGATCTATCCTGTGAACGGAGGTTACGGGCGGGAACGTAAGGGGAGACGAGGGTAGAGAGGTAGTGAGGGGCAGCAGACTGAGTGCATTTGTAGGTAAGAAGGAGAAGCTTGAATTGAATGCGGTATCTGATCGGAAGCCAGTGAAGTGACCTGAGGAGAGGGGTGATATGAGTATATCGGTTCTGGCGGAATATGAGACGTGCAGCAGAGTTCTGAACAGACTGAAGGGGGGATAGATGGCTAAGTGGGAGGCCGGTGAGGAGTAAGTTGCAGTAGTCCAGGCGAGAGGTAATGAGAGCGTGGACGAGAGTTCGGGTGGTGTGTTCAGAGAGGAAAGGGCGAATTTTGCTGATGTTAAAGAGGAAGAAGCGACAGGTCTTGGCTATCTGCTGGATATGCGCAGAGAAGGAGAGAGAGGAGTCAAAGATGACTCCGAGGTTGCGGGCAGATGAGACGGGGAGGATGAGGGTGTTATCAACTGAGATAGAAAGTGGAGGAGAGGAGAAGTGGGTTTTGGTGGAAAGACGATAAGCTCGGACTTGGACATGTTCAGTTTCAGGTGGCGGTTGGACATCCAGGCAGCAATGTCGGATAAGCAGGCCGATACCTTTGCCTGGGTCTCCGCGGTGATGTCTGGTGTGGAGAGATACAGTTGGGTGTCATCAGCATAGAGATGATACTGGAAACCATGACAATGTGGCACCTATCTCCTGCATTTTATTATTATTAAATTCTCAGATTCCCAGTTAACTTCATACTAACTGCTAACTGAACTCTGGCATTCATTAAGGGGCCAATCTTGCTTAATGGCACACAGACATGGTTTGTTATTACTTTCAGGAGACCAGTCCTACACTTAGCTATAATCCATCAAGGAAAAGACTTGACTTTTCCTGACCTCTTTCACCTAGCTAGGACTGTGGATAATTCAAACCAGATGATGACCTCTTAAACTGCAGACAAATCTCACTTGAAAGTCAGACATTGAATTGAAAAGATATTTTCAGGAAGAAATAAAACTTATTAATTAAACAGAATAAAACATATTTTAAAATAAGCAGAAATCAGAATTCCTTATAAGACAGAATCTAAATTATCTAGAATTATTTAAATCTAACCTATCTCCTTCTAAACAGCATTCAGCCTAATCTTTTTAAAACAGCTTGCTTGCTGATCCCCTCGAGATTGTCCACTATGCCTTACTTAGAATGGCATCCAGAGGTGGTAAATAATACCTATGAACCAGCCTTAACAATCCATCACTCAAAAAGGGACAAAGAAAGTTTCATTTCTCTCTGACCTTTCTAACCTCTAGTCTAGCAAAAGCTAGACATTTGAGTAATTAAACCCAGATGGCATTCTATCACTTGCAGGACTGAACCAAACTTAAACAGAATTAACAAATTAATATGATTTCTCTGTCCAAGCTGCCTCATCAGAATATGTAGTTTTCAATTTGGAGTCTCTTCATATAAGGATTGCAAAAATGCCCTCAAATGTTTGCGGGCAGCAGCCTGTGATTTCTTCACTACACCCTTGATACAAGTGTAGTAAAAGTGATTCTTCTTTCAAAAAGCACCAATTTTTTAAAATAAAGAACACATTATGTTATAAAACTATATTCAAGAAAACTAAAAAACAGGAATGTTTTTTAGGATGTGGAAGGATGAGGCCAGGTTTCATAACAGGTTTAAAGAAAACTGCAGTCAGTTAGGATGACCGACTTGGCCAATTATGATTGGTGGACCCTGTTGCAAGGCGTCTGAGTGTCTGTTGCTGGTGTTTCTTCACCCTTGCTACAGTTTGACCTCTTAGTGAACTGTAGGCATCAAAGTAAGCCTAGCAACAGACACTCAGGAGCCAGGAGGTACAAGAAGCATACAATTGGGCAATGAAACAAACAATTCTGCCTTGCAACAGGGTTCACCAATCATAATTGGCCAAGTCTAACTGGCTAAAGAAGTTTTCTTTAAACATTATGTTATAAAACTGTGTTCAAGTAAACTAAAAAACAGGGTGGAAACCATTGTATACATACTTCTTGTTGAAGAAACTCGCACCTGCACCGACAGGCTCATTTATATTGAATTAAATGCCACAAATGAAGATATTAATCACTTTAGACTGAAGTAAAATTTTACCCATTGAAAACCTGATTGCAAGAATAAATGTGTTTGTTGAACTGATGCTAATGGTCATCAATGGATCCAGAAAGATCAGATGAATTTCCACTTTGCTCAGTTGGCTGTTCAAGTACATCAGAGTGTCATTTACTGACATACAATAAAAATAAAGGTTTGAAATTAATTGAAGAGCTTCTGCCTGATCAACAGAAGTTGTTACAAGAGCGTTCTGGTCAACTTTTCGATGCTGGATCAACTATTTGCCTTCATCATGAATCCTTACTATTGAAAAAGTTTGAATTTTTGCAAAGAACCTGCTGTAACCCATTTTCCAAAGGTGGTCATAATGCAAAAAGGGGCTTAAGAGTGCTGGATGACACACTAGCAGCCCAGCTAAAGGCCTTAACAAGCAAAATATTTGTGCCGGGTCAGAAACTATGTCCATCTTGTCGAAAAGACGTCAGTAACAGAGCTGCTGATTCTTTATCATCATCAACAACAACAGCAGAAAAACTGCAAATACTAACTTTAGCACCAAACAGCGATGTTGAGGCTGCTGTAGTTTCTAAACTAGTTGGCCTTTCAGGTTGATTTTTGGTAGGTGTACTAAATGCACGGCTGTAATGAGGCATTCCAATTTGCAGCACTTTCCTTCAAGTGGTTGAAAAATTATAAGGATTCAAAGTTGGTATAAAAAGCATTTTTGCCCATTTTCGGCTATTTTTGATGCCCTTGATCTCCAGTGGGACAGCTTCAATATTCTTTCTTTTAGCACCATTAGAAAGAGCAGATTTCCTTCTATCAGAATATGTAGTTTTCAATTTGGAGTCTCTCCATATAAGGATTGCAAAAAAAGGTTTTTTTGGCCAGTATTGTTGAATGATAGATGAAACGGATATAGGGCCCATCGATGTTTCTAATTGCTGTATAAGTCACTCAGTTGCTTTAAGCATGCGTTGGTCCATGGTGGCTATGCCACTACCAATTCAATAGGAAGTGGCAACCTCATCGCCAAGAGGTCACGCCCGATAGCCAGGCAAGTCCAGCCACTTGGCACAGGTTCCCTAGCCTGAAGGTGGGCATCTTACTTGAGGTTCCCAAGCCTCATTTGGTTGTCTTTGCCTAGTTTCTCAAGCCTAATGGGGGTGTCTTAATGGTTCCCAAGTAAAACCTCAGTGCTGAAGTGACAAGAATTTTTCACTGATAAGTTTCACTGCTGTTTCTGGAAATGTATACTGTCATCCAAGTGCTGTAGTTGCTGGTACTGGAAGAACTGCTAGAATATGCTGTTCAGAAATCCAACAAGAATCTCTTCTGCTAGGCCAATGAAATGATCGTGCAGGCCCGCATGGATGCATAAAGTTGACCAAGGCATCATGTTCTTCAAATGATGTGTCACAGACATTGCCAATCCACCATTTGTTGTCATAAACACAGGCATCATACTGCCCAGGCTGAAGTTGAGACACATTTATGCCAGGTACACTCACTGGGTCATCTGACTGACAAGGTTTGACAACAAATGAGGAGGAATCATTTGACACTCTACTGACTGAAATTTGGTTCAAGTCAATGGGAATAAACTGGTGATTTTCACGAGTTCCAGCAACTGTGGAAGCTTTACTGAATCTTTCCTCTTGTGCAGATGTTGAAGATTCAATTTCATCCTTGGAAACAAAAATGAACTTGATTTTATTTATTTTTTTATCACAAAATTCAAACAAGCCTTGTGCTGTGAGAATTTGGCTATTTTTAGGTCGTTGCAAACTAGCCTGAGCAGCTAGTCGCTTTGTTGTACCACCTATGGCATCACATGGTGACTTGCCATGGCTTGTGCCAAAGAAATTCCACTGTGCACTTATTCCAAATTCTGTTTGATGATAGCACAAGTTGGCAAAGTTTTTGAAGTTCTTGTATTGTGCAGCTGAGCCATCACTAAAGTATGTTACATATTTTATTTCTCCAATTTTGCTTTTCAGGAACGCGATTAATTTTTCCAAGAATGCATGTACAGCAACTGCATCATGCCGCAAGCTGTCACTTATTATGCAAACACTTATGCACTGAATTTCACTTGAAGCATCACGGAAGTACACAACAAATGGATGCAGTGTAGCTTGACTGTTTTCCTAGTGGAAACCTTGAACAGCATCTTGGACAATAACGGAGTAGTTTTCAGCAAAGTCCAAGAGAACAACAATTTCACAAGGATTTAGGTTTTCTTTAACAGTTTTTAAGTATTGTGTCTGATGTTTGGAAATGTAATGGTGAATTGACAGGTTTGAAACTTTCAATGCAAGCTCAGATACAAAATCATCAACATACATCTGTTTGGTCTCCAGTGTGGTGCGATCTGTATGAACCCACTGCTTAAACTCGATTGTTTCACCTGGGTCAGCATCACTGAACACTTCTGTCAGGTAATTTTCAAGCACATCTTTACCTGGACATATTTCACACCTGTGAAGCATGCATTCTTTGCATTCCAAATTGCACACAGTTTTAGCCATCAGTGCTTTGTAATCTTCGTTCAGCAGATGGCTTCCAGCAAGCATAAGCTTCACATTTTGATGAATGGCACAAACACACACTGAATGCATACCAGATGAGCCAACAGTGACACACCATTTTGGCCTTAGCTCACAAAATTTGGAAAAACCCACTTCTGGCCCATTTCGAGTAAGATATGCAACATACATTTCTTTTAGATTGCTAAGCAGCAAGCGCTTTTGCATTTGAATTTTTTCAGTGCCAGTTCTGACAGAGACAAAATCTTTTTTCCCTGGGCACAGTCTACTGAATTCATCATCTTCAAAAAAGCCAAGAATTTTTTTTTCTGTTTCTTCTGGTAAAACTTTATTTTTCTTCTTGTCTGGTTTTGCCAGAATTCCACAAACTGATTTCAGATTTCTTGCTTTTTTAACCATTCTAGTTGAAACCATGAATTCTGAGGCAGTTCTTTCAATAGACCAGCTGTTTGGTGCTAAAGTTAGTATTTGCAGTTTTTCTGCATGATTTGCTGAAACTTGGACTTTGTTTTTCAACTCGTTTAGCAGGTCATCATAATCAGAACATTTGTCACATTTCTGACTGGTAGAAGGTTGAGTTTCAAACTCATTTAGGTCTAAGCCACCAGCAACTGCAAGATGATGACTCAAAGTATTTTGCACTCGCCTGATTGTGTGCTTGGTGTAGCCTCGTACATCACGCTTGCTGACTTTTTTGAACTTTAATGGAGAAATACCAAGAAATGTGAAACTTGTGTTCAACTTGCCAGAAATGTCACTGTGTTCATCATCTGCTGTTGTTGTTGATGATGATAAAGAATCAGCAGCTCTGTTACTGATGTCTTTTCGACAAGATGGACATAGTTTCTGACCCGGCACAAATATTTTGCTTGTTAAGGCCTTTAGCTGGGCTGCTAGTGTGTCATCCAGCACTCTTAAGCCCCTTTTTGCATTATGACCACCTTTGGAAAATGGGTTACAGCAGGTTCTTTGCAAAAATTCAAACTTTTTCAACAGTAAGGATTCATGATGAAGGCAAATAGTTGATCCAGCATCGAAAAGTTGACCAGAACGCTCTTGTAACAACTTCTGTTGATCAGGCAGAAGCTCTTCAATTAATTTCAAACCTTTATTTTTATTGTATGTCAGTAAATGACACTCTGATGTACTTGAACAGCCAACTGAGCAAAGTGGAAATTCATCTGATCTTTCTGGATCCATTGATGACCATTAGCATCAGTTCAACAAACACATTTATTCTTGCAATCAGGTTTTCAATGGGTAAAATTTTACTTCAGTCTAAAGTGATTAATATCTTCATTTGTGGCATTTAATTCAATATAAATGAGCCTGTCGGTGCAGGTGCGAGTTTCTTCAACAAGAAGTATGTATACAATGGTTTCCAACTTGTTTTTTAGTTTACTTGAACACAGTTTTATAACATAATGTTTAAAGAAAACTTCTTTAGCCAGTTAGACTTGGCCAATTATGATTGGTGAACCCTGTTGCAAGGCAGAATTGTTTGTTTCATTGCCCAATTGTATGCTTCTGGTACCTCCTGGCTCCTGAGTGTCTGTTGCTAGGCTTACTTTGATGCCTACAGTTCACTAAGAGGTCAAACTGTAGCAAGGGTGAAGAAACACCAGCAACAGACACTCAGACGCCTTGCAACAGGGTCCACCAATCATAATTGGCCAAGTCAGTCATCCTAACTGACTGCAGTTTTCTTTAAACCTGTTATGAAACCTGGCCTCATCCTTCCACATCCTAAAAAACATTCATGTTTTTTAGTTTTCTTGAATACATAATGTGTTCTTTATTTTAAAAAATTGGTGCTTTTTGAAAGAAGAATCACTTTTACTACACTTGTATCAAGGGTGTAGTGAAGAAATCACAGGCTGCTGCCCGCAAACATTTGAGGGCATTTTTGCAATCCTTATATGAAAAGACTCCAAAATGAAAACTACATATTCTGATAGAAGGAAATCTGCTCTTTCTAATGGTGCTAAAAGAAAGAATATTGAAGCTGTCCCACTGGAGATCAAGGGCATCAAAGATAGCCCAAAATGGGCAAAAATGCTTTTTATACCAACTTTGAATGCTTATCATTTTTCAACCACTTGAAGGAAAGTGCTACAAATTGGAATGCCTCATTACAGCCGTGCATTTAGTACACCTACCAAAAGTCAACCTGAAAGGCCAACTAGTTTAGAAACTACAGCAGCCTCAACATCGCTGTAAATTGATTTTTGCCGTTTTTTTGGCAAAGTTTGAGCCTAAACCATTCAAAAAGTAAGAGGACTAGGAACATGGGGTTTTGCCAGTTCATTAAGCCCTAATAGTAGTAGTCAAGGTTCTCCAAATATCCCTCTTGTACTACTAAAACTTCCAGTTTTACAGCTTCTGGAAGTTGGCCCAAAATGTCATTTTTGCTCAGGCGACATTTTGCAACCCTTTACTTGAGGTCCCCTAGAACCTCCAATTTTTAGTCTTTTGAACTAAAATTTTGCAAAGCTTAGTTTTTTATCATAAGGAAACTATGTACCAAATTTCATCAAAATCTGAGATGGTGAGGTGGGGACCCCTGGTCCACTTGACACAGAATGACTCATTGTGCTAAATGGTACATTGGGCACACCAATAGACGTATTAAACAGAGAATTGGGGAACATCTAAGCAATCTTAGAACTCAAAAAATGAAGCACCCCTGGTAGATCATTTGACTCAAGCACAACATAATATTGAGGATTTTAAATTTATAGTGCTTGTTCAGATTCGCCTGCCAAATGGGGGAGACATTCCCAGGATTCTTTTGAGAAAAGAACAAGAATTAATCTACCGGTGGGATATAGTGACTCCTAGCGGGCTCAACAGGGAAATAGAGTGGCAATCCCTAATTTAAAATCATTTTCCTGGGTTATTGGGTCAGCTGATATCCTATATAAACAATACGCATGCGTGGGCATTCGTGCTGCCTTGAACTCAGATGAGGTCTGTTCCTCCCTAGAGTTGCTGATCTGTAAGTGACAAACTACGGATTTTTATATTATTGATATTGGATAATTGTTACATATATTTAACTAAGAGCAATTTACGATGCTCATTTTTGTTTTTCTGTTTTGGTTTTTCTTTTTCTGTTTTTTCCTGTCGATTGAAATGTCTTGCAGATAAGTTCCCCTGAAGACGCCGATAAATTGGTGAAACATGGCCCATGTAGGGAACCATGGACATTAACAAAAAGATTCACTGATGAATACACAATGACATCTTGCATTTAAAAAAAAGTTTTACAATGCTTGGGGGGCTCGTATCAGTTTTTGTCATAGCCACATCACCATGATTACAAAAGAAAGATCCTCCACTTAAGTTTTCACAAGCTAAGTACTCACCTTTATTAAATGTTTCCGTTTTTTGTAATCATTTAATTATGATATAGGAAGGAAGGTAGGAAGTACTATGATGGTGGAATGGTGCTGTTGCATTTCTCGAGTCTTCGAGATGCTGTGATACACCAAAAAACTGAGCACAAATTGATAATTATTTTAAATATATCATTTTCATTAGTTTTTTACACCTATATAGTATTTAGATCTGATATTTATAATCAGTTGGTTTCTTTATTTTTTTTCCAGTTCACTGATTAGAAACCGAAATACTTTTTTAAAACCCAGAATATTTATTGATTTAATTAACGTTTAACTGCCAGACCCTCGACCATTCTTCTAACGTTCGGAGATCCCTTCTCATCGTTTCTACTCCCTCCAGGGTATTCACTCTATTAGCTATTTTTGTGTCATGCACAAAAAGGCACACTTTTCCTTCCAACCCTTCAGCAATATCTCCCATAAATATATTAACCAGAATAGGCCCCAGCACCGACCCCTGAGGAACTCCACTGCTCACCTTTCTTTCCTTTGAGCGGTTTCCATTTACCACCACCCTCTGCCACCTGTCAGTCAACCAGTTTCTTATCCAGTTCACCACTTTCAGTCCTAAGTTCAACCCTTTCAGCTTATTCACGAGTCTTCTGTGGGGGGACTGTATCAAAGGCTTTGCTGAAGTCCAAGTAGATTACATATAGCGCACGTCCCTCATCCAGTTCTTTGGTCACCCAGTCAAAAAAGTCAATAAGATTCGTTTGGCAGGATTTTGCTTTGGTAAAGCCATGTTGCCTCAGGTCCTGTAACCTGTCGGTTTCTAGAAAGTTAACTATCTTTTCTTTCAGCAGCGACTCCATTATTTTTCTTACCACCGACGTGAGACAGGTCTGTAGTTTCCCACTTCTTCCCTGTATCCACTTTTGTGAAGAGGGACCACATCCGCTCGTCTCCAATCTCATGAACCTCTCCCGTCTGTAAAGATCTATTAAATAAATCTTTAAGAGGTCCCACCAGGACCTCTCTGAGCTCCTTCAGTATCCTGGGATGTATCCCATCTGGCCCCATAGTTTGTCCACCTTCAGATTCTCCAGCTGTTTATAAACTCTTTCTTCCGTAAACGGCGCAGTATCCACTCCATTCCCAGACGTTCCCTGGACAGCCAACCGCGGTCCTTCTCCAGGATTTTCTTTTGTGAACACCGAAGAGAAATAATTGTTTAGCACGTTTGCTTTATCTTTATCACTCTCCATATAGCCATTCTCATTATCTTTCCGTCTCGCAATTCCATTCCTATCTTTTCTCCTTTCTCCAATATATCTGAAAAAAGTCTTGTCACCTCTCTTTACATCTTTAGCCATTTTTTCTTCCGCTCACGCTTTCGCTAGCTGTATTTCCCTCTTTGCGTCTTTGAGTTTAATCCGATAACCTTTCCCATGATCCTCTCGTTGCATTCTTTTGTGTTTCTTGAACAAAGCCTCTTTTGCTCTTATTTTTTCAGCTACTTGTTTGGAGAACCATATAGACTTCCTGCTTCTCTTGTTTTTGTTTACTTTCCTCACAAAAAGATCAGTCACTTTATTTATAGCAGCCTTTAGCTTGGACCACTGTTTTTCCACTTCTCCTATGCCTTCCCACGTCAACAGCTCCTTCAGGTATTCCCCCATTTTATCAAAATCAGTACGTCTGAAATCCAGTACTTTGAATTTTGAGCGTCCGCACTCCGCCTTCGCCCTTATATCAAACCATACGGTGTGATGATCACTATTACATAGGTGGGTACCCACCCAGATATCGGAAACACTACCTCCATTAGTGAGTACTAGATCCAGCATCGACCCCTTCCCTCGCGGGTTCTGTCACCATTTGTCTGAGCAAGGCACTTTGACAGGCATCCACAATCTCCCTACTTCTTTCCGATTCTGCAGACGGGATGTTCCAATCCACGTCAGAGAAATTGAAATCTCCCAGCAGTAGCACCTCCCCTTTCATAACAGCCTTTTGAATATCTTCTATCAGATACTTGTCTAACTTCTCCGTTTGCGCAGGAGGTCTGTAGATAACTCCCGTGTGGATACAGGTTCTGTGTTCTCTTTTCAGGACGATCCATAAAGCTGCTTCTTTTTCCCAGGTTTCCCGCATTTCAACCGCTCTGATATTCTCTCTCACATACAGTGCCACTTTTCCACCTCTTCGTCCCTCTGTATCCTTCCTAAAAAGATTATAGCCCGGTAGGGTCACATCCCATTCATGAGAATCGTTGAACCACGTCTCCGTAATAGCAACATTCTCCGAGGACAAGCAGGCTGCTTGTTCTCACGACTGGGTGATGTCCACGGCAGCCCCGATGATTGGAAATCTTCCTAGGAACAAAAGTTTGCTAGAGCCTTCGAGCGGGCATCAGCTTCCTGTCCGTCGTGTGAGAGTCCTGTTAGTTTTTTCTCTTTCCGCGGTAGGGAGCGGTTGTTTTCCCGTTTCTCTCTGTGCCCCTGTGAAAGAGCCTTCGGTTTTTCGCTGTTTTTTTCTTCATTTATTTTTCTTGTGCTCTGTTGAGCTCTTTATATTAAAAAAAGAAAAAAGAAGTTCCCTTAAGGTTTTAGCGTTGGTCCCTGCTTAAGTTTTGTTTTGTTGTCATCACGGCCACTTTTTTCCCTTTTGTGCCCTTTTTTTTTTTGCACCATCGAGAACTTTGACTTCGCCGCCGCTATTTTTCTGTCCATGACATTGAGGATTCCCAGCGGCTTCAAGAAGTGCGGTCGGTGCAGTCGGGCAATCTCAGGTACCGATCCCCATTCGTGGTGTATCCAGTGCCTTGGGCCCAACCATCGCCCAGACACGTGTAAGTTGTATCTTAGCCATAAAAAGCGGACACAGGCGTTGAGAAAAGTTCAGCGGGAACGTCTGTTTGGAGCTTTGCCCGGCACTTCGGCGTCGACAGCGGCACCGGAGATGGCATCAACATCGGGAGAGCAGGTAATAACTGTCCGGAGACCACCACACGCTGGGAGCAGTGAGCCATTGAGTGGGTCTCCGCCTGTCTCGAAGGCTCCTGCTGTGCAGGCCCATCGGGACCAACCACTTTCGGACCTGACCCCGAGGAGGCATGTGGATTCCACGTCCTCTTCGTCAGTACCAAGGAGTATTGATGCCGTACATCGAGCGAAGGCTAAGAAGCATTGGCATCGGTCTCCTTCCACTCATGGTACCGGGAGCTCCGGGGCGTCAAAAGATTCGGCACCCGGGAAGTGTTGGTGTCAGGAGGACCGCTCACCCTCCATCCAAGAGGTGTCGGTCTTCGGACAGTCCGGTACTGCCTCCCTGCTCTGCACAGGCTCTGCCTCCAACTCCTGTACCGGCCCCACAGCCTTTCCCAGCAGACACTCTGGACGAGCGCCTCCGAACCATTCTCCCAGGTCTCCTGGAGGGGCTGCTGTGTCAGTCTGTTCCGGTACCGGGGGTGCTTGCGCAGCTGGAAGCGGCAGCTGGCTCTTCGCCTATGGTGAGGTCCCCGACGCCGGTACCGCTTGTGGCATCGACCTCAGCTGCCACCCAGGTCGACTCCCCGTCGACATCGCTGGAGGGAACTTCTCGACCTCGTCATTGAGGATGTGGTTCCTCAGAGTCGAGACGGGCCCAGTTTCGGACTGCAGTTCGCGAACTCTTGTCCGACATCAAGGAGGATGCCTTGTGGGAAGAGGAGGAGGATCCCTGATATTTCTTTTCTGAGGAGTCTTGTGGTCTTCTGATCCCGCTCCTTCGCATGATAGGAAGCTTTCTCCCCCGGAGAGTCTTTTTCTCCTCCTTTGTGCGGAAAATGTCTGTGGCTATTCCCTTCCCTGTGGTATCTGAGGATGAGCCCAGGGCCAAGATGTTCGAGGTCCTTGACTATCCTTCACCACCTAAAGAGTCGTCCACTGTTCCTCTGCATAATATCCTTAAGCAGACATTGCTGAAGAACTGGACGAAACCACTCTCTAATCCCACCATCCCCAAGAAGGTTGAGTCCCAGTATCGAATCCACGGAATGCCTGAATTGATGAAGTCGCAGTTACCTCACGACTCTATGGTTGTGGATTCTGCTCTCAAGAGAGCCAAACGTTCTAGAGATTTTGCCTTGGCGCTCCCGGGACGAGAATCTAGAACTCTGGACTCTTTTGGGAGGAAGGCCTACCAGTCCTCTATGCTCGTGTCCAAAATTCAGTCCTACCAGCTCTACACGAGCATTCACTTACAGAACAATGTGAAGCAACTGGCGAACTTGGTCGATAAGCTCCCTTCGGAGCAGGCCAGGCCTTTTCAGGAGGTTGTCAGGCAGCTGAAGGTGGTTCGCAAATTCCTGTCCCGGGTTGCTTACGACTCTTTTGATGTTGCATCCAGATCCAGTGCTCAAGGTATAGTGATGTGCAGACTCTCATGGCCTCTGACCTGGATAATCGTGTCCAGCAGCGGATGTCCCTTGCTGGGGGGATAATATTTTTGGTGAAAAGGTCGAGCAGGTGGTAGAGCAGCTTCACCAGCATGAGAATGCCATCGATAAACTCTCCCACCGGGCGCCTTTAGCATCTACCTCATCAGGTAGATGTTTTTTCCGGGGAAGGAGGACTGCTCCCTATGATTACTATAAGCGTAGGTACAATCCACCTTCCCGACAGCCTTCTCAGGCTCAGCCCCAGCGCACTCGTTCATGTCAACAGCGTGTGCCTAGAGAGGCCCCTGCAGCTCCCCAGCAAAAACAAGGGACGAGCTTTTGACTGGCTCCAGATGAGCATAGCCGCTATAAAAGTGTCTGTGCCGGATGATCTGCCGGTTGGAGGGAGGTTAAAATTTTTTCACCAAAGGTGGCCTCTTTTTAACCTCCAATCGGTGGGTTCTTCAAATAGTCCGTCTAGGATACTCCCTCAATTTGATCTCCAAATTGCCCACTGGGAGCTCAGTCCTTCAGCTTCCAGCACAGGCAGGTACTTGCAGAGGAGCTTTCCGCCCTTCTCAGTGCCAATGAGGTCAAGCCCGTTCCACAGGGGCAAGAAAGGCTGGGATTCTATTCCAGGTACTTCCTTGTGCAAAAGAAAACAGGGGGGATGCGTCCCATCCTAGACCTAAGGGGTCTGAACAAATACCTGGTCCGAGAGAAGTTAAAGATGCTTTCCCTGGGCACCCTTCTTCCAATGATTCAGAAAAATGACTGGCTATGCTCTCTGGACTTAAAGGATGCTTATACACACATCCCGATACAGTCAGCCCACAGGCAGTTTCTTCGATTCCGTCTGGGAACGCAGCACTTTCAATATTGTGTGCTGCCCTTTTGGTCTCGCGTCTGTGCCCAGGGTGTTTACCAAATGCCTGACGGTAGTTGCAGCATCACTACGCAGACTGGGAGTGCATGTGTTCCCTTATCCCGATGATTGGCTGGTGAAGATCAGTTCAGAGGCAGGAGCTCTACAGTCCATGCAGATGTCTATTCAACTCCTGGTTTGTCATAAATTACCCAAAGTCCCGTCTTCTTCCAGTTCAGAAACTAGAATTCATAGGAGCTCTGATGGATTTACAGACGGCTCATGCCTATCTTCCAGAGGCGAGGGCGGACAGCCTTCTGTCTCTTGTTTCCTTGGCCAGAGCGTCTCAGCAGATCACAGCTTGGCAGATGTTGAGACTACTAGGCCATTTGGCGTCCACGGTCCATGTGAATCCCATGGCCCATCTTCACATGCGATCAGCTCAATGGACCCTAGCTTTCCAGTGGTTTCAGGCTGCAGGGGATCTAGAGGAAGCAATCCAGCTAACGATTTTCACAATTCCCTTCAGTGGTGGACAATTCGATCCAATTTGACCTTGGGACGTCCCTTCCAAATTCCTCAGCCACAAAAAGTGCTGACAACGGATGCATCTCTTCTGGGGTGGGGAGCTCATGTAGATGGGCTTCACACTGAAGGAGCTTGGTCCCTCCAGGAATCAGGTCTTCAGATCAATCCCCTGGAGTTGTGAGTGATCTGGAACGCTCTAAATGCTTTCAGAGAACGGCTGTCCAATCAAATTATTCAAATTCAGACAGACAATCAGGTTGCCATGTACTGCGTCAACAAGCAGGAGGGCACCGGATCTCTCCCCCTATGTCGGGAAGCCGTCCAGATGTGGCTATGGGCTCACGCTCATGGCATGCTTCTCCAAGCCACGTATCTGGCAGGCGTAAACAACAGTGTGGCCAACATATTGAGCAGGATAATGCAACCTCACGAGTGGTCGCTCAACTCGGGCGTGGTGCGCAAGATCTTCCGCCCCCTCGGTGGATCTTTTTGCCACTCAGACCAATCACAAAGTCCTTCAGTTCTGTTCCAAACTTCAGGCCCAGGACAGACTAGCATTGGATGCTTTTCTCCTTCATTGGGGCATATCCTCCCATACCTCTGGTGGGGAAGACTTTGTTGAAACTCAAGTAAGAACCATGATTCTGATATCTCCTTTTTGGCCGCGTCAGATCTGGTTCCCTCTTCTTCTGTAGTTGTCCTCCGAAGAACCGTGGAGATTGGACTGTTTTCCAACCCTCATTACTCAGAACGAGGGGGCGCTTCTGCATCCCAGCCTCCAGTCTCTGGCTGTCACGGCCTGGATGTTGAGGGCGTAGAGTTCGCTTCCTTGGGTCTTTCTGAGGGTGTCTCCCGAGTCTTGCTTGCTTCCAGGAAAGATTCCACTAAAAAGAGTTACTCTTTCAAATGGAGGAGGTTTGCCGTCTGGTGTGACAGCAAGGCCCTAGATCCTCGCTCTTGTCCAACACAGACCCTGCTTGAATACCTTCTATACTTGTCAGAGTCTGGTCTAAAGACCAACTCCGTAAGAGTTCACCTTAGTGCAATTAGTGCTTATCATCAACATGTAGAGGGTAAGCCTATCTCTAGACAGCCTTTAGTTGTTCGCTTCATGAGAGGTTTGCTTTTGTCAAAGCCCCCTGTCAGACCTCCACCAGTGTCATGGGATCTCAACGTTGTTCTTACCCAGCTGATGAAGCCTCCTTTTGAGCCACTGAATTCCTGCCATCTGAAGGATTTGACCTGGAAGGTCATTTTCTTGGTGGCTGTTAACTTCAGCTCGTAGAGTCAGTGAGCTTCAAGCCTTGGTAGCCCATGCTCCCTATACTAAATTTCATCATAACAGAGTAGTCCTCCGCACTCACCCTAAGTTCCTGCCGAAGGTGGTGTTGGAGTTCCATCTGAGCCAGTCGATTGTCTTGCCAACATTTTTTCCCCGTCCTCATACCCACCCTGCTGAACGTCAGTAGCATACATTGGACTGCAAGAGATCATTGGCCTTCTATGTGGAGTGGACAAGCCCCTTCAGACAGTCCGCCCAAATGTTTGTTTCTTTCGATCCCAACAGAAGGGGAGTTGCTGTCGGGAAACGCACCATTTCAAATTGGCTAGCAGATTGCATTTCCTTCACTTACGCCCAAGCTGGACTGACTCTTGAGGGTCATGTCACGGCTCATAGTGTTCGAGCCATGGCAGCGTCAGTGGACCACTTGAAGCCAGCCACTGTAGAAGAGATTTGCAAGGGTGTGACGTGGTCTTAAGTCCACACATTCACTTCTCACTACTGTCTTCAGCAGGATACCCGACGCGACAGTCGGTTTGGGCAGTCGGTGCTCCAGAATCTGTTCGGGGTTTAGAATCCAACTCCACCCCCCTTGGCCCATTTTTGTTCTGTTCAGGCTGCACTCTCAGTTAGATGTTTCTTCGTAGGTCAATCTCAGTTATGTCCTCGCCGTTGCGAGGCCCAATTGACCTTTCTTTGTTGTTTTGAGTGAGCCTGGGGGCTAGGAATACCCCAGTCGTGAGAACAAGCAGCCTGCTTGTCCTCTGAGAAAATGAAGATACATACCTGTAGCAGGTATTCTCCGAGGGCAGCAGGCTGATTGTTCTCACATACCCGCCCGCCTCCTGTTTGGAGTTGTCTTTTCCTTCTTTGCTTTGTTATCAAACTAACGGGACTCTCGCGCGACAGGCGGGAAGCTGATCTGCGCGCGCTCGAAGGCTCTAGCAAACTTTTGTTGCTAGGAAGATTTCCGATCATCGGGGCTGCTGTGGACGTCACCCAGTCGTGAGAACAATCAGCCTGCTGTCCTCGGAGAATACCTGCTACAGTTATGTATCTTCATTATATCCAAGATTTCTTCAAACATCAGGGCTTGCACGTCTTGAACCTTTTTACTTAGACTACGAGCATTTGTGCAAATAGCTTTCCATGTGCTTTGTGAGTTTGGGTGGTTTTTTATATTTACATGACCGTTCCCTCTGCCATCATGTTTATTTTGGGGGCGACTTTCCGAAATCCCCTGTTTCCTTTTGTCACCCCCACCCTTTAGTTTAAATGTCTAGAAATATACTGTCTGAATTTCTCCCCAAGGATCCTTTTTCCCATCACAGAAAGATGTAGCCCATCATTACAGTGCAGTCTGTTATTTTTCCATGTATTACCCCATTCTCCTATATATCTGAAACCTTCTTCTTTCCATATCATCAAGCTGATCAATCCATAGACTGGTGGGTTGTGTCCATCTACCAGCAGGTGGAGATAGAGAGCAAACTTTTGCCTCCCTATATGTGGTCATGTGCTGCCGGAAACTCCTCAGTATGTTCTCTATCTCAGCAGGTGGTGGTCACACACAGCAGCAGCTCTGGCTAGGCCTCCAAGCCTAATCCTTAGGTTTTGTTGAGGCCTGGGGTTGAGGGCTCTTTTGAGCAAGTGCAAACCTGGTGGTGCCAGGTCCCTCCTTTTCTCCCCCCTCCCGCTGGCTCCGTTAAAAAAAAAAAAAAAAAAAAAAAAAAAAAAAATTTAAACGTCTTTAAAGGCGTTTATTTCGACGTTTATTTAAACGTTCATTGCAGCTACTCACTGGGACACCAGTTCGTTACAGCTCGGAGCGGCAAGCAGGTAATTTTACCTTTTTATAGCGGGCAGGGGGTTCCCCGATTCTTCTCCTCGTGGCATATGGCGTCGGAGGGCGAGGGCGCAAAGGGTCGCTCCCCGGATCGCTGGAGCGCTTCTAGAGGGGATGCGGGGGTATTAAAGCCTGATTCGCCCTTGTTGGGTGACAGTTTCGTGACCGATGAATGTCCCGGTCCTTCCTCCGGCGCGGCGGTCTTTCCCGCCATAAACGCCCATCCCCCGCTCCTCGCCTCCGCCATCTTGGCCGGCCACGCGGCTCGGACGGCTTCTTCGTGGGCCGCCCTTGAGGTTGGAGACATTAATGCCATGAACGCCCTTAATTTGGGCGACTGCACAAAAGCGGCTAAAGTTAAGCGCCGTTCTTCCCGCGCGGCTCCTTCGTGGAGTGTCGCGCCGGACGCCATTTTGGATGCGCAGCATGTCTCTCCCCCGCTCTTGAGAGCGCCGGTTGAGAGTGCGTCTAGGGCTGTTGCCCAGGCTGCGGAAGTGCACAGTCTGGGGGGTTTCTCCCCCGAGTTTGTTTTGCTGCTGCATCAGGCTTTCCTCAGGCAAAACGCTGCCCCTGCTCCCTCTTCTGGTAAAGAGGTTGAGGTTCCCAGAGGTAAACGCCCTCGGGTTGATTTGGAGGACTTGTCTCCTCCGATGTAGATGAGGGCAGCGTGTCTGAGGTCTCCCAACGGTCCTTTGCGGATTCCTTGGAGGAGACGGATCCCCGCTCGGATGGAGCGGATGACCCCTCTGCAGCGCGGCTTTTTAGCCCAGAGGATTTGCCCAACCTGTTGTTACAGGCCATGGACACTTTGAAGTTTCCTCTCCGGAGGACGTCTCTCCCTCAGCCCCTGTTGGCTCTGCCATTATGCTGGGGACGAAGCGCCCGCCTAGAACCTTCCACGTGCATGATGCCATGCACACCTTAATTTCGGCTCAATGGGATGTCCCGGAAACGAGCCTTAAAGTGGCTAGGGCTATGTCCCGCCTCTATCCTGTGGCTGTGAGTGAACGTGAGGCCTATCTTTGGCCTACCGTGGATTCTTTAATCACTGCGGTGACTAAGAAAACGGCGTTGCAGGTGGAAGGTGGCACGGCCCTAAAGGACGCCCAAGACAGAAGATTGGAGGCGGCCTTAAGGTCGTCCTTTGAGGCAGCTGCTTTAAGTTTGCAGGCCTCAGTTTGCGGCTCCTATGTGGCCAGGGCGTGCCTGACTATGGTGCAGCGGGCTTCCCTCTCGGATCTTTCCTTGAGGGCTGATTGGCCGGCCCTGGAATCGGGCTTAGCCTATTTGGCAGACTTGCTGTATGATGTCTTGAGAGCCTCAGCTAAAGGCATGGCTCAGACAGTCTCTGCGCGGCGGTGGCTTTGGCTGAAACATTGGTCTGCTGACCACGCCTCTAAATCCCGCCTGGCTAGATTGCCTTTTAAAGGCAAGCTGCTCTTTGGGGTCGAGCTGGACAAAATCGTGACCGATCTCGGCACGTCTAAGGGCAAGAAATTACCAGAGGTCAGGGCTCGGGCTAGTACTCGTCCCGGTACCTCCAGAGGACGGTTGCAGGAAGCCTGTCGGTACCGCCCGGGCAAGTCGGGTTCCTCTGCCCCCTCTTCCTTCAAGAGGAATTTCTCCCCCAAGCAGCATTCCTTTCGCAGAGACCGCCGTCTCGGAGGTGCTCCCTCCGGTCCTCCCCCAGGGTCTCGTACCCAATGACGGGGCCTTGGTCCACGCCCCAGTGCAGATTGGAGGACGGCTGGCCTCGTTTCTGGGCGAGTGGACCACAATAACTTCAGACGCTTGGGTGCTGGAAGTCATCAGAGACGGCTACAAGCTAGAGTTCTGCCGACCCTTAAGAGACGGGTTTGTACTCTCTCCCTGCAAGTCTCCGGTCAAAGCTGTGGCAGTGCAGCAGACCTTGGACAACCTGATCCGCCGGGGTGCGGTCGTTCCGGTGCCAGAAAATCAGATTGGCAAGGGACGTTACTCCATTTACTTTGTGGTACCAAAGAAAGGAGGTTTTGTCCGGCCTTTCCTCGACCTCAAAGGGGTCAAACGGGCCTTGAAAGTGCGGCACTTTTGCATGGAGACTCTCCGCTCTGTTATAGCGGCAGTGAAGGCAGGAGAGTTCTTGGCTTCCTTGGACATCAAGGAAGCGTACCTGCATATTCCCATCTGGCCTCATCCTGCGTTTTGCAGTCCTGGGACGACACTTCCAGTTCAGAGCCCTCCCTTTTGGGTTGGCTACTGCTCCGCGGACCTTTTCCAAAGTAATGGTGGTCATAGCGGCCTTCCTGCGAAAGGCAGGAGTACAAGTCCATCCTTATCTGGACGACTGGTTGATCCGAGCCCCTCTTATGCAGAGTGCGGCAAAGCTGTGGACCAGGTAGTTGCTCTTTTGAGCTCCCTGGGATGGATCATCAACTGGAAGAAGAAGAGCCAGCTGCGCCCGACTCAGTCCCTGGAGTATCTGGGAGTTCGATTCGACACCCAAGTGGGCAGAGTGTTCCTGCCAGACAATCAGGCTCAGGTGGACTAGTTCCTAGTAGCCTCTCCTCTTCGGGCTTGGGACTATGTGCAGCTGTTGGGCTCTATGCCGGCCACGATGGAAGTAGTGCCCTGGGCCAGGGCTCATATGAGACCACTATACTCTCTCTGCTGCAGCGCTGGACTCCGTTGTCGGAGGATTATGCTGTGCGCCTTCCCTTGGACCCAGCAGTGCGCAAGGCGCTGAGCTGGTGGCTGCAGACAGTCAAGTTGTCTTCAGGAATGCCTCTGGTGACCCCAGAGTGGATTGTCGTCACGACGGACGCCTCTTTGTCGGGCTGGGGAGCCCACTGTTTGGGAAGGACAGCGCAGGGGCTCTGGTCTCCTGCAGAGGCAAAGTGGTCTATCAACCTCCTGGAACTCAGAGCCATTCGGTTGGCGCTTTTGGAGTTCATCCCGGTACTGGTCTTGAAGCCAGTACGGGTCCTGTCGGACAATGCCACGGCTGTGGCCTATGTCTACCGTCAGGGAGGTACCAAGAGCGCCCCTCTAGCCAAGGAGGCCATGAATCTATGCCAGTGGGCGGAAGCGAACCTGGAGCAGCTTTCAGCGGCCCACATTGCCGGGGTCACGAATGTCAAGGCGGTCTTTCTCAGTCGCCATACCTTGGAGCCCGGAGAGTGGCAACTATCTGCTCAGGCGTTCTTGGACATCACGAAGCGCTGGGGCCAGCCGAGCCTAGATCTGATGGCGTCATCGGCCAGTTACCAAGTGCCGCGCTTTTTCAGCAGAGGACGGGACCCTCGATCCCTGGGAGTAGATGCTCTTCTCCAACAGTGGCCGACACAAGAGCTCCTCTATGTGTTCCCGCCCTGGCCCATGTTGGGCAGGGTGCTAGACCGGGTGGCAAGCATCCCGGCAGGGTAATCCTGGTGGGTCCGGATTGGCCCAGACGTCCCTGGTATGCGGACTTGATCAGGCTCTCAGTCGACGATCCTCTGCGGCTGTCAGTGGAGCAGGGCCTGTTACATCAGGGTCCCGTGGTGATGGAGGATCCCTCCCCCTTTGGTCTTAAGGCCTGGCTATTGAGCGACAGCGTCTGAGGAAGAAGGGCTTCTCAGACAAGGTCATCGCCACTATGCTAAGAGCGAGGAAGCGCTCTACTTCTACTGCTTACGCCAGGGTTTGGCGTATCTTTGCAGCGTGGTGTGAAGCAGGCTCACTTTCTCCCTTCACTGCTCCAATTTCTTCAGTGTTGGCGTTCCTGCAAGAAGGTCTGGACAAAGGCCTGTCGCTCAGTTCCCTGAAAGTTCAGGTAGCGGCTCTGGCTTGCTTCAGGGGCCGCCTGAAGGGTGCTTCCCTGGCTTCGCAGCCAGATGTGGTGCGCTTTCTCAAGGGAGTTAATCACCTGCACCCTCCTCTGCACTCAGTGGTGCCTGCGTGGAATCTCAACCTGGTGCTAAGAGCATTGCAGAAGCCGCCTTTTGAACCCTTGTCGAGGGCATCTCTGAAAGACCTGACGTTGAAAGCAGTCTTTTTGGTGGCTACCTCTTCAGCCAGAAGAGTTTCCGAGCTCCAGGCACTCTCATGTTGAGAGCTTTTTCTGCAGTTCACTGAGGCAGGAGTGACTATTCGCACAGTGCCTTCCTTCCTGCCCAAGATTGTTTTTCGCTTCCATGTGATTCAGCAGCTCTGTCTCCCTTCCTTTCGTAGGGAGGTCTACCCAGAGGAATACTCTGCTCTCAATTTCTGGATGTGAGACGAGTCATCATCAGATACTTGGAAGTGACCAATGATTTCCGGAAATCGGATCATCTGTTTGTCCTGTTTCCAGGTCCTCGTAAGGGTCTGCAGGATTCTAAGCCTACAGTGGCAAGATAGGCAAGGAAGCCATTGCAGCGGCTTAGGTGGCCGCGGGGAAGGCCCATACCTTTGCCAGGCATTACCGCTTGACTGTGGCTGCTTGGGCGGAGGCCTGGTTTGGAGCTTCAGTGTTGCGGTCAGGGATTTCTATGTCCCGCCCTGGGTGAGTACTGCTTCGGTACATCCCACCAGTCTATGGATTGATCAGCTTGATGATATGGAAGGTAAAATTATGTATCATACCTGATAATTTTCTTTCCATTAATCATAGCTGATCAATCCATAGCCCCTCCCAGATATCTGTACTGTTTATATTCTGGTTGAATTTTAGGTTCAAGTTTAGCCTTCAGTTACTTCAGGAGGACTTCGTGTTCAAGTTCTTCTTTCACTTGGATTCTTCAAGAGTTGAGACGAGTTTGTGTTACAGTGAGCTGCTGCATTCTTCTCCCCTCCATTTTACGGGGCTGGATTGAGATTTAAATTCTGCCGGCACTCCCTCCCGCTGCGTGCGGCTGTAGGGCAGCTTTGTACCCCTCCCGCTTCGGCGGTGTTAGGGTCAGTCAGCTCCTCCCGCGGTTGCGGTTGCAGGATAAGCCAGATCCCCCCACATCGGCGGGTGTGGTGTCCCTCCCCCGCTCCGCGGGGATGAGCTGGACGGATTCCCCTCCCCCACTTGTGTGGGGATGAGCTGGGTTAATTCCCCTCCCCCGTTTCGGCGGTGGTGAGCTGGGCAGAGTGTCCCTTTGTGGGTGTAATTCTCTAAGTGCTGAGTCCTGCGGATGGAGCTTTGATATCGACATACTGAGGAGTTTCCGGCAGCACATGACCACATATAGGGAGGCAAAAGTTTGCTCTCTATCTCCACCTGCTGGTAGATGGACACAACCCACCAGTCTATGGATTGATCAGCTATGATTAATGGAAAGAAAATTATCAGGTATGATTATACATAATTTTACCTTACACCAAGACTCAAGTCACTTATTGAATTCCACTGTTTTGCGTAATATTTCCTCTCCCTTCCCCCACATAGGAATTTTCTTCAGAAAAAGTCTCAGTCCAAACCAAAGATTTCAGTCTCTGCCCAAGCTTCTGGAATGCTCTCTGTGCTGTAAACTTGCTATTGTTGTCCAGGTCATTTGTCCCTAGGTGAATTACATCATCAGCGTTAGAAGCCTCGCTCTCTTCGCGGATCACTTTCAGTATTTGGTCTGTACATCTTGTAGCTGAAGATCCTGGAAGACATTTCACTACGTTGGAACCCCTGAACTGTGCTTCTAAATTAATGCCTCTGATAATGGAGTCTCCGAGCAGTAAGAGTTTTCTGCTTTTCACAATTCTGTCATTAGTTGGGGGATGTTTCTGGGGTTGTGATATTTTCATTGCCTCTGGTTCTACCACAGTAGTTCTTTTCTCGCTATCGTAATGATACAACACTGCAAAAGAATTTGACAGGGACAAAGCTTGGAAGGGCGAGTGTTTCTGTGTCACAGATCTTAGTCTACCAGATCCTACTGTGACCCATCTATTCCTCTGATGTTTCATTCTCTGAGGCAGTGGTGGTAAATTAGCTGGGAAATGAGTAATCCTGGACGCTTCTTTAATTGTAGTTAATTTCTTCTTGAGTTTGTTGATCTCTTCTTTCCAGTCTGATATTTGGAGACAGATAGGACAAGCTCTAAGGTTCTAGATAGTCTGCTTTAGGATTAAAGCAGAACATATATTGCACTGAATGAAGGTCATAATGATGTGATTCACAAGTGTGAAAAGGTGAACTATGACAGGGAATAACAAGAATTAGGATTGACCAATTAAGTGTAATGAAGATACTTGCCCCTTGATTGCCCTATATAAAGGGAGTTTACCTAGGGGTGGGTGGGAGAGGGGTGGGACTAGGATACAGGTAACCTCATTTACCAATCAAACTAAGTTTGAAAATGCCCAGCGCAACTCGCAGCTCACAAGGTAAACTTAGGTTCTGGTACCCAGCTCAAAAAAAATCCCCCCCCCCCCCCTCCAGAGCTATGAGTCACCAGATGCTATGTAACCAAAATTGATTGAATTAAGTCTCTGGCAGTGTAGATTCAACACACAATTCTAATGAAAACAGACACCAGATTCAATGTCACCAGATTAGGTCACAGGTTTAAAACACTTGGCACAGGTTAAAACAGAGTTCCATGAAAACACCTTTAAGACAATTCCAACATAAAAAGATTAAATCACTAGCACAGATATTCACATCACAATTCTCTAAAATCCCTTTAAGACAATACCAGCATAAAAATATAAAATCACAAGGAACTTATTGTCAGGCTTCTTCCCTGGAAGCACTGGGTTGTGAGCCCTTGGACCACTACCGTGGAGCGGCAGTGGGCAGGCAAGGTCACCTTCAAAGCAGAGACGAGGCAAGGCTGGACTGGAACCCCGGACTGGAGTGCTGCACTGGAATACACAAGACTGGAACACACCGGACGGGTGCGCACTGGACTGGTACACACTGGAGTGGAGCCCACTGGACTGGAACATATGGGACCGAAACCCGCTGGACAGGAACACACTGGACCTGGGCTTCACCTACGCTTAGCCACCGTTCCCCGAGGGTTGAGCCCTCAGGTTCGGGCAGCCGGGAGGGCTTACAGGAAAACCGGAACTGGAACTAGCAAGCAGGAACAACAGGAATCAGGATACAGAAGTGCCCCCAGGCACCTAGGCGAAAGCAAGGCAGACAGGCAGGGAATGTCCGGGTTCCGGCAATAGGTCTGGCCACAGGCAGAGAATGTCCGGGTTCAGGCAGTAGTCGGGTCGGGCAGCAGGCAGCAAGTATCGGGGTTCAGGCAATGGTCAGGTCAAGTAGCAAGACTATGGCTGGAGCTCCAGTAGCAGAGTACTGTCAGCAGACAGGACTAGGGCTGAAGCTCCAGAAGCAAAGGAAAACACACACGGGAAAACCAGAAAGCTAAACACAAGAAAACTAGTAAAGCTGTACACAAGCTAACATGAAAGCTATGCCCAAGCTACTAGTAACAAGCTAGAAACTCGCACTGAGCTGGACAAGGTAGCAGTGCACAGAGCACTCTAACATACCAGGGACCTTAGATGATGCAAAGGCTGCAGTCTCTAAGTGATTAATAAAGCACTTCAACACCTGAGGAGCAGCTGCAGCCATCAGTAAGCAACTACGGAGGCTATCCAGGCTCAAACAAGAGAGACAAGTCCGGCAGCCTGGCAGAACTGGACCGGACTGGGCTAAAGTCTGGAATGGGTAGGAACAGCAAGACAAACTATGGAAGCCACTGGCTCTGGCCACCAGTAGGTGAGAGGAGCACAATCCAAGGAGCAGGCAGAACGCACACAGAACATAGAGAGACTTAGAATACCTAGGTGCAGCACAGAGGAGCAAACAGAGCCAGGCTGGAGACAGAGGTACAGCTAACTCAGGCAGCACCCCCAGGTGTAGTAGAGTGGAGTAATTAGAGCCATGCTGGAAGCAGCCAGCACACATAAGAAAAACTACTCCAGAAAGGATAGGCAGAAGCCAGCTTAGAAGCTGACCACCAGAAATAAGGTTAGTCTGAGGGTGGTCACGGTCACAGACGTGACACTTATAGAGGTCAGACCCTCTGCAAGTGAAAGGACAGGTTTTTTTTTTTTGTTTGTTTCTTGTGTTAATAGGATAGAATAAAAAGGGGGTGAAATAGAATAAAGGAGTCAATAGTTTATCAGGAAGATATTAAGAGATATTAAGAGCAGGACACAGGTAACCTCAGTTACCAATTAAACCAAGTCTGAAAATGCCCAGTGCAGCTCCCAGCTCACAAGGTAAACTTAGGTTCAGGAAGTATTTTTTCACGTAGAGAGTGGTGGATACTTGGAATGCCCTCCTGCGGGAGGTGGTGGAGATGAAAACGTTAATGGAATTCAAATATGCGTAGGATAAACATAGAGGAATTCTGTTCAGAAGGAAGGGATCCTCAGAAGCTTAGCGGAGATTGGGTGGCAGAGCCGGTGGTGGGAGGCGGGGCTAGTGCTGTGCAGACTTCTACGGTCTGTGCCCTGAAAATGACAGATACAAATCAAGGTCAGGTATACACAAAGTAGCACATATGAGTTTATCTTGTTGGGCAGACTGGATGGACTATGCGGGTCTTTCTCTGCCGTCATCTACTATGTTACTATCAGGCTTATTTTCGAAAGTGATTGCCGGCGATCTTCCGACAAATCTGGAAATGGCCAGCAATCTCTCAAAAGTGGCAAAATCGGTATAATCGAAAGCTGCTTTTTTGACACCATTGCCGCTTTCACGTTGCTGAGCCGGCGAAAGTTCAAGGGGTTGTGTCGGCGGCGTAGTGAAGGCGGGACATGGGCGGGCATGGTCGTGGCTACCAGATGGCCGGCTTTCGCGGATAATGGGGGGAAAAAAAGCTACGTTAATCAGTATTTCATTGGGTTTACTTGGTCCTTTTATTTTCACGACCAAGCCTCAAAAAGGTGCCCCAACTCACCAGATGACCACCGGAGGGAATGGGGGATGACCTCATACTCTCCCAGTAGTCACCAACCCCCTCCCACACTAAAAAAATAAAAATAAAAACCTTTTTTTGCCATCTTCTATGCGAGCCTCAAATGTCTAACCCAGCTCCCTGACAGCAGTATGCAAGTCCCTGGAGCAGTTTTTAATGGGTGCAGTGCACTTCAGGCAGGCAGACCCAGGTCCATTCCCCCCCCCCCCCCCCCCCCCACTACCTGTTACACTTGTGTTGCTAAGTGTTGAGCCCTCCAACCCCCCCCCCCCCCAAAAAAAAAAAACCAACTGTACCCACATGTAGGTGCCCCCTTCACCCATAAGGGCTAATGGTGTAGAGTTGTGGGGAGTGGGTTTGGGGGGATTTGGGGGGCTCAGCACACAAGGTAAGGGAACTATGCATATGGGAGCTATTTGTGTATTTTTTTAAAAATTTTTAGAAGTGCCCCCTAGGGTGCCTGGTTGGTGTCCTGGCATGTGAGGGGGACCAGTGCACTACAAATGCTGGCTCCTCCCATGACCAAATGCCTTGGATTTCGCCGGGTTTGAGATGGCCAGCATTTTTTTCCATTATCGCTGAAAAACAAAACCGGCGATCTCAAACCTGGCGAACTCTGGCATTTGGCTGGGCCAAACCGTATTATCGAAAGAAAAGATGGTCGGCCATCTTTTTCGATAATAAGGTTCCGGCCAGCTGTTGCGTCGCCGCTAAAATAGATCGCCGGCGCCGTTCAATTATGCCCCTCCACGAGGCATATTTTCAAAGCCTATGGAACTTTGGAAGGCTAAGTGCTTTGAAAATGAGCCCCTGTGTTACCCAGCTCAAAACAATATTGCCCCTCCTCCAGAGCTATGAGTCACCAGATGGTATGTAACCAACATTGATTGAATTGCGTCTCTGGCAGTGTAGATTCAACACACAATTCTAATGAAAACAGACACCAGATTCAATGTCACCAGATTAAGTCACAGGTTTAAAACACTTGGCACAAGTTAAAACACAGTTCCAATGAAAACACCTTAAAGACAATTCCAGGATAAAATGATTAAATCACTATCATAGATATTCACATCACAATTCTCTAAAATCTCTTTAAAACAATACCAGCATAAAAATATAAAATCACAGTGCAATATAGGCAATAGGATAGAGACAGATAAGGAACTGATAGAGGTCAGACCCTCTGCAAGTGAAAGGACAGATTTTTTTTTGTTTTTTTTTTGTTTTTTGTCTATATGCGAATGCCAGGAGCCTAAGAAATAAGATGGGAGAGGTAGAATGTATTGCACTAAATGAAAAATTAGATATAATAGGCATCTCTGAGACTTGGTGGAAGGAGGATAACCAGTGGGATACTGTCATACCTGGGTACAAATTATTTTGTAGTGATAGGGTGGATCGAATTGGTGGAGCGGTAGCATTGTATATTAAGGAGAGCCATGAATCAAATAGATTGAATATTCTGCAGGAAACAAAACACATCTTGGAATCACTGTGAATTGAAATTCCATGTGTAAAGGGGAAAAGGATAGTGATAGGAGTGTACTACTGTTCGCCTGGCCAAGATGAACAGATGGATGCAGAAATGTTAGAAGAAATTAGGGACGCAAACAAACTGGGCAACACAATAATAATGGGTGATTTCAATTACCCCGATATTGACTGTGTAAATGTAACATCAGGGCATGCTAGGGAGGTAAAGTTCCTTGACGAAATCAAGGACTGCTTTATGGAGCAGCTGATACAGCAACCAAGAGAAGGAAAATTTCTAGACCTAGTCCGTAGTGGAGCACATGAACTCGTCCGGGAGGTAATGGTGCTGGGGCCGCTTGATAACAGTGATCATAATGTGATTGGATTTGATATTAGCTTTGAAGTAAGTATACATAGGAAATCCAGTACATTAGCATTTAACTTTAAAAAAGGAGATTATGATAAAATGAGAAGAACAGTGAAAAAAAACTTAGAAGAACAGCTGCGATGGTAAAAAATTTACATCAGGCGTGGATGCTGTTCAAAACAACCATCCTGGAAGCCGAGGCCAAATATATTCCGCGTATTAAAAAAGGAGGACGGAAGACCAAATGAAAGCCAGCATGTTTAAAAAGTGAGATGAAGGAAGCTATTAGAGCTAAAAAAAAAAATCCTTCAGAAAATGGAAGAATGAACCAACTGAAAATAATAAGAAACAGCTTAAGGAATGTCAGTCAAATGCAAAGCTGATAAGGAAGGCTAAGAGGGACTTTGAAAAAGAGATTGCGTTGGAGGCAAAAACACATTGTAGAATTTTTTTTAGGTATATTAAAAGGAAGAAGCTGGCGAAAGAAATGGTTGGATCGCTAGATGACCAAGGGGTAAAAGGGGCGATCATAAGTACATAAGTATTGCCATACTGGGAAAGACCAAAGGTCCATTAAGCTCAGCATCCAATCCAGGTCACAAATTCCTGGCCAAAAGACCCCCAAAAAAGTACAAAACATTTTATACTGCTTACCCCTGAAATAGTGGATTTTCCCCAACTCCATTTAATAATGGTCTATGGACTTTTCCTTTAGGAAGCCGTCCAAACCTTTTTAAAACTCCGCTAAGCTAACCGCCTTTACCACATTCTCTGGCAACGAATTCCAGAGTTTAATTACACATTGAGTGAAAAAACATTTTCTCCGATTTGTTTTAAATTTACAACATTGTAGCTTCATCGCATGCCCCCTAGTCCTAGTATTTTTGGAAAGCGTAAACAGAAGCTTCACATCAACCCGTTCAACTCCACTCATTATTTTATAGACCTCTATCATATCTCCCCTCAGCTGCCTTTTCTCCAAGCTGAAGAGCCCTAGCCGCTTTAGCCTTTCCTCATAGGGAAGTTGTCCCATCCCCTTTATCATTTTCGTCGCCCTTCTCTGCACCTTTTCTAATTCCACTATATCTTTTTTGAGATGCGGTGACCAGAATTGAACACGATATTCGAGGTGCGGTCGCACCATGGAGCGATACAAAGGCATTATAACATCCTCATTTTTGTTTTCCATTCCTTTCCTAATAATACCTAACATTCTAGTTGCTTTCTTAGCCGCAGCAGCACACTGAGCAGAAGGTTTCACCGTATCATCAACGACGACACCTAGATCCCTTTCTTGGTCCGTGACTCCTAACATGGAACCTTGCATGACGTAGCTATAATTCGGGTTCCTCTTTCCCACATGCATCACTTTGCACTTGCTCACATTAAACGTCATCTGCCATTTAGACGCCCAGTCTCCCAGTCTCATAAGGTCCTCTTGTAATTTTTCACAATCCTCCTGAGATTTAATGACTACTGCTACTATTTAGCATTTCTATAGCGCTACAAGGCATACGCAGCGCTGCACAAGATTTAATGACTTTGAATTACTTTGTGTCATCAGCAAATTTAATTTCCTCACTAGTTACTCCCATCTCTATTAGAGGTCATTTATAAATATGTTAAAAAACATCGGTCCAAGCACAGACCCCTGGGGAACCCTCATCTCGAAAAAGATAGTGAAAGTAGAAAAGGGGATGTGACAGCTTCCCTATGAGGAAAGGCTAAAGTGGCTAGGGCTCTTCAGTTTGGAGAAAAGGTGGCTGAGGAAAGATATGATAGAGGTCTATAAAATAATGAGTGGACTTGAACGCGTAGACGTGAAGCGTCTGTTTATTCTTTCCAAAAATACTAGGACTAGGGGACATGTGATGAAGCTACAAAGTAGTAAATTTAAAACCAATTGGAGAAAATGTTTTTTCACTCAATGTGTAATTAAACTCTGGAATTCGTTGCCAGAGAATGTGGTAAAGGCGGTTAGCTTAGTGGGGTTTAAATGGCTTCTTAAAGGAAAAGTCCATAGACCATTATTAAATTGGACTTGGGGAAAATCCACTATTTCTGGGGTAAGCAGTATAAAATGTTTTGTACTTTTTTGGGATCTTGCCAGGTATTTGTGACCTGGATTGGCCACTGTTGGAAACAGGATGCTGGGCTTGATGGACCTTTGGTCTGTCCCAGTATGGCAATACTTATGTACTTAATTACACTGAAGGCCAACCCCCACCCCCCACCCCCCCGCAAAAAACACCTGATAATGGGCACTCTAACTTCCAGCAGACTTAGTACCATTTCCACCTTCCAGAATTGAAGGAATACCTTTGGGGGCACCTTTTTGACTTGAATGAGGAGGTGGAAAGGATTGTGAGCAACTGGATGATGAAGACATGCACTTCTTTTGTAAAGGCTGTCAAAAATTTGTTCATTCTTGGCACAAATGTGTGGTGATTGGTGGTGAATATGTAGAAAAGAAAATACAAGTAATAAAAGAGCAAGTTTCAATCATTACATACAATATCTTCATTTAAACAAAAGTTATGGACATGGAGGCATTACTTTTCGTTTAACCCTCATATAACCAGCCTTAACGCTCTTAGAAATTAGTCATTTCTTTTTTGAATTACTCAGGGTGTTTTATTTTCTAGTATTACCATTGCAACTTTATTTGCTCAACGCTCAAATATGTTCTTCTATTTTAGGCTGTAGACTTTTATAGAAACTTGATCCTGGGGTTACAGCAGACTGGTGAGGTAACAGCTCCAGAAAAAAAGAGGCACTGAAGAGCAGGTATGTTGTAGACTTGATCTCAGACTTGTGTTTTATTGATAGATTGTACATTTTACGTTTTGAACCGTTAATTTATAAAATGAATATAACATAGAACCCTTCAATATAAGGATCAATGTAACCATTACAATTCATAATGGCATACATTCCAAACTGTCTCATTTTCATTTTATGTCTTTTCCTTTCCTTATCCCAGTTCCAATTATAGTTATAATCACAAGTACAGCAACCTTCTCCCCCCCCCCCCCCCCCCAATTAACACTCTTCCACCATTTCTTGACAAGTTTGACGTCCTGTTTGTTTGTTTGTTTTTTTTTTTTTAACATAAGAATAACCATTCTGGGTCACAGCAATGGTCCCTCTAGCCTAGTATCCTGCCTCCAATAGTGGCCAATCCAGGTCACAAGTACCTGGCAGAAACCCAAATAATAGCAACATTCCATGCTACCAATCCCAGGGCAAGCAGTGGCTTCCTTATGTCTGTCTCAATTGCAGACTATGGACTTTTCCTCCAGGATCTTGTCCAAATGTTTTTTAAACCCAGATACGCTAACCACTGTTACCAAAGAGTTCCAGAACTTAACTATTTGTTGAGTGAAAAAATATTTCCTCATTTTTATTTTAAAAGTATTTCCATGTAGCTTTCTTGTACTTTTTGAAAGAGTAAAAAAATCGAATCACTTCTATTTGTTCTACCCCACTCAGGATTTTGTAGACTTCAATCATATCTCCCTTCATCCATCTCTTTTCCAAGTTTAAGATCCCTAACCTCTTTAGCCTTTCCTCATATGAGAGAAGTTCCATCGCCTTTATCATTTCGGTTGTTCTTCTTTGAGCCTTTTCTAATTCTGATATATATTTTTTGAGATACATCAACCCTCAGGAAGCCACATCCCATCCCTTTCCATGAGCATTAATATTCTGCATGGACATTGTCATCACAGATCCAGTTGGTTTAATATGTTACATGCCCTAACCGAAGGGGACTGCAATTAACAGTCCCAGACTACCAAGAATTATTTGTTTCCTTTGAGAGTTAACTTAGCATCCTGTAACTCCATCATAAGAAGAGACTGCAGTTTATTTCACCAGTATCAAATGGATGGTGTCTCTACTTGTACCCAATATTGGAGAAAGGTCTTCAAGCCTACAACTCACACCTTCTGAAAGAAGGGCATTCCCCCTTACTTAAAAAAAACAAATTTTTCAGGTTGCCTCAAAATTAGGTCTATCAGCTTTACTGTTTGGCTCATGATTTTGTTTACATATTGAACTATGGCTCTCTAAAAAATTTTTAACTTCCGTACAATTCCACAAAGCAGGAGCAAGATTTCCTTCTGCAGTTCCACATTTTATGCACATTGAGGTGACCATATAGCCAGAGAGATATGCCTAGCATTGTGCAAAGTCAGCTCCTGTTAAAATTCGAAATCTACACTGTCTCCGTTCTGCAGTGCAAACAGATTTAGATATTGCCCTAAGCAGCCTCATGGGCCCCCAGGACAGTACTCCATTTCTCCAACATGAGATCCTTTTAGGGGTATACCTTTCCAAGCAGATTGTGAAAGTGAGAAACCTAGAAACTATTTTCATTGTCCACACCAGAGAGCTAAGAACTCCTGCCAAAATTGATATGACTCCCCAGAGTGGGCAGGGAAGAAAGATGTTTAATCACTGGAGCAGGCCATTCCCTGTTCAGGTCTTAGGTGTCATTTTTGATGATACTCTAGCTTTCTGTTCGTATATCTCCAAAGTCATATGAAAATGCTTTATTCTGTCTGCCAATTATTTATCACCTGATCACTTTGTGCTCTTATCCTCTCACTTGTACTTTCTGGACTTGACTATTGTAACGCAGTACTACAAGGTAACCAACTTTTGCAATTGGTCCAGAATGCGGTCATTCACATCTTGAGTGGAGCAAGACACTTTGACCATGTTACACTACTCCTCCGCGAAGAGTACTGGTTGCCTGTTTCATCTAGACTCTCTTACTTTTCCTGGTCCATAAGATCTTGCAATCTGGTCAACCTCTTTATTTATCTCAGTACCTGATCTCCTGTAACCCCCCTAGGACACACCATTCCTTACAGAACCACTTATTACAAGTTCCTCCTTTGCACCATATGCTCGCAAATATTTAATGTGATGGGTCCCCTTCTTTGGACCACATTACCCCTGGCCCTTTGTTTGGAATCCTCCCTGTCCATTTTTATGGCCCGACCTAAGGCCCATTTATTTGCTGTTTCTTTCAACTCCTGCCCTACTTCGCTGACTGCTTGCTTGGACAAGACCACCTCTACTACTCTGTCATACCTTTTTTCAGCCGTGGTTGTCTTTTATCTTCGCTTTCCTGTCCCCATTGTAGTTTCTTTTCATTTACTATTAATAGTTTTATATTATAAACCGTCTTGATGGAGTATTCTTTGGGGTGGTATATCAAGTGTTAATAAACTTAAAAAAAAAACCCAACTAAAATTGATAGTAAGAATAATAGTTTCCTGGTGCCATGTCTACTATTTCTTGAATCTCAGCCAGATTTTTAATTTTCTCGTCAGGATGTATAAGATGGTCCAACAGACAAACCCCTTTTGCCTACCATTTACTAAAGATTTATTATGTTGTCCTTGTGTAAAAGCTCCTTTGCCTCTATTAGGAAAAAATACACGAATCATGGTGTTTTGCACCCAAAGCCTGAATATTGCACCAGATAGCTTTCATAAACTGTAAGCTTTCTTGGAAGATCCCCAGTGGGGCACGGAGGAGGTAATTGAGGTAGAAAGGCAAGAAGTATGTTTGTTCTAAGGATAAAATTGTATAATCCTGTCTCGCCAAGAGACAATTTTGCAGATGTTGTTTAAGATCCACTAACCCCAACCTGCCTTGTTGGTTTCTTTCCCCTTTCCCACCCCCCTGCAAAATATAGTCAAGTCTTTCCTCAAATGTTTTAAGGGCAGCAGCTGTAGGACATAAAGCCATTTTGGAAACAGTATCATGTGATACAAACAAATTCAGCCACACAACAAAAGAGGAAATAACTCCATTGCCCTGTCACCTCAAGTAAGTTTTGCGCATTAACCAGATAGAGATGGAAAGCGTCTGAAGGAAGATATATATCCCCGAATAATGGAATTCTGCACCCGCCCACTTTAGGGGAAAGAGGCCTCTACAAGTGGTCCAGAGATTGGCATCTGTCGCTATAGCCTCAGATTTGTTAAAGTTTAGATTAAAGCCTGAAATTTCCCCATATTCCCTAAATCTCTCCATAAAATTAGGCAGTGAGGCCTGGAGGTCACTGTTATGGACCAAGAGATCATCTGCGAACAAAGCCAGCTGAAAGTATGAACACCAGTAGGGACTCCCTTAATGTAATGTCTGGATTAGAATTAATTTCCTGGAGCAATGGGTCCAGTGAGAGCACAAAGAGAAGGGGGGGGGGGGGGAAGAGGGCAACCCTGCCAAGTAACACAACTGATTTCAGATGGATCAGAGAGATGTCCATTGACCCATACATCTGCTTGTGGAGTTCATATAATGTTTGAACCACTTAGTGAAAAAGAGACCAAGCTGATATTTGTCTAGAATACCTTGAAGAAACTTCCAATCAGCATGAATGAAGACTTTTTCTGCATCAAAACTAATTATCAGTGAGGACATCCTCTGTCTATGTGCATGTCCTAACAAAAGCAGAATACTTTGTGTGTTTTTAGTGGGATATCTGTCGTGCACAAACCCTGATTGTGATTCCGTAATCAGAGCTGGAAGAAATAGACAACCTGTACAACTTGGTTTCGTAGTTTAATATTGGCTGGTATGATTCTGGGATAACCCAGACATGCAAAGTCACATGTATTTGGCATGTGACCCTTAGATTTGTGCCCCTTATCACGCTCGCACGCATTCTGGCTCCTGGCCAATGTTCCTTTTAGGCTGCTCGGCCATGCAGCAGTTCTCCACTGCTGCGCAGCATGGGCACTGGGATGTTCGCCACCTCCCTCCCTCCCAGCACCACTGTTGCTGCTGCTGTTGCTTCTCTAGGCAAGCAGCAGTGGTGCAAAAGAAGCTACACTTACTGTGGGGCTGTACTCTCCATATGCATGGCTGCCGATCCTGCCCCCTTGGATATCACTTCCTGTTCCTTGGCTTAGCTGGCAGCTGTGCCAACAGAGATTCTGGTTCCGTGGTGGGTGTAGCTTCTTTTGCTGCCACTGCTGCTCATCTAGAGATGCAACAGCAGTAGAGGTGTCGGGGCTGGAGGGGGGAACAGAGAGGGTTCAGAGGCTGGATTGAGGGGAACAGAGGGTTCAGAGGCTGGATGAAAGATGTAGGTAGAGAAGGAGGGCAGAGGCTGGATGGGAGGGGAGGACAAGAGAGGAGGAGGAATAAGGGAAGAAACTGAACGAGAAGTGCTGCTGGACGGGGTGAAAATATAGATGCAGAGATGGGAAATGCTCAACATGGTAGGAAATTAGGGGCAGAGAGACAGAGCAGAGTTGAATGATGGACATGGATAGAGAAGAAATGCCAAATGGACCAGGAGACCTGGCAAAAAAGCAGAAATCAGAGAGTGGGACCAACACGATTAGAAAAATAAAATGAGCAGACAAGGTAGAAAAATTAATTTTATTTTTTATTTATTGTTTAAAATATTTTAGTTTTTGTAATGTATATATTCCAGAACTGGTGTTAGACCTGGCTAGGGCCCACAAGAAAAACCTCACTCATTGGCCTTCAATCTCCAGCATAGTGGTGGTAAATCTCTAGCTTTGGGATTGGCCACCCCTGGTGTCTCTTTTAATTGGGTCACATTCCAGCTTTGATGAAACAATTATATGATCTAGTTGCAGAGAGTCTGGCAAGGTACTACACTTTTCTTGTTTAAAATTCAGTTGAAACCGACAATTCTTTCAGTCGCCTCTATATCTGTATAACTACTTATATCATTCTAAGGACTGCTTTCATGGTTTTCCAAAAACAGAACAGTGTCACAACTGTGAGGAATGATCCAGAGTAGTGAGCCCTTGGGCCGCTGCCAGAAACCGGCAGCAGCAGGTTAACCACTCAACAGGAAGTGAGACTAAACAGAGAGCCTGGTACAAGATTCATGTTATGATTGGGGTCTGAACCCCTCTCAAACTTACCTCTTTCCTGGGGGTCAGCTTCTTAGCTGGCTTCTGTTTCTTTTCTCTGTCCTTTCTGAGCTGGCTCTGTCTCTCTGTGCTGGCAGCTTCCAGCAGCATGGCTCTAATTGTTTCACTACACTGCACCTGTGGGTATGTTGCCTGAGTTGCTCTACCTCTCTTTGGGTGTACTGGCTTCAAGTGTTTCACAGTTTTGCATTGGTGTGGGTTGGGCCTCTCTGGGTCAGTGTGCTTTTGCCTAGGTCTAGGGAGTGTGACATCATCAGGGAGGGCCTGATAAGGAAGTGGTCTTGTTTCCTTCAGGGCCTTTGCAACGGTGGTGTTTGCTTTAGGTAGGGTGGTGCAGTGTGCACTTCTGACGTTGTGTCTAGTTTCCCTGCTTGCTTTTGCTAAGGTCCAGGTTAGTGTTAGTGCAGTGTGCACTGGTGACTGTGTGTTTAGCTTTCCTGTTTTTCCCTTATGGTTCCCCTGCTTTTGGTTTTGGAAGCATTGCTGTGTGTGTGTAGGGCTTTGGAAGCTCTGTTGCTGATAGAAGTACTTCAGGGTTTGGTGTTAGGAACACTGCAGAGTTTGCTGTTAGAAGTACTTCTGGTGTTTGTGCTATTGGGAGCATTGCAGTCTTTGCTGTTGGTGTTTGGTGCTTTAGAAGCACTTTTGGCTTATGTGTTAGCTTCCCTCCTTGTGGCTCCCCTGTCTTCCCTTTTAGTGCTAGGAGCTCTTCTGGTTGCTTGCCAGAGTAGTGCTTAGGAAGCACCTTGTTAGTTGTATCTAGCTGGCTAGAGCAGTGCTTAGGTAGCTGGTTAGTTCTGTGTTTAGCTTATTAGTGTAAAGCTCTGCTTGTAGCTTGGTGCTTAGTAGCACCTGTGTTAGCTTTGTGTTTAGTTCCCTGCTCTGTTAGTTTAGGGCTTAGGAAGTCCCTTTCTTGAGCAGGGATTAGGAGCTCCTGTTTAGTATAGGGCTTAGGAAGTCCTTTTGTCAGTTTACGGTTAGGAACACTCCTGCTGGTTTAGGGCTTGGGAGCACGTAGATCAGTTTAGGGTTAGGAGCACTTCTGTTTCCAGTCCTGGTCCCTATGTCATCCGGTATCCAGTAAGTCCTGTCGGCTACTCGAACCCAGGAGCTCAACTCTTGGGGGGCTTAGTAGCTAAGTACAGGTGAAGCTGTTGGACCAGTCCAGTGTGCTCCAGTCCCGTGTTCCGGTCCTGTGTCCTCCAGTCCGGGGGACCAGTCCAGGGTGTTCCAGTCTGGTGTGCTCCAGTCCAGTGTGTTCCGGTCCGGTGTGTGTTCCAGTCCTGTGTCCTCCAGTCCGGGGGATTCCAGTCCATGTGTTCCGGTTCGCTGGGCAGTGCCTGCAGTCCCTGCCGGTGTGCTTACCCAGTGTTGGTTGGTGGGTTTTGCCTGCTGCTGTCGCTCCTCGTCAGCAGCCCAAGGGCTCACGTTTGCTCCAGAGCCCAGTCCCGCGGGCTCTGAACCCGAGAACCTGACAGATTGCAAAGGCCATGAGCCCGGCAAGAACCCCCGCCCAGCTGACCCAGCTGGGGTCCAGCTCCATCGTTGTTCTTGATCCTTCTATGACTCTTCGTCAGTATCGTGGGAAACTGTTGTCTCATCCTGTTTTGAAGAAGACCCCTGAAGCGGCAGCTGAGAGAAAACGTGTCCGGTGGCTTGGAATCGCTGAAAACCCAGTTTCAGATATGGACCCTTTCATCATGCTCTCAGAGTATCGCTGCAGCCTTGTCCTGAATCCAGCTTTGTGGGATACTCCGGAAGCTGTCGCTGAGAGAAGACGTCTTGGGAATGCCACGCTCTGGGCCCAGCAGGGGTCCAGTCCCGTTCAAGCAGTGCGCCCAGACAAGCCTCTGAATCCAGTCCGAGCAGCGCGTTCAGCCAAGCTTCAGAGTCCAGTCCGAGGGACGCTGCTGACCGAGCCTCCGATGCCAGTTCAAGTGGCGCTTCCACTCAAGCCTCCGAGTCCAGTCCGAGGGATGCTTCTGACCGAGCCTCCGAGTCCAGTCCAAGCAGCGCTTCTAGTCAAGTCTCTGCATCCAGTTCAAGTGGCGCTGTCTACTGAGTCTCCTAGTACCAGTTTGGATCCCAGTTCCAACCCCATTTTTGATCTGGATCCGTTTCTGACACTCCAGGATTACCGGGTTGCACTTTTGTCTGATCTAGCCCTGAAGAATACTCCTGAAGCTGCAGCAGAAAGAAGGCGTGTCTCCTGGCTTGGGTTCGAAGAAAACCAGTTTCTGCTATTGATCCTTCTACCAAGCTGTTCTTTTACCGCTTCCAACTCCTCTCGGAGCCAACCCTGCGGGATACTCCTGAAGCCCAAGCTGAAAGAAGGTGGCTTCCTGATTTTTCCCGACAAACTTCTGAGTCCAGCCTGAAGGGCTTTGTCTGCCAAGCTTCTGAGTCCACACTGAGTTCCAGCCCAGTGCCTGAGTCTGTTTTGAGTTCCAGCCCAGATGCTGAGTCCGGAGCGAGTTGCAGCAGTGACAGCCAAGATGCTGAGTCCAGAGCGAGTTGCAGCAGTGACAGCCAAGATGCTGAGTCCAGAGCGAGTTGCAGCAGGAGCAGCCAAGATGCTGAGTCTGGATCGAGTTGCAGTTCCAGTCAAGATGCTGAGTCTGGAGCGAGTTGTAGTTCCAGTCAAGATACTGAGTCTGGAGTGAGTTGCAGCATTGGCAGTCAGGATGCTGAGTCTGGATCGAGTTGTAGTTCCAGTCAAGATGCTGAGGCTGGATCAAGTTGTAGTTCCAGTCAAGATGCTGAGGCTGGATCGAGTTGCAGTTCCAGTCAAGGTGCTGAGTCTGGATTGAGTTGTAGTTCCAGTCAAGATGCTGAGGCTGGATCGGGTTGTAGTTCCAGTCAAGATGCTGAGTCTGGAGTGAGTTGCAGCATTAGCAGTCAAGATGCTGAGTCTGGATCGAGTTGCAGTTCCAGTCAAGATGCTGAGTCTGGATCGAGTTGCAGTTCCAGTCAAGATGCTGAGTCTGGATCTAGTTGTAGTTCCAGTCAAGATGCTGAGTCTGGAGTGAGTTGCAGCATTGGCAGTCAAGATGCTGAGTCTGGATCGAGTTGTAGTTCCAGTCAAGAGGCTGAGGCTGGAGTGAGTTGTAGTTCCAGTCAAGATGCTGAGTCTGGATCGAGTTGCAGTCCCAGCCGGGATGCTGAGTCTACACCGAGTGATGAGTCCATGATGAGTGCTGAGTCTGCACCGAGTGCAGAGGCCAGCCGAGATACTGAGTCCACGATGAGTGCTGAGTCTACACCGAGTGCAGAGCCCAGCCAAGATGACGAGTCCACGATGAGTGCTGAGTCTGCACCGAGTGCAGAGTTCAGCCGAGATGCCGAATCAGAATTGAGTTACAGTCCCAGGCAAGATGCTGAGTCCGGGTTAAGTTGGAGTTCCAGTCCCAGGCAAGATGCTGAGTCTGGGTCAAGTTGCAGTCCCGGCCAAGATGTTGAGTCCGGTGAGAGTTGGAGTTCCAGTTCCAGGCAAGATGCAGAGTCCGGGTCAAGTTACAGTCCTGGCCAAGATGCTGAGTCCGGTGAGAGTTGCGGTCCCAGCCAAGATGCTGAGTCCGGGTCAAGTTGGATTTCCAGTCCCAGGCAAGATGCTGAGTCTGGGTCAAGTTGGAGTTCCAGTCCCAGGCAAGATGCTGAGTCTGGGTCAAGTTGCAGTTCCGGCCAAGATGCTGAGTCCGGAGCAAGTCCCAGTGCCAGCCGAGATGCTGAGTCTACGTTGAGTACCGAGTCCAGCCAAGAGGCTGAGTCCGAATTGAGTGGCAGTTCCGGCCAAGAGGCTGAGGCCGGATCAGATTGCAGTCTCAGGCAAGATGCTGAGTCTACTCTGAGTTCCCACTTCAACCAAGACGTTGAACCCCTCCTGAGTTCCAGCTCCAGCCAAGAGGCAAGGTCCAGTCTGAAGTCCTGTTCGAGTTCCTGTCCGGCTTTAGATTCCAGGATGGGTGTGGGCTCTAGCCCAGTTCTGGCTGCTACAGTGGAGTGCCAGGAAGTCAAGGAAGTTGTGGATTCCTTCAAGAGATGGTTCCTGTTGAATAGGACTCCACTTGGTGCATCCAAGACTCTGATCCTGCCTAGCAGCCGTACTAAAGAGCCTCGTGGCGGCCAAAGCCACTCTGGTTTCCAAGTTCCAGATGTACTAGTTACTTCCTGCCCAGCCATCCAGATTTATGTTGTGAAACCCATTGGGAGATTTCATCACAGCTACCCATGGAGACCTAAATTGTCTTTTGAGACCTGGAGCTCCTGTGGGGACACGGGAGCCTTGAGGGGGAGGTGCTGTTATGATTGGGTCTGAACCCCTCTCAAACTTACCTCTTTCCTGGGGGTCAGCTTCTTAGCTGGCTTCTGTTTCTTTTCTCTGTCCTTTCTGAGCTGGCTCTGTCTCTCTGTGCTGGCAGCTTCCAGCAGCATGGCTCTAATTGTTTCACTACACTGCACCTGTGGGTATGTTGCCTGAGTTGCTCTACCTCTCTTTGGGTGTACTGGCTTCAAGTGTTTCACAGTTTTGCATTGGTGTGGGTTGGGCCTCTCTGGGTCAGTGTGCTTTTGCCTAGGTCTAGGGAGTGTGACATCATCAGGGAGGGCCTTGATAAGGAAGTGGTCTTGTTTCCTTCAGGGCCTTTGCAACGGTGGTGTTTGCTTTAGGTAGGGTGGTGCAGTGTGCACTTCTGACGTTGTGTCTAGTTTCCCTGCTTGCTTTTGCTAAGGTCCAGGTTAGTGTTAGTGCAGTGTGCACTGGTGACTGTGTGTTTAGCTTTCCTGTTTTTCCCTTATGGTTCCCCTGCTTTTGGTTTTGGAAGCATTGCTGTGTGTGTGTAGGGCTTTGGAAGCTCTGTTGCTGATAGAAGTACTTCAGGGTTTGGTGTTAGGAACACTGCAGAGTTTGCTGTTAGAAGTACTTCTGGTGTTTGTGCTATTGGGAGCATTGCAGTCTTTGCTGTTGGTGTTTGGTGCTTTAGAAGCACTTTTGGCTTATGTGTTAGCTTCCCTCCTTGTGGCTCCCCTGTCTTCCCTTTTAGTGCTAGGAGCTCTTCTGGTTGCTTGCCAGAGTAGTGCTTAGGAAGCACCTTGTTAGTTGTATCTAGCTGGCTAGAGCAGTGCTTAGGTAGCTGGTTAGTTCTGTGTTTAGCTTATTAGTGTAAAGCTCTGCTTGTAGCTTGGTGCTTAGTAGCACCTGTGTTAGCTTTGTGTTTAGTTCCCTGCTCTGTTAGTTTAGGGCTTAGGAAGTCCCTTTCTTGAGCAGGGATTAGGAGCTCCTGTTTAGTATAGGGCTTAGGAAGTCCTTTTGTCAGTTTACGGTTAGGAACACTCCTGCTGGTTTAGGGCTTGGGAGCACGTAGATCAGTTTAGGGTTAGGAGCACTTCTGTTTCCAGTCCTGGTCCCTATGTCATCCGGTATCCAGTAAGTCCTGTCGGCTACTCGAACCCAGGAGCTCAACTCTTGGGGGGCTTAGTAGCTAAGTACAGGTGAAGCTGTTGGACCAGTCCAGTGTGCTCCAGTCCCGTGTTCCGGTCCTGTGTCCTCCAGTCCGGGGGACCAGTCCAGGGTGTTCCAGTCTGGTGTGCTCCAGTCCAGTGTGTTCCGGTCCGGTGTGTGTTCCAGTCCTGTGTCCTCCAGTCCGGGGGATTCCAGTCCATGTGTTCTGGTTCGCTGGGCAGTGCCTGCAGTCCCTGCCGGTGTGCTTACCCAGTGTTGGTTGGTGGGTTTTGCCTGCTGCTGTCGCTCCTCGTCAGCAGCCCAAGGGCTCACGTTTGCTCCAGAGCCCAGTCCCGCGGGCTCTGAACCCGAGAACCTGACAGATTGCAAAGGCCATGAGCCCGGCAAGAACCCCCGCCCAGCTGACCCAGCTGGGGTCCAGCTCCATCGTTGTTCTTGATCCTTCTATGACTCTTCGTCAGTATCGTGGGAAACTGTTGTCTCATCCTGTTTTGAAGAAGACCCCTGAAGCGGCAGCTGAGAGAAAACGTGTCCGGTGGCTTGGAATCGCTGAAAACCCAGTTTCAGATATGGACCCTTTCATCATGCTCTCAGAGTATCGCTGCAGCCTTGTCCTGAATCCAGCTTTGTGGGATACTCCGGAAGCTGTCGCTGAGAGAAGACGTCTTGGGAATGCCACGCTCTGGGCCCAGCAGGGGTCCAGTCCCGTTCAAGCAGTGCGCCCAGACAAGCCTCTGAATCCAGTCCGAGCAGCGCGTTCAGCCAAGCTTCAGAGTCCAGTCCGAGGGACGCTGCTGACCGAGCCTCCGATGCCAGTTCAAGTGGCGCTTCCACTCAAGCCTCCGAGTCCAGTCCGAGGGATGCTTCTGACCGAGCCTCCGAGTCCAGTCCAAGCAGCGCTTCTAGTCAAGTCTCTGCATCCAGTTCAAGTGGCGCTGTCTACTGAGTCTCCTAGTACCAGTTTGGATCCCAGTTCCAACCCCATTTTTGATCTGGATCCGTTTCTGACACTCCAGGATTACCGGGTTGCACTTTTGTCTGATCTAGCCCTGAAGAATACTCCTGAAGCTGCAGCAGAAAGAAGGCGTGTCTCCTGGCTTGGGTTCGAAGAAAACCCAGTTTCTGCTATTGATCCTTCTACCAAGCTGTTCTTTTACCGCTTCCAACTCCTCTCGGAGCCAACCCTGCGGGATACTCCTGAAGCCCAAGCTGAAAGAAGGTGGCTTCCTGATTTTTCCCGACAAACTTCTGAGTCCAGCCTGAAGGGCTTTGTCTGCCAAGCTTCTGAGTCCACACTGAGTTCCAGCCCAGTGCCTGAGTCTGTTTTGAGTTCCAGCCCAGATGCTGAGTCCGGAGCGAGTTGCAGCAGTGACAGCCAAGATGCTGAGTCCAGAGCGAGTTGCAGCAGTGACAGCCAAGATGCTGAGTCCAGAGCGAGTTGCAGCAGGAGCAGCCAAGATGCTGAGTCTGGATCGAGTTGCAGTTCCAGTCAAGATGCTGAGTCTGGAGCGAGTTGTAGTTCCAGTCAAGATACTGAGTCTGGAGTGAGTTGCAGCATTGGCAGTCAGGATGCTGAGTCTGGATCGAGTTGTAGTTCCAGTCAAGATGCTGAGGCTGGATCAAGTTGTAGTTCCAGTCAAGATGCTGAGGCTGGATCGAGTTGCAGTTCCAGTCAAGGTGCTGAGTCTGGATTGAGTTGTAGTTCCAGTCAAGATGCTGAGGCTGGATCGGGTTGTAGTTCCAGTCAAGATGCTGAGTCTGGAGTGAGTTGCAGCATTAGCAGTCAAGATGCTGAGTCTGGATCGAGTTGCAGTTCCAGTCAAGATGCTGAGTCTGGATCGAGTTGCAGTTCCAGTCAAGATGCTGAGTCTGGATCTAGTTGTAGTTCCAGTCAAGATGCTGAGTCTGGAGTGAGTTGCAGCATTGGCAGTCAAGATGCTGAGTCTGGATCGAGTTGTAGTTCCAGTCAAGAGGCTGAGGCTGGATCGAGTTGTAGTTCCAGTCAAGATGCTGAGTCTGGAGTGAGTTGTAGTTCCAGTCAAGATGCTGAGTCTGGATCGAGTTGCAGTCCCAGCCGGGATGCTGAGTCTACACCGAGTGATGAGTCCATGATGAGTGCTGAGTCTGCACCGAGTGCAGAGGCCAGCCGAGATACTGAGTCCACGATGAGTGCTGAGTCTACACCGAGTGCAGAGCCCAGCCAAGATGACGAGTCCACGATGAGTGCTGAGTCTGCACCGAGTGCAGAGTTCAGCCGAGATGCCGAATCAGAATTGAGTTACAGTCCCAGGCAAGATGCTGAGTCCGGGTTAAGTTGGAGTTCCAGTCCCAGGCAAGATGCTGAGTCTGGGTCAAGTTGCAGTCCCGGCCAAGATGTTGAGTCCGGTGAGAGTTGGAGTTCCAGTTCCAGGCAAGATGCAGAGTCCGGGTCAAGTTACAGTCCTGGCCAAGATGCTGAGTCCGGTGAGAGTTGCGGTCCCAGCCAAGATGCTGAGTCCGGGTCAAGTTGGATTTCCAGTCCCAGGCAAGATGCTGAGTCTGGGTCAAGTTGGAGTTCCAGTCCCAGGCAAGATGCTGAGTCTGGGTCAAGTTGCAGTTCCGGCCAAGATGCTGAGTCCGGAGCAAGTCCCAGTGCCAGCCGAGATGCTGAGTCTACGTTGAGTACCGAGTCCAGCCAAGAGGCTGAGTCCGAATTGAGTGGCAGTTCCGGCCAAGAGGCTGAGGCCGGATCAGATTGCAGTCTCAGGCAAGATGCTGAGTCTACTCTGAGTTCCCACTTCAACCAAGACGTTGAACCCCTCCTGAGTTCCAGCTCCAGCCAAGAGGCAAGGTCCAGTCTGAAGTCCTGTTCGAGTTCCTGTCCGGCTTTAGATTCCAGGATGGGTGTGGGCTCTAGCCCAGTTCTGGCTGCTACAGTGGAGTGCCAGGAAGTCAAGGAAGTTGTGGATTCCTTCAAGAGATGGTTCCTGTTGAATAGGACTCCACTTGGTGCATCCAAGACTCTGATCCTGCCTAGCAGCCGTACTAAAGAGCCTCGTGGCGGCCAAAGCCACTCTGGTTTCCAAGTTCCAGATGTACTAGTTACTTCCTGCCCAGCCATCCAGATTTATGTTGTGAAACCCATTGGGAGATTTCATCACAGCTACCCATGGAGACCTAAATTGTCTTTTGAGACCTGGAGCTCCTGTGGGGACACGGGAGCCTTGAGGGGGAGGTGCTGTTATGATTGGGGTCTGAACCCCTCTCAAACTTACCTCTTTCCTGGGGGTCAGCTTCTTAGCTGGCTTCTGTTTCTTTTCTCTGTCCTTTCTGAGCTGGCTCTGTCTCTCTGTGCTGGCAGCTTCCAGCAGCATGGCTCTAATTGTTTCACTACACTGCACCTGTGGGTATGTTGCCTGAGTTGCTCTACCTCTCTTTGGGTGTACTGGCTTCAAGTGTTTCACAGTTTTGCATTGGTGTGGGTTGGGCCTCTCTGGGTCAGTGTGCTTTTGCCTAGGTCTAGGGAGTGTGACATCATCAGGGAGGGCCTTGATAAGGAAGTGGTCTTGTTTCCTTCAGGGCCTTTGCAACGGTGGTGTTTGCTTTAGGTAGGGTGGTGCAGTGTGCACTTCTGACGTTGTGTCTAGTTTCCCTGCTTGCTTTTGCTAAGGTCCAGGTTAGTGTTAGTGCAGTGTGCACTGGTGACTGTGTGTTTAGCTTTCCTGTTTTTCCCTTATGGTTCCCCTGCTTTTGGTTTTGGAAGCATTGCTGTGTGTGTGTAGGGCTTTGGAAGCTCTGTTGCTGATAGAAGTACTTCAGGGTTTGGTGTTAGGAACACTGCAGAGTTTGCTGTTAGAAGTACTTCTGGTGTTTGTGCTATTGGGAGCATTGCAGTCTTTGCTGTTGGTGTTTGGTGCTTTAGAAGCACTTTTGGCTTATGTGTTAGCTTCCCTCCTTGTGGCTCCCCTGTCTTCCCTTTTAGTGCTAGGAGCTCTTCTGGTTGCTTGCCAGAGTAGTGCTTAGGAAGCACCTTGTTAGTTGTATCTAGCTGGCTAGAGCAGTGCTTAGGTAGCTGGTTAGTTCTGTGTTTAGCTTATTAGTGTAAAGCTCTGCTTGTAGCTTGGTGCTTAGTAGCACCTGTGTTAGCTTTGTGTTTAGTTCCCTGCTCTGTTAGTTTAGGGCTTAGGAAGTCCCTTTCTTGAGCAGGGATTAGGAGCTCCTGTTTAGTATAGGGCTTAGGAAGTCCTTTTGTCAGTTTACGGTTAGGAACACTCCTGCTGGTTTAGGGCTTGGGAGCACGTAGATCAGTTTAGGGTTAGGAGCACTTCTGTTTCCAGTCCTGGTCCCTATGTCATCCGGTATCCAGTAAGTCCTGTCGGCTACTCGAACCCAGGAGCTCAACTCTTGGGGGGCTTAGTAGCTAAGTACAGGTGAAGCTGTTGGACCAGTCCAGTGTGCTCCAGTCCGTGTTCCGGTCCTGTGTCCTCCAGTCCGGGGGACCAGTCCAGGGTGTTCCAGTCTGGTGTGCTCCAGTCCAGTGTGTTCCGGTCCGGTGTGTGTTCCAGTCCTGTGTCCTCCAGTCCGGGGGATTCCAGTCCATGTGTTCCGGTTCGCTGGGCAGTGCCTGCAGTCCCTGCCGGTGTGCTTACCCAGTGTTGGTTGGTGGGTTTTGCCTGCTGCTGTCGCTCCTCGTCAGCAGCCCAAGGGCTCACGTTGCTCCAGAGCCCAGTCCCGCGGGCTCTGAACCCGAGAACCTGACAGATTGCAAAGGCCATGAGCCCGGCAAGAACCCCCCGCCCAGCTGACCCAGCTGGGGTCCAGCTCCATCGTTGTTCTTGATCCTTCTATGACTCTTCGTCAGTATCGTGGGAAACTGTTGTCTCATCCTGTTTTGAAGAAGACCCCTGAAGCGGCAGCTGAGAGAAAACGTGTCCGGTGGCTTGGAATCGCTGAAAACCCAGTTTCAGATATGGACCCTTTCATCATGCTCTCAGAGTATCGCTGCAGCCTTGTCCTGAATCCAGCTTTGTGGGATACTCCGGAAGCTGTCGCTGAGAGAAGACGTCTTGGGAATGCCACGCTCTGGGCCCAGCAGGGGTCCAGTCCCGTTCAAGCAGTGCGCCCAGACAAGCCTCTGAATCCAGTCCGAGCAGCGCGTTCAGCCAAGCTTCAGAGTCCAGTCCGAGGGACGCTGCTGACCGAGCCTCCGATGCCAGTTCAAGTGGCGCTTCCACTCAAGCCTCCGAGTCCAGTCCGAGGGATGCTTCTGACCGAGCCTCCGAGTCCAGTCCAAGCAGCGCTTCTAGTCAAGTCCTCTGCATCCAGTTCAAGTGGCGCTGTCTACTGAGTCTCCTAGTACCAGTTTGGATCCCAGTTCCAACCCCATTTTTGATCTGGATCCGTTTCTGACACTCCAGATTACCGGGTTGCACTTTGTCTGATCTAGCCCTGAAGAATACTCCTGAAGCTGCAGCAGAAAGAAGGCGTGTCTCCTGGCTTGGGTTCGAAGAAAACCCAGTTTCTGCTATTGATCCTTCTACCAAGCTGTTCTTTTACCGCTTCCAACTCCTCTCGGAGCCAACCCTGCGGGATACTCCTGAAGCCCAAGCTGAAAGAAGGTGGCTTCCTGATTTTTCCCGACAAACTTCTGAGTCCAGCCTGAAGGGCTTTGTCTGCCAAGCTTCTGAGTACACACTGAGTTCCAGCCCAGTGCCTGAGTCTGTTTTGAGTTCCAGCCCAGATGCTGAGTCCGGAGCGAGTTGCAGCAGTGACAGCCAAGATGCTGAGTCCAGAGCGAGTTGCAGCAGTGACAGCCAAGATGCTGAGTCCAGAGCGAGTTGCAGCAGGAGCAGCCAAGATGCTGAGTCTGGATCGAGTTGCAGTTCCAGTCAAGATGCTGAGTCTGGAGCGAGTTGTAGTTCCAGTCAAGATACTGAGTCTGGAGTGAGTTGCAGCATTGGCAGTCAGGATGCTGAGTCTGGATCGAGTTGTAGTTCCAGTCAAGATGCTGAGGCTGGATCAAGTTGTAGTTCCAGTCAAGATGCTGAGGCTGGATCGAGTTGCAGTTCCAGTCAAGGTGCTGAGTCTGGATTGAGTTGTAGTTCCAGTCAAGATGCTGAGGCTGGATCGGGTTGTAGTTCCAGTCAAGATGCTGAGTCTGGAGTGAGTTGCAGCATTAGCAGTCAGATGCTGAGTCTGGATCGAGTTGCAGTTCCAGTCAAGATGCTGAGTCTGGATCGAGTTGCAGTTCCAGTCAGATGCTGAGTCTGGATCTAGTTGTAGTTCCAGTCAAGATGCTGAGTCTGGAGTGAGTTGCAGCATTGGCAGTCAAGATGCTGAGTCTGGATCGAGTTGTAGTTCCAGTCAAGAGGCTGAGGCTGGATCGAGTTGTAGTTCCAGTCAAGATGCTGAGTCTGGAGTGAGTTGTAGTTCCAGTCAAGATGCTGAGTCTGGATCGAGTTGCAGTCCCAGCCGGGATGCTGAGTCTACACCGAGTGATGAGTCCATGATGAGTGCTGAGTCTGCACCGAGTGCAGAGGCCAGCCGAGATACTGAGTCCACGATGAGTGCTGAGTCTACACCGAGTGCAGAGCCCAGCCAAGATGACGAGTCCACGATGAGTGCTGAGTCTGCACCGAGTGCAGAGTTCAGCCGAGATGCCGAATCAGAATTGAGTTACAGTCCCAGGCAAGATGCTGAGTCCGGGTTAAGTTGGAGTTCCAGTCCCAGGCAAGATGCTGAGTCTGGGTCAAGTTGCAGTCCCGGCCAAGATGTTGAGTCCGGTGAGAGTTGGAGTTCCAGTTCCAGGCAAGATGCAGAGTCCGGGTCAAGTTACAGTCCTGGCCAAGATGCTGAGTCCGGTGAGAGTTGCGGTCCCAGCCAAGATGCTGAGTCCGGGTCAAGTTGGATTTCCAGTCCCAGGCAAGATGCTGAGTCTGGGTCAAGTTGGAGTTCCAGTCCCAGGCAGATGCTGAGTCTGGGTCAAGTTGCAGTTCCGGCCAAGATGCTGAGTCCGGAGCAAGTCCCAGTGCCAGCCGAGATGCTGAGTCTACGTTGAGTACCGAGTCCAGCCAAGAGGCTGAGTCCGAATTGAGTGGCAGTTCCGGCCAAGAGGCTGAGGCCGGATCAGATTGCAGTCTCAGGCAAGATGCTGAGTCTACTCTGAGTTCCCACTTCAACCAAGACGTTGAACCCCTCCTGAGTTCCAGCTCCAGCCAAGAGGCAAGGTCCAGTCTGAAGTCCTGTTCGAGTTCCTGTCCGGCTTTAGATTCCAGGATGGGTGTGGGCTCTAGCCCAGTTCTGGCTGCTACAGTGGAGTGCCAGGAAGTCAAGGAAGTTGTGGATTCCTTCAAGAGATGGTTCCTGTTGAATAGGACTCCACTTGGTGCATCCAAGACTCTGATCCTGCCTAGCAGCCGTACTAAAGAGCCTCGTGGCGGCCAAAGCCACTCTGGTTTCCAAGTTCCAGATGTACTAGTTACTTCCTGCCCAGCCATCCAGATTTATGTTGTGAAACCCATTGGGAGATTTCATCACAGCTACCCATGGAGACCTAAATTGTCTTTTGAGACCTGGAGCTCCTGTGGGGACACGGGAGCCTTGAGGGGGAGGTGCTGTTATGATTGGGGTCTGAACCCCTCTCAAACTTACCTCTTTCCTGGGGGTCAGCTTCTTAGCTGGCTTCTGTTTCTTTTCTCTGTCCTTTCTGAGCTGGCTCTGTCTCTCTGTGCTGGCAGCTTCCAGCAGCATGGCTCTAATTGTTTCACTACACTGCACCTGTGGGTATGTTGCCTGAGTTGCTCTACCTCTCTTTGGGTGTACTGGCTTCAAGTGTTTCACAGTTTTGCATTGGTGTGGGTTGGGCCTCTCTGGGTCAGTGTGCTTTGCCTAGGTCTAGGGAGTGTGACATCATCAGGGAGGGCCTTGATAAGGAAGTGGTCTTGTTTCCTTCAGGGCCTTTGCAACGGTGGTGTTTGCTTTAGGTAGGGTGGTGCAGTGTGCACTTCTGACGTTGTGTCTAGTTTCCCTGCTTGCTTTTGCTAAGGTCCAGGTTAGTGTTAGTGCAGTGTGCACTGGTGACTGTGTGTTTAGCTTTCCTGTTTTTCCCTTATGGTTCCCCTGCTTTTGGTTTTGGAAGCATTGCTGTGTGTGTGTAGGGCTTTGGAAGCTCTGTTGCTGATAGAAGTACTTCAGGGTTTGGTGTTAGGAACACTGCAGAGTTTGCTGTTAGAAGTACTTCTGGTGTTTGTGCTATTGGGAGCATTGCAGTCTTTGCTGTTGGTGTTTGGTGCTTTAGAAGCACTTTTGGCTTATGTGTTAGCTTCCCTCCTTGTGGCTCCCCTGTCTTCCCTTTTAGTGCTAGGAGCTCTTCTGGTTGCTTGCCAGAGTAGTGCTTAGGAAGCACCTTGTTAGTTGTATCTAGCTGGCTAGAGCAGTGCTTAGGTAGCTGGTTAGTTCTGTGTTTAGCTTATTAGTGTAAAGCTCTGCTTGTAGCTTGGTGCTTAGTAGCACCTGTGTTAGCTTTGTGTTTAGTTCCCTGCTCTGTTAGTTTAGGGCTTAGGAAGTCCCTTTCTTGAGCAGGGATTAGGAGCTCCTGTTTAGTATAGGGCTTAGGAAGTCCTTTTGTCAGTTTACGGTTAGGAACACTCCTGCTGGTTTAGGGCTTGGGAGCACGTAGATCAGTTTAGGGTTAGGAGCACTTCTGTTTCCAGTCCTGGTCCCTATGTCATCCGGTATCCAGTAAGTCCTGTCGGCTACTCGAACCCAGGAGCTCAACTCTTGGGGGGCTTAGTAGCTAAGTACAGGTGAAGCTGTTGGACCAGTCCAGTGTGCTCCAGTCCCGTGTTCCGGTCCTGTGTCCTCCAGTCCGGGGGACCAGTCCAGGGTGTTCCAGTCTGGTGTGCTCCAGTCCAGTGTGTTCCGGTCCGGTGTGTGTTCCAGTCCTGTGTCCTCCAGTCCGGGGGATTCCAGTCCATGTGTTCCGGTTCGCTGGGCAGTGCCTGCAGTCCCTGCCGGTGTGCTTACCCAGTGTTGGTTGGTGGGTTTTGCCTGCTGCTGTCGCTCCTCGTCAGCAGCCCAAGGGCTCACGTTTGCTCCAGAGCCCAGTCCCGCGGGCTCTGAACCCGAGAACCTGACAATTCAGGACTGTCAAACAGGCTTGGCTGGACAGAATTCTGGAATGGACTTTACTTTGCTGGACCCGGATGCAGGAATGGACTTGGCTTGGCTGGAACCAGATACTGGAACGGGCTTGGCTGGAGCCGGATGCTGGAACGGACTTGGCTTGGCTGGAAGCGGATGCAGGAACGGACTTGGCTTGGCTGGAAGCGGATGCAGGAACGGGCTTGGCTTGGCTGCAACCAGATGCTGGAACGGACTTGGCTTGGCTCGGCTGGAAGGGGATGCAGGAACGGACTTGGCTTGGCTGGAACCAGATGCTGGAACTGACTTGGCTTGGCAGGATTCAGGATACTGGAACAGGCTAGGCAGGAATGAAAGCTGAAAGCAAACAGGGCAGCCACAAGCAGGATGGGAACTGAAACTAAAGACAACCAGGGCAGACACAAGCAGGAAGGGAACTGAAGCTAAAGACAACAAGATAAGAACTAGCAGGGCTGGAACTGCAACAGCACTCATAGATGAAAACTCGTCTGAAGATCTCTGTTGCAAAGGCAAGCCTGAAAGTTCCCAGGTGCTTAATAAAGGCAATTACAGATGAGGTCACAGGTAAGAGTGAGGCTTGACAGCAGAAACACCTGAGCACGGCTTGGCTGGAAGAACACCACAGCGAGACTTGGCAGCCGAAACGCCAGGGCGAGGCTTGATTGCAAGAGCACCAGAGTGAGGCTTGGCTGCAGGAACCCCAAAGCAAGTCTGGAATGCTGGAAGATCAGAACAGGACTGGAATGAACTCTGGAACATGCCCGGGAAACAGGAAGAAGACAGTCCACAGTAGCCACAGGGACTGGGCACCCGGAGGCGAGGTGAGTGTAGGCATGGAATACAGTCACAATCGTGACAGTACCTCCCCCTCAACGGTCCCCTGGTCCCCACGGGAGGTTTGGGCTTCCAGGAATATCTTCAGTGGAACCTGCTGGTGAGTTTAGGTGTATGAACAGGAACCACAGAACTGGAAGTTGATAGCAAGTCTATAGGTTGAAGACAAGGCTGGATTTTGTCAACAGAGCTGGATCTTGCAAACAGCGCTATAGCAGTACTACAAGCCACGGCCGGCCGTGGGCTGTCCTTGAAGACAATAAGCTCCCCTGGTAACAGGAATGTCCTGAACCTTATAACCCGGGTCCTGTTTTTCAGACATGGCATGAGATAATAAGTCTTGAGGAGTTTTCTTAGAACCTCCGTTGGAGGGAAGCTTAATCTTGGATGTAGTGCAGGTTTCAACCTGAAGCTGCCTGGTCTGGGGTGAAATACAAGCGGTGGCCAGAACAACCGCAGAGGCATGAGAGTCCTGAGACTGTGAGTCATTAATATCAGTCCAAGCGTCAAAATCTAGGTACTGCTGTTCGCCGACCATACTGCAAGCAGTGGGGGCGAGACAAAGTTCTCTGCAAGAATTGCTCCAGTCCGTGATCTCACCTCTTCCCCCAGTCTAGGGTCGGAATGTGTCTGTGTAGCCAAGGTAGACCCAGTACGATGGGTTGCACTGCTGTCTGGAGGACATATAGGGTGATGTCTTCCTTGTGGTCGCCAATACACAAGCGCACCAGAACCGTTTGTGTGCTTATATATCCTTGAATGCGCCCATAGACTGAAAAGAGTGGAATGGTCTTAGGTAACTCTTGTGTAGGAATGTTAAATTGATGGACCAGGGATTCGTCTATAAAGTTCCACCAGCCCCAGAATCCAGAAAGACTTTAGTATGCTCCTTTCTTTGACCTAGATCAAGCACTGCTGGAATTAAAAATTGAGTACGAAGTAAACCAGAAGATAAGCCTACTATGGTGCCTGCGGTCAGACCCTGATCCAAGGACCCCGGTTTATTTGGGCACTGGCCTGCATAGTGGCATGTATCACCGCAATACAGACATAGGTTGAGGGTCCGACGCCTCTGCTTGTCTTGCATCAAGAGTGGAGTATGACCCAATTGCATGGGCTCTACAGGTTCCAGGGGAGAGGCCTCCCTAGGACTAGGATCCTGTGATGTATACTGATAACTTGGTCTCTTAATGCCTATCTTTTCTGAGGAGCGCCGTTCTCGGCTACGCTCCTGAAATCGAATATCTATCATATTACAGAGCCCAGTCAGGTTGTCTAGTCTGGTCAGAAGCTCACATCCGGCCAACTCATCCTTAATTTGGGGTGCCAACCCCTGCCAGAAGGTCTCGACCAGACTCTCGTTGTTCCAAGCCAGTTGAGAAGCCAGAGTGCGGAACCTAATGGCATAATCGCCCAGGGTCCGTGTTCCCTGCTTTAATCTCAGGAGCGCAGAAGCTGCAGATGTAACCTTCCCAGGCTCTTCAAAGACTCGTTTAAACTGTTCCAGGAAACTATGGAAATCATGAAGCACTGGGTCATTCCTTTCCCAAAGAGGAGAGGCCCATGCTAAAGCTTGACTGGACAGCAGAGAAATAATATAAGCTACCCGGGTCCTATCGGAGGGAAAGTCTCGGGACTGAAGCTCAAAAATGACTTCACACTGGTTGAGAAAACCTCTACAGTCTTTGGGATTACTGTCATATCTCGGTGGTGCCTTAAGACGGATCCAACACACCACAGAAGGTGATCTCTCCACAGGAGAAACGGAAGTCAAATGTACAAACAGTGGATCCAAAAAGAGTCCTCTCACAAATGGTGTTTCCCAAACAAGAAAAACAAGAAGGCACACAACTGCTTACAAAACAGTAGATAAAAAAGAACAAAGCAGTGGAATGAAATGCATTTATTTGGAATAATACCCGACGTGGCCACATTTCGCCCTCAGGCTGCGTCAGGGGTACAAACTATCAAAAATGTATATAAGTATATCATATACACTAGTAGTGAGATGAGAACAGTTCTTCCAAAAATCTAGTTCCACTTTTTTGCTACTTCCAACTGAACTGATATGCATAAAAATAATAATAATAAAAAACATATTTGGATACATACTGATTAAATAAACACTAAATAATAATCAGAACATATAAAATCATTCACATATTGAAAAATGTAAAAATATATATAATAATTGACACATACTGAAAGGAACGTACCTATAGATCTTTGGTGCAAAACAATGGTAAAACAAATGACTCACGGCCAATTTGACCGTGAGTCATTTGTTTTACCATTGTTTTGCACCAAAGATCTATAGGTACGTTCCTTTCAGTATTCTTTCTTGTGGCTGGAGAACCTGTCCAACAAGACACTTGGTGCCTCTTAAGGGCCTGAAGAATTTTACTGCGTTTGATAGGGGAAGATATCTTCCCCACATTCCAAGATATGAATTGTCAGAATCTTACGTTAACCCATCCTGCTGCACGCACCAGATTATATAGTATATGTTAAATCCACAGAGAAGGTGCCCCAGCTTACAACCTCTCTGTACTTTGGAAAAGACTTTCCCTTTTCTGTCTGCGTGCTTAAGCCAACCATCTTTGTTTTGTCCCCTTACTTACTAAGCACCACTTGCATTCTATTCTTGTATCCCATGCCCCCCCCCCCCCAACCCACCCGTTGGAGCACCACGTAGGTGCTATGACTTCTATGTGTCCCCAGAACCACCATTCGCCACCCACTGGGCAGGGTTGTGCGCTCTTGCTGGTTCTATTTGCTTTGGCTATGGAACCTTTGGCTCATATGGTACGTAGTTCTATGTTACGTGGTTCAGATCTGATTAGCGTTATCCACTGTGGGAGAATACAAAATATGATTCTCTTATATGCAGATGATATTTTATTTATGCTCTCAAATCCTATGGAATTACTGTCAGCTGTGGAGGAAGTGTTGGATGCTTTTGGGCAGTTATCAGGATTCAAGATTAATAAAACAAAATCAGAGGCCTTAAACCTTATGGTAGTTGGACCAGAGTTGGGTCAATTGCAAAGGCGTTTTCTCTGTAGTTGGGCTGTCAACTCAATAAGATATTTGTAGGTCAATCTGATGCCTTCCTTGTGTAACCCTATGGGTTAAATTTTAAAAGATTTCCTGGCTCCTTCTAGATCTGGGGTAGAGACAGTGAGCAGCAGAGCAGTGAAACTGAGTAGTCTGTGTGCATGCGCTGAGTGTTCCGCATGCTGATGGAACTCTCAGGAGAGTGACAAACAGCTCAGGCTGGCAGTTGGGAAAGAGCTGTATCGGTGAGACCATGTTACTAGGATAAGACTGGAAGAAAGTTGATGCTGGAGATCATCATCTGAAAGAAAAGGCGCCCACCGTTCAAGAGAGAAAACAAAGAGACCAGCTAAGTGACTGAAACTATTTTAAAAAGTGCACATAAGAGAAAATAGGAAAGGAAACCTGAACAATAAGTGAGAGAGAACTAAAAGAAGAAGGAAAAAAAGAGTAGAGGAAAACTTACATGTTGAGATCCTTGAAGGTCTCTGGAAATCTGAAAGACAGGAGAAAAGAAAGTTTAAAGAATCTAGTGTTTTGTAAAATTGAATGTGCTTAAATGATTTATGTACCTAATATTTATACTTATCTGAAAATGCTCCCAATGTTTCTAAACTGATTTGTGTTGCAAACCTGTAATTGAAATACATATGTTAAATTTGCAAGTTGGTAAGATTTCATTAGCATTTAAATATAATTCAAATAATAAAAAAATATTCTTTTTATTGTTAAACTCCCTGGTTGGTGTTGAATCATTTTGGGGAAACACTGTGACATATTTGGTACCATCATTGTTATACCTTGCTCTGCCACCAGGGGGTTTACAATTGGAGGGACTGTTTCCTGCTAATTACCCTGGGCTATTACGGAAGCAATGGGCGGATCTAGATAGATGGCATGGTTTACACATCTCTTGGTTGGACAGAGTGCAGGCTGTCAAGATGGTCCTGCTCCCCAAACGTTTGTACCTGTTTGCATCCCTGCCGGTTCCAATACCAGATCAGTTTTTTTAGAAAGCTGCATAGACGAGTTTTTCAGTTTATTAGGAGGGGTAAACCACCTAAGGTGCAGAGACAGATTCTTTTTCAGCATTGGAGAAGGGAGGGAATGTGGTGCCCAACTTTAGAGCCTACTATCAGGCTGCCCAACTTAAGTATTTGGTGAATTGGCAAGACGATCGGCATAAAAAGTCAGAATGGAGCAGTCCTTTTTGGAGGGAACCCCACTATGGGTGTTGTCTTGGCTGTCGACACAGCTGTTAAGCAAGCTTATACACACTACTAACCCTATAATCATCCAGACTATTAAACTCTGGTGTATGATGCGCAATTGTCTCCTCCTGGGCCAAATTTATTTTTCTGCCACCCCCTCCTGGTCAGGGAGATCGTACCTATACAGTTTGGGAAGGTCAAGGCTTTGGGGCAAGTATGGGAGGAGGTGGTACGGATAGATTCTCAGATTTACAGGAGGAATTGGGGTTAGGCCAGAGAGATACTTTTCCATATTAGCAATTGATTGATTTTATCCAGTGTCGGGTCAAAGGGGAGCTGTCAATTTTGATCACACCACTTGAGCATGCAATGCAAGGGAGTAACGGCAGGGGATGTGTATAATTTCTATAGGGCTACTCCCCTTAAAATATGTTAAACAATGGGAGGAGGATTTGGGAACTTGTTATTCTGATTGGGAGTGGGAGGGGATATATAAAAATCTTTTGAGAGTATCAATATCAAGTAGTTTGATAGAGAACGGTGATCAACTACTATATTGTTGGCATCTCACCCCAGTGCTTTTGAAATCTATATATGGTAAGGGGTCTGATAGATGTTGGTGTGGATGTGGAGGCCAGGACACCTCTATACAATGGTGGTCTTGTCCTAAAGCACCACAGTATTGGGGAACGATAGCGGGCTGGGTGTTGGATGTTCTGGGACCTCGAGTGAACCCCACTGTAGCTAGTTGTTTGCTTCATTTCAGACCCACTGAGCTGCTTGTGCATAGTCACAGGTTGGCAGATCACATATTTACGGCAGGTCGCCTGTTACTGGTGACTGCCTGGAAGCAGCAAGGGGTACCTTCTCTCCACCAAGTCCAAAGCAAGGTTCATTTGTATATCTTATGTTTAAGCTCACTGTTATTCGTAGGAATAGACTAAGGCAATTTCACAAGATATGGGAGACATACACAGGCTGGCTTGAAAGGCAACCTACACCGCCTTGGGCTTTATGTGAATGCTTTGAATTATGAGGGAGGATCTTGTAATAACCACTTGGGATTAGTTTTGTTTAGTTGGGAACAGCATTAAAATGAGTAGGGGGTTGGAGGGAGGGGGAGGGGTGAGTGATAAGGGGGGCACTCTGAGAGTTCGCGTTGTGAGCCACGTACTGAAGAGTGACAGTATATTATTAACATCTTCATGTGAGGGTTTGGGATTGGGACCTTTGTTGGTTTATGTAAAGTTCAATAAAAAATAAATTGGAAAAAAAAAAGTGGTATACTTGCTACTGGATGGTAGTTGCAGACGATGTTACGTCTAGCCCAGATCCCTTCAATAGTGGTGTGAGAATAATTTGACCATGTCACGAGGAAGAGAGCCATTTTTTTAACAGCTCATTGATATTATCGAGCAGTCAGTTTACTGCTTCCATAGGGATGGATTTGAGTATTGGGCATTGATCAGGGAGCAGTTGGGCTCAGGAGTATTTCAGCAGCATTGATCTTAAATCCTCAACCGTTAGTGGTGGAAAAGATTCCTAGTTTTCATCTGTTTTGAGTCCTTCGGTTGTAGGATCTCCAGTGATTAAGGTTGAGCTACGGATTGGACTGTTTCAAGTCTGCTACCTTCTTTTTGTAGTATCGGAGGCTGACTTCCATTTGGATTTATCAGTAGCATCTTGTTCTTTCTTCATTGCTTTTCAAAGCGTCAACATTCTTTTTTTAGGATGGCTAGTTCCTCTGTAAACCATGGCAAATTTCTGGATGTCTTGACCTTTTTAGTTGTAAATGGGAACAATTTTCACTAGTATGGCTTGATCAAACCATGTGTAGGAGATGCTGTACTGAGGGAATCTGTTATTTTATTTATTTATTAGGATTTATTTATCGCCTTTTTGAAGGAATTCACTCAAGGTGGTGAACAGTAAGAATAGATTAAACATGAGCAGTAGGCAATTAGAGCAGTAAAATATTTGAACAACAATACAAAGTTTGGCATGGTATACTACTTGCAATGACAACACAATATGTACTAGAACATTATAATTGGTAGTGAAGGGTAAGGCAAAGTTGTAACATATAGATGAGTAAGAAAGTAGGAAGAATTAGAAAGTAAGGTGATTGATTTGAAGAAAGTGGTGGTTAAATATTATCTCAGCTAGGGTAGGAGTGGATAAACATGTCCCGCTGCAGTATGTGCAGCCCGAGTCATCCTTGTGTGTGTGAGTGAGACTAACAAGTTAGTTACTTCTTCCATTAAAGGCTTGCTTGAAGAGCCAAGCTTTCACCTGCTTCCTGAAGTAGAGGTAGTCTTGTGTTAAGTGGAGCCTTTCAGGCAATGCATTCCAGAGTGTGGGGCTACTCTGGAGAAGCCTCGCTTCGGGTATCACATCGTGTAATGTCTTTTGGAGAGGGTGTAGTTAGTGAAAGTTCTGGGAGGACCTTAGTGTCCTTGGCAGTGTGTGGAGGATCATCCTGTTCTTCAGATACTCTTGGCCATTTCCTTCAGGGCCTTGAGATCAGACATAGAGTTTTAAATTTAGCCCTGAGAAACTGAAGGCACACGGAGGGATGGGCTTGCTTAACATCAGATACCTAACAGTAGCATGTTCCATGAGACACATCAGGGATTGGTTGACGGGACAGCAGGACTTCTCGGTGACACAACTGGAGATGGCTATCTCTCCTGCTGCACATTTAAGTTGGTGGTTGCATGCTTCGGGTAGAGGGCTAGAACCTAGGATTGGGAACAACCCTTTAGTTGCCTCAGCGAGAGTGGCATGGGAGATGGCTCTGTAAGAGGCATAATTTTGCATGGACAGCGACACCCTTTCTGCCTTTGTATCACAATCCTGACTTTCCAGAGGGTTCCTCCTCAGTGGCCTTTGCTCGCTGGAGGAGGCTGGGGATCCGCTACTTATACCAACTTTTGTCAGACGAAGGGAAGGCGTGGCCCTTTGCAGAACTACAGCAGGAGTTTAAATTGACAGCGTCTGATCAGTACCCCTATTTGCAAGTACGGCATTATATGTCAGCTTTGGGCTGGACCAATTTATATGAGGATGTGCAAGACACATTAAATACAGCGCTGACGTTGGGAGCACAGAACCTGGTGCCGTTGAGATTCCACTGAGGATTTGGACTTCCACGGAAGAGCACGGGTTTGGGCGACAGAGCTGACGGCAGAGGTGTCAGCAGAGATCCTGCATAGTTTCTTTTCCTCCGCCAATCGCACTCCTGTTTTCACTCGCAACTGGGAACTGCAATACAAGTTTGCACTACGAATGTACATCTCTCCAGCGAGAGCGTTCAAAGCAGGATTTGGTAGCTCTAGTGCTTATCCTAGATCAGGCTTCTGCGACACTTGGACACATGTTTTGGCTGTGTCCACGAATCATGCAATTTTGGTCCCAAATTCTTGATGAAATCAAGAGATATTGGGGTTGTACGATACAGAGACAACCTTTGATCCTGTTTGGTGTATATAAATGTACAAAACCCACCCTTCCGGGATTCCAATCTTTCCTGCAGAGAGCGATGCTAGTGGGGGAAAAAGGTCATTTTGCTCAACTGGAGCGAGCGGGCGGCACCTTCCATTGGCGTATGGAGGACACACACCTCTCTTTGGGTGTACTGGCTTCAAGTGTTTCACAGTTTTGCATTGGTGTGGGTTGGGCCTCTCTGGGTCAGTGTGCTTTTGCCTAGGTCTAGGGAGTGTGACATCATCAGGGAGGGCCTTGATAAGGAAGTGGTCTTGTTTCCTTCAGGGCCTTTGCAACGGTGGTGTTTGCTTTAGGTAGGGTGGTGCAGTGTGCACTTCTGACGTTGTGTCTAGTTTCCCTGCTTGCTTTTGCTAAGGTCCAGGTTAGTGTTAGTGCAGTGTGCACTGGTGACTGTGTGTTTAGCTTTCCTGTTTTTCCCTTATGGTTCCCCTGCTTTTGGTTTTGGAAGCATTGCTGTGTGTGTGTAGGGCTTTGGAAGCTCTGTTGCTGATAGAAGTACTTCAGGGTTTGGTGTTAGGAACACTGCAGAGTTTGCTGTTAGAAGTACTTCTGGTGTTTGTGCTATTGGGAGCATTGCAGTCTTTGCTGTTGGTGTTTGGTGCTTTAGAAGCACTTTTGGCTTATGTGTAGCTTCCCTCCTTGTGGCTCCCCTGTCTTCCCTTTTAGTGCTAGGAGCTCTTCTGGTTGCTTGCCAGAGTAGTGCTTAGGAAGCACCTTGTTAGTTGTATCTAGCTGGCTAGAGCAGTGCTTAGGTAGCTGGTTAGTTCTGTGTTTAGCTTATTAGTGTAAAGCTCTGCTTGTAGCTTGGTGCTTAGTAGCACCTGTGTTAGCTTTGTGTTTAGTTCCCTGCTCTGTTAGTTTAGGGCTTAGGAAGTCCCTTCTTGAGCAGGGATTAGGAGCTCCTGTTTAGTATAGGGCTTAGGAAGTCCTTTTGTCAGTTTACGGTTAGGAACACTCCTGCTGGTTAGGGCTTGGGAGCACGTAGATCAGTTTAGGGTTAGGAGCCTTCTGTTTCCAGTCCTGGTCCCTATGTCATCCGGTATCCAGTAAGTCCTGTCGGCTACTCGAACCCAGGAGCTCAACTCTTGGGGGGCTTAGTAGCTAAGTACAGGTGAAGCTGTTGGACCAGTCCAGTGTGCTCCAGTCCCGTGTTCCGGTCCTGTGTCCTCCAGTCCGGGGGACCAGTCCAGGGTGTTCCAGTCTGGTGTGCTCCAGTCCAGTGTGTTCCGGTCCGGTGTGTGTTCCAGTCCTGTGTCCTCCAGTCCGGGGGATTCCATCCATGTGTTCCGGTTCGCTGGGCAGTGCCTGCAGTCCCTGCCGGTGTGCTTACCCAGTGTTGGTTGGTGGGTTTTGCCTGCTGCTGTCGCTCCTCGTCAGCAGCCCAAGGGCTCACGTTTGCTCCAGAGCCCAGTCCCGCGGGCTCTGAACCCGAGAACCTGACAATTCAGGACTGTCAAAACAGGCTTGGCTGGACAGAATTCTGGAATGGACTTTACTTTGCTGGACCCGGATGCAGGAATGGACTTGGCTTGGCTGGAACCAGATACTGGAACGGGCTTGGCTGGAGCCGGATGCTGGAACGGACTTGGCTTGGCTGGAAGCGGATGCAGGAACGGACTTGGCTTGGCTGGAAGCGGATGCAGGAACGGGCTTGGCTTGGCTGCAACCAGATGCTGGAACGGACTTGGCTTGGCTCGGCTGGAAGGGGATGCAGGAACGGACTTGGCTTGGCTGGAACCAGATGCTGGAACTGACTTGGCTTGGCAGGATTCAGGATACTGGAACAGGCTAGGCAGGAATGAAAGCTGAAAGCAAACAGGGCAGCCACAAGCAGGATGGGAACTGAAACTAAAGACAACCAGGGCAGACACAAGCAGGAAGGGAACTGAAGCTAAAGACAACAAGATAAGAACTAGCAGGGCTGGAACTGCAACAGCACTCATAGATGAAAACTCGTCTGAAGATCTCTGTTGCAAAGGCAAGCCTGAAAGTTCCCAGGTGCTTAATAAAGGCAATTACAGATGAGGTCACAGGTAAGAGTGAGGCTTGACAGCAGAAACACCTGAGCACGGCTTGGCTGGAAGAACACCACAGCGAGACTTGGCAGCCGAAACGCCAGGGCGAGGCTTGATTGCAAGAGCACCAGAGTGAGGCTTGGCTGCAGGAACCCCAAAGCAAGTCTGGAATGCTGGAAGATCAGAACAGGACTGGAATGAACTCTGGAACATGCCCGGGAAACAGGAAAGAAGACAGTCCACAGTAGCCACAGGGACTGGGCACCCGGAGGCGAGGTGAGTGTAGGCATGGAATACAGTCACAATCGTGACAGTACCTCCCCCTCAACGGTCCCCTGGTCCCCACGGGAGGTTTGGGCTTCCAGGAATATCTTCAGTGGAACCTGCTGGTGAGTTTAGGTGTATGAACAGGAACCACAGAACTGGAAGTTGATAGCAAGTCTATAGGTTGAAGACAAGGCTGGATTTTGTCAACAGAGCTGGATCTTGCAAACAGCGCTATAGCAGTACTACAAGCCACGGCCGGCCGTGGGCTGTCCTTGAAGACAATAAGCTCCCCTGGTAACAGGAATGTCCTGAACCTTATAACCCGGGTCCTGTTTTTCAGACATGGCATGAGATAATAAGTCTTGAGGAGTTTTCTTAGAACCTCCGTTGGAGGGAAGCTTAATCTTGGATGTAGTGCAGGTTTCAACCTGAAGCTGCCTGGTCTGGGGTGAAATACAAGCGGTGGCCAGAACAACCGCAGAGGCATGAGAGTCCTGAGACTGTGAGTCATTAATATCAGTCCAAGCGTCAAAATCTAGGTACTGCTGTTCGCCGACCATACTGCAAGCAGTGGGGGCGAGACAAAGTTCTCTGCAAGAATTGCTCCAGTCCGTGATCTCACCTCTTCCCCAGTCTAGGGTCGGAATGTGTCTGTGTAGCCAAGGTAGACCCAGTACGATGGGTTTGCACTGCTGTCTGGAGGACATATAGGGTGATGTCTTCCTTGTGGTCGCCAATACACAAGCGCACCAGAACCGTTTGTGTGCTTATATATCCTTGAATGCGCCCATAGACTGAAAAGAGTGGAATGGTCTTAGGTAACTCTTGTGTAGGAATGTTAAATTGATGGACCAGGGATTCGTCTATAAAGTTTCCACCAGCCCCAGAATCCAGAAAGACTTTAGTATGCTCCTTTCTTTGACCTAGATCAAGCACTGCTGGAATTAAAAATTGAGTACGAAGGTAAACCAGAAGATAAGCCTACTATGGTGCCTGCGGTCAGACCCTGATCCAAGGACCCCGGTTTATTTGGGCACTGGCCTGCATAGTGGCATGTATCACCGCAATACAGACATAGGTTGAGGGTCCGACGCCTCTGCTTGTCTTGCATCAAGAGTGGAGTATGACCCAATTGCATGGGCTCTACAGGTTCCCAGGGGAGAGGCCTCCCTAGGACTAGGATCCTGTGATGTATACTGATAACTTGGTCTCTTAATGCCTATCTTTCTGAGGAGCGCCGTTCTCGGCTACGCTCCTGAAATCGAATATCTATCATATTACAGAGCCCAGTCAGGTTGTCTAGTCTGGTCAGAAGCTCACATCCGGCCAACTCATCCTTAATTTGGGGTGCCAACCCCTGCCAGAAGGTCTCGACCAGACTCTCGTTGTTCCAAGCCAGTTGAGAAGCCAGAGTGCGGAACCTAATGGCATAATCGCCCAGGGTCCGTGTTCCCTGCTTTAATCTCAGGAGCGCAGAAGCTGCAGATGTAACCTTCCCAGGCTCTTCAAAGACTCGTTTAAACTGTTCCAGGAAACTATGGAAATCATGAAGCACTGGGTCATTCCTTTCCCAAAGAGGAGAGGCCCATGCTAAAGCTTGACTGGACAGCAGAGAAATAATATAAGCTACCCGGGTCCTATCGGAGGAAAGTCTCGGGACTGAAGCTCAAAAATGACTTCACACTGGTTGAGAAAACCTCTACAGTCTTTGGATTACTGTCATATCTCGGTGGTGCCTTAAGACGGATCCAACACACCACAGAAGGTGATCTCTCCACAGGAGAAACGGAAGTCAAATGTACAAACAGTGGATCCAAAAAGAGTCCTCTCACAAATGGTGTTTCCCAAACAAGAAAAACAAGAAGGCACACAACTGCTTACAAAACAGTAGATAAAAAGAACAAAGCAGTGGAATGAAATGCATTTATTTGGAATAATACCCGACGTGGCCACATTTCGCCCTCAGGCTGCGTCAGGGGTACAACTATCAAAAATGTATATAAGTATATCATATACACTAGTAGTGAGATGAGAACAGTTCTTCCAAAAATCTAGTTCCACTTTTTTGCTACTTCAACTGAACTGATATGCATAAAATAATAATAATAAAAAACATATTTGGATACATACTGATTAAATAAACACTAAATAATAATCAGAACATATAAAATCATTCACATATTGAAAAATGTAAAAATATATATAATAATTGACACATACTGAAAGGAACGTACCTATAGATCTTTGGTGCAAAACAATGGTAAAACAAATGACTCACGGTCAAATTGGCCGTGAGTCATTTGTTTACCATTGTTTTGCACCAAAGATCTATAGGTACGTTCCTTTCAGTATTCTTTCTTGTGGCTGGAGAAACCTGTCCAACAAGACACTTGGTGCCTCTTAAGGGCCTGAAAGAATTTTACTGCGTTTGATAGGGGAAGATATCTTCCCCACATTCCAAGATATGAATTGTCAGAATCTTACGTTAAACCCATCCTGCTGCACGCACCAGATTATATAGTATATGTTAATCCACAGAGAAGGTGCCCCAGCTTACAACCTCTCTGTACTTTGGAAAAGACTTCCCTTTTCTGTCTGCGTGCTTAAGCCAACCATCTTGTTTTGTCCCCTTACTTACTAAGCACCACTTGCATTCTATTCTTGTATCACCATGCCCCCCCCCCCCCACCCACCAGTTGGAGCACCACGTAGGTGCTATGACTTCTATGTGTCCCCAGAACCACCATTCGCCACCCACTGGGCAGGGTTGTGCGCTCTTGCTGGTTCTATTTGCTTTGGCTATGAACCTTTGGCTCATATGGTACGTAGTTCTATGTTACGTGGTTCAGATCTGATTAGCGTTATCCACTGTGGGAGAATACAAAATATGATTCTCTTATATGCAGATGATATTTTATTTATGCTCTCAAATCCTATGGAATTACTGTCAGCTGTGGAGGAAGTGTTGGATGCTTTTGGGCAGTTATCAGGATTCAAGATTAATAAAACAAAATCAGAGGCCTTAAACCTTATGGTAGTTGAACCAGAGTTGGGTCAATTGCAAAGGCGTTTCTCTGTAGTTGGGCTGTCAACTCAATAAGATATTTGTAGGTCAATCTGATGCCTTCCTTGTGTAACCCTATGGGTTAAATTTTAAAAGATTTCCTGGCTCCTTCTAGATCTGGGGTAGAGACAGTGAGCAGCAGAGCAGTGAAACTGAGTAGTCTGTGTGCATGCGCTGAGTGTTCCGCATGCTGATGGAACTCTCAGGAGAGTGACAAACAGCTCAGGCTGGCAGTTGGGAAACGAGCTGTATCGGTGAGACCATGTTACTAGGATAAGACTGGAAGAAAGTTGATGCTGGAGATCATCATCTGAAAGAAAAGGCGCCCACCGTTCAAGAGAGAAAACAAAGAGACCAGCTAAGTGACTGAAACTATTTTAAAAAGTGCACATAAGAGAAAATAGGAAAGGAAACCTGAACAATAAGTGAGAGAGAACTAAAGAAGAAGGAAAAAAAGAGTAGAGGAAAACTTACATGTTGAGATCCTTGAAGGTCTCTGAAAATCTTAAAGACAGGAGAAAAGAAAGTTTAAAGAATCTAGTGTTTTGTAAAATTGAATGTGCTTAAAATGATTTATTGTACCTAATATTTATACTTATCTGAAAATGCTCCCAATGTTTCTAAACTGATTTGTGTTGCAAACCTGTAATTGAAATACATATGTTAAATTTGCAAGTTGGTAAGATTTCATTAGCATTTAAATATAATTCAAATAATAAAAAAATATTCTTTTTATTGTAAACTCCCTGGTTGGTGTTGAAATCATTTTGGGGAAACACTGTGACATATTTGGTACCATCATTGTTATAACCTTGCTCTGGCCACCAGGGGGTTTACAATTGGAGGGACTGTTTCCTGCTAATTACCCTGGGCTATTACGGAAGCAATGGGCGGATCTAGATAGATGGCATGGTTTACACATCTCTTGGTTGGACAGAGTGCAGGCTGTCAAGATGGTCCTGCCCCCAAACGTTTGTACCTGTTTGCATCCCTGCCGGTCCAATAACCAGATCAGTTTTTTAGAAAGCTGCATAGACGAGTTTTTCAGTTTATTAGGAGGGGTAAACCACCTAAGGGTGCAGAGACAGATTCTTTTTCAGCATTGGAGAAGGGAGGGAATGTGGGTGCCCAACTTTAGAGCCTACTATCAGGCTGCCCAACTTAAGTATTTGGTGAATTGGCAAGACGATCGGCATAAAAAGTCAGAATGGAGCAGTCCTTTTTGGAGGGAACCCCATATGGGTGTTGTCTTGGCTGTCGACACAGCTGTTAGCAAGCTTATACACACTACTAACCCTATAATCATCCAGACTATTAAACTCTGGTGTATGAATGCGCATTGTCTCCTCCTGGGCCAAATTTATTTTTCTGCCACCCCCTCCTGGTCAGGGAGATCGTACCTATACAGTTTGGGAAGGTCAGGCTTTGGGGCAAGTATGGGAGGAGGTGGTACGGATAGATTCTCAGATTTACAGGAGGAATTGGGGTTAGGCCAGAGAGATACTTTTCCATATTAGCATTGATTGATTTTATCCAGTGTCGGGTCAAAGGGGAGCTGTCAATTTGATCACACCACTTGAGCATGCAATGCAAGGGAGTAACGGCAGGGGATGTGTATAATTTCTATAGGGCTACTCCCCTTAAATATGTTAAACAATGGGAGGAGGATTTGGGAACTTGTTATTCTGAATTGGGAGTGGGAGGGGATATATAAAAATCTTTTGAGAGTATCAATATCAAGTAGTTTGATAGAGAACGGTGATCACTACTATATTGTTGGCATCTCACCCCAGTGCTTTTGAAATCTATATATGGTAAGGGGTCTGATAGATGTTGGGTGTGGATGTGGAGGCCAGGGACACCTCTATACAATGGTGGTCTTGTCCTAAAGCACCACAGTATTGGGGAACGATAGCGGGCTGGGTGTTGGATGTTCTGGGACCTCGAGTGAACCCCACTGTAGCTAGTTGTTTGCTTCATTCAGACCCACTGAGCTGCTTGTGCATAGTCACAGGTTGGCAGATCACATATTTACGGCAGGTCGCCTGTTACTGGTGACTGCCTGGAAGCAGCAAGGGGTACCTTCTCTCCACCAAGTCCAAAGCAAGGTTCATTTTGTATATCTTATGTTTAAGCTCACTGTTATTCGTAGGAATAGACTAAGGCAATTTCACAAGATATGGGAGACATACACAGGCTGGCTTGAAAGGCAACCTACACCGCCTTGGGCTTATGTGAATGCTTTGAATTATGAGGGAGGATCTTGTAATAACCACTTGGGATTAGTTTTGTTGGGTTGGGAACAGCATTAAAATGGGTGGGGGGTTGGAGGGGGGGGGAGGGGTGAGTGATAAGGGGGGCACTCTGAGAGTTCGCGTTGTGAGCCACGTACTGAAGAGTGACAGTATATTATTAACATCTTCATGTGAGGGTTTGGGATTGGGACCTTTGTTGGTTTATGTAAGTTCAATAAAAAATAAATTGGAAAAAAAAAGTGGTATACTTGCTACTGGATGGTAGTTGCAGACGATGTTACGTCTAGCCCAGATCCCTTCAATAGTGGTGTGAGAATAATTTTGACCATGTCACGAGGAAGAGAGCCATTTTTTTTAACAGCTCATTGATATTATCGAGCAGTCAGTTTACTGCTTCCATAGGGATGGATTTGAGTATTGGGCATTGATCAGGGAGCAGTTGGCTCAGGAGTATTTCAGCAGCATTGATCTTAAATCCTCAACCGTTAGTGGTGGAAAAGATTCCTAGTTTTCATCTGTTTTGAGTCCTTCGGTTGTAGGATCTCCAGTGATTAAGGTTGAGCTACGGATTGGACTGTTTCAAGTCTGCTACCTTCTTTTTGTAGTATCGGAGGCTGACTTCCATTTGGATTTATCAGTAGCATCTTTGTTCTTTCTTCATTGCTTTTCAAAGCGTCAACATTCTTTTTTTAGGATGGCTAGTTCCTCTGTAAACCATGGCAAATTTCTGGATGTCTTGACCTTTTTAGTTGTAAATGGAACAATTTTCACTAGTATGGCTTGATCAAACCATGTGTAGGAGATGCTGTACTGAGGGAATCTGTATTTTATTTATTTATTAGGATTTATTTATCGCCTTTTTGAAGGAATTCACTCAAGGTGGTGAACAGTAAGAATAGATTAAACATGAGCAGTAGGCAATTAGAGCAGTAAAAATATTTGAACAACAATACAAAGTTTGGCATGGTATACTACTTGCAATGACAACACAATATGTACTAGAACATTATAATTGGTAGTGAAGGGTAAGGCAAAGTTGTAACATATAGATGAGTAAGAAAGTAGGAAGAATTAGAAAGTAAGGTGATTGATTTGAAGAAAGTGGTGGTTAAATATTATCTCAGCTAGGGTAGGAGTGGATAAACATGTCCCGCTGCAGTATGTGCAGCCCGAGTCAATCCTTGTGTGTGTGAGTGAGACTAACAAGTTAGTTACTTCTTCCATTAAAGGCTTGCTTGAAGAGCCAAGCTTTCACCTGCTTCCTGAAGTAGAGGTAGTCTGTGTTAAGTGGAGCCTTTCAGGCAATGCATTCCAGAGTGTGGGGGCTACTCTGGAGAAGCCTCGCTTTCGGGTATCACATCGTGTAATGTCTTTTGGAGAGGGTGTAGTTAGTGAAAGTTCTTGGGAGGACCTTAGTGTCCTTGGCAGTGTGTGGAGGATCATCCTGTTCTTCAGATACTCTTGGCCATTTCCTTTCAGGGCCTTGAAGATCAGACATAGAGTTTTAAATTTAGCCCTGAGAAACTGAAGGCACACGGAGGGATGGGCTTGCTTAACATCAGATACCTAACAGTAGCATGTTCCATGAGACACATCAGGGATTGGTTGACGGGACAGCAGGACTTCTCGGTGACACAACTGGAGATGGCTATCTCTCCTGCTGCACATTTAAGTTGGTGGTTGCATGCTTCGGGTAGAGGGCTAGAACCTAGGATTGGGAACAACCCTTTAGTTGCCTCAGCGAGAGTGGCATGGAGATGGCTCTGTAAGAGGCATAATTTTGCATGGACAGCGACACCCTTTCTGCCTTTGTATCACAATCCTGACTTTCCAGAGGGTTCCTCCTCAGTGGCCTTTGCTCGCTGGAGGAGGCTGGGGATCCGCTACTTATACCAACTTTTGTCAGACGAAGGGAAGGCGTGGCCCTTTGCAGAACTACAGCAGGAGTTTAAATTGACAGCGTCTGATCAGTACCCCTATTTGCAAGTACGGCATTATATGTCAGCTTTGGGCTGGACCAATTTATATGAGGATGTGCAAGACACATTAAATACAGCGCTGACGTTGGGAGCACAGAACCTGGTGCCGTTGAGATTCCACTGAGGATTTGGACTTCCACGGAAGAGCACGGGTTTGGGCGACAGAGCTGACGGCAGAGGTGTCAGCAGAGATCCTGCATAGTTTCTTTTCCTCCGCCAATCGCACTCCTGTTTTCACTCGCAACTGGGAACTGCAATACAAGTTTGCACTACGAATGTACATCTCTCCAGCGAGAGCGTTCAAAGCAGGATTTGGTAGCTCTAGTGCTTATCCTAGATCAGGCTTCTGCGACACTTGGACACATGTTTTGGCTGTGTCCACGAATCATGCAATTTTGGTCCCAAATTCTTGATGAAATCAAGAGATATTGGGGTTGTACGATACAGAGACAACCTTTGATCCTGTTTGGTGTATATAAATGTACAAAACCCACCCTTCCGGGATTCCAATCTTTCCTGCAGAGAGCGATGCTAGTGGGGGAAAAAGGTCATTTTGCTCAACTGGAGCGAGCGGGCGGCACCTTCCATTGGCGTATGGAGGACACACACCTCTCTTTGGGTGTACTGGCTTCAAGTGTTTCACAGTTTTGCATTGGTGTGGGTTGGGCCTCTCTGGGTCAGTGTGCTTTTGCCTAGGTCTAGGGAGTGTGACATCATCAGGGAGGGCCTTGATAAGGAAGTGGTCTTGTTTCCTTCAGGGCCTTTGCAACGGTGGTGTTTGCTTTAGGTAGGGTGGTGCAGTGTGCACTTCTGACGTTGTGTCTAGTTTCCCTGCTTGCTTTTGCTAAGGTCCAGGTTAGTGTTAGTGCAGTGTGCACTGGTGACTGTGTGTTTAGCTTTCCTGTTTTTCCCTTATGGTTCCCCTGCTTTTGGTTTTGGAAGCATTGCTGTGTGTGTGTAGGGCTTTGGAAGCTCTGTTGCTGATAGAAGTACTTCAGGGTTTGGTGTTAGGAACACTGCAGAGTTTGCTGTTAGAAGTACTTCTGGTGTTTGTGCTATTGGGAGCATTGCAGTCTTTGCTGTTGGTGTTTGGTGCTTTAGAAGCACTTTTGGCTTATGTGTTAGCTTCCCTCCTTGTGGCTCCCCTGTCTTCCCTTTTAGTGCTAGGAGCTCTTCTGGTTGCTTGCCAGAGTAGTGCTTAGGAAGCACCTTGTTAGTTGTATCTAGCTGGCTAGAGCAGTGCTTAGGTAGCTGGTTAGTTCTGTGTTTAGCTTATTAGTGTAAAGCTCTGCTTGTAGCTTGGTGCTTAGTAGCACCTGTGTTAGCTTTGTGTTTAGTTCCCTGCTCTGTTAGTTTAGGGCTTAGGAAGTCCCTTTCTTGAGCAGGGATTAGGAGCTCCTGTTTAGTATAGGGCTTAGGAAGTCCTTTTGTCAGTTTACGGTTAGGAACACTCCTGCTGGTTTAGGGCTTGGGAGCACGTAGATCAGTTTAGGGTTAGGAGCACTTCTGTTTCCAGTCCTGGTCCCTATGTCATCCGGTATCCAGTAAGTCCTGTCGGCTACTCGAACCCAGGAGCTCAACTCTTGGGGGGCTTAGTAGCTAAGTACAGGTGAAGCTGTTGGACCAGTCCAGTGTGCTCCAGTCCCGTGTTCCGGTCCTGTGTCCTCCAGTCCGGGGGACCAGTCCAGGGTGTTCCAGTCTGGTGTGCTCCAGTCCAGTGTGTTTCCGGTCCGGTGTGTGTTCCAGTCCTGTGTCCTCCAGTCCGGGGGATTCCAGTCCATGTGTTCCGGTTCGCTGGGCAGTGCCTGCAGTCCCTGCCGGTGTGCTTACCCAGTGTTGGTTGGTGGGTTTTGCCTGCTGCTGTCGCTCCTCGTCAGCAGCCCAAGGGCTCACGTTTGCTCCAGAGCCCAGTCCCGCGGGCTCTGAACCCGAGAACCTGACAATTCAGGACTGTCAAACAGGCTTGGCTGGACAGAATTCTGGAATGGACTTTACTTTGCTGGACCCGGATGCAGGAATGGACTTGGCTTGGCTGGAACCAGATACTGGAACGGGCTTGGCTGGAGCCGGATGCTGGAACGGACTTGGCTTGGCTGGAAGCGGATGCAGGAACGGACTTGGCTTGGCTGGAAGCGGATGCAGGAACGGGCTTGGCTTGGCTGCAACCAGATGCTGGAACGGACTTGGCTTGGCTCGGCTGGAAGGGGATGCAGGAACGGACTTGGCTTGGCTGGAACCAGATGCTGGAACTGACTTGGCTTGGCAGGATTCAGGATACTGGAACAGGCTAGGCAGGAATGAAAGCTGAAAGCAAACAGGGCAGCCACAAGCAGGATGGGAACTGAAACTAAAGACAACCAGGGCAGACACAAGCAGGAAGGGAACTGAAGCTAAAGACAACAAGATAAGAACTAGCAGGGCTGGAACTGCAACAGCACTCATAGATGAAAACTCGTCTGAAGATCTCTGTTGCAAAGGCAAGCCTGAAAGTTCCCAGGTGCTTAATAAAGGCAATTACAGATGAGGTCACAGGTAAGAGTGAGGCTTGACAGCAGAAACACCTGAGCACGGCTTGGCTGGAAGAACACCACAGCGAGACTTGGCAGCCGAAACGCCAGGGCGAGGCTTGATTGCAAGAGCACCAGAGTGAGGCTTGGCTGCAGGAACCCCAAAGCAAGTCTGGAATGCTGGAAGATCAGAACAGGACTGGAATGAACTCTGGAACATGCCCGGGAAACAGGAAGAAGACAGTCCACAGTAGCCACAGGGACTGGGCACCCGGAGGCGAGGTGAGTGTAGGCATGGAATACAGTCACAATCGTGACAGTACCTCCCCCTCAACGGTCCCCTGGTCCCCACGGGAGGTTTGGGCTTCCAGGAATATCTTCAGTGGAACCTGCTGGTGAGTTTAGGTGTATGAACAGGAACCACAGAACTGGAAGTTGATAGCAAGTCTATAGGTTGAAGACAAGGCTGGATTTTGTCAACAGAGCTGGATCTTGCAAACAGCGCTATAGCAGTACTACAAGCCACGGCCGGCCGTGGGCTGTCCTTGAAGACAATAAGCTCCCCTGGTAACAGGAATGTCCTGAACCTTATAACCCGGGTCCTGTTTTTCAGACATGGCAATGAGATAATAAGTCTTGAGGAGTTTTCTTAGAACCTCCGTTGGAGGGAAGCTTAATCTTGGATGTAGTGCAGGTTTCAACCTGAAGCTGCCTGGTCTGGGGTGAAATACAAGCGGTGGCCAGAACAACCGCAGAGGCATGAGAGTCCTGAGACTGTGAGTCATTAATATCAGTCCAAGCGTCAAAATCTAGGTACTGCTGTTCGCCGACCATACTGCAAGCAGTGGGGGCGAGACAAAGTTCTCTGCAAGAATTGCTCCAGTCCGTGATCTCACCTCTTCCCCCAGTCTAGGGTCGGAATGTGTCTGTGTAGCCAAGGTAGACCCAGTACGATGGGTTGCACTGCTGTCTGGAGGACATATAGGGTGATGTCTTCCTTGTGGTCGCCAATACACAAGCGCACCAGAACCGTTTGTGTGCTTATATATCCTTGAATGCGCCCATAGACTGAAAAGAGTGGAATGGTCTTAGGTAACTCTTGTGTAGGAATGTTAAATTGATGGACCAGGGATTCGTCTATAAAGTTTCCACCAGCCCCAGAATCCAGAAAGACTTTAGTATGCTCCTTTCTTTGACCTAGATCAAGCACTGCTGGAATTAAAAATTGAGTACGAAGTAAACCAGAAGATAAGCCTACTATGGTGCCTGCGGTCAGACCCTGATCCAAGGACCCCGGTTTATTTGGGCACTGGCCTGCATAGTGGCATGTATCACCGCAATACAGACATAGGTTGAGGGTCCGACGCCTCTGCTTGTCTTGCATCAAGAGTGGAGTATGACCCAATTGCATGGGCTCTACAGGTTCCAGGGGAGAGGCCTCCCTAGGACTAGGATCCTGTGATGTATACTGATAACTTGGTCTCTTAATGCCTATCTTTTCTGAGGAGCGCCGTTCTCGGCTACGCTCCTGAAATCGAATATCTATCATATTACAGAGCCCAGTCAGGTTGTCTAGTCTGGTCAGAAGCTCACATCCGGCCAACTCATCCTTAATTTGGGGTGCCAACCCCTGCCAGAAGGTCTCGACCAGACTCTCGTTGTTCCAAGCCAGTTGAGAAGCCAGAGTGCGGAACCTAATGGCATAATCGCCCAGGGTCCGTGTTCCCTGCTTTAATCTCAGGAGCGCAGAAGCTGCAGATGTAACCTTCCCAGGCTCTTCAAAGACTCGTTTAAACTGTTCCAGGAAACTATGGAAATCATGAAGCACTGGGTCATTCCTTTCCCAAAGAGGAGAGGCCCATGCTAAAGCTTGACTGGACAGCAGAGAAATAATATAAGCTACCCGGGTCCTATCGGAGGGAAAGTCTCGGGACTGAAGCTCAAAAATGACTTCACACTGGTTGAGAAAACCTCTACAGTCTTTGGGATTACTGTCATATCTCGGTGGTGCCTTAAGACGGATCCAACACACCACAGAAGGTGATCTCTCCACAGGAGAAACGGAAGTCAAATGTACAAACAGTGGATCCAAAAAGAGTCCTCTCACAAATGGTGTTTCCCAAACAAGAAAACAAGAAGGCACACAACTGCTTACAAAACAGTAGATAAAAAGAACAAAGCAGTGGAATGAAATGCATTTATTTGGAATAATACCCGACGTGGCCACATTTCGCCCTCAGGCTGCGTCAGGGGTACAAACTATCAAAAATGTATATAAGTATATCATATACACTAGTAGTGAGATGAGAACAGTTCTTCCAAAAATCTAGTTCCACTTTTTTGCTACTTCCAACTGAACTGATATGCATAAAAATAATAATAATAAAAAACATATTTGGATACATACTGATTAAATAAACACTAAATAATAATCAGAACATATAAAATCATTCACATATTGAAAAATGTAAAAATATATATAATAATTGACACATACTGAAAGGAACGTACCTATAGATCTTTGGTGCAAAACAATGGTAAAACAAATGACTCACGGTCAAATTGGCCGTGAGTCATTTGTTTTACCATTGTTTTGCACCAAAGATCTATAGGTACGTTCCTTTCAGTATTCTTTCTTGTGGCTGGAGAACCTGTCCAACAAGACACTTGGTGCCTCTTAAGGGCCTGAAGAATTTTACTGCGTTGATAGGGGAAGATATCTTCCCCACATTCCAAGATATGAATTGTCAGAATCTTACGTTAACCCATCCTGCTGCACGCACCAGATTATATAGTATATGTTAAATCCACAGAGAAGGTGCCCCAGCTTACAACCTCTCTGTACTTTGGAAAAGACTTTCCCTTTTCTGTCTGCGTGCTTAAGCCAACCATCTTTGTTTTGTCCCCTTACTTACTAAGCACCACTTGCATTCTATTCTTGTATCCCATGCCCCCCCCCCCCCCAACCCACCAGTTGGAGCACCACGTAGGTGCTATGACTTCTATGTGTCCCCAGAACCACCATTCGCCACCCACTGGGCAGGGTTGTGCGCTCTTGCTGGTTCTATTTGCTTTGGCTATGGAACCTTTGGCTCATATGGTACGTAGTTCTATGTTACGTGGTTCAGATCTGATTAGCGTTATCCACTGTGGGAGAATACAAAATATGATTCTCTATATGCAGATGATATTTATTTATGCTCTCAAATCCTATGGAATTACTGTCAGCTGTGGAGGAAGTGTTGGATGCTTTTGGGCAGTTATCAGGATTCAAGATTAATAAAACAAAATCAGAGGCCTTAAACCTTATGGTAGTTGAACCAGAGTTGGGTCAATTGCAAAGGCGTTTTCTCTGTAGTTGGGCTGTCAACTCAATAAGATATTTGTAGGTCAATCTGATGCCTTCCTTGTGTAACCCTATGGGTTAAATTTTAAAAGATTTCCTGGCTCCTTCTAGATCTGGGGTAGAGACAGTGAGCAGCAGAGCAGTGAAACTGAGTAGTCTGTGTGCATGCGCTGAGTGTTCCGCATGCTGATGGAACTCTCAGGAGAGTGACAAACAGCTCAGGCTGGCAGTTGGGAAAGAGCTGTATCGGTGAGACCATGTTACTAGGATAAGACTGGAAGAAAGTTGATGCTGGAGATCATCATCTGAAAGAAAAGGCGCCCACCGTTCAAGAGAGAAAACAAAGAGACCAGCTAAGTGACTGAAACTATTTTAAAAAGTGCAACATAGAGAAAATAGGAAAGGAAACCTGAACAATAAGTGAGAGAGAACTAAAAGAAGAAGGAAAAAAGAGTAGAGGAAAACTTACATGTTGAGATCCTTGAAGGTCTCTGGAAATCTGAAAGACAGGAGAAAAGAAAGTTTAAAGAATCTAGTGTTTTGTAAAATTGAATGTGCTTAAATGATTTATGTACCTAATATTTATACTTATCTGAAAATGCTCCCAATGTTTCTAAACTGATTTGTGTTGCAAACCTGTAATTGAAATACATATGTTAAATTTGCAAGTTGGTAAGATTTCATTAGCATTTAAATATAATTCAAATAATAAAAAAATATTCTTTTTATTGTTAAACTCCCTGGTTGGTGTTGAATCATTTTGGGGAAACACTGTGACATATTTGGTACCATCATTGTTATACCTTGCTCTGCCACCAGGGGGTTTACAATTGGAGGGACTGTTTCCTGCTAATTACCCTGGGCTATTACGGAAGCAATGGGCGGATCTAGATAGATGGCATGGTTTACACATCTCTGGTTGGACAGAGTGCAGGCTGTCAAGATGGTCCTGCTCCCCAAACGTTTGTACCTGTTTGCATCCCTGCCGGTTCCAATACCAGATCAGTTTTTTTAGAAAGCTGCATAGACGAGTTTTTCAGTTTATTAGGAGGGGTAAACCACCTAAGGTGCAGAGACAGATTCTTTTTCAGCATTGGAGAAGGGAGGGAATGTGGGTGCCCAACTTTAGAGCCTACTATCAGGCTGCCCAACTTAAGTATTTGGTGAATTGGCAAGACGATCGGCATAAAAAGTCAGAATGGAGCAGTCCTTTTTGGAGGGAACCCCACTATGGGTGTTGTCTTGGCTGTCGACACAGCTGTTAAGCAAGCTTATACACACTACTAACCCTATAATCATCCAGACTATTAAACTCTGGTGTATGATGCGCAATTGTCTCCTCCTGGGCCAAATTTATTTTTCTGCCACCCCCTCCTGGTCAGGGAGATCGTACCTATACAGTTTGGGAAGGTCAAGGCTTTGGGGCAAGTATGGGAGGAGGTGGTACGGATAGATTTCTCAGATTTACAGGAGGAATTGGGGTTAGGCCAGAGAGATACTTTTCCATATTAGCAATTGATTGATTTTATCCAGTGTCGGGTCAAAGGGGAGCTGTCAATTTTGATCACACCACTTGAGCATGCAATGCAAGGGAGTAACGGCAGGGGATGTGTATAATTTCTATAGGGCTACTCCCCTTAAAATATGTTAAACAATGGGAGGAGGATTTGGGAACTTGTTATTCTGATTGGGAGTGGGAGGGGATATATAAAAATCTTTTGAGAGTATCAATATCAAGTAGTTTGATAGAGAACGGTGATCAACTACTATATTGTTGGCATCTCACCCCAGTGCTTTTGAAATCTATATATGGTAAGGGGTCTGATAGATGTTGGTGTGGATGTGGAGGCCAGGACACCTCTATACAATGGTGGTCTTGTCCTAAAGCACCACAGTATTGGGGAACGATAGCGGGCTGGGTGTTGGATGTTCTGGGACCTCGAGTGAACCCCACTGTAGCTAGTTGTTGCTTCATTTCAGACCCACTGAGCTGCTTGTGCATAGTCACAGGTTGGCAGATCACATATTTACGGCAGGTCGCCTGTTACTGGTGACTGCCTGGAAGCAGCAAGGGGTACCTTCTCTCCACCAAGTCCAAAGCAAGGTTCATTTTGTATATCTTATGTTTAAGCTCACTGTTATTCGTAGGAATAGACTAAGGCAATTTCACAAGATATGGGAGACATACACAGGCTGGCTTGAAAGGCAACCTACACCGCCTTGGGCTTTATGTGAATGCTTTGAATTATGAGGGAGGATCTTGTAATAACCACTTGGGATTAGTTTTGTTTAGGTTGGGAACAGCATTAAAATGAGTAGGGGGTTGGAGGGAGGGGGAGGGGTGAGTGATAAGGGGGGCACTCTGAGAGTTCGCGTTGTGAGCCACGTACTGAAGAGTGACAGTATATTATTAACATCTTCATGTGAGGGTTTGGGATTGGGACCTTTGTTGGTTTATGTAAAGTTCAATAAAAAATAAATTGGAAAAAAAAAGTGGTATACTTGCTACTGGATGGTAGTTTGCAGACGATGTTACGTCTAGCCCAGATCCCTTCAATAGTGGTGTGAGAATAATTTTGACCATGTCACGAGGAAGAGAGCCATTTTTTTAACAGCTCATTGATATTATCGAGCAGTCAGTTTACTGCTTCCATAGGGATGGATTTGAGTATTGGGCATTGATCAGGGAGCAGTTGGCTCAGGAGTATTTCAGCAGCATTGATCTTAAATCCTCAACCGTTAGTGGTGGAAAAGATTCCTAGTTTTCATCTGTTTTGAGGTCCTTCGGTTGTAGGATCTCCAGTGATTAAGGTTGAGCTACGGATTGGACTGTTTCAAGTCTGCTACCTTCTTTTTGTAGTATCGGAGGCTGACTTCCATTTGGATTTATCAGTAGCATCTTTGTTCTTTCTTCATTGCTTTTCAAAGCGTCAACATTCTTTTTTTAGGATGGCTAGTTCCTCTGTAAACCATGGCAAATTTCTGGATGTCTTGACCTTTTTAGTTGTAAATGGAACAATTTTCACTAGTATGGCTTGATCAAACCATGTGTAGGAGATGCTGTACTGAGGGAATCTGTTATTTTATTTATTTATTAGGATTTATTTATCGCCTTTTTGAAGGAATTCACTCAAGGTGGTGAACAGTAAGAATAGATTAAACATGAGCAGTAGGCAATTAGAGCAGTAAAAATATTTGAACAACAATACAAAGTTTGGCATGGTATACTACTTGCAATGACAACACAATATGTACTAGAACATTATAATTGGTAGTGAAGGGTAAGGCAAAGTTGTAACATATAGATGAGTAAGAAAGTAGGAAGAATTAGAAAGTAAGGTGATTGATTTGAAGAAAGTGGTGGTTAAATATTATCTCAGCTAGGGTAGGAGTGATAAACATGTCCCGCTGCAGTATGTGCAGCCCGAGTCAATCCTTGTGTGTGTGAGTGAGACTAACAAGTTAGTTACTTCTTCCATTAAAGGCTTGCTTGAAGAGCCAAGCTTTCACCTGCTTCCTGAAGTAGAGGTAGTCTTGTGTTAAGTGGAGCCTTTCAGGCAATGCATTCCAGAGTGTGGGGGCTACTCTGGAGAAGCCTCGCTTTCGGGTATCACATCGTGTAATGTCTTTTGGAGAGGGTGTAGTTAGTGAAAGTTCTTGGGAGGACCTTAGTGTCCTTGGCAGTGTGTGGAGGATCATCCTGTTCTTCAGATACTCTTGGCCATTTCCTTTCAGGGCCTTGAAGATCAGACATAGAGTTTTAAAATTTAGCCCTGAGAAACTGAAGGCACACGGAGGGATGGGCTTGCTTAACATCAGATACCTAACAGTAGCATGTTCCATGAGACACATCAGGGATTGGTGACGGGACAGCAGGACTTCTCGGTGACACAACTGGAGATGGCTATCTCTCCTGCTGCACATTTAAGTTGGTGGTTGCATGCTTCGGGTAGAGGGCTAGAACCTAGGATTGGGAACAACCCTTTAGTTGCCTCAGCGAGAGTGGCATGGAGATGGCTCTGTAAGAGGCATAATTTTGCATGGACAGCGACACCCTTTCTGCCTTTGTATCACAATCCTGACTTTCCAGAGGGTTCCTCCTCAGTGGCCTTTGCTCGCTGGAGGAGGCTGGGGATCCGCTACTTATACCAACTTTTGTCAGACGAAGGGAAGGCGTGCCCTTTGCAGAACTACAGCAGGAGTTTAAATTGACAGCGTCTGATCAGTACCCCTATTTGCAAGTACGGCATTATATGTCAGCTTTGGCTGGACCATTTATATGAGGATGTGCAAGACACATTAAATACAGCGCTGACGTTGGGAGCACAGAACCTGGTGCCGTTGAGATTCCACTGAGGATTTGGACTTCCACGGAAGAGCACGGGTTTGGGCGACAGAGCTGACGGCAGAGGTGTCAGCAGAGATCCTGCATAGTTTCTTTTCCTCCGCCAATCGCACTCCTGTTTTCACTCGCAACTGGGAACTGCAATACAAGTTTGCACTACGAATGTACATCTCTCCAGCGAGAGCGTTCAAAGCAGGATTTGGTAGCTCTAGTGCTTATCCTAGATCAGGCTTCTGCGACACTTGGACACATGTTTTGGCTGTGTCCACGAATCATGCAATTTTGGTCCCAAATTCTTGATGAAATCAAGAGATATTGGGGTTGTACGATACAGAGACAACCTTTGATCCTGTTTGGTGTATAAATGTACAAAACCACCCTTCCGGGATTCCAATCTTTCCTGCAGAGAGCGATGCTAGTGGGGGAAAAAGGTCATTTTGCTCAACTGGAGCGAGCGGGCGGCACCTTCCATTGGCGTATGGAGGACACACATGATCGAGTTTCTGAAGTTGGAACGGTGTGGAATCCAAGACTTATCATCCAGAGAGGGCAAACGCCTGCAAAAGACCTGGGCAAATTTTTGGGATACATTGCAACCCACAGCGAGAAGCAGAATTTTAAATTAAGTGCCCAGTTTGACTAAGAGACTTGAATACCTGTGCTGTCGGAAAAGTGGGGGAGGAGAAGGGGGGAAGAGGCTTAGAGTGGAGTAGAAGAGATAGCAGAGTATGGGTTGGGATGGAGAGGGGGGTGGCAGAAGGTAGTTGGGCGGAGAAAGGGTTAATTTGCAAATCACACATCTGTTCTGTAATGGCTATGATTGTGGCCCTAATAAAGATGATTTAAACATATTAAACATAAATTTAGCCCTGTATTGTACTGGTAGCCAGTGAAGTTTTTTGCAAAAATGGTGTGATGTGGTCACGTCGCTTGCAACCTTCTATGAGTCTTGCTGCTGCATTCTGAATCAACTGAGCTGGTGCAGGCCCTTGTAGTCAGACCATTGTATAGTACATTGCAGTAATCCAGTCTTGATGTTACCATGGCATGCACAGCTTGGGATAAGATTTACGTTCTCGATGTAAGGAGAGAGGCAGCATAGCTGTCGCAAATAGTAGAAGCAGCTCTTGAAGGTTGCTTGGATTTGGGGAATCAGAGTAAGTGTTGAATCTAACTGTATTCCAAGGTTCGTGACTTGTGATTTGAGGGGGAGTCCATACTTCCCAAAAGAGATTTTGATGTAAGGTATGTATCCACTTGTGTTAGGGACCCAGAGAAGCTCATTTTACTTGGGTTCAGGCAAAGTTTGTTGTGTTTAGCCCATTCTTGAATTGATGTTAGACAAGTGATCAGTTTATTCAAGGCTGTAGGTAAGTCAGGTTCAATGGGTATGAGTAGCTGCACATCATCCGCATAGATGTAGAACTGAGTGTCCATTGACCGAATCAGCTCAGCTAGTGGCTTGAGGTAGATATTGAACAGAATAGGTGATAGTATCGATCTTTGTGGTACCCCACAGGTCAGTGTTCATGGTGGTGATGAGTTGCTGCCAATCATTATGGATTATTGCCTGTCTGATAGATAGGATCTGAACCAGGCAAGTACTGGTCCATTGATACCTGTTTCTACTACTATTTACTACTTTAACATTTCTAAAGCGCTACTAGGGTTACGCAGCGCTGTACAAGTTAACATAGAAGGACTGTCCCTGCTCAAAGAGCTTACAATCTAATGGACAAATGTACAGTCAGTCAAGTAGGGGCAGTCAAATTGGGGCAGTCTTGATTTCCTGAAAGGTATAAAGGTTAGGTGCAAAGGCAACATTGAAGAGGTGGGCTTTGAGCAAGGATTTGAAGATGGGTAGGGAGGGGGCTAGGCGTAGGGGCTCAGGAAGTTGATTCCACGCATAGGGTGAGGTGAGGCAGAATGGGCGGAGCCTGGAGTTGGCGGTGGTGGAGAAGGGTACTGAGAGGAGGATTGTCCTGTGAGCGGAGGTTTCGGGCGGGAACGTAGGGGGATGAGGGTGGAGAGGTAATGAGGGGCTGCAGACTGAGTGCATTTGTAGGTGAGAAGGAGAAGCTTGAACAGTATGCGGTATCTGATCGGAAGCCAGTGAAGCGACCTGAGGAGAGGGATGATATGAGTATATCAGTTCAGGCGGGAATATAAGACGTGCAGCAGAGTTCTGAATGGATTGAAGGGGGGATAGATGGCAAAGTTGGAGGCCAGTGAGGAGAAGGTTGCAGTAGTCACCTGTTAGCTCAGACCAGAAAATGGTCTTGTTGATTTTACCTCTTGTGGAGATAAGTTTGGATGAGTGAGTCTGGTTAAGCTTGACATACAGGTATCAGTGATGAAAACCATTTGGAAGTGGTCAGTCCATGGTACTGGCTTCCATTTCAATGAACTAATGAAGCTATTAGGATAGGCCATAGTGGAGAAACTGAATGAATCCTCAAATCCCTTTACACTCAATCCCTTATCTTCTCCCCTCCATCCTTTTACCATTTCCCTCCCAATCTCCTTCCCTTTTACCTATCCTATCCTTGTCTACCTTCCCTATTCCAACTCATTTATTCCTAGGTGCTGTTTTTTTCTTAGCTCTTAATATTCTTTTCACATGTCCTTAATAATGCTTTTTCACTGTGTAAATAGCTTTGATCATCACAGTTTATAATACTCTTCTACATTTTCTTGTTTTGCTTTATTTTCTACCATGTAAGATACTTTCTTTTACAATGTAAGTCGCACTGAGCTTGCTGTATGTGGGAAAGTGCGGGGTACAAATGTAATAAATAAAATTCTTTCCTTCTGTCTTTACAGAAGATGTAAGAGATCTGCCTGTACCGGAAATGGTGTTCAAGGGTGATGATGCGGAGGAATTGAAAGAAATATCAGTGAACTTGGAAGATATACTGAGCCAGATTGACAAATTAAAGAGTAGTAAATCACCTGGACTAGATAGCATACATCCAATTGTACTCAAAGAACTCAAGCATGAAATTGCTGATCTGCTGTTAGTAATATGTAACCTGTATTTAAACTCATCCTTAGTACCTGAAGATTGGAGGGTGGCCAATGTGACACCGATTTTTAAAAAAGGGTTCCAGGGGTGATCTGGGAAATTATAGACCGATAAGCCTGATGTCGGTGCTGGTTAAAATAGTGGAAACTATTATAAAGAATAAAATTATAGAACGTATAGGCAAACATGGTTTAATGGGACAGAGTCAGCATGGGTGCAGCCAAGGGAAGTCTTGCCTCATCAACTTGCTTCATTTCTTTGAAGGTGTGAATAAACATGTGGCTAAAGGTGAGCCGGTTGATCTAGTGTACCTAGATTTTCAGAAAGCTTTTGATAAAGTTCCTCATGAGAGACTCCTGAGAAAATTAAAGAGTCATGGGATAGGAGGCAAGATTCTGGTGTGGATTAGAAATTGGTTATTGGACAGAAAAGAGTGGGTAGGGTTAAATGGTCATTTCTCTCAATGGATAAGAGTAAACAGTGGAGTGCCACAGGGTTCTGTACTGGGACCGGTACTATTTAACATATTTATAAATGATATGGAAATCGGAATGACGAGTGGGGTGATCAGATTTGAAGATGATAGAAAACTATTCAAGGTAGTTAAAACACGTTCGGACTGTGAAACATTGCAGGAAGACATTAGGAAATTGGAAGACTAGGCAGCCAAATTTATTTATTTATTTGCATTTGTATCCCACATTTTCCCACCTATTTGCGGGCTCAGTGTGGCTTACAATACATTGTAAATAATGGAAGTACAATTGGTTGCAGTACAATAATGGGTTACAATGTGAAGAGTTATATAAGACAGAGTAAATGCAGGATATTATTAGGGGATGGAACAGTGGAATATAACAGTAATGAGTTGAGAGGGGGACAGAGCAGTATCGAGGGAACAGGGAGGTCTGACAATTTTATCTGTGGGTAGGGTTTAGGAGTGGTGAGAGCGCGGGAGAAGAGATTTCAGAGAGTGTATTGGTGCGTGTGTATGAGATTGTATGGGCTTCATGTGTTTTGATCTTTGCCGTAGATTTTCTCGAAGAGATAAGTCTTTAGTAGTTTGCGGAAGTCGGTCAGTTCGTAGGTCGTTTTCAGGCTGCGTGGTAGTGTATTCCAGAATTGTGTGCTCAAAGTCGATCCGTGCAGTACTTTGTATTTTATGCCTTTGCACTTAGGGAAATGGAGATTGAGGAAGGTTCGAGACGATCTTTTAGCGTTTCTGGGTGGCAGGTCAATTAGGTCGGACATGTATGCAGGGGCTTCACCGTGAATGATTTTGTGGACTAAGGTGCATACTTTGAAAGTGATGCGTTCCTTGAGTGGTAGCCAGTGTAGTTTCTCCCGTAAGGGTTTTGCACTTTCGTATTTTGGTTTTCCGAAGATGAGTCTGGCTGCTGTATTCTGGGCTGTTTGAAGTTTCTTCAGTATCTGTTCCTTGCATCCTGCGTATAGTGAGTTGCAATAGTCCAGGTGACAGAGTACGAGTGATTGCACTAGACTGCGGAAGACAGATCTTGGAAAGAATGGTCTAATTCTTTTCAGTTTCCACATGGAGTAGAACATTTTTTTTGTTGTGTTGTTTGCATGAGTCTCGAGAGTTAGGTGGCGGTCGATGGTGACTCCAAGGATTTTTAAAGTTTCTGAGATTGGCAGATTTAGTTTAGGTGTGTTGATGGCGGTAAATTTATTCGTGTTGTATTGGGAGGTAAGTATGAGGCATTTAGTTTTTTCTGTATTCAGTTTCAGTCGGAATGCATCTGCCCAGGTGTTCATGATGTGTAGACTTTGGCTGATTTCGTTAGAGATTTCATTGATGTCTTTTTGAATGGAATATATATCGTTACATCATCGGCATATATATGTGGATTAAGGTTATGGTTAGATAAAAGTTTTGCCAGGGGGGTCATCATTAGATTGAAAATAGTTGGTGAGAGGGGGGATCCTTGCGATACTCCACAATCAGGTGTCCATGCAGCTGACGTAGTTGAGTTTGATGTGACTTGATATGAACGTGAAGTTAAGAACCCCTTGAACCAGTTTAGAACATTACCTCCGATGCCAAAGTACTCGAGAATGTGTAATAGGATTTCGTGGTCTATCATATCAAAGGCACTTGACATGTCAAATTGTAGCAGGAGTATATTAGTGCCGGTTGCAATCATTTGTTTGAATTTGGTCATTAGGGTAATTAACACTGTTTCTGTGCTATGATTTGACCGGAATCCTGATTGGGAGTCATGTAGTATGGAGAACTTGTTGAGGTAGTTTGTGAGTTGTTTGGTAACCATCCCTTTGGTTATTTTGGTTATTAATGGTATAGATGCTACTGGTCTGTAGTTTGTTATTTCACTTGTGTTTTTCTTTGTGTCTTTGGGTATTGGGGTGAGTAGAATGTTTCCTTTTTCTTTTGGGAAAAGTCCGTTTTGTAGCATGAAATTCATGTGGTTAGTTAGGTCTATTATGAATTGTTGAGGGGCTGATTTCATGAGGTTGTTTGGGCAGATATCTAGTTTGCATTGGGATTTGGCGAATCTCTTGAGCGTTTTAGAGATGAGGTCCTCTGATAATAATTCGAATTCGGTCCAGATCCTGTCTGCTGGGTATATTCCGTCTTCTGGGTCTAGACAATTTAGGAGTGTTGTGTATTCCGTAGGGCTGGTGGGTATTTTGAGCCGTAGTTGTATGATTTTTTCCTTGAAGTATTTCGCGAGGTCATCGACCCCTGGTGTATCTTTGCTGTTGGTTGTTACTGGTGTGGTGTCTAGCAATTTGTTTACGAGGTAGAAGAGTTTGTGTGTGTCTTTGTAGTTTGGTCCAATCATTGTTTTATAGTGTAGTCTTTTAGTCTGTTTAATGGTGTATTTGTATTTCCTCCGGAGTGATTTCCAGGCATTCAGTGTGTGTTCGTCTTTCTTTTTATTCCATGCTCGTTCTAGTTTTCTGACTTGTGTTTTGAGTTTTTTCAGCTCTGCGGTGAACCATGAATTTGTTTTTTTCCTGTGTGATGTTCTAGTTTGGATTGGGGCGATTGTGTCTAATGTTGTCCTACATATGTCGTCTCATTCTTGGAGGAATTGGATGGTGTCTGTATTTGTTGACCATTCGCTTTGGTAGACCTGTTGCCAGAATGTTGTGGGGTCTATTTTTCCTCTCGTGGTGTATGTTGTTCGTTCATGTTTGTTAATTGCGTTTCTGTGTATTTTTCGCCAGTGGAGGGAGACCATCGCTTTATGGTGGTCTGTCCATGGTGTGGGTGTCCATCTTGTATCTGTAAGTAGGAGGGTTAAGTCTGGGTCGAATTTGTGTTTAATGATGTCCAGTGTGTGTCCTTTTTCGTGTGTTGGTTGATTATTAGGTGCGTGTAGATCCCAGAGTTTTAAGAAGTCTTTGCATTCTTGTGTGCCTGTTGAGGAGTCGTTCTCAAGGTGTAGGTTGATATCTCCTATTATGAGGATGTTAGAGGCAGAGACACATGTATTGGAGATGAAGTCTGTGAGTTGCGTTTGGGAGTCTTTCCATTTTCCTGGTGGCCTATAGAATAGTATTGTGTTGAGGTGTCCTTGTAGGTTTGTATGAGTGATTCTTGTTGAGGCGATCTCGAGTTGTGGTGAGGTGGATTCGCCAGTGGTAGTTATGGTAAACTCAGATTTGTAAATTATGGCTATTCCGCCGCCTCTTTTTCCATTTCTTGCCCAATGGGTGATTTTGTATTCTGGTGGGCATGTCTCTTTGATGGCAGGGTCTGTAGGGCCATGGAACCATGTTTCGGTGATAATCAGAAAGTCTAAATTCTCTGTGGTAATCCAGTCTAGTATGTCTATTGAATTGCTTACTGCTGATCTTGCGTTGATGTATCCTATTCGGATGTAGCGGTATGGTTCTGTAGGGAGGTTAGATGTATTTATTTTTATTAGTTGTTTGTTTTCTCAGTGGTTGAATTTGTCGTCGTTGTTTTTCTTTTTTCCTTTCTGTTGGTGAGGTTCATATGTGAAGTTTTTTCCTTTAGGTTGGTTATTATATTTTTGGTCTGGTGGGTTGTTGATTGTTTGTGCATAGAGTTGGTGGATTGTGGTTGGGTTGTTATTGATGTTAGGGGTGGTCCATGCGTGGTAGATTATGGGAGTGAGGTAGATTATTATCAGTAGTTCGTTGGTATTCATGTTGGCTTTGTGGATGGTATTCGTAGGAGTGTTGGGTGTTGTTGGTGATGTCAGTTGTTTGAGGACAGTGTTCGTGGATGTGTTGGGCGGTGTCGGTGGTATCTGCAGTGCATCAACTGTCTTAACAATTGGTTCAGGACAGTGATTATGTCAGCAGGTATTGCGGTGCTTAAAACAGGTGGTCCATAGCAGTAATTAATTCAACAAGGCGTAATGTAAGGTGATGCACATTAGAAAGAATAACCCGAATCACAGTTACCTGATGCTAGGGTCTACCTTGGGGGATGAGCGCTCAAGAAAAAGATCTGGGTGTCGTAGATATCAAGCGGAAATCTTCTGCTCAGTGTGTGGCGGTGGCCATTTAAACACACATGATGCTGGGAATTATTAGGAAAGGGATGGAGAATAAGGCTGAAAATACTATAATGCCTTTGTATCGCTCCATGGTTTGTCCGCACCTTGAGTATTGCGTTCAGTTCTTGTCGCCATATCTCAAAAAAGGTATAGTGGAATTAGAAAAGGTTCAAAGAAGAGTGACTGAAATGATAAAAGGGATGAAACTCCTCTCGTATGAGGAAAGGCTAGTGCTCTTCAGCTTGGAAAAGAGACAGATAAGGGGAGATATGTTTGAGGTCTACAAAATTTTGTGTGGTGTAGAACGAGTAGAAGTAAATTGATTTTTTACTCATTCCAAAAGTACAAAGACTAGGGGACACTCAAGTTACATGGAAATATTTTAAAACCAAAGGAGGAAATATTTTTTCACTGAACAAAGAGGTGATAACAGCGATTAGTGTATCTGGGTTTGAAAAAGGTTTGGACAAATTCCTAGAGGAAAAGTCCACAGTCTGCTATTGAGACAGACATGGGAAGCATGTAGTATAGGATTTCTATTATGGAGTGTTGCCTTGATTTGGGTTTCTGCCAGGTTCTTGTGACGTGGCTTGGCCACTGTTTGAAAAACAGAGAATGTAGTTAGTTCACAGTCATTGAGGAATGATTTGAATTTGTGGACACTGGTGTCTGTATTATTTTTCAAGTATAGGTTTAAGTCTTCCAGGAAAATAATCCTTGAAAATTGTGATGTGACAGAGGAAGTAATCTCTTCAATTAGAGGTTCTGCCTTGGACCAAGCTCCCGGAGGAGCAGGGCGATTTGATTTGCCTCTTTTGAATCATCAGAGAATTTGATGTATTCCATTTCAGGGAAAACCAGAACTAAAGACACATGGAAAAAACTCTTAAAGATAAGAGCGAGTCTGCTTCCTTTTTTACCCTGTCTTGGAGATTAAAGAATACCAAAAGATGCCAAGAAAAACACAATGGACCTAACTAACTACCGCCCAGTTGCTTCCATTCCACTCATAACCAAACTGATGGAGGGCATAGTGACGAAACAACTTACTGAATACTTAACTAACACTCAATTCTACATGAGTCCCAATCAGGATTTCGATCAAATCATAGCACCGAAACGGTATTAGTGTCTGCTATGAACTCATTCAAAAAAACAATTGCAAACGGTAAGAACATACTCCTATTACAATTTGACATGTCTAGTGCCTTCGACATGGTTGATCATGGAATATTACTTCATATACTAGAATACTTTGGAATCGGAGGCCCAGTTCTCAAATGGTTCGAGGGATTTCTCACCACCAGATCCTACCAAGTAACAACGGACGCTGAAAGATCACCTCCATGGATACTGGAATGCGGAGTTCCTCAAGGATCTCCCCTCTCGCCAAATCTTTTCAACTTAATGATGACTCCATTAGCCAAACTATTAGCCATCAAAACCTTAACCCATACATATATGCAGACGATGTCACAATCTACATCCCGTTCAAACATGACCTAAATGAAATCACCAGCGAGATCAACCAAAGCCTCCAAATCATGCACACCTGGGCAGACTCGTTCCAGCTAAAACTCAATGCAGAAAAAACTCAATGCCTAGTACTCACCTCCCAGTACAACACAAGCAACTTCTCCACCATAACCACACCATACTGCACTCTTCCCTTCTCAGAAAATCTGAAGATTCTTGGAGTCACTATCGATTGAAACCTCACACTTGATACGCACGTGAAGAACACGACAAAAAAGATGTTTTCCTCGATGTGGAAACTCAAAAGAGTGAAACCTTTCTTTCCGAGAAACATTTTCCGCACCCTGGTACAGTCAATGGTAATAAGTCATCTGGACTACTGTAACACGTTGTATGCTGGCTGCAAAGAGCAGACTATTAAAAAACTCCAAACAGCTCAGAATACTGCAGCCAGACTCATATTTGGAAAAACTAAATACGAAAGTGTGAAACCCTTAAGAGGGAAACTACACTGGCTCCCTCTCAAGGAACGCATTGAGTTTAAAATCTGCACGACCGTACACAAAATCATACACGTAGATGCCCCACTCTACATGTTAAACCTAGTGGACCTGCCACCCAGAAATGCCAAAAGGTCAGCCCACAAATTCCTCAATCTGAACTTCCCCAGCTGCAAAGGACTTAAATATAAGCAGGCATACGCCACTACCTTCTCGTACAGAAGTACACAGCTATGGAACGCACTACCCACAACCTTGAAAACCATGGATAATCTAACCAACTTTCGCAAATCTTTGAAGACACATCTCTTCAACAAAGCTTACAAAAAGAACCCTTAATGACTTAATCCCACCCAACCCACTTAAGGATTAAAATACACCTCTTACACCACCCTACCTAATCACTTACCTCTCTAATCCTTCATACATCTTCTGAATACTACCGATTGTATCTTAGATCCTGTCATGACTATGTCATAACAACACTCTGTAAGCCACATTGAGCCTGCAAATAGGTGGGATAATGTGGGGTACAAATGCAGTAAATAATAATAATAATAATTGGGTGGCAGAGCGGGAGGCAGGGATGGTGCTGGGCAGACTTATACGGTCTGTGCCCTGAAAAGGACAGGTACAAATCATGGTAAGGTATACACAAAAAGTAGCACATATGAGTTTATCTTGTTGGGCAAAACTGGATGGACCGTGCAGGTCTTTTATGCCATCATCTACTATGTTACTATGTATGTTACATAACTGGGTAGGTAGATGTGGGGCAATATTGGACTGTCAACTTCTGTGAGCTATGTTTCTGGGATAAACAGAAAGCCCAGATCTGAAGATTCTAGCAGATCCCTGAGTTAGAGAGCCTTCTTTCCTACAGACCTGGCATTGATATAAATGGCGTGGACAGGAGTGAGTTGAGATTTGTGTTCAAAGGGGAGAATTGTTTGAATAATTGCAAAAGTTAGCGAATTTTTTAGGCTGTGGAATGTTAGCCATTGGTTCTGGTCTGACATTATAATTAGGGTGCTTCTTAGTATAGTGTTTTCTAGACAGTTTATAGATTACGGGGATAGGATTAGGCACTAAATTATCTGGTAGGTTGCTGCTCGAAATTTATTTATTGCATTTGTATCCCACATTTTCCCACCTCTTTGCAGGCTCAATGTGGCTTACAATACATCATGGATAGTGGAAATATAATAGAAAAATAGGCATTTAGTGTTACAGAAAATTTTTGGTAACATGATAATGAAATTCTCAAAACGGCTAAGCAAATCTATGTGAGCCATTTCATGGTGGTAGCTTTTGGAGCTAGTTTAAGTCAGTCGGGTTTAGCTCTCATTATCAGACCTAAATGTGCACTGTTAATGACTTTAGAACAGAGTCCTCCTTGAAGGTACATTCCATTGATGTTGAGAGGGCACGGTGTCTCAGGTACTCATAAAGTGGGGAGGTGTGGATGTGCCAGGCTTCAGAATTATGCTACTACTCGCTATATTTAGGTAGGGTTCCTCATTTAAGCTGCCATTCTTTCATAGTCAGCCATGCAGCAGTCAGGGGAGTTTAGATCAGGTGAGTGGCCATAGTGTAGTTCTCCTGTTGTAGAGTTGTTAATTTCCTTTGATTGCTGTTTGAAGTATGGTTATAATTACAGAGCTGAGCAGGACAGGTATTTATAAGACAGTGGAGAGAATTGACCTTAAGCACTCCTTGGGTACCTCTATTAGGCTGCCATTCTTCCATAGTCAGTTGTGCAACTTTGAATGGACAGGTCACAGTGTAGCTCTCTTGGATACAATTCCAGATAATTCTCTTATTCAAGTTGCAGGATTGGAATTACTACAAGCAATGGAGAGAGGAGGAGGTGGTGATCTGAGCAGTTCAGGTATTTGTAAGACAAAGAGGTGTCATTGACCTTAAGCACACCTTGGAGTGTAGGCAGGAGAAATGCTAATACAGTGCTGTTTTTAAGTCTTCACAAAACTTGGGTCTTGATAGTTAGCCTTGGTTATTTTTGTTAGTACAAAATGTTGAGTCAATTTATATTTTTATCTCTTTTTCTAAATTCATTTAAACAGTCTTATTTAAGTTAGAAATATTGTTTTTTTTTAGTTGGGATTCACTGCATGTAGACTTGTACAGATCCCTGTGGGACTCCACTGTTCACTCTCCTCCATTGAGAGAAATGACCATTTAACCCTATCCTCTGTTTTCTGTCCAATAACTAATTCCTAATCCACACCAGAACCATGCCTCCTAGACTCTTTATTTTTCTGAGGAATCTCTCATGATGAACTTTATCAAAAGCTCTTTGAAAATCTAGGTACACTAGATCAACCGTCTCACCTTTAGCCACATGTTTATTCATGCCTTCAAATAAATTAAGCAAATTTGGTGAGGCAGTACTTCCCTTGGCTGAACCCATGCTCACTCTTTCCGTATTAAACCATGTTTATTTATGTGTTCCATAATTTTTTTCCTTACACTGTTTTGTTCGGCACTGATGTCAGACATACTGCTCTGTAATTTCCCGGCTCATCCCTTGAATCCTTTTTAAAAATCAGCGTCACATTGGCCACCCTCCAATCCTCAGGTACTATGAACTTTTTTAACGACAAGTTACATATTGTTTACAGTAGATCTATAATTTCATGCTTGAGTTCTTTGAGTACCCTTGGATATATGCCATCCGGTCCAGGTAATTTACTACTCTTTACTTTGTTGATTTGGCTAAGTACATTTTTCAGGCTTACTGAGATTTCTTTCAGTTTCTCTGCATCATCACCCTTGAAAACCATTTCCAGTACAGGTAGACCTCTTACATCTTCTGTAAAGACTGAAGCAAAGAATTTGTTCAGTTTCTTCACTATGGCCTTGAACTCCTTCAGTGCCCCTTTTTCTCCTTCGTGATCTAATGGTCCCATAACTTCCCTTGAAAACTTTCTACTTTTGATGTACCTGAAAAATCTGTTACTGTGAGTTTTAGACTCTGCTACAAGTTTCTCTTCATATTTTCTTTTAGCTTTCTTTATCAATGCTTTGCATCTGATTTGCAAATGCTTATGTTGCTTTTTATTTTCTTCATGTGGGTCCTTTTTCCATTTTTTGATTGGCATTCTTATGGCTGTAGTAGCCAAAAGCAATAGCAGCTGGCCTTATGGAGTTTAAAGGGGGTTTAGACAGATTCCTGAGGGAAAAGTCCATTGAACATTATTAAAAACTAGTAAAAAAGCCCTGTTTCTGATGGCAAATGAAACGGTGGCTAGCAAGGGTTTCTTCAGAGTGTGCATGTGGGAGTGTCCCTGCCCTCTGCCCCTCTCTCCCATCCCCTCCCCCCTCCGAGTCCAGTCCTTCAGTGTTGTTTCCTGCTGTGCTGTGTTTGTGTTACAGAGAGAGTGAGGGCATCTCTCTCCTCCCCCCTCTGAGTCCTTCACTGTTACAGAGAGAGGGATTTCGTGCTGTGCTGTTTTCCTTCACTCATGGGGAAACCGGATATCTCTGGCGCTTCACACTTCCGGCTGGAGGCTTCATAGAACGGTGGGTTGCTTTTATATATATAGATTTATTTTTTTTTTTTGGGGGGGGGAGGGGGGGGGGGGATTGCCGGGTTCTTGAAGCCTGGTTGGCCGCTGTCAGAGACAGGATGCGGGCTTGATGGACCATTGGTCTTTTCCCAGTATGGCGGTGCTTATGTTCTTATATGTTCTTAATATGTGGTGCCACATTATCCTAAGAGAGGTGGGAGCAAAGAGGAGAAAAGCTTGAATTACATGCAGTCCATATGGAGTCTCAGTCCTTTGCTGCCATTGCTGGTGATGGATTAACTTCCTCATCCAATTTTAGCCATCTTTAACGGCTTTTGCGCTATGTCTGCCTCTCTTCCACCTCATGTAGGGACACAAAAAGGGTCCATAGTTCCATTTTCAGCCTCCCTCCTCGTACTGTGTTGGGGGGGGGGGGTGCGATGGAAACAGAGCTGGGGTATAGAGAGGCAGTTGATTGTGTTCATACCATTTGCTTTGTGTATCATCTCAGCCTCTGTTTCTCTAATTCTTCGTTAACTGTAGTCACCTGTTTATTCATGGTAACACTTGAATAAAGCAGGTGTATTGTTTGTTCTAGAACTTGCCTCATATCACTTAAAGTACTATATTCATTGATTATTGATCTTGTATCACTTGTATTGTTAAAGAATTGTCATATGCTAATGAATCCTCCGTGTCATTTCTCCTGATGCTTACAGATTTCTGGGCCATACTCAGTACTACTCAGTTCTCATATTAATTAGCTGTCCCTGACAACAGGGTTGGGAATTTACTTTTAATACTACCTATGGTAAATTGGGATGAGAGCTCTGATACCCAGTGCCACTGTGCCCGTACCTCAGGGACACCTCACCTAGTCTTCCACCCCAGAAGGCTACTCCTGATTCCGCAACCTATGCAATGAACATTGTGCAAGTCCTGGAAACACATTCCTTTCAGATTCTGTCTTCCTTTGCTCCTCCACCCTTGAAGAGCAGACAAGAATCCTCCACTGGACCTCTTTACCCCTGATTCTGTCACTTCAAAATCTCAACTCAGTTATAGGGGTCTAACTTAGAACTTCCCTGTGGCTTTCCATGCTATTAGAGCCTCAATACCGCAAAGATTAGCTGCACCGAAACTGGTAGTATACAAAATAAATGAAACCCCACAAAAACTCTTCATAGGGCTACTGCCAAACTGACTGTGGATTAATACCATAAACAAAATAAAAAGGATGTTCTTGCACTGAGAAAACCATAGGAATACTACAAAGGCACCTGGTGAAATCACAATCAGTGCTTCTCAGAATCAGCAACCTCAATGATTAAACTGGAGAAAGGGACCACTTGATTTTATCAGGCTTAAATGAAAATTGATCATTTCCTTTCCATTTGGTGTTCAGATACTATAAAAGTTTTCTGCAACTTTCAAATTGGTTACAAGATGGCAGTGTTGCATAAAACATCAACGAGCAGTACAGATTTTATTTACACAAAGACAATTTGACAAAGACTGATTCGGACCAGAGAGAAAACAAAAGACAGAAGATAGCGAGTAGTTAAACATCCCAAAGAGTTGTGGACAGCACACAATTACACAGAAGAAAGTAGGGAATTCCTTCAGTGAAGCAAAGAGCAAAGTTACAACTGACTGACTCAGTACAGCAAAAATAAAATTGTGCTCTAGCCACGTACCACAAACTATAGAGCAACTGCATTTCTCTGCTCCTGAGTGCAAACAAAACAAAAGCAAGTGCCTACCTCGATCCAGGAGCCTCAAATAAAGGATGGCAGTTAGTGCAAGTTGTCTTCTGAATCAACTGAGTTGAGCAGATTCCTGTCCAGTGCATCAAATTGTAGATCCTGGAGGAAAAATCCTCAGTGATAATGAAACACAGAAGAGAGAAAGGGAAATAGAATGGGACTTGATATATACCACCTTTCTGTGATTTTTTTTTTTTTTTTTGCAACTACATTCAAAGCAGTTTATATTGTATATACAGGTACTTATTTGTACCTGAGGCAATAGAGGGTTAAGTGACTTGCTCAGAGTCACAAGGAGCTGCAGTGAGAACTGAACCCAGTTACCCAGGATCAAAGTCTGCTGCATTAACCACTAGGCTACTCCTCCACTCCAGATTTCAGACACAGAATCCGTTCTAAATACAATTAGCAAAGCTCCTCTTTTTATACACAATGTATTGGCTGGCTAACTGGCTAATTAAGAAGATAAATGGCTTTAAGAAAAAGACAAATACTAGGAAAACAGAATACAGATATTCTGCTCATATCAATATTTCCAAAATATAAAGATATGTGATTAGCATTATAACCTTAAAGATATATCATTGGAATCATAAGGCTCAAAGAAAACACTCAGCAAATTCTTCATATACAGCAAATGTTCAAAAATGTAATCTAAGCAAAAATAACATCTGGCTCTTGCTAATTATCATATGTAGAGCTATAGAGCCTTTAAAATATTTGTCAAGTTACAACAATGAATAACCTTAAGAAATAGCAACTTTTAAAAAGGACATGGATATAGATGTCACTATAATGAGATTTACAACAGGTATGGATTTTGGATTTTCTGGTTGTTTCTTGGGAGGAACATCTTTGTCCTTGAAGGACAGTCATCATAATTTTCTCACTTAACCCCTAATCCGAGATCTCAGTTTTTTAAGACTTTATAGATTTTGTGTTCTGTACCTCTGTTTCAGTGTTATTTCCAGACTCCTCCCTGAATTCTGAATGTTTCAAAATGTGGTAGAGTACTTAATAGATTTGGATTCCATCCGTCCTAAATCCTCTTTGTAGGTTGAGGAATAATATACATCTTTTGTATGAGATTCTTTCCACACATGGCAAGAGACACATCTTTTTGTAGGAATACACCCATCCACACACAGGTATACACACCTAGGGATTGTAAATAATGCATGAGGCATGCTTCCATGCTTTCTACTACTACTACTTAGCATTTCTATAGCGCTGCCAGGGTTACGCAGCGCTGTACAAGTTTAACATGGGTTAAACATGCATCCCCCTTGCCAAACTGCTGTCACACCCTAACCCTGATAGGCTAGCTCATAGTGATTCAAATATGTAGTTTGTGTTTTTTGTTGTAAATTCTGATGTGAAACCTTGTGACTGAACTATAAAGTTTCTTAACGGTTGTTATATATGGTGAAACCTTGTGACTGAATCAGTTTGGCTTACATCATACTTTAAAGAAAAGCACAATAAGGATTAAACAAAGTAAACGACAATAAGAGATATAACATCATAGCAGAATGACTAATTTGAAAATATTAAACTAGCAAAGAGAATTACAGTGGTCAACAGTGGCAAGGAATTCACAAAATAAAAATGCTTTTAGCAATATATGAAATTTCGGGTAATCGAAAACACACCTAATTGAGTTTGGGAGGGAATTTAATGACTTAGTAGCTTGGTATGAGAAACTGGCATCATGAATTGATTTGTAACGGAGATGCTTACAATTTCAAAAATGGAGAAGTAAATAGTCTTTCAACGCAGGATGGTCATTGTGTGATGGTAATTACAGTAAGTGTTGCATATAATCGGGTAGAAGAGTGAACAGAATTTGATAAACAAGGTCACATAGTTTAAAGGTGACTCTTGCATTTATAAGAAGCTAATACAACTTGATTAAAAGGGGCTGATTTGGTAAACTGAGGGGCTTTGGATACAAAACAGCTGCAGTATACTGGGCAGTTTGAAGTTTTTTGACATGAGAGATTTTCAAACCTGAGTAAACAGCATTACAATAATCAAACTTGGACAACTCTAAGGATTGTACTAAAGAATGAAATACTGAATTTGAAAAGAAAGGCCTCAGTTTTTTAAATCTCCATAGGGAATTAAAGGTACTGGTAACTACCACTGAAACCCGTGTTTCAAATGATAAATAATGGTTGATAGTTACTCCCAGGTTTTTCAAGGTGGCAGAAAAGGGTAAGACAATAGAGAAGTATTTGTTAATCATCGAGTGAGCAGAACTAGTTAGGATTAGGAACATGGTTTTATCTCTTTTTAGCTTCAGTTTGGAAGCAGAAGCCCAAGACTCTATCAGATCTAAGCTGGATTTAATTCTAGGCAGGACTTCCTTTCTCCATAAATGGTAAATAAAGTGTAACATCATCAACATGAATAAAGGTGTTAAAGCCAGATAGAAATCTACCTAGGGGGGGACCATCATTATAATAAACAGAATGGGAGAAAGTGGGGAACCCTGTGGCATCCCACATACAGAGAACCATGGCAAAGATAAATTACCAGACACCTTAACTTGATATTGCCTAGACTTTAAGAAACCAGCAAACTATTGCAAGTTTTCTCCGCAAGTGCCAAACTGATCCTTCAGGCCCAATAAAGCATCATGGTCCACCGCATCAAAAGCACTAGACATATCAAATTGTAGGATCAAGATTTTCCTGTCCCAACTTAGGTCCATTCTGAAGTTGGTAATCAGGATGGTAAGGACTGTTTCTGTACTATGCAATACCTGTTGCTTTGAGACATTAAAATCCATCCTTCAAAATCTTTTGGCCATGACATCTAATGGTTAGATAGAGTAACACACTTTGTTTCATTTCATTATCGTTTCCAAACCAATAAAATGTTTGATATTTCTCCATTCAAACCATCCTCCTCCTTTCACCTCCATGTCTGAGATACACAGACACAACGTAGATAAAAACACACACAGAGGAGCTGAAAAGAATTCAATGAGCTATGCTCTGTGTTCTTTTTCCATTTGTTCATCCTTGTTACTTGCTATCATAAGCTGTGTTTCATTGTTTGTGATGCCTTCTGAACGTTTTAGAAACTGATAGAATTTTCAATTAAAGCAATAAAATGTGATTTTGTTGATAATTATGTACTTCCTTGTTGCAAATTTCTTTTATTTGGTTTGGTTCTTGAGCAACTTTAGAACATCAGCCTTTAGAATTTGGAAAAAGAACATAGTTACTTTGGACAATAAACCAACTAAAAAATCTGTCCTTTTTTATTCTGCCATTCTAAATAAACCAAATTGATACATGAAAATTGAAATACATGTACATAGCAGTGTTTATCCTATTAAGTAAGGAGAATACTGCAAACTTACGAACTTACATTGCAATAAGAGATTGTGTATATTGTTTCTCCATGTTGGTTGTATTTTTTATTAGAAAGTGTAGACTGATAAATGTAAAATACTATTTCCATTGACAAGCAGGATTGAGTCAGACACATAAGCAGGCTCAACTCAAGAAGTTGTGGTCTTTGAGCCAGTTTTTGGTTTTACACCCCCTGCCCTGCCGCCTGCCTTGGGGCCAATCTGTCAGTATGAGCTACCTAAATAAATTACATATGAATAAAATTTTTAAAAAGGACATGATGCTTGACAGAAATCAGAATAAAACTGGAATGGCTTCACTTAGATTGAAAAATATATATTAAGATGAAAAGATACTATGTTCCTTTAGATCATTTCTGACAGAAGAGACCTAATTTTCATTCTTCTCATGAAAAGGGCTGTTTTCTGGATCCTTATAGCCTTTTCTAATCCTTTATTGTACTTGCATCCATCTGATTGTTTTATGGTCCCCATTGATATGGTTGACCCTTTTCTGTTACATTTATTTTTGCTTTAAACTGGAAAGAAAAGCGGAAGTGAATTCATATACCTTCCTCATGCCTTCCTAGAGGCAAAATTGAGAGAGAAGCCTTCTGGTCTAGAAAAAAATCAAATTCTTGACAGTGCAGATAATCAGGATTTAATTAAAAATTGGAACGAGTTTTCAAGTTATATTTTAGTTTCCACTGCAACACTGAGGCAGACAGTTTATTTATGGTTCATTTATATCCCACGTTTTCCCACACATGCAGGCACAATGTGGCTTACAGAAAATTAGGAGGAATTACAAATTATGAAGATACAGATAAAGCGAAAAAAAGTTAAACAAGGGGAGCATTGACTAACAGTGGAAAACTAAGCAGGATGGGGAACGTAAAGGGGAATATTAATCAGCAGGGGAACAAGGAGAGTAGGTTGCAACAAAGAGGTAAGTCTTCAGTAATTTCTTGAAGAGGGGGTGGTCGATTTGCATTTTGAGGTGCCTCGGCAGAGCATTCCACATTTTTGGGCAGCAGTAGCGGAAAGAAGAGGAAAAAAATCATCTTGTATTTGACGCCCTTGCAGTTTGGTAAGTGGAGTTGAAGATATGACTGGGCAGCAGGCACAGAATTCCTGAGTGGAAGATCAGTCAAGTTGAGCATGTAGTCCAGGGCAAACCCATAGATAATTTTATGGGTTAAAGCACAGATTTTAAAGGTGATACGTTCCTGTACAGGTAGCCAATGAAGGTTGTAGCGCAGAGGCTGAGCATGTGCGAATCGATTCTTATCCAAAATCAGTCTTGCGGCTGTGTTCTGGACTGTCTGGAACTTTTTTAGGAGAGAGACTTTGCAGCCCGCATAAATCCCACTGCAGTAATCAAGATGGGACAGTACTAGCCAGTGCACAAGGGTACGAAACAGCTCTCTTGGAAGGAAATGTCTTATGCGCCGGAGCCTCCACATAACATTAAACATTCTTTTGCAGACCAGTTGCACGTGATTGTCTAACTGTAGGTGCACATCCAGATTCACTCCTAAAAGACGCAAACTGTTGGAAATTGGTAGAACATAGCCTTGAACTGGACGAGTAGTTTCAGTGAGTGAGCTATGGGGGGACGAGAGTATGATACATTTTGTCCTTGTTGAGTTTAAACCGAAACACCTGAGCCCAGTGTTCGATTGTGGAGAAGCTAGCTTCAATGAGATCAGCTATTTTGGATACGGTGGTGTGAAAGGGGATGTAGATGGTTATGTCGGTGTAGATGAACGGATTGAGGCCTAGGTTCGCTAGAGCTGTGGCTAACGGTACCAGCATGATGTTGAATAATGTTGGAGAAAGAGGCGAACCCTGGGGTACCCCGCAAGAGGCAGTCCATGGAGCAGAGATGGTTGAATTCACGTTGACCCGATGGGATCTGGAGGTTAAGAAGCCCTTGAACCAGCGTAGAACCGACCCACCTACGCCAAAAGAGTCTAGAAGATGAAGTAATATGTCATGGTCCACCATATCGAAGGCGCTTGACATGTCAAATTGAAGCAAAAGTACTTTCCGACCAATGGATAGCTCTTGTTTGAAGTTTGATAAGCTGGTGACTAGTACTGTCTCAGTGCTATAATGGGTACGGAAACCTGACTGCGAATGGTGACGGATGTTAAAGTTAATCAGGAATTCATTCAACTGGACGTTCACCATACTCTCCAGTTTCTAAAGGATGTCTTTTACTAAGCTACGGTAGTGTTTTTAGGTCACGGTAGAAATCAGATGAGGAATATAATGGGCATCTCGGCGTTTACCACCAGCTGATTTCTACCGTGACCTAAAAAAGCTACCGTGGCTTAGTAAAAGACCCCCAATGTAAAGAAATCTAACCCATGGTTTGATGAAGAACTAAAGAATTGTAAGCAAACTTGCCATAGGTTAGAAAGGAAATGGCAGAGAGATCATAAAATAAAAATGCATGGAGGAAAGCCATTATTTTATATAAATGTTTGCTTAGGATGAAGACAAACATTGTATTTCTCGCAATTAATAGAGTACTAAGCAATCCAAAAAAAACATTTTCAGATAGTATCTGATTATATCAAACCTCAAGAGTTGCTGCAAGCAATTGATCAAATTTCCATTTGAGCACAAATGTTTGCAGAATATTTTTAGAGAAAAAGTTAGATCCAGCAAGAGATTACTTCTCAAAATGTTTCAATAGATAGATTATATATTAATTCTACTACTGAAGAAATACCAGTGGATATATTCTGGTTTGATTTTTCAGAAATAGGGATGATGATTTTAACCACCTATTCAGAATATATAGATGCTCTTAGTGTATTTTAGATACTTGTCCACCCTACTTAATACAGTGTGCTCCAAATCAAACATATAACGGCGAGTGACCGTACTCACTCACAAATGCGCAGTAGAGACTTCCCTCTCTGTCCCGCCCCCGCATCAATACGTGATGACGGGGGGGGGGGCGGGACAGAGAGGGAAACTGCGCCGCCGAGGTTGCTACCGCTCCCCCCCCACTCGGAGTCGCCGCCACCCCTCCACCCGGCCCGGGCCCTCTCTTCCCTTCTGAACTTACACATCCATTCGCCGAACGCAGCAACGCACATCAGCTGAGCTGCAGTGAGCCCTTCCTTCTTTGCCTGTGGCCCCGCCCTCCTGTGACGTAACGTCAGCGAGGGCGGGACACACACAGGCAGAGAAGGAAGGGGCAGCTCAGCTGATGTGCGTTGCTGCGTTCGGCGAATGGATCTGTAAGTTCAGAAGTGAAGAGAGGGCCCGGGCCAGGTGGAAGGGTGGCGACGGCGACGACTTCGAGGGGGGGGGGGGGAGCGGTGGCGACTTCACGGGGGGGGGGGGAGCGGTGGTGACCGCGGGGGAGGGAAAACCTCATACCAGCCCGTGTTTACGGGCTCAACGCTAGTAATATATATTTGATAATCTAAAATCCTGGGTGAAATAATCAACTCACTTTGGGCAGATTTCTGTCAAGAAATCTACTACACTCCTCTGTTCAAGAAGGAGGTAATATCATTTTAACACCAGTGTCTAAAAACAAGACTACACTCTCGTATGTTACTAATTATTGTTCAGTTGCATCTATCCCACTATTTATCAGACTTACGGAGGGGATTAGGCATTCTACCAATTAGCTGCCTATTTACATAAGTTTCCTCTGCTAAATGATTCTCAATTGGGGTTTCATAGGCACGCATAGAGGTCTTCTGGGATAAAGCCCAACCCCAATACCAATTTCAAAACTACCTCTCTGGATGGCATTGCCCCCTCCCCACCCATCTAATTTGTACCACGTTCCGTCTCCTTGGCACCCTGCCCACGACCTCTATCCCCCCCTCCCAAAACCCCTCCCAGTCACATTACCCGAGAATCCCCCCATTTTCCCTCTCCCTCCTCCTGCTACTGCCACAAAGGATTTACCCCCTTGCTCCCACCGGCTTTTCTCCGCATTTATATCCCTCTGCCCCTCTTGCCCCCTTCCTCCATTCCCTGCTGATCCCCCCCTACCCCTTCTCCTCCCCTCCCCTATTGGCTACATCATACCCCCTTGCCCCCTAACCCCTTCCTCTGCAGAGATTCCTAAACATGCTTTTTGCACACATTATTTATCAACAAAACATTCCCCTGCAAATCCAGCCCTACCCCTTCCCCAGAGTTCTCCTTATCGGTTACAAAAGTCTCATTGTCCATCTGTGCCAAGGCTGAAGAAGTAGTGGTCTGCTGCTTCTGCCAAATGTCCTGCACCTTCTCCTGACTCTCTGTACTCTGGAAGAAGGCAGGTCCCGCTCGTGGCTTAAACCAGGCTTTGAACCAGCTCCTCCTTTCTCTGCTTCCTGATTGGGCTGATACTCCTGTCCCTCTTTCCCTCCAAGGCATGAGTCCTCAGGTTCCAGCTGTACCACTGCACTCCCTCCTTGATGAGAAAAAAAAGTTTTTCCAATCAAGCTCACTGCAGGCACCTGAGTCAGCCTTTCTGAGATCTGGCTTCCTATGAGCTCTGCATTGTCAGGTTCCTCTGTCCTCTCCTTTTTCCTTTCCACAGATAAGCTATCCTCCTCACCCTCAGCTTCTGCCACAATATGTTTGGAAAACAGACTGTACCCTGAGTCTCCTTTCTCAGTTTCCATGATATGAAAGGATTTAACTGATGCTTTCTTTCCTGTTTCTTTTTTCCCCAGTTGTGGAGCAGATTCTAAGGAGACATCAGCTTCCAGCTCACAACCCTTGTCTCTGGAACCTTCCTGCTCTGTGAGTACTCCAGACTGACTTGTCAAGTCTTTCATGAATTGTATAGTTCTTTGTTGACTGCTGGTCCATGGTACCTCTTCTCTTACAGGCTGGTGTTTCACCAGCTCTGCTGAGGCAAATCCTTCTGTCTGCTTGCACTGTGCAGCTGCCATTCTCTCCCTGTTTAAATAAAGTTTTCTCAGGGGATTGTCTCTGCCTTTTTTTTTTTTTGTTGCTACCAACAGTTTTCCTTCTGGATCAGCATCTCCAAACGGCCCTTCCTCCTTCTGGTATGATCTCCTGTGTTCTACTGGGGCCAGCTTGCTCATGGCTTTTGCCATCTTTAATCTCTTCCCCAGTTCTGCTAGCTCCTTTTCCAGGGCCTTAATCTTCCTCACTCGCTCCACCACTCCTCTCCCTGGATTCTCCGGATCCCAGCTCACCCCTTGGGCGTCCTCCCTTCTCCCTCCTCCGTCCATTCTGCCTCTTCTTCTGGCTGGCTGGGACCGGCTGCAATTCACTGCCCAGCTCCATAGCTTCCTCTTTTGTCTGCCTCTTAGGCTGCGGCTTGGAGGCCTTCCCCGGCTGTCTCCCCCAATTCCTTATCTGCACACCCCACCTTCCTGGGACCCTTTGCGAAATGGTAGGGGTTCCGCTGTCATCTGCACTCGCTCTGGGCATCCTCCGGTCCACGGGGCTCCTCTCTCTCCTCCCCGGAGCAGGGCTTGGACTGGGAGCTGCTCCTCTGGGTCATCTGGTGTTTGGGCCCGGTAGGCCCCATAGCCCAGGGTTTGCCTGAGGAATGCTTCCCAGGAACCCCTCTTCTGGGCTGGGGAAGGGGCCAGGCTAGCTCCCTTCCCTCCTGGAACCAATAGAGCCTCCAGCAGCACTTCCTCCTCTGTCAGAGTCTGATCTGCAACTGAGCTGGAATGCCCTCCCGTGGGAGGTGGTGGAGATGAAACGGTAACGGAATTTCAAACATGCGTGGGATATACATAAAGGAATCCTGTGCAGAAGGAATGGATCCTCAGAAGCTTAGCTGAAATTGGGTGGTGGCGCTGGTGGGGGGAAGAGGGGTTTGGTGGTGGGGAGGCGAAGATAGTGGTGGGCAGACTTATACGGTCTGTGCCAGATCGGTGGTGGGAGGCGGGACTGGTGGTTGGGAGGCGGGGACTAGTGCTGGGCAGACTTATACGGTCTGTGCCAGAGCTGTGGTGGGAGGCGGGGCTGGTGGTTGGGAGGAGGGGATAGTGCTGGCCAGACTTATAAGGTCTGTGCCCTGAAAAAGACAGGTACAAATCAAGGTAAGGTATACACATGAGTTTATCTTGTTGGGCAGACTGGATGGACCGTGCGGGTCTTTTTCTGCCGTCATAGTAACATAGTAACATAGTAGATGACGGCAGAAAAAGACCTGCACGGTCCATCCAGTTTGCCCAACAAGATAACTCATATTTGCTGCTTTTTGTGTATACCCTACTTTGATTTGTACCTGTGCTCTTCAGGGCACAGACCGTTAAGTCTGCCCCGCACTATCCCCGCCTCCCAACCACCAGCCCCACCTCCCAACCACCGGCACAGGCACAGACCGTATACGTCTGCCCAGCAGTATCCTCACCTCCATAGCCCTGCCTCCCAACCCCGGCTCTGGCACAGACTGTGCAAGTCTGTCCAGCACTATCCCCGCCTCCCAACCACCAGTCCCGCTTCCCACCACCGGCTCTGGCACAGACCGTATAAGTCTGCCAGCCCTATCCCCACCTCCCACCACCAGCCCCGCCTCCCGATCTTGACTAAGCTCCTGAGGATCCATTCCTTCGGCACAGGATTCCTTTATGCTTATCCCACGCATGTTTGAATTCCGTTACCGTTTTCATTTCCACACCTCCCGCGGGAGGGCCTTCCAAGCATCCACTACTCTCTCCGTGAAAAAATACTTCCTGACATTTTTCTTGAGTCTGCCCCACTTCAATCTCATTTCATGTCCTCATCGTTCTACCACCTTCCCAATCTCCGGAAAAGATTCGTTTGCGGATTAATACCTTTCAAATATTTGAACGTCTGTATCATATCACCCCCTGTTTCTCCTTTCCTCCAGAGTATACATGTTTAGTTCAGCAAGTCTCTCCTCATACGTCTTGTAACGCAAATCACATACCATTCTCGTAGCTTTTCTTTGCACCGCTTCAATTCTTTTTACATCCTTAACAAGATACGGCCTCCAAAAACTGAACACAATACCCAGGTGAGGCCTCACCAACGACTTATATAGGGGGCATCAACACCCCCTTTCTTCTGCTGGTCATACCTCTCTTTATACAGCCTAACAACCTTCTAGCTACTGCCACCGCCTTGTCACACTGTTTCGTTGCCTTCAAATCCTCAGATACTATCACCCCAAGATCCCTCTCTCCGCCCGTACCTATCAGACTCTCCCCGCCTAACACATACGTCTCCCGTGGATTTCTACTTCCTAAGTGCATCACTTTGCATTTCTTCGCATTGAATTTTAATTGCCAAACCTTAGACCATTCTTCTAGCTTCCGTAGGTCCTTTTTCATGTTTTCCACTCCCTCCGGGGTGTCCACTCTGTTACAGATCTTAGTATCATCCGCAATAGGCAAACTTTACCTTCTAACCCTTCGGCAATGTCACTCACAAATATATTGAACAGAATCGGCCCCAGCACCGATCCTTGAGGCACACCACTACTTACCTTTCGCTCCTCCGAGCGAATTCCATTCGCCACCACCCTCTGGCATCTGTCCGTCAACCAGTTCCTAATCCAGTTCACCACTTCGGGTCCTATCTTCAGCCCATCCAGTTTATTTAAGAGCCTCCTGTGGGAACCGTGTCAAAAGCTTTGCTGAAATCTAAGTAGATTATGTCCATAGCTCGTCCCTGATTCAATTCTCCTGTCACCCAATCAAAGAACTCAATGAGGTTCGTTTGGCACGATTTCCCTTTGGTAAATCCATGCTGTCTCGGATCTTGCAACTTATTGGCTTCCAGGAAATTCACTATCCTTCCTTCAGCATCGCTTCCATTACTTTTCCAATAACCGAAGTGAGGCTTACTGGCCTGTAGTTTCCAGCTTCTTCCCTATCACCACTTTGTGAAGTGGGACCACATCCGCCGATCTCCAATCCCTCGGAACCTACTATGTTAACCACTATTGTGATTGAACCTATATAGTGAATTTTATATATATATATATATATATTATTATTTTTTTTTTTTCTGGTCATCAAGCGATGAATCCATTACGAGTGGGTTGTGTCCATCAACCAGCAGGGGGAGATAGAGAGCACTGAAAAACCATAGTGCCCTCATGGCCAGCTAGCTCCATCTGCCTCTTCAGTATTCTCTACCTCCCCAGCAGGATGGTCGCAGCTTATTAAGCTCCTACAGAAAATCTGCCTGGGGTGGCTCCTGTGCTGTTGCCAGTTGTAGCATGGGTGTTGTTGCTGGTGGTGCCCATTTTAAAGACACATAGGTTCGCCCTTTCCCTGCCTTACCCGACATGGATGTAGACACATAGGCAAGCCCTGTCCCTGTCTTTGCCCACGCTGTGGATGCAGGCACATAGGTTCGCCCTTTCACTGCTTTCCCACGCTACTGATCCTCCGGAGTGGGAAAAATTTGCCTCTTGCATTGTTGCCTCTAATTTTCCTGACAGCGTTAAAAAAAAAAAAAGTTGCGTCGTGCTGGAAGCGCTGCGATCTCAGAAAAGAGGATTTCTTTCTGTTGTGCTGCGGATCGGAGCTCTGTGGACTCGATCCGAAGAGGTAAGAGCATTTGGTAGCTCCTCCGGGGAGGGCCCGCGTTTGGGACGGATTTTGACGCGAATACGCCATTTTGAACTTCTGCTGTTTTCAGCGATGGCTGTGGAGGTTGTTAAGTGCTGTTTCCGTGTGGCAAGCGCAGATCAGCAGCAGGGCTCTGTAAATCGTGCTCTTCTGACGTCAGAGCCCTCCCGAGCATGGCGAGCAAGGTTTCTTCCCGCTCTGTGGAGCTGGCAGCGGGCGCCATTTTGGAAACAGCATGGCGCGACCCCCGCTGAGGCGGAGGGGTTTTGAGCCTGGAGGGGAACCTCGAATGGAGGCTAATATGAGAGCCATTTTCCCCGGGCTGGAACGGGAGGCCAGGGTGAGCCATTTTCCCCTGAATTGTTTTATTGCTGCATAAAGCATTTATGTTAAAAAGAGCTCTCCTGCAGGGGTCTCAATCGGCCCGGCTGCCTGTGTCCCCTCCAGTAGAGCCCAGCCTTGAATTGCCATCAGGTGCGTTTTCCCCCTGACAGATGGCTGCAGGACAAGCGCAGAAGGGTGGATTCCCCTTCAGAGAGTGGTGCACCCCCGTTTCCCCCCGCCCGTGGTCGGGATGTGAGGGGTCTGGCAGGCCCTCGTGGTCTGGAGAGCCAGAGGAAGGTGCAGGAATGCCACTGGATCCGGATGATCCTTCTGCGGTGAGGATTTTCCACCGCAATGAGCTGCCAGCGCTGATTTCTAATGCACTGCAGGCCCTCTCTATTGAAGATCCTGTGAGTGCTGAGCTCTCTCTTCTACTAATCCAAGGATGACAAGTACTAAGAAGCCTGCTCAAGACTTTCCTTTGCATGATTCCATCCAGAGCTTATTTCGACTCAATGGGCTGACCCCGAGGGGCCTTTGAAAGTTGCTAGGGCTATGGGGCAATTATACCCTCTAAGTGAGGAGCATTTGGCGCGCCTAGCTGTGCCTAAAGTGGATGCCCAAGTCACGGCTGTGACAAAGAGAACTACCCTCCAGTTGAAGGAGGAGTTGCCCTGAAGGACATGCAGGTCCAATGCCTTGAATCAGCTATAAAGCGGTCCTTTGAGATTTCAGGCCTATCCTTACGGGCGTCTGCATGCAGCTGTTACGCTGCCCGAGCCTGACTTGCTTGGTTACAACAGGCAGTGGAACAGCCCGGAGATGGAGCGGAGCCCCTTGCGGAGGTGGCACTGCGGATGGAGTCGGCCTTGTCTTTCTTGGCTGACGCCTCTATGATCTGGTCAGAGCTTCGGCTAAACAGATGGCTGTGGCAGTGGTGGCTCGCCACCTGTTGTGGCTACGGCATTGGGCGCGTTGACATGGCCTCTAAGCAAAGGTTGGTGAAGTTGCCCTTTCGAGGCCTTCTCCTATTTTGGTGAGGAGCTGGAGAACATTGTTAAAGGCCTGGGGGAGGCTAAACCCCAGCGCTTACCCGAGGACAGGCTGCGGCCTTCCTCCAAGGGTCAGCGGTTCCCTCTTCTTACAGACCTCGCTTCCGTGAAGCTAGAAGGTACCGCCCGGGGCGTTCTGCTGGGTCCACTTCTCGTGCCCGCTTTAAACAGAGGAACTCCTTTCGTTCGGACAAGCGTTCCGCAGCGACCAGCTCAAGGCCTGGAGTTCAAGGGCGACCCTCTCAATGATGGTGCGCTGGCTCTCTCCTCGCTTCTTGTTATAGGAGGACGACTTTCCCTCTTTTACGAGGAGTGGGCCAAGATTTCCTCAGATCAGTGGGTTTGGACCTGATCAGAGATGGCTACCGAATAGAATTCGATTGCCCCAGTGAGAGATGTGTTTGTGGAGTCCCGATGCGGTTCTGCTGCCAAACGGGCAGCGGTAGAGGCGACTTTGCACAGTCTGTGCCAGATAGTGGCTGTGAGCCCGGTGCCTCCCGCCGAACAAGGTCTAGGCCGCTACTCCATTTACTTTGTGGTGCCACGAAAGGCGGGTCGTTTCGCCCGATCCTGGACTTAAAAGAGCTAAACAAGTCCTTAAGAGTGCGGCATTTTCAACACTGAAATCCTGTGCTCCGTCATTGCGACGGTACAGCCAGGAGAGTTTCTCACGTCTCTGGACCTGAAAGAAGCTTACTTGCACATTCCAATTTGGCCCCTGCACCAGAAGTTTCTGCGGTTTGCGGTGTTGGGAAAACATTTCCAGTTTCGGGCCTGCCTTTTGGCCTCGCCACAGCTCCTCAAACCTTCTCCAAGGGTAATGGTGGTAGTAGCTGCCTTTCTCAGGCGAGAGGGTATCCGGGTTCTCCCGTACCTAGACGACTGGCTCATCAGAGCAGACTCAGAAAAAGAGAGTCATCTAGCTACAGCCAGAGTGGTTTCAGTCCTTCAATCTCTGGGCTGGGTCGTCAATGTGGCCAAAAGTTACCTGACCCCCTCGCAATCTCTAGAATATTTGGGGGCCAGGTTTGACACAGCCTCAGGCTATGTGTTTCTTCCCGAAAAAGGCGGTGCAAGCTTTAGAATCAGGTCCGTCTGCTCCTGAGGATGCCCCGCCCGCGAACTTGGGACATGTCCAGCTGTTGGGATCGATGACGGGCCACCTTGGAAGTGGTGCCATGGGCCTACTTCAACGAATGGTCTCCAGTATCTCAGGATTATCAGTGCAGACTTTCTTGGCTCCCTGCGGCCCGGCTCAGTATGGAGTGGTGGCTCTCAGACAGCATGCTGCGGCGAGGAATGCCGCTAGCGCTCCCCGATTGGTGCCTGGTGATAACAGATGCCAGCCTGAAGGGCTGGGGTGCACATTGCCGGGGAAGGCATGCCCAGGGTCTATGGACACCCGAGAAATCGGCATGGTCCATCAATCGGTTGGAGTTGAAAGCGATATTTCAGGCGCTTCTGACCCTGGAAGGATTGGCTGTCAGAGTTCTGTCAGACAACACGGACAGCAGTGGCCTACATAAAATCGCCAAGGCAGCACTCAGTGTCAAGCACTGGCCTCAGGGCCTCCTGTATGTGTTCCCTCCGTGGCCCTTGATAGGGCGAGTATTCCTGTGGATTTGGCTACATCAAGGAGAGGTGGTTCTCATCGCCCCGGATTGGTGCAGGCCGTGGTAATGCGGACCTCCGGCGGATGCTGGTGGAGGCTCCCCTGCCGTTACCTCTGGTACCGAATCTGTTGCCACAGGGACCGGTAACCATGGAGGACGCCTGCAGCTTTGGTCTTACGGCATGGCTATTGAGAGGGCGCAATTGAGAGACAAGGGTTATTCCAGTAAAAGTCATTTCCACTCTCCTACAGGCCCGCAAGTGTTCCACTTCCATGCTTATGCCAGGATTTGGCGCCAATTTGAGGCTTGGTGTGCTTTCTAAAGCGATGACACCTATGCGGGCTTCTGTCTCGCCGATACTTGACTTTTTGCAGGCTGGTTTACAAAAAGGCCTTGCCTATAATTCCCTGCGTCTTCAAGTAGCAGCCTTAGCATGTTTTCGAGGGAAGGTCGCTGGCCTCTCTCTCTGGCTGCTGTCTGGATGTGGCACGGTTTCTCAGAGGGGTGCTTCGGATCTGTCCTCCTGTGCGAGCTCCGTGCCCGGCCTGGAACCTGGGGTTAGTTTTAAACGGCCCTCAGAGTTCGCCCTTCAAGCCGCTTAGGCGAGCTTCATAGAAGGATGTGATCCTAAAGATGGTCTTTTTTGGTTGGCCATTGCATTGGCGAGACGGGTGTCTGAGCTCCAGGCGCTGTACTGGTCGAGACCCATTTCTGCAATTCTCAGAGTTCGGAGTTATGGTATGTACTGTGCCGTCCTTCATGCCTAAGGTGGTTTCAGCGTTTCACCTAAACCAGCCTATTTTCCTGCCCCCGTTTCCAAAGAGGAGTTTCCAGAATCCTTTGGTCAATTGCACCTCCTAGATGTGCGACGGGCTCTGTTGTAGTATCTGCACATGTCAAATGCCTTTCGGACCTCTGATCATCTTTTTATTCTGTTATCGGTCCGCGCAAAGGGTCTCCAGCGTCTAAAGCCCACTATAGCCCGTTGGCTCAAAGAAACTATTTTTTCAACATATCTGCTGTCTGGCCGGCCTCCGCCTGAAGCCTTTAAGGCACATTCCACAAGAGCGGTTTCCCTCTTCCTGGGCTGAAACTGGAGCACTCTCTCTTCAAGAGATATGTAGTGCAGCTACTTGGGTTTCTAAGCTCTCTTTTGCCTGACATTACAGGCTGGATGTGGCTGCCAGGAGAGACGTGCATTTTGGAGCACAAGTGCTGGTGCGTGGTGTGGCTTGTTCCCACCCTATCTAGGGATTGCTTTGTTACATCCCACTCGTAATCGATTCATTTGCGTATGACAAGGAAGGGAAATTATGTTCTTATCTTGGTAATTTCTTCTTTCCTTTAGTCATAGCAGATGAATCCATGAGCCTCCCTCAGTGGTTCATCATGTGATTGATGTTGTTTTATGTTCAGTTTTTCCTGTAGATATGTTTCCTCATTGGGAGAAGTTGGAAAACAGTCTTCAGGATTTCTGTTCGGTTACAGGAGGTTTTTTTTTTTGTTACATTTGTACCCCGCACTTTCCCACTCATGGCAGGCTCAATGCGGCTTACCTGGGGTAATGGAGGGTTAAGTGACTTGCCCAGAGTCACAAGGAGCTGTCTGTGCCTGAAGTGGGAATCGTACTCAATTCCTCAGGACCAAAGTCCACCACCCTAACCACTAGGCCACTCCTCCAAGTTCGTCTCGCCTTAGAATTGTTGTTCCTGTTCTGGGGCGTTCATCCGCTGTGAGGAAAGTTCATGTTATTATATGTGGCGGTGTCACACTGCTTTGGAAGCTTCAAATACTGAAGAGGCAGATGGAGCTAGCTGGCCATGAGGCACTATGGTTTTTCAGTGCTCTCTATCTCCCCCTGCTGGTTGATGGACATAACCCACTCGTAATGGATTCATCTGCTATGACTAAAGGAAAGAAAATTACCAAGGTAAGAACCTAATTTTCAAATATATAAGTAGTGATTTTAGAAGAGACTCTGCTTATACATGTTTACACACAGCCCACACAGATTCGGGATAAGGTATCTTTCAAAGATATCACCATAACAGGGAAGATAGAGTATCCTGATAGTGAGGTTGCAAAAGAGATTGTAGTAGATCGGGTATCTTTAAATAACAATAAAAATCAGACAAAAGATTGCCAATTAATACTGTCAAGTACTAAGCATGATGTACTTAGGAACAACAAACATAGTTTGAAATGTCTATATGCGAAATAAGATGGGGGAGTTGGAATATATTGCACTAAATGAAAAATTAGATATAATAGGCATCTCTGAGACCTGGTGGAAGGAGGATAACCAGTGGGACACTGTCATACCGGGGTACAAATTATATCGTAGTGATAGGGTGAATCGGATTGGTGGAGGGGTAGCATTGTATATTAACGAGAGCCTTGAATCAAATAGATTGAAAATTCTGCAGGAAACAAAACACTCCTTGGAATCACTGTGGATTGAAATTCCTTGTGCAAAGGGGAAAAGGATAGTGATAGGAGTGTACTATCGTCCGCCTGGCCAGGACGAACAGACGGATGCGGAAATGTTAAAGGAAATCAGGGACGCAAACAAACTGGGCAACACAATAATAATGGGGGATTTCAATTACCCGCATATAGACTGGGTTAATGTAACATCTGTACACGCAAGGGACATAAGATTTCTTGATGAAATCAAGGACAGCTTCATGGAACAGCTAGTTCAGGAGCCGACAAGAGAAGGAAAAATACTAGACTTAGTCCTTAGTGGTGCTCATGATCTAGTGCAGGGGGGTAACGATACGAGGGCCGCTTGATAACAGTGATCATAATATGATCGGTTTTGATATTGGCATTGAAGGAAGTGAAACTAGGAAATCAAGTACGCTAGCGTTTAACTATAGAAAAGGTGATTACGACAAAATGAGAAAAATGGTGAAAAAAAGACTGAAAGGAGCAGCTCGCAGAGTAAAAAACTTGCATCAGGCGTGGATGCTGTTTAAAAACACCATCCTGGAGGTTCAGGACAAATATATTACACGTATTAGAAAAAAGGGAAAAAAGACTAAACGTCAGCCGGCGTGGCTAAACAGTAAGATAAAGGAAATCATTAGAGCCAAAAAACAATCCTTCAGAAAGTGGAGAAGAGAACCAACTGAAAGTAACAGGATAGATCATAAGGAATGCCAAGCCAAATGCAAAGCGGAGATAAGGAGGGCAAAAAAGGACTTTGAGAAGAAATTAGCGTTGGAAGCAAAAATACATAGTAAAAATTTTTTTAGATACATTAAAAGCAGGAAACCGGCCCAAGAGTCGGTTGGGCCGCTGGACGAAAATGGTGTTAAAGGGGCGATCAAGGAGGACAAAGCCGTAGCGGAGAAATTAAATGAATTCTTTGCTTCGGTCTTCACCGAGGAGGATTTGGGGGGGACACCGGTGCCGGAAAGAATATTTGAAGCGGGGGAGTCGGAGAAACTAAACAAATTCTCTGTAACCTTGGAGGATGTAATGGGTCAGTTCAGCAAGCTGAAGAGTAGTAAATCACCGGGACCTGATGGTATTCATCCCAGAGTATTAATAGAACTAAAAAATGAACTTGCGGAGCTACTGTTAGAAATATGCAATCTGTCCCTAAAATCGAGTGTAGTACCGGAAGACTGGAGGGTAGCCAATGTTACTCCGATTTTTAAGAAGGGTTCCAGAGGAGATCCGGGAAATTATAGACCGGTGAGTCTGACGTCGGTGCCGGGCAAGATGGTGGAGGCTATTATTAAGAATAAAATTGCAGAGCATATACAAAAACATGGACTGATGAGACAAAGTCAGCACGGATTTAGTGAAGGGAAGTCTTGCCTCACCAATCTAATGCATTTTTTTGAGGGGGTAAGCAAACATGTGGACAATGGGGAGCCGGTTGATATTGTATATCTGGATTTTCAGAAGGCGTTTGACAAAGTGCCGCACGAAAGACTCCTGAAGAAATTGCAGAGTCATGGAATCGAGGTAGGGTATTATTATAGGATTAAGACATGGTTGAAAGATAGGAAGCAGAGAGTAGGATTGCGTGGCCAGTATCTCAGTGGAGGAGGGTAGTTAGTGGGGTCCCGCAGGGGTCTGTGCTGGGTCCGTTGCTTTTTATGTATTTATAAATGACCTAGAGATGGGAATAACTAGTGAGGTAATTAAATTCGCCGATGACACAAAATTATTCAGGGTCGTCAAGTCGCAGGAGGAATGTGAACATTACAGGAGGACCTTGCGAGACTGGTAGAATGGGCTGCAAGTGGCAGATGAAGTTCAATGTTGACAAGTGCAAAGTGATGCCATGTGGGTAAGAGGAACCCGAATTATAGCTACGTCTTGCAAGGTTCCGCGTTAGGAGTTACGGATCAAGAAAGGGATCTGGGTGTCGTCGTCGATGATACGCTGAACCTCTGCTCAGTGTGCTGCTGCGGCTAGGAAAGCGAATAGAATGTTGGGTGTTATTAGGAAGGGTATGGAGTCCAGGTGTGCGATGTTATAATGCCGTTGTATCGCTCCATGGTGCGACCGCACCTGGAGTATTGTGTTCAGTACTGGTCTCCGTATCTCAAAAAGATATAGTAGAATTGGAAAAGGTACAGCGAAGGGCGACGAAAATGATAGTGGGGATGGGACGACTTTCCCTATGAAGAGAGGCTGAGAAGGCTAGGGCTTTTCAGCTTGGAGAAGAGACGGCTGAGGGGAGATATGATAGAAGTGTATAAAATAATGAGTGGGAATGGATCGGGTGGATGTGAAGCGACTGTTCACGCTATCCAAACATACTAGGACTAGAGGGCATGAGTTGAAGCTACAGTGTGGTAAATTTAAAACGAATCGGAGAAAAATTTTTCTTCACCCACGTGTAATTAGACTCTGGAATTCGTTGCCGGAGAACGTGGTACGGGCGGTTAGCTTGACGGAGTTTAAAAAGGGGTTAGATAGATTCCTAAAGGACAAGTCCATAGACCGCTATTAAATGGACTTGGAAAAATTCCGCATTTTTAGGTATAACTTGTCTGGAATGTTTTTACGTTTGGGGAGCGTGCCAGGTGCCCTTGACCTGGATTGGCCACTGTCGGTGACAGGATGCTGGGCTAGATGGACCTTGGTCTTTCCCAGTATGGCACTACTTATGTACTTATGTACTTATTTGAAGAAAGCTTGGTTTGAATGTAGTTGGGGTAGACCTTAGTTATACATGTGCTTCCTATTTTGCAAGAGAACTACATGTAATCTTGAAAGATTTTCACCATCTGCATTTATTCCTACTCTGAAACATACATAACTGTAAGTTAATCACTGGTTTGGACCAGCGTTTTAGAGGCATGCTTGAGGAAGAGAGAATTTTGGTTATTGCTTTGTAGTCAAAAACACACAAAAAAACCATTTTGGAGCGCAACTCCTTAATTGGCTCCCCTTGGTCAAGCAGTCTTAGAAAATCTGCTACCTACACATTGTTGGTACCTACATGTACGATGCGCTGTATGATGCACTTTTCTTTGACCTTTTTTTTTTTTAAATAGCTAATCCCGCGTAATGCTTCCATATTTTTTCCTGTGACCAAATGCATATTTTACGAAAGTCTTTGTGTTCAGCGATCCTTCTGTAAAATGCACTGAAAATGTGAATGTTTCAACTTTTTCCAAAAACCCACTCAGTGGTTGTAACACCGTGGTACTCAGTATTTATTTTAGCTAGTGGAGAAGAGCCTCTGTTTTATCCCCGGTCACTCTTTCAATATTCAGTGTGACTCACAAGGATTCACACTGGTGGGTTTTGAGCCAATGAAGAATTGAATCCTTGTGAGTCACACTGAATATTGAAACAGTAGCCGGGCATAAAACAGAGGCTCTTCTCCATCAGCTAGAATAAATATTGAGTGCCATGGTGTTACAACCACCGAGAGGGTATTTGGATGTAATTTCATTTGATTTAAAATGTCTCAACTTTGACATCCCTTATCTGACCTATACAAGCTATACAAAATTGGAATTTCATATCTCTAGCCTTGGACGTGTCAATTTTGCTTTATTATGGACAGTTTAACATGATCATTCTTATGTTTTATTTTTATCCACAGGAAATATTGGGAAAGAAACTGAGATTGCCAGTACGTGGAAGGCCTGGCCTTTTAGGCCTTGCATTTCCAGGGGGAGGAAGTAATGGCAAGTCAAGATGTGAAGGTAAAAACAGAGGCTCCTGATGAAGAGATCCAGGACAATGATGTGGCAAAATGAGACCAAAGAATCCCACAAAACCATGAAAGATGGAGCTGCAGATGGTCCAGCAGAAATCTGTGTGGTTATTGGTGGAGCAAGAAATCAGCAGACATTAGGTAAGCGTCAGAACTAAGGAATTTGCTTTCAAGAAGACACAGATTCATAGGCCAAGTGATAGTTGTCTGTTGCACTAGTCTATAAAGTTGTGTGTCATATTATAGTATTGACATATCTGTGGACCTAAACACCATACATCCCAAAGAAACATTGAATTTCCATGGCAAATTAGTTGGTTTTTGAACGGAAGCATGAATTTAGGTAAGTAATATCAAGTATCGATAACAATGTGTGTTGTTTTTTGCCTTGCAGATAATTTAAGAGGAGGAAAAAAGTATTTAATTCATATTTAGATATACTAAATTTTAAGAACAGAACTAATAAACACATTGGTGAAAAATATAGGAGGAAGGATCTTTGCTGGGGAGGGGAAGGAGGGAGATAGAAGGAGTCAGTAACAGCCTGATAGAGGGTACAGATATATATTTGCCTACGGCTGAGTACAGTGTCTGAAGCTTTCATATATGATTATACTTGATTTAATTTTATTATCTCTTCCTAAACCGACATAATTTTTGGATACCACACAGTTCAAGCCAAGTCAGCCACATACAAAGATAGCACAGTTACACATAGGCACATGCACACACCAGGTTTTGGCAAGAGTTAAATGAGCTATTCTCCACATGCATTCCCCGCTTGTTATGTATAAAGTATTAAGGAGGATGGTACTGTAAGACTCTATATTGTAATTTGAGAACCTAATTAAACATTTTTTTCCTAATACTGCAAAATACTGAAAAATTCTCTGATTGATATTCAAAACAATTTAACCAGCCAGAAACAACCGATGATGGTTAAATCACTGTTTGGGGCGATCCGCTAATTTTCAGTGGCACTTAACTAGGTTGTCACCGTTGAATATTAGCAATTAACGCTTAAGTGAAAGTTCGCTTTTTGGGGGATGTTCCTGGGGCAGAGTTGGCACTTGGCAGGTTAAGTGCCAATATTTAGCACTTAACTGACCAGGGTAACCGCATAAATGGAACCACATAAAACACAGTCCTATCTCTATGCAGCAACCCATGGCCACTTAAGTTCTGAATATCGACTGAACTGGCCATGTGTTAGCCGGCACCGCATAAAACAGATCTTCAGTGCCAAAGCCTGGACATGGCCTAGCATTGAATATCTGAGAATAACTCCGGCAGCAGTCAGCCAAACACTCACAGCTGCTGCCTTAATGTTGACCCCCCTTAAAAGAGCTAGAATAGAGACAACTGTATTCAGAGACTTTCGTTCAGGTAAAATATGTCTGAAAGTTGTCCTCCCTGAACATTGCGAAAAAGTATTGAAGATTGCCTGAGAAAGTATATCTTTATTTAGATGATGCTAAGATCTGCTGTGAGGCTGACATGCCAAAAGAAGTCAGAAAGGTGAGAAGGAATTTAAAAAGCTTTTGGATTGGTAAACAATGCGATGCCTAATAATTAAGTGCAAATACATTTAGTGCAAATACAATCATACATTTTGGGTATAAAAAGCAAGAGGAGAGAATACTATAAGGTATCTATGATTTTTAAGTCAGAGGAGAGATTACCTAAAGAATTGGAGAGTAGCCAATGTAACGCTAATTTTTAAAAAGAGTTCCAGAGATGACCCAGGAAATTATAGACCAGAAAGCTTGGTGTTGGTGCTGGGTAATATGATGCTAAGATAAGCTGCAAGGCTGACATTTCCAGAACAAAATCATAAACGTGAGAAGTGATTTAGAAATATTGAGGGATGATAAACAGTGTGTCACCTAATAATTTAGTGCAAAATACTGTAATATGTTTGGGGTATAAAAAGCAAGAGGAAAGATTATAAAGGGATCTTGCCAGGTACTTGTGACTGGATTGAGCACTGTTTGGAAACAGGGTGCTGGGCTTGATGGTCTGGTCCCCGTAATAGCAATGCTTATGTCTTATATGAGGTAACTATCATGTTTCAAACAGGATGAGGGTACCTGAAGAATGGAGGATGGCCAGCGTAACAATTTTTAAAAGACTTCCACAGGTGACCCAAGAAATTATAGACTAGTGAGCATGATTTGGTGCCAGGTAAATGGAAGAGACTATTATAAAAAACAAAGCTACTGACATATACATAGGTATGGATTAATGGGACAAAATCTTGCCTAACCAATCTGCTATACTTTTTAAAAGGGGTGAATAACCATTTGGATAGAGGTGAGTCGGTTGATATTGTGTATCTGGATTTTCAGAAAGCATTTCACAGAGTACCTTATGAATGACTCTTGACAAAATTAAAAAGTCATGGGATAGGAGGCAGATTAAGAACTGGTTAAAAACAGAGATTAGGATTAAATGGACAATATTCTCAATTTAGAAGGTAAATTAGTAGGGTTGTCCAGGAATTTGGTGATGGCACCTCTGCTTTTAATTTATAAATGATCTAGAAACAGGTGATGACACAAAGTTCTCCGAGGACAAGCAGGCTTCTTGTTCTCACATGTGGGTTGGCGTCCACGGCGGCCCCCAGGAATGGAGATTTTCTAGTAAAATCCAAAAAGCTTTGCGATCGCCAACAAAGTGTGGATGGACGCAATGCGCATGCGTGGCCATCTTCCTGCCCATGTGCGTCCGATCCCGCCTCAGTTTTTTCTTTTCCGCAGTGGAGAGAGGTTGCTTGTTGGGCTCTCTCCTTCAGTCCCAGAAAAAACTTAGGCGCTTTTCACGTGCTATTTGCCGCTTTTTTTCGTGTTTTACGTCGCCTTTTTTTGTTGTTTTTTTCTTTTCTAGTCTTAAAAAAAAAAAAAGGAACCCTCTTTTTCCTTACTTTTGTCCTTGGTAGTTTCCCCTTCATTTCCGTTGCCGCCCTTTGGGCTGCACGTCCGCAGTTCTCCCTTTTTTTGCGCCCTCAGTTGGCACAATCGAGCCGTTTGACTTCGCCGTCGCGATTTTCCGCTGATGTCATCGAAGCCTTCCAGCGGCTTCAAGAAGTGTGCTTGGTGCCAACGGTCGATCTCGGGCACTGACCCACACTCCTGGTGCATCCAGTGCCATGGGCTCACCATTGCCCAGACACTTGTAAGTTGTGTCTTAGCTTGAAAAAAGCGGACACAGGCATCGAGAAGAGCTCTTTGGGACCATCATTTTGGAGCTACGACTGATTCCTCGGCGTCGATATCTGCACCGGGGATGGCATCGACATGGGAGCGCAGGTAATGGCTCTTCGAACTTCTCCTGTAGGTGGGAGTAGTAAACTGTCGAGCGGGCCTCCACCTGTCTCAAAGGATCCTGCTGTGCCGGCCCACCGGGACCGACCGATGTCATAAGTACATAAGTAATGCCACACTGGGAAAAGACCAAGGGTCCATTGAGCCCAGCATCCTGTCCACGACAGCGGCCAATCCAGGCCAAGGGCACCTGGCGAGCTTTCCAAACGTACAAACATTCTATACATGTTATTCCTGGAATTGTGGATTTGCCCAAGTCCATTAGTAGTGGTTTCTGGACTTGTTCTTTAGGAAACAGTCTAACCCCTTTTTAAACTCTGCCAAGCTAACCACCTTCACCACGTTCTCCGGTAATGAATTCCAGAGTTTAATTATGCGTTGGGTGAAGAAAAGTTTCTCCGATTGTTTTTAAATTTAGTACACTGTAGTTTGATCGCATGCCCCATAGTCCTAGTATTTTGGAAAGCGTGAACAGACGCTTCACATCCACCTGTCCACTCCACTCGTTATTTTATATACCTCCATCATGTCTCCCCTCAGCCGTCTCTTCTCCAAGCAGAAAAGCCCTAGCCTCCTTAGTCTTTTCTTCATAGGGAAGTCGTCCCATCCCCGCTATCATTTTAGTCGCCCTTCGCTGCACCTTTTCCAATTCCACTATATCTTTCTTGAGATGCGGCGACCAGAATTGAACATAATACTCAAGGTGCGGTTGCACCATGGAGCGATACAATGGCATTATAACATCCTCACACCTGCTTTCCATACCTTTCCTAATAATACCCAACATTCTATTTGCTTTCCTAGCTGCAGCAGCACACTGAGCAGAAGGTTTCAGTGTATTATTGACGATGACACCCAGATCCCTTTCTTGGTCCGTAACTCCTAACATGGAACCTTGCATGACGTAGCTATAATTTGGGTTCTTTTTCCCACATGCATCACCTTGCACTTGTTCACATTAAAGGTCATCTGCCATTTAGCCGCCCAGTCTCCCAGTCTCGTAAGGTCCTTCTGTAATTTTTCACAATCCTGTCGCGAGTTAACGACTTTGAATAACTTTGTGTCATCAGCAAATTTAATTACCTCGCTAGTTACTCCCATCTCTAAATCATTTAAAATATATTAAAAAGCAGCGATCCTAGCACAGACCCCTGAGGAACCCCCCATTGTGAATACTGCCCATTTAACCCCACTCTCTGTTTCCTATCCTTCAACCAGTTTTTAATCTCACAATAGGACATTTCCTCCTATCCCATGACCCTCCAATTTCCTCGGTAGCCTTTCATGAGGTACCTTGTCAAACGCCTTTTGAAAATCCAGATACACGATGTCAACCGGCTCCCCTTTGTCCCATGTTTGTTTACTCCTTCAAAGAATTGAAGTAAATTGGTCAGGCAAGATTTCCCCACACAAAAGCCGGGCTGACTTGGTCTCAGTAATCCATGTCCTTGGATGTGCTCTGTAATTTTGTTTTTGATAATAGCCTCTACCATTTCCCCAGATATTTCTCTTCCGAGGAGTCTTGTGGTCTTCCTTCTGATCCCCACTCCTTCACCTGAGAGGAAGCTTTCTTCGCCGGAGAGTCTGTCCTTCTCCTCCTTTGTCCGGGAAATGTCTGTGGGCATTCCCTTCCATGTGGCAAATGAGGATGAGCCCAGGACTGAGATGCTCGAGGTCCTGGACTATCCTTCGCCACTAAGGAGTCATCCACTGCCCCTCTGCATAATGTCCTGAAGGAGACGTTGAAGAATTGGATGAAACCATTATGTACTACTAGTACTACTTAACATTTCTAGAGCGCTACTAGGGTTACGCAGCGTTGTACAAATTAATAACTAAGGACGGTCCCTGCTCAGAAGAGCTTACAATCTAAGGACGAAATGTCAAGTTGGGGTAGTCTAGATTTCCTGAATAGAGGTGTTGTGATTAGGTGCCGAAAGCGACATTGAAGAGGTGGGCTTTGAGCAATGATTTGAAGATGGGTAGGGAGGGGGCCTGGCGTATGGGCTCAGGGAGTTTGTTCCAAGCATGGGGTGAGGCGAGGCAGAAAGCGCGGAGCCTAGAGTTGGCGGTGGTGGAGAAGGGTACTGACAGGAGGGATTTGTCTTGAGAGCGGAGGTTACGGGTAGGGATGTAAGGGGAGATGAGGGTAGAGAGGTAAGGAGGGGCTGCAGATTGAGTGCATTTGTAGGAGAAGCTTGAACTGTATGCGGTACCTGATCGGAAGCCAGTGAAGTGACTTGAGGAGAGGGATGGTATGAGTATATCGGTCAAGGCGGAAGATAAGACGTGCGGCAGAGTTCTGGATGGACTGAAGGGGGGATAGATGGCTAAGTGGGAGGCCGGTGAGGAGTAGGTTGCAGTAGTCAAGGCGAGAGGTAATGGGAGAGTGGGATGAGAGTTCGGGTGGTGTGCTCAGAGAGGAAGGGGCGAATTTTGCTAGTTGTAGAGGAAGAAGCGACAGGTCTTGGCTATCTGCTGGATATGCGCAGAGACGGAGAGGGAGGAGTCGAAGATCACACCGAGGTTGCGGGCAGATGAGACGGGGATGATGAGGGTGTTATCAACTGAGATAGAGAGTGAAGGGAGAGGAGAAGTGGGGTTTGGGTGGGAAAACAGTAAGTCAGTCCTTGGCCATGTTCAGTTCAGGTGGCTGGTTGGACATCCAGGCCGCAATGTCAGATAAGAAGGCCGATACTTTGGGCCTGGTTTCCGCAGTGATGTCTGGTGTGGAGAGATACAGCTGGGTGTCATCAGCATAAAGATGATAGTGGAAACCATGAGATGAGATCAGGGAGCCTAAGGAAGAGGTGTAGATTGTAAAAAAGAGGGGCCCAAGGGACAGATCCCTGAGGACTCCAACAGAGAGCGGGATAGGGGAGGAGGACTAACAATGAGAGTGTACTCTGAAGGTACGATGGAGAGATAAGAGGAGAACCAGGAGAGGACAGAGCCCTGGAACCCAAAGGAGGACAGTGGTCAAGAAGTAGGTTGTGATTGACAGTGTCAAAAGCGGTGGATAGGTCGAGGAGGATGAGGATGGAGTAGTGACCTTTGGATTGGCGAGGAACAGGTCATGGCAGACTTTAGATAGTGCCGTTTCTGTCGAGTGTAGGGGGCGAAAGCCGGATTGAAGCGGATCGAGGATGGCATGAGAGGAGAGAAAATCAATGCAGCGGCTGTGAATGGGCGCGTTCAAGTATCTTGGAGAGGAAGGGTAGGAGGGAAATGGGGCGGTAGTTGGAGGGACAGGTAGGGACAAGAGATGATTTTTGAGGAGGTGGTGTGACCACAGCATGCTTGAAGGTGTCCGGGACAGTTGCAGTGGAGAGAGGAGAAGGGGTTGAAGATATGACAGATGGTGGGGGTGATAGTAGGAGCGATGGTGCAAAGTAGGTTGGTGGGGATGGGGTCTGAGGAACAGGTGGTGGATTTCGAGGAGGAGAGGAGATGGGCGGTTTCCTCTTCGGTGATATCAGGAAAAGAGGAGAAGGAGGCCTGGGTTGGTTGGTTGAGAGAGTGGGTTATAGGACGAAGAGGAGGAGAAGGTTTGGTGGTGAATTCGAGGTTGATCTTCTGGACCTTGTCACGGAAGTAGTCGGCCAGAGATTGAGGAGAGAGTGGGGGGGGGGGGGGTGGGAGCAGAGGGCACTTTGAGTAGGGAGTTGAGGGTGGCGAAGAGATGACGAGGAGGTTGGATCCATGGAGAACCTGATGAGGTCGCAGTTACCTCACGACTCTGTGATTGTGGATTCCGCTCTCAAGAGAGCCAGAAGTACTAGAGATTTCGCCTCGGCGCCCCCGGGGAGCGAGGCTAGGACTTTGGACTCTTTTGGGAGGAAGGCCTACCAGTCCTCTATGCTCATGTCCAAAATTCAGTCCTACCAGCTCTACACGTGCATTCACATGCGGAATAATGTTAAGCAACTGGCGGACGTGGCGGATAAGCTCCCTCCGGAGCACACCAGGCCTTTTCAAGAGGTGGTCAGGCAGCTGAAGGCGTGTCGTAAATTCCTGTCCAGGGATGCTTATGACACTTTTGATGTTGCATACAGATCCACTGCTCAAGGTATAGTGATGCGCAGACTCTCATGGCTGCGTGCCTCTGACCTGGACAGTCGGACCCAGCAGCGGCTTGCAGATGTTCCTTGTCGGGGGGATAATATTTTTGGTGAGAAGGTCGAGCAGGTGGTAGAGCAGCTCCACCAGCGGGAAATTGCCCTCGACAAACTCTCCCACTGGGCGCCTTCAGCATCTACCTCAATAGGTAGACGTTTTTTCAGGGGAAGAGAAGTGCTCCCTATGCTTACAATAAGCATAGGTACAATCCACCTTCCCAACAGCCTTCTCAGGCTCAACCCCAGCGCGCTCGTTCGCGTCAACAGCATGCGCCCAGACAGGCCCCTCCAACTCCCCAACAAAAGCAAGGGACGGGCTTTTGACTTGCTCTAGTTGAGCATAGCCGCCATAAAAGTGTCTGTGCCGGACGATTTGCTGGTCGTAGGGAGGCTAAAATGTTTTCACCAAAGGTCTCGCGTCTGCGCCCAGGGTTTTTACAAAATGCCTGGCAGCAATTGCAGCGTCGCTACGCAGACTGGGAGTACATGTGTTTTCTTATCTCGATGATTGGCTGGTGAAGAACACCTCAGAGGCAGGAGCTCTATAGTCCATGCAGATGACTATTCGACTCTTGGAGCTACTAGGGTTTGTCATCAATTACCCAAAGTCCCACCTTCTTCCAGTCCAACAACTGGAATTCATAAGAGCTCTGCTGGACTCTCAGGTAGCTCAGGCTTATCTTCCCGAGATGAGGGCAGACAACCTTCTGTCTCTCGTTTCCAGGGCCAGAGCTTCTCAGCAGATCACAGCTCGGCAGATGTTGAGACTGCTAGGCCATATGGCCTCTACAGCCCATGGCTCGTCTTCACATGTGATCTGCTGAATAGACCCTAGCTTCCCAGTGGTATCAAGCTGCAGGGAATCTAGAGGATGTGATCCAGCTGTCCACCGTTTTTCACAATTCCCTTCAGTGGTGGACAATTCGATCCAATTTGACCTTGGGACGTCCCTTCCAAATTCCTCAGACTCAAAAAGTGCTGACTACGGATGCATCTCTCCTGGGGTGGGGAGCTCATGTAGATGGGCTCCACACTCAGGGAGTTTGGTCCCCCCAGGAATCAGGTCTTCAGATAAATCTCCTGGAGTTGCGAGCGATTTGGAACACTCTGAAGGCTTTCAGAGATCGGCTGTCCAATCAAATTATTCAAATTCAGATAGACAATCAGGTTGCCATGTACTACGTCTACAAGCAGGGGGGCACCGGATCTTGCTCCCTGTGTCGGGAAGCCATCCAGATGCGGCTTTGGGCTCGCCGTCACGGCATGTTTCTCCAAGCCATTTATCTGGCAGGCGTAAACAACAGTGTGGCCAACAGATTGTGCAGGATAATGCAACCTCATGAGTGGTCGCTCAACTTGGGCGTGGTACACAAGATCTTTCGGGAGTGGGGCACCCCCTCGGTGGATCTTTTTGCCACTCAGCTCAATCACAAGGTCCCTCAGTTCTGTTCCAGGCTTGAGGCCCACAACAGACTAGCGTCAGATGCCTTTCTCCTTCATTGGGGGAAGGACTTTCTGTATGCATATCCTCCCATACCTCTATTGGGGAAGATTTTGCTGAACCTGCAGCAAGATCGCGGAACCATGATTCTGATTGCGCCCTTTTGGCCTCGCCAGATCTGGTTCCCTCTTCTTCTGGAGTTGTCCTCCGAAGATCCATGGAGATTGGAGTGTTTTCCAACCCTCATCACAAGGGGCACTTCTGCATCCTAACCTCCAGTCTCTGGCTGTCACGACCTGGATGTTGAGAGCGTAGACTTAGCCTCCTTGAGTCTTTCTGAGGGTGTCTCCTGAGTCTTGCTTGCTTCCAGGAAAGATTCCACGAAGAGGTGTTACTCTTTTAAATGGAGGAGGTTTGGGGTGACAGCAAGGCCCTAGATCCTCGCTCTTGTCCTACACAGACCCTGCTTGAATACCTTCTACACTTGTCAGAGTCTGGTCTAAAGACCAACTCAGTAAGAGTTCATCTTAGAGCAATTAGTGCTTTTCATTATTGTGTAAAAGGTAAGCCTATCTCTGGACAGCCTTTAGTTGTTCGCTTCATGAGAGGTTTGCTTTTGTCAAACCCCCACCTGTGTTATGGGATCTCAACGTCGTTCTCACCCAACTGATGAAAGCTCCTTTTGAGCCACTGGATTCCTGCCATCTGAAGTACTTGACCTGGAAGGTCATTTTCTTGGTGGCTGTTACTTCAGCTCGTAGAGTCAGTGAGCTCCAAGCCTTGGTAGACCATGCTCCTTATACTAAATTTCATCATAACAGAGTAGTCCTCCGTACGCACCCTAAGTTCTTGCCGAAGGTGGTGTCGGAGTTCCATCTGAACCAGTCAGTTGTCTTGCCAACGTTTTTTCCCCGTCCTCATACCTACCCACCCTGCTGAACGTGAGTTGCATACGTTGGACTGCAAGAGATCATTGGCCTTCTATGTAGAGCGGACAAGCCCCTTCAGACAGTCCGCCCAAATGTTTGTTTCTTTCGATCCCAACAGAAGAGGAGTTGCTGTTGGGGAAACGCACAAGCTCCAATTGGCTGGCAGATTGCATTTCCTTCACTTATGCCCAAGCTGGGCTGACTCTTGAGGGTCATGTCACGGCTCATAGTGTTCGAGCCATGGCAGTGTCAGTGGCCCACTTGAAGTCAGCCACTATTGAAGAGATTTACAAGGCTGCACCGTGGTCATCAGTCCACACATTCACATCTCATTACGGCCTTCAGCAGGATTCCCAACGCGACAGTCGGTTCGGGCAGTCGGTGTTGCAGAATCTGTTCGGGGTCTAGAATCCAACTCCACCCCCCTAGGCCCATTTTTGTTCTGTTCCAGGCTGCACTCAGCTGTTTCTTCGTAGGTCAATCTCAGTTATGTCTTTGTCGTTACGAGGCCCAATTGACCTTTCTTTGTTGTTTTGAGTGAGCCTGGGGGCTAGGGATACCCCACATGTGAGAACAAACAGCCTGCTTGTCCTCGCAGAAAGCGAAGATACTTACCTGCAGCAGGTATTCTCCGAGAACAGCAGGCTGATTGTTGTCAGCAACCCGCCCACCTCCCCTTTGGAGTTGTTTTATTCTTTATTTGCTTTTGTTATAACTGAGGTGGGATCGGACACGGGAAGATGGCTGCGCATGCGCAGTGCGTCCATCCCGCAAAGCTTTTTGGATTTTACTAGAAAAATCTCTGTTCCTGGGGCCGCCGTGGACGCTGACCCATATGTGAGAACAATCAGCCTGCTGTCCTCGGAGAATACCTGCTATAGGTAAGTATCTTTGCTTTATTCAAAGTTGTTAAATCACAAGAAGATTCTTGGAAATTGTAGGGAACCTTATAAAACTAGGAGCCTGGGCATTCAAATAGCAAATGAAGTTTAATGTGAGCAAATGCAAATTGACACACACAGGGAAAAATCGAACTCAGTTCCCCAGGACCAAAGTCCACCACCCTAACCACTAGGCCACTCCTTCTGCATGATTTACCCGCCAGGAAAAGGATCTAGATGTTATCATTGATGACAAATTGAAATCCTCTATTCAATATGCAGTAGTGGCCAATTACTAGGCAAGGAATAAATAATAAAACAAAGTATTATATTATCACTCCATGGTTCGACTGCATCTTAACTGTGGTGTGCAATTATGGTCACTGGATCTTATAAAAGATATAGTGGAATTAGAAAAGGTACAGAGAAGGGCGACTAAAATGATAAAGGGGATGGAACAACTTCCCTATGAGGAAAGGCTAAAGAGACTAGAGCTCTTCTGCTTGGAGAATAGATAGCTGAGGGGAGATGGTAGAAGTCTACAAAATCCTGATATGGAATACAATAGGTAGACCAGAATTGCTTGTTTATTTTGAGCAAAAGTACAAAGATTAGGAGCCATGGAATGAATTTACTAAGAGGGGAAATTATCAGCATGGTCTGCTGTTAAGATGAACTATTTTACTATAAGTCATGCTGTTTCAGCACAGGTCTCATTATATAAGATAGGACCTTATGCTAAAATAGCATAACTTGGGGTTAAATAACCCATCTTAATGGTGACTGATAACTTCCCCCTAAATACAATATTTAGGACAAATCCTATAAAATATTACTTCACTGAATATGTAATTAAGCTCTGGAATTGATTGTCACAGATTTGTGATGACTTCAAGGTGATTAAAAAGTGTTACAAAGGTAGGACAGGAGGGTATTTTGGATGGGGGGGAGTTGATACATTGCACCACCTTAGGGTAGTGGCTGACAGGAATACTATCCTGCTGTAGGATTGAAGGTAAATTTGGGTACTATGTAGTACATATAGCCTGTAGGCTGGTAGAGAGGTGGAATCGACAATAAAATAGTTGTTAGTAATATTGGATATTAGTAAGGGTGACAAAATAAGGGGAGTAAATATTGGGGAAGCTAGTGGTACTTGGGTCAAGGAGGCCAGATGAGCAATAGCAGTTTACTTGGTCCAGTTGATACTAGCAACCTCAACAAAAATTGCAGCCATAGTATAACAATTTATAGCCCTCATTCACTATGAACATGGCAGAAGTGTTGAACTTTAGGGTAGGACCATAAGAAACAAGGCCCTTTCCTGCTGTACTCTGTTAACTTGTTTCTGCCATTGTATCATGGTTTGCTTGATTTGGAAGTCAAATTGTGGTTACAGTCTGGGATAGTCAATCATCAAATTCAAACATAACCGAGGGAAGGGGGGGGGGGGAGATTTCATTGTACAATGTTATCAATATTTGTTGTTGTCTCCTGCTATTTGGTTAATAAAAATGATTGAAAATAAAAAGTTGAACATACAATAGAAGAGGTGGGTGGGGATAAAAAGCTAAACGTTTTGATGACTGTATGTATCATTCTGACCTTAGTGAGTACTTTTTCCTATTTGAATCTTTGTGTATTCATAATGTGGATGTGCTTAATTTGTATTGTCATTAATAAAAACGTTGACATTTAAATGTGTTACAAAGCAGAATACTAGAATACCAGACTGAAAAAGAGTGAGGAAAACATGAGGAGCATGGCTAATGGAATTCTTTCCAAACTGTGCGCCTGTGTGTATATTTGTGCTGCCCCTGTATGCATCTCCAACACAAAAGAGAGAGGAGAAAAGTGTCACAGTCGTTGTCGCCGACGTCCGTGCCTTGCTCGTCTATGCTGTATTCCTCCTTACCTACTAAAATTACCTGCAGTTCCAGTCAGTGACCTGTAGGGTCACATTAGAGTGGTGGAGGCCAAACTGGTGATGTCATCAGCACTGAGCACTTCTTAAGCTGGCTTCTGAGTGTACTCAGTGTTCTGGCAATTATCCTTGATGGGTCCCAGGCCTGCTTGGGCCCTGCTAGTTCCAACTTCTGTTTCTTTGTGAGGCCATGGCCTGAAGATTTGCCTACAGCTTTCTCCTTATGTTGTGTTCCTGTGAAGCCTGCTTTCAAGCTTGGTAGTTCTGAGGAGTAATAGCTCTGCTTACAGCTTTCACCCTTTTCTTGGGTCCAGTGAAGCCTGCTGCCAGGCCTGTGAGTCCAGAGCCTCCCATGCCTCAGTTGAGATTCCAGTCGCCCACCATGAGTCCTTAGTTGCTGTATGTAGTGAGTGGCTTTGTTCTGTGTTTGGGACTGTGTGGGCTGGATGACGGGGAGTGGTGCAGTGGCTGAGGCCACCTCTGAAGGTGTCTCTGGATTATGGAGCAGTGCTTGGAGCCCAGAGGGGTCCATGTTGGCTGATCCTGGCCCTTGGGTGCTGTGCAGAGCCATTGAGTCTTCTGCCTTGAGAGCATCGGCTCAGGTTTGTCTTCTTCACCTTGCTTACCTTGGGAACTTCGGCTCAGGTTTGGCTTCTTCACCTTGCTTGTATTGGGAGCGTCGGTTCAGGCTTTGTTACTTTATCTTGCTTGCCTTGGGAGCACCCGGCTTGGGCGCCTAAGTGACTGTTTGCTTGTCTTAGGTGATATCCTTATTCTTCTGTGATTGGAGTGACCTGCTCTTGTCTCCACCTGCGGTGCAGGTCCTCAAGAGACTCTTTCTTTTCCCTTTGTTTTGCTTCTGCTCCACTCTGGTTTTGAGGGAGCTTGCCGTGGTTGTTCTGCGGCTCATCTGAGTGTACTGACAGAATGAACCCTTTCCTTAACCACTAGTGATGTTACCTCTGTCAGCCAAGTATTGCCTGTTTGTCTTTAACCCGCTAGGGTGGTCCTTTTGCCTTGTGTATTGTGTTCTACTGTATGCCATATGTTTGCATTGCTCTGCTAGTATTGAGATGTGCAGCTAGGCTGCTTGTGCCCACCCCTAGGACAACTTTTCATTTGTAGTCAGTTATTGTAATTAGGATAACAAGCAAGGAGTGCTCTTACAGAGTTTTAAATTCATTTCATTAACATCTAAGAAGGAAACACTAAATAAATCTTACAATATACTATATAAACTAAAAGACAGTTTCATATTAGGCTAATATCCTTAATACTGTAGCAAGTTCTAAATTATTGAAAAAACACTACGATGGAGTCAGCAGTGAGAGGGAGGCTATCCAGTCTTTTGCACTGAGTGTCACATGTATGATATCTCCAAGTTGGTGAGATGTCATATGTGTGTGCCCGATGCAAAGAGCTCCTAGCTCACACAGAACGTGTCTGTTCTCTTGAGGCTAGAGTAGCAGACTTGGTGGAGCTGAGGGAGACAGAGAGGTGCATAGAGGAGACCTACAGGGATGTTGTAGAGAAGTCCCACCTTCAGTCTGGTAGCCCTGTGCTACCTTGGAGGAGGGAGGTCTCCTAGAAGGAGAGCATCACCCTGGTGAAGTAGGAAGTACTCCTGTACCAGGACCTGCCCACCAGGGGATGTACTATCCTCTCGCACCGAGGATATGTCTCCAAGTGCTGCCCGGGAGAGAAGGGTTAGGACAGCTGTTGTAGTTGGTGATTTGATCATTAGGCATATAGATAGCTGGGTGGCTGGTGGACGTGAGGATCGCCTGGTGACTTGCCTGCCTGGTGTGAAGGTGGCGGACCTCAAGCATCACCTAGATAGGATTTTAGATAGTGCTGGGGAGGAGTCAGCTGTCTTGGTACATGTGGGTACCAATGACATAGGAAAATTTAGACTCTTAGGTAGAAAGCTCAAATCCAGATCCTCTAGGGTAGCATTTTCTGAAATGCTACCCGTTCCATTAGCAGGGCCCAAGAGACAGACAGAGCTCCGGAGTCTCAATGAGTGGATGAGATGATGGTGCAGGGAGGAGAGTTTTAGATTTGTTAGGAACTGGGCAACATTCTGGGGAAAGGGGAGCCTTTTCCGAAAGGATGGGCTCCACCTTAAGCAGGGTGGGACCCAGGCTGCTGGCATCGGCATTTAAAAAGGAGATAGAGCAGCTTTTAAACTAGAAATGGGGGGTAGACCGACAGTTGCTCAAAAGCGCATGGTTTGGGATAAGGTATCTTCGAAAGATATCACCAAAACAGGGAAGATAGGGTATCCTGATAGTGAGGTTGCAAAAGAGACAATAGTAGATCAGGTGTCCTTAAATAAAAATAAAAAAACAGTCAAAAGATTGCAAGTTAATACTCTCAAGTACTGAGCATGATGTAAATAGGAACAACAAACATAGTTTGAAATGTCTATATGCGAATGCCAGGAGCCTAAGCAATAAGATAGGACAGTTAGAATATATTACACTAAATGAAAAATTAGATATAATATGCATCTCTGAGACCTGGTGAAGGAGGATAACCAGTGGGACACTGTCATACCGGGGTACAAAGTATATCATAGTGATAGAGTGGATCAAATTGGTGGAGGGGGCAGCATTGTATATTAACAAGAGCCTTGAATCAAATAGATTAAAAATTCTGCAGGAAACAAAACACTTTTTGCAGTCACTATGGATTTAAATTCCACGTGTAAAAGGGAAAAGGATAGTGATAGGAGTGTACTACCGTTCACCCTAAGTGCTGTATTTCAGTATATCTTTGTTTCTGTTCTGCAGAAGCTGGAACTGCTTTTCTTTTTTTAAATATATGTTTATTAAATAGGAACTGCTTTTCATGTAGACATGTGTTAGACCATTTTTGGAGGGAAATATCTGGTGTATTTTCAAACTAAGTGTATCTTTTCATTAGTTTTCCTGTAAACCAAATTTGTTCCCTTCCCATTAAATTGTTGGAGAGTTAATTTGCCTCCAGACAGACATTTATCCTTTTTATATATTTTTTTCCAATATGAATTGGGTTGGAAAGAATAACAAGTAGGGAAAGCATGTAGAGTATGGCTAACAGAATTCTTTCCAACTCCTCTGTGTGTGTGTAGCAGTATTTTTTGTGTGTGTTTCCCATAGAAGGGAGGGGTAGCTTTTTCATGGCTTCCCCCATCCCACCATAAATAAACATAGGTAGCATAGGAAAAATTGTAGGGCTTAGTTCTGGGTGCTATGGCAGTGCTAGGTTGTGAGTAAACATGGACAATTTGCAATCATGGGGTGACTGAATGGTTAGAGCAGTGAGTTTGACAACCTGAGCAGTTGGGCAAGTCGTTTTCATTTTCCAGTGCCTTTGTTGCAAACCAGATGGGCCAAGAGTGGACTGCTTCATAGAGTGAGATTGAAGATGTTGAATGTTGATGAGCATTCTTGCGATCTGAAAATGTTCTCCAGGATTTTCCTGCTAGGAACAATCTTTTAAATTTAGGCAGGTAGAGTGGAGAACAAGAATTTGTTCAAAGGTAGGATAACTACTCTTGCAAGATTTCTACCTTGTTACCTGAGGGTCACAGATTTAAGACCAACTTGTGTAAGTTTTACCTTCAAAAATATGTAGAATCAGGCCAGAGAGTGACTTCTGAAATGGTCGGTGATTTTCATTTTAAAGTGTATGAGGACAGACTTATCCTCAATATGTATACTTTGGAAGAAAGGTGAGAAAGGGGAGATATAATAGAGACGTTTAAATACCTTTGTGGTATAATTGCACAGTAATCTAAAGAAATGCTTTTTATAGAAAGTGTGGTGGATGCATAGAATGGACTCCTAGTGGAGGTGGTGAAGAAGTCTGTGTCTAAATTCAAGAAAGCATGGGATAAGCACATAGGACCTTGAAGGGAGAAGATGGATTAGTAGATAGTATGGATGGGTAGACTGGATAGGTTGTATGGTCTTTATCTGCCATCATTTTCTCTGTTTCTTTGTTTTCTGTGCATTTCTTTCTTTGTAAGTGTATACGACTCCTTCCTCTTCTTGAGTCCTCATATTTTGTTTTGTCTTTTAAATTATTGTATGGTCAATATCTGCGTTATTTGATCTCTGAGAAGGGCTAGATTTGGATTATTATAAAAAAGAATGATTTATAGAAACAAATTTGATCTGCCTTCTTCAGCTTCCATTTTATTTGTCTCAGTTCGAAAGAAGCTTTTTAGCTGTGCTTGTCCAACTATGTGGAATTCTTTGCCTCTAGAATGGGGAAAATATATAGGATAGTTGATTTATTCACTACACGTGCTCCAGGGTATTTATATACGCATGCCCAACATGACCATGTTTCAGCCAAGGTACTGGTAAAGTCTGTTATCATATAGGACCAGTCTGCTCTTTATTTTCTACATTGAACATTGCAAACCACTTGCCTTGCCCTCTAGGATTAAGATGCAAGCAAAATTATTTAAGATTTCGACAATGACTGAAAATCTGGTTATTTATTACATTGTTTAAAACTAGTTGTTTATGTACTCCTGAGATTGATTTGTATTGCTACTAGATTGGGTGGATTTCTAATTGAGTTTGGTTTTAACTCCTAATTACTGTAAACCGTACTGAACTTGATGTTGGGACGGTTAATAAGATTACTGTTTACCTTTACCATTACCATTTTACGCCCCATTTTACTTTTCCTTTCTCGACCTCTACTCGTAATTTTCTCATGTCCCTCCTCTTCTCCCCTCCCCACAACTGCCACCCTCGTTGCCCTGATTAGGGCCAAAGATTGTACTTTTTATTTCCTGGTGCCTGTGATTAGGGCAGAAGATCCTGCTTCCTTGCCAAGAGAAAAACTTCATTTGCCCCAGGCAAGAGATTTCATGGGTATCTATCTATGAAAGTTCATCTGTGTTGTTTCCCACTGACAGCTCAAATAAGCACTTGTAAAGAGGTCTATATTGTTCCTGTCATTTCTCCTGGAGCTGAAGAATAATGAAGCTTAGATCAGTCTTCCCTTCCTTCTTGATGGCCTAAATGAGCACAGATTTTGAGAGTTCTTCACTAAGTAAGAGGGTTCTTGCAATGATCTTTCCTGCATTAGAGAGTAAGGTGATCCTTCTGTACTTTCCATTATCAGACTTGTCTCCTTTCTTGGATTGTTGTGATTATGGCATCCCTGATAACAGCTGGTTTTTCCTAGTCCTTCCTAATCTTCAAGATGACAATTTGCTGGTATGATGTGAGCTTCTCTCTCTCTCTCTTAAAGGTTTTCTGTGAGGATTCCAAAAGCTATGGGTGCTTTTTTTGTTCTTTTGTAATTTATTTATTTATTTTATTTTATTTTATTTTTTGGCAATTTGAAGAATTTCAGAACATGAATTTTTAATTCTAAAAAATATAACACCTCCTTTCTATTTTTTGTTTTACCATTGCCCACTTTCTTACCTAAACTTCAGGTGAAAACCTGTTATAGCATTAATAAATCCATCTTGAGGTGTGTACCTTCGTTTAAAGGAAGATTTTTTTTTTTATGCTGATGATTTTCTGAACTGTTGTGGTGGGGTTTATAGTAGTTGCCTGTGGTAGTACTCCACTACCTCTAGCATTTTCTTCATTCAGACCCCTATAATGCTAAGGGGACATTAATTTTCCTTAAATTTTAAATGTGAACCACATACTTTCTGAAAACTTACCTTTTTTGTTCCAGTTTGACAGTTATTTGATATTACTCCATTTGTTAAATCACAAGAAATTGTCTTATGATTTAACAAATTTGAATAATTTTGTCTCATCCAGCAAATTTAATTACCTCACTAGTTATTCCCATCTCTAGATCATTTATAAATATGTTAAAAAGCAGAGGTCCCAGCACAGACCCCTGGGGAACCCCACTATCTATCCTTCTCCATTGAGAATACTGACCATTTAACCTTACTCTCTCTTTCTATCTTTTCACCAGTATTTAATCCAAAATAGGACATTAGCTCCTATCCCATGACTTTCTAATTTCCTCAAGTACTTTGTCAAGTGCCTTTTGAAAATCCAGATACACAGTATCGACCGGTTCACCTTTATCCACATGCTTATTCACCCCTTCAAAAAAATGTAGTTAATTGGTAAGACAAGATTTCCTTTGAGTAAATCCAGGTTAGTTTTGCCTCATTAATCTAAGCTTTTGTATATGCTTTGTAATTTTGTTCTTTATAATATTTATTTATTTATTTATTGCATTTGTATCCCACATTTTCCCACCTTTTTGCGGGCTCAGTGTGGCTTACAATACATTATGAATCATGGAAATACAATTTGTTACAACTCGGTTATGGATTACATTGTGATGAGTTATGCGAGACAAGTCAAAGTATCGTTAAGGAATATAATAATGGAAAAGAGCACTGAAACATTGGAAGGAAATAACGGAAACAAAAAGGGGCAATATATAATAACAGGAAAACATTTGGTATACATTTTCTGTGAGTAAAGGTATGAGTGTGGTGAGATTACGGGGGATGAGAATTCAGAAGTGGCTGTATTGATGCATTACTGAACAGTGAGTGTGGGCTTTATGTGTTTTCGTTCTTTCCGTAAATTTTCTCAAAAAGATGGGTCTTCAATAGTTTGCGGAAGGTAGCTTGCTCGTAGATCGTTTTCAGGTTACACGGCAGTGTATTCCAGAACTGCGTGCTCATGTGAGAAAAGGTTGACGCGTGCAGTGCCTTGTATTTCAAGCCCTTGCAATTAGGGAAGTGGAGGTTGAGGAAAGTTCGGGATGATCTTTTAGCGTTTCTGGGTGGTAAGTCTATTAAATCAGACATGTAGGCTGGGGCTTCACCGTGAATGATTTTGTGGACTAATGTGCATACTTGAAAAGTAATGCGTTCCTTGAGTGGGAGCCAGTGTAGCTTCTCTCGTAAGGGTTTTGAACTTTCATATTTTGGTTTTCCGAAGATGAGTCTGGCTGCTGTATTCTGGGCTGTTTGAAGTTTCCTCAGTATTTGCTCTTTGCAACCTGCGTACAGTGAGTTGCAGTAGTCCAGATGGCTGAGTACGAGGGATTGCACTAGGCTGCGAAAGACGGATCTTGGGAAGAATGGTCTTATTCTTTTCAGTTTCCACATGCAGTAGAACATCTTTTTGGTTGTGTTGTTTGCATGAGTTTCGAGTGTTAGGTGGCTCCAAGGATTTTTAATGTTTCTGAGATTGGAAGGTTTAGTTTAGGTGTGTTTATAGCGGTGAATTCATTCGTGTTGTACTGGGAAGTGAGTATCAGGCATTGAGTTTTTTCTGCATTTAGTTTCAAGCGAAATGCATCTGCCCAGGTGTTCATGATGTGTAGACTTTGGTTGATTTCATTGAAGATTTCTTTAATGTCTTGTTTGAAAGGGATGTATATTGTTACATCATCGGCGTATATATATGAGTTGAGGTTATGGTTTGATAGGAGTTTTGCCAAGGGGATCATCATTAGGTTGAAAATGGTTGGTGAGAGGGGTGATCCTTGTGGTTCTCCACATTCAGGTGTCCATGCAGCAGACGTGGTTGAATTCGATGTGACTTGATATGACCGCTGGGTTAGGAACCCTTTGAACCAGTTTAGGACATTTCCTCCAATGCCAAAATATTCAAGTATGTGTAATAGGATTTCGTGGTCAACCATGTCGAAGGCACTTGACATATCAAATTGTAGGAGGAGTATATTGTTGCCGGTTGCAATCATTTGTTTAAATTTAGTCATAAGGGTAATTAGTACTGTTTCTGTGCTGTGATTCGACCGGAATCCTGATTGGGCATCATACAGTATTGAGTGTTTGTTTAGATAGTTTGTGAGTTGTTTAGTTACCCTTCCTTCGGTTATTTTGGTTATTAGTGGTATGGATGCTACTGGTCTGTAATTGGTTATTTCGCTTGCGCTTTTCTTTGTATCTTTGGGTATTGGGATGAGTAAAATTTTTCCTTTTTCTTTAGGGAAAAGTCCGTTTTGTAGCATGAAGTTTACGTGGTTCGTTAGGTCTATTATGAATTGTTGAGGAGCTGATTTCATGAGGTTGTTTGGGCATATGTCTATTTTGCAGTGGGATTTGGCAAATCTTTTAAGTGTTTCAGAGATGAGGTCTTCTGATAGTAGTTCGAATTCGGTCCAAGTTCTGTCTGCTGGGTATGTTCTGTCTTCTGGGTCTAGACAATCTAGAAGTGTGGCGTATTTAATAGGGCTGGCGGGTATTTTAAGTCGTAGTTGTATAATTTTCTCCTTGAAGTATTTTGCAAGGTTTTCAACATCTGGTATGTCTTTGCTGTTGTTTGTAACTGGTGTGGTGTCTAACAGTTTGTTCACAAGGTAGAAGAGTTTATGTGTGTCTTTGTAGTTTGGTCCTATTATTGTTTTGTAATGTAGTCTTTTAGTCTGTTTTATGGTATATTTGTATTTCCTCCGAAGTAGTTTCCAGGCATTTAGTGTTTGTTCATCTCTCTTTTTGTTCCATGCGCGTTCTAGTTTCCTGACTTGTGTTTTAAGTTTTTTCAGCTCTTCGGTGAACCATGGGTTTGATTTTTTTCCTGTGTGATGTTCTGGTTTGGATTGGGGCGATTTTGTCTAGTGTTGTTGTACATAAATCGTCCCATTCTTGGAGGAATTGGATGGTGTCAGCATTTGTTGACCATTCGTTCTGGTAGATCTGTTGCCAGAATGTTATGGGATCTATTTTTCCTCTCGTGGTGTATGTTGTTCGCTCATGTTTATTGATTGTGTTTATGTGTGTTTTTCGCCAGTAGAGAGAGACATTTGCTTTATGGTGGTCTGACCATGGTGTGGGTGTCCATCTTGTGTCAGTAAGTATGATAGTTGAGTCCGGGTCAAATTTGTGTGTTATGATGTCTAGTGTGTGTCCTTTTTTGTGTGTTGGGTGCGTGCAGGTCCCAGAGTTTTAAGAATTCTTTGCATTCTTGTGTGCCTGTTGAGGTGTCATCTTCAAGGTGTAGGTTGATGTCTCCTATTATAAGGATGTTTGAGGCAGATACACATGTGTTCGAGATGAAGTCCATTAGTTGTGTTTGGGAGTTCTACCATTTCCTCTCTGGTCTATAATTTCCCAGATCACGTCTGAGTGTCTTTTTAAAATCGGCATTACGTTGGCCACCTTCCAATCTTCTGGTATCATGCTTGATTTTAAAAGATAAATTACATATGACTAATAATAATAGCTCTGCAAGTTCATTTTTCAATTCTATTGGTACTCTGGGATGTATACCATTCGGTCCAGGTGATTTTGTTACTCTTCAGTTTGCAAATTGCTCCATTACACCTTCCAGGTTTACAGAGATTTGTTTCAGTTTCTCAGACTCATCAGCATTCAATACGATTTCTGACACTGGTTTCTGTCTCACATCTTCCTTGGTGAAAACCGAAGCAAAAGAATTAATTGAATGTCTGTCTGTCTTCCCTGAGTGCCCCTTTTATCCCTCGGTCATCTAGCAGTCCGTTTCTTTTACTGGCGGCTTCTTAAAAAAGTTTTTACTATGTTTTTTTTGCCTCCAATGCAATATTCTTTTTAAATTGTCTCTTTGCCTTCCTTATCAGCGCTTTGCATTTGACTTGTGTGCTAGATAGGTGCAAGTAGTACCTTTGCTATACCTGTGCTAGTAAAGGTATGCAACAAGATAACAGAACAGAGCTTGGTATAACCTTCAGGAAGACTTAGTGCATTTGTAATAGTAATTGATAATTACTGTAACAAAACTTGAACTGAATTCAGATTTAAAACGCATGCTGAGAAAAGCAAAATTTTAAAAATTGTATTTGAATTTTTGAATCATGATTCTTTCTTCACTGCTCTAGCAAAGCAGCACAGCTGGTTACTTATTTTCAGTCAGAAAATTGAAGAAATGAAAATGATCTCCCAGAGGCAAAATAAACACCTACAATAAAGTCTGGGAATTGTTAAGACTCCTTTTGGCAAAGGAGGTAACAATAAAATAATGACAGTGTGTAGAGCCACAGATAGAGCAAGAAAAAGGCAGAGTCCAAAATAAGTTGGAGAGGTTTGAGTTGTGCGTTTCCTGCATGGCTTTATTCTTGTTTTCAGGTACAACGCTGCATCCTGTCCTGGTAGTTATAGTACCACTGTATTCTGCTGTTGTGCATGTTGTTCAAGGAAGACACATTATGCTGCAGCTCTACTTTGACCCCTGATGCTGACATGATCAAAACATGGGCTGTGTCAGGCCTTATAATACATTTTCTCCCTTTGAATTTGAACTTTGCCTTGTTGTTCCATCTGTGGCTTTATACACTGTCACTTCTTAACAGTGAAATAATGGCTTGGACCTGTTGTAAATTAAAGGACGTTCTTATAAAACACTAGTAAGCAAAGGCCCGTTTCTGAGCGCAATGAAACGGGCGCTAGCAAGGGTTTCATGGCTGCATGGCTTGTCGCTGTTTTACCTGGTTCGTGGCGTGCACCGCTGCTGTTTCCGTTGTAGCTCTGTGTGGGTGGCAGTTTTCGTGCCCTGCCCTCGACATCTTCGCGTTTTGACGCGAGGGCGGAGCAGAGCTAGAGTGTGGAAATCCGGAGTTTGTGGCCTGAGTAGATCGTTGGAGGTGAGAATCTGCTCCGCCCTCAACGTCATAACGTTTGGTGGGAGGGCGGGGCCCAGAGATTGTGATTTTCGTGGCTTCAGAGCTTCGAACATATGAACCTTGGCTTCAGTGACGTCAGCAGACAATAGAACGTTGAGGGTGAGTTTTATATATATAGATTTGCCAAGGTATAAAACATGGTTACCAGGTTATGGAAAGGTAATGAGACAAAACAAACATAGAAATATTGCCACATTTAACAATTTCTATAAAGCACACATTTGTCAGCAGTTATTGGGTTAAATCACAAAAGACATAACACATTCCATTCTCATGCATTAGCAGGTTCCATCACTCTTCATTCAGGAAGCAGGTGGAGTTAGTAGGAAGAAAATTACTTTGAGGATGAAAAGTTCCAAAGCCTCTCTGTCGTCTTCTAAAAGGAAACAAAACAAGTTAATGATAGTGTTTGCATTAAATTATGTGTAGGTGAGTGTTGAGGATTCTTCTCGGAACATGTTTGGAAATATAGCACATCAAACTAACAGTTAACTTTCCTTCTTTGAAAGTTAGAGACATCTGTTTAATTTTCTGAATAGCATTTTCTTGGACGTTAAATATTTAATTTGACATTTTAGTATTACAACCAAACCACATGAGCTATAGAATGTTTTTAACTTTTTAAAGCTAAAGGTCTTAATGCATAACAGAAGAATTATATTTGTGTAGAGCAAATTATTAGTACATAAGTACATAAGTAATGCCACACTGGGAAAAGACCAAGGGTCCATCGAGCCCAGCATCCTGTCCACGACAGCGGCCAATCCAGGCCAAGGGCACCTGGCGAGCTTCCAAAACATACAAACATTTTATACATGTTATTCCTGGAATTGTGGATTTTCCCCACCCCTTTTTTTGTAGCCTATTTTCCCCACCCCTTTTTTTGTTTTCGGATTTTTCCCAAGTCCATTTAGTGGTGGTTTATGAACTTGTCCTTTAGGAAACCGTCTAACTCCTTTTAAAACTCTGCTAAGCTAACCGCCTTCACCACATTCTCAGGCAACGAATTCCAGAGTTTAATTATGCGTTGGGTGAAGAAACATTTTCTCCGATTTGTTTTAAATTTACTACAGTGTAGTTTCATCGCATGCCCCCTAGTCCTAGTATTTTTGGAAAGCTTGAACAGACGCTTCACATCTACCTGTTCCACTCCACTCAATATCTTATATACCTCTATCATGTCTCCCCTCAGCCGTCTTAATATACTAAGAATGCAATATAACACTACTTATTTATTTATTTTATTACATTTGTACCCCGTGCTTTCCCACACATAGCAGGTTCAATGCGGCTTACATAGTAAATGGAATTACAAAGATTTGTAAGGAGAATATTACAAACTGTAGTAAACATAGTAATAGGCCTTAAAATATGTGGCTTGAACATAGAAAGGTGCAACCTCGTCATGCAAGGTTCCACGTTAGGAGTTAGGGACCAAGAAAGGGATCTGGGTGTCGTCGTCGATAACACACTGAAACCTTTTGCTCAGTGTGCTGCTGCGGCTAGGAAAGCGAATAGAATGTTGGGTATTATTAGGAAAGGTATGGAAAACAGGTGTGAGGATGTTATAATGCCGTTGTATTGCTCCATGGTGCGACCGCACCTTGAGTATTGTGTTCAATTCTGGTTGCCGCATCTCAAGAAAGATATAGTACAATTGGAAAAGGTGCAGCGAAGGGCGACTAAAATGATAGCGGGGATGGGACGACTTCCCTATGAAGAAAGACTAAGGAGGCTAGGGCTATTCAGCTTGGAGAAGAGACGGCTGAGGGGAGACATGATAGAGGTATATAAAATAATGAGTGGAGTGGAACAGGTGGATGTGAAGCGTCTGTTCACGCTTTCCAAAAATACTAGGACTAGGGGGCATGCGATTAAACTACAGTGTAGTAAATTTAAAACAAATCAGAGAAACTTTTTCTTCACCCAACGTGTAATTAAACTCTGGAATTCATTGCCGGAAAATGTGGTGAAGGCGGTTAGCTTAGCAGAGTTTAAAAAGGGGTTGGACGGTTTCCTAAAGGACAGGTCCATAAACCGCTACTAAACGGACTTGGAAAAATCCAAAATCCCAGGAATAACATTTATAGAATGTTTGTACGTTTGGGAAGCTTGCCAGGTGCCCTTGGCCTGGATTGGCCGCTGTCGTGGACAAAATGCTGGGCTCGATGGACCCTTGGTCTTTTCCCAGTGTGGCATTACTTATGTACTTATGTAACAAAGGTAGGATAAGCAGAAGAAAAGAGATTGGGAGGGATGTGGTATAGGGAGGAAGGTAAAGAAAAGACTAGGGGATGAGCATGAAGGAGCTTGGAAGACATGGTCTAAAATATGATCATCGTCGAAGCAGGAGTCACGCGGGTGGGTTGTAAGTTTAAGGCGGGTTGTTTGGGTAAGCTTGCTTAAAGAGATGGGCTTTCAACATTTTTCTGAAGGGTAGATATTCGTTGATTGTTCGGATGGATTTTGGTAGAGCATTCCAAATCTGGCTGCCTAAAAAGGAGAAGCTGGATGCATAATAGGTTTTGTATTTAATTCCTTTGCGGTTGGGAAGGTGTAAATTGAGCAAAGTACGTGAAGACATTGATCTGTTTCTGTTGGGAGGTTGATTAGGTCATTCATGTAGCTAGGGGATTCTCCGTATATGATCTTATGAATCAGTATATGGACTTTGAAGTTTATTCTTTCTCTGATGGGGAGCCAATGAAGCTTTTGTCGAAGAGGTGTAGCGCTCTCAAATCTTGACTTGCCAAAGGTAAGTTTGGCTGCTATGTTTTGGGTAGTCTGAAGTTTTTTCAGGATTTGGGTCTTACATCCTATGAAAACACTGTTGCAATAGTCTGCATGGGTAAGTATATTGGATTGTACCAGGTTCCGGAAAGTGTCCAAGGGAAGGTATGATTTCACTTGTTTCAGTATCCACATCATGTTAAACTTTTCCTTTGTAATGGATTTAGCATGGTTTTTGAATAATAAATGGTTGTCTATCGTTACTCCAAGAATTTTTAGGTTATCTGATATGGAGAGTTTGACGTCTGGGGTGCTGAGGGTAGATGGGAGGAGTGGAGAGTATTGAGATGAAAGGACAAGGCACTGTTTTTTCTCTTTGTTTAATTTCATCTTAAAAGCGTTAGCCCACGAGGTTAGGGTGATCATGCCAGTAATTATTTTATCGGAAATTTCTGATAAATTGGATTTAAAGGAGATAAATATGGTGACGTTGTCAGCGTAGATGAAGGGGTTAAGGCCATGTTTGGACAGTAATCTGGCTAGAGGAATCATCAAGAGGTTAAAGAGTATCGGGGAAAGCGGTGATCCCTTTGGTACCCCGCATTCTGATGATCATGGGGATGATATATTTGTACTCCCTTTAACTTGGTAAGATCTTGTAGTAATGAAGCTTTTTATCCAGTTAATAATAATAATATTATTATTATTATTATTTGTAGCATTTGTATCCCACATTTTCCCACCAATTTGCAGGATCAATGTGGCTTACATTTGCCGTAATGGCGGTTGCCATTTCCGGGTAACAGAATTACAAATGGTATTGCGTTAAGGTGCATACATACATGGTAGCAAGCATGGAACATAACATATGTGGAACAGATCATGGTATCTATATGCAACATGTGCATACATACATGGTAAAGAGGAATAAGTTATGGTAGTGCATGAAGGTTCTTGTGTAGTAAATTGGATAGTAACATACATTTAGGTCATCGACTAAAGAGAGACCCTATTCAGCATAAGGTTTAAAGTGGTATTGCTTAATCATTAGTATCAAAGAGGTTAATCAGTCATGTGATAAGAGTTCGGTTTTGTATAGGTCGTGTATTGTTTTGTTATTTAGTATTAAGATGGATGCTTATGGTATGCCTTCTTGAAAAGATCTGTTTTCAGTAGCCTTTGGAAGATGGTTAGGCCTTGCGTTGTTTTTATGGCCTTCGGTAGTGTGTTCCATAGCTGCATGCAGACGTATGAGAAGCTGGTCGCGTATGTGGATTTATATTTTAATCCTTTGCAGTTAGGATAATGAAGATTGAGGAATGTGCGTGATGATCTTTTTGCATTCCTAATAGGCAAGTCTATAAGGTCTGACATGTAGGTCGGAGCTTCTCCGTGAACGATTTTGTGGACCAGGGTGCAAACTTTGAACACAATACATTCTTTTAGTGGGAGCCAGTGTAGTTTTTCTCTTAGGGGTTTGGCGCTTTTGTATTTCGCTTTCCCAAATATGAGTCTGGCTGCTGTGTTTTGAGCGGTTTGAAGCTTCTTAATGATTTGTTTTTTGCATCCGGCATAAATGGCATTGCAGTAGTCTAGGTGACTGAGCACCATTGATTGTACTAGGCTACGGAATACTTCCCTTGGGAAGAAAGGTTTGTTTCTTTTGAGTTTCCACATTGAGTAGAACATTTTCTTTGCTGTGTTTTTCGCATGGTCTTTGAATGTGAGATTTCGGTCAATTGTGACTCCCAGAATTTTCAGGCTATCTGAGATTGGAAGGGTGTAGTCTGGGGTGTTTATGGTATTGGGTTTGTTTGTGTTGTATTGTGAGGACAGGATGAGACATTGTGTTTTTTCTGCGTTTAGCTTTAGTTTGAATGCGTCTGCCCATGAGTTCATTATTTGGAGGCTGTGTGTGATTTCATTTGTGATTTCAGCTTTCTGATTTCAGCTATGTCTTGTTTGAATGGGATGTATATCGTGACATCATCTGCGTATATGTACGGGTTGAGTCCTTGATTGGATAATGATTTGGCTAGAGGTGTCATCAGTAAGTTAAAAAGGGTTGGTGAGAACGGTGATCCTTGTGGTATTCCGCATTCAAGTTTCCATGGTGTTGACGTTTTTGAGTTAGAAATCACTTGATAAGTTCTTGCTGTTAGGAAGCCTTTAAACCATCTTAGTACGTTTCCTCCGATCTCGAAGTAGTCTAGGATGTTCGAGAGTATTTGGTGGCTGACCATGTTGAACGCGCTGGACATATCGAATTGTAGGAGTAGCACATTGTTTCCAGTTGCAATTAGTTGTTTAAATTTGGATATGAGAGTGGTTAGCACTGTTTCAGTGCTATGGTTGGATTGAAATCCTGACTGTGAATCATGTAGTATTGTGAATTTGTTTAGGTAATTGGTGAGTTGTTTGGTTACCATACTTTCCATTAGTTTTACTATCAGGGGGATGGATGCTATTGGTCGATAGTTGGTTGTGTCATTTAGTTTTTTCTTTAAGTCCTTGGGTATGGGTATAAGTAATATATTTCCTTTGTCCTTGGGGAAAAGTCCATGTTGTAGCATGTAGTTCAAGTGTGATGTGTGGTCTGTTATGAAGCGTTTGGGAGCGGACCTTTTAGGCTACTGGGGCAAATATCCAGTTTGGAGTGGGTTTTGGAGAATTTGTTGAGTGCTTGAGTTATGGTTTCTTCTGTTAGCAGGTCGAAGTCATTCCAGATTCGATCTACTGGGTATTTACCAGGAGTAGGGTCCCGGCAATCCATAAATTTTTCGTGATCAGTGGTGTTGAGTAGTAATGTGGATCGAAGTTTTATAATTTTCTCATTGAAGTATTTGGCAAGTTGATCTGCCGATGGGGTGTCTGTGCTGGCTGTGGTAATCGGTGTGGTGTCTATTAATTTATTCACGAGTTGGTAGAGTTTATGTACGTCTTTGTAGTCTGGTCCTATTTTGGTTTTGTAGTATGCTCTTTTGGTTTGTCTTATTGTATATTTGTATTTTCTTTGCATTTGTTTCCAGTCTTTAAGTGTGTGTTCGTTTTTCATTTTTTACCATGCGCGTTCGAATCTCCTGACTTGTGTTTTTAGTTTTTTCAGTTCTTTGTTGAACCAAGGTATTGAGCTGTGTCTTCGTGTGGTTCTTGTTTGTAGGGGTGCAGTTTCGTCTAGTATGCTCCTGCATCTGTTGTCCCAATTTTGGAGATATTGTTTGGAGTCTGTGCTGACCATTCATTTTTGTAGATCTGTTGCCAGAAAGTACCAGGATCAATCTGACGTCTAGTGGTGTAGGTTGCACTTTCTTGTTTGGATTGCGTGTCTTTTTTCCGCCATTGTATGGCTATACTTAATTTATGGTGGTCTGACCATGGTATGGCCGTCCATTTTGTATCTGTTAGTATAAGATTTGAGCCTAAGGATAGTTTGTGTGTGAAGAGGTCAATTGTGTGTCCTTCAACATGTGTAGCTTGCATATTAGGCAGGTTGAGGTCCCATAGGTGTAGGAAGTCTATGCAGTCATGTGTATTGGTTGCATTAGGGTCTTCCAGGTGTAGGTTTATGTCCCCTATTATGAGCAAGTTGGAGTTGGATATATATGTATTCAAAATAAAATCCATAAAGTTTGATTGGCATTCTTGCCAATTTCCTGGTGGTCTGTAGAACAGGACCACGTTTAGATGGTCGCGCAGGGTAGCATGGTGGATTCTAACTGAGGCAATTTCGAGTTTTGGTGTTATAGACTCAGCAGTTGGTGTTACGGTGAAGTGGGATTTATAGATTAGTGCTATTCCACCTCCTTTTTTTTCTTTCCTTGTCCAGTGTGTAATTTTGTAGCCTGGGGGACAGAGTTCTAGGATTATGGGGTCCTTGTGATCGTGGATCCAGGTTTCGCTAATGAGTACTAGGTCAAGATTGTCTGCTGTGACCCAGTCAGTTATTGTTGTTTTATTTACTACTGATCTGGCGATTGTGTATCCCACTTGAATTGTTTGGTAGGGGTCTTTTTTATTCGTAGTTGTGATGATTTTCTTAAGTTGTCTGTTCTCGTGTGTAGGTTTGTTATGTCCTTTCTTTCCTTTGTGATATGTTTGTCCTCTTGGGGTAGTTTTTTCATTGTTTTGATTATTGTTGTTCTGGTGAGGTGTGTTGTATCTAGGTAATCTGAAGAGGTTGATTAGTGTGGGTATGTTGTTGTTGTTTGTGAGGGGGGTGGTTAGTGTTTGGTGAATTAGGGATAGTGTGTAGGTTATTAGAATTAATTTTGTGATAATCATTTTGTTTTGTCTCTTTGGGATTCTCTTTAAGCTGGGAGTGATGATTTAGTTTTGTTTTGTTTTTTGTGAGGGGTTTTCTAGTGTTTGGTGAGGGGTCAGTAAGGGTTAAGCTTAAAGTCATCAAACATTTCAGTAATGCATCAGTATTAAGAGATACATAGATAGTATACAGTAAGTCAATGATTGTAACCTACATAAATTAGAGAAGATACTGAGCTAGAAGGATATCTCATGTAGTCAATCAGTCAGCAACAAAGTGTTTGAAAGCATTAGAGGATTATATCAACAAACATTTCAGTAATGCATCAGTATTAAGAGATACATAGAAAGTATGTGGTAATTCAATGATTGTAACCTGCATAAATTAGAGAAAATACTGAGCTAGAAGGATATATCAAGTAATCAATCAGTCTGCTGCAAAACAGTTTTAAAAGTAATGCGGTAACTCAATGATTGCAACCTGCATAAATTAGAGAAAATACTGAACTAGAAGGATATATCAAGTAATCACTCAGTCTGCTGCAAAACAGTTCAGTTATGCAGTGTATCAGTTATTGTACCCTATTTAAATTGGGGATGATACTGAGCTAGAAGGATAGCTCAAGTATTTAATCAGTTGCAGCATAGCATGCAGCGAGCAAAGGAGGTATCTTGTGTAGTAATTTTAATTCTCCGAGGACAAGCAGGCTGCTTGTTCTCACTGATGGGTGACGTCCACGGCAGCCCCTCCAATCGGAAACTTCACTAGCAAAAGCCTTTGCTAGTCCTTGCGCGCCCATGCGCACCGCGCATGCGCGGCCGTCTTCCCGCCCGAACCGGCTTGTGTTCGTCAGTCTTCTTTTGTCCGCGCTCGGTACGGTCGTATTTGCGCCGTTCGCGCCCCTTAAGTTGACCCTTGCGCATCTTTTGACTTTTCGCTTTAAAAAAAAAAAAAAGGGATTTCGGAGAAGGGCCTTTCGGTCTTTTTCCCCTTCCCGTATTTCCAGTTTTTGGCCCCGTTAAGTTTTCTTTCGTTTTCGGGGTAGGCCCTTTTGAGGCCTCGGGTCGAGTTTTTTCTCCCCCTCGTTTTGGTGCCTTACCGCAATTACGAGTTTTGATTTCGCCGGCGTGATTTTTCCGCCCTTGTCATCGAAGTCTCCCAGCGGCTTCAAGAAGTGCACCCAGTGCGCCCGGGTAATCTCGCTCACTGATAGGCATGCGTCGTGTCTTCAGTGTCTGGGGGCTGGGCACCGCCCGCAGGCCTGTAGTCTTTGCACCCTTTTACAGAAAAGGACTCAGTTAGCGAGATTGGCCCAGTGGAACGTTTTGTTCTCGGGCTCTTCGTCGGCATCGGCACCGGGAGTATCGAGTGCGTCGACGTTGACAGCGTCAAGACCTCCGCCCTCGGCCACGACTGTATCGATTGCATCGAGGCATCGACCCTCTGCATCGTCGGGGCCGAGACATCGGAAGGCTGCGTTGGCGGTACCGGGATCTCCACTAGTGCTGATGTCGTCGGACGGTGGTGCTTCGACTGGACTGCAGGTGAGGGCTGTCCATTCCCCTGCTGGTGGCGGTGAGCCTTCGGGTGGGTCTCCCCCTACCCTGAGGGCTCCTGCGGTACAGCCCCCCCGAGACCGACCTTCTTCGGTCTCGGCCCAGAGGAAGCGACGGCTGGATTCTACGTCCTCCTCATCGGTACCGGGAAGCTCCGGTGACATGCTTCGTTTGAAAAAGTCAAAGAAGCATCGACACCGGTCTCCTTCCCGCATCGGTACCGAGAGCTCTGGGTCGCCGAGGGAGTCAGCACCCAGTAGGCATCGGCACCGGGAGGACCGCTCACACTCTGTTCAGGAGGTGTCGATGCGCTCCACCTTGGACAGCCCGGAACACTCTCCACGCCCGGAACAGACTCTGACTTCGACACCTGCATCGGCTTCCATGTCTTTCTCCACAGCCGCCCTGCACGAGAGTCTCCGGGCCGTTCTCCCAGAGATCCTGGGAGAGCTGTTGCGCCCTTCCCCTCCGGTACCGGGGGTGCTTGCGCCACCGGTACCGTCGAGTGAGGCGCCGGCTGGCCCCTTGCCCGGGGTGAGGTCTCCGACATCGGTGCCGCTTGCGGTACCGACTGCGGTCGCCTCCCAGGAAGGCTCCCCGACGGCGTCGGCGGAGGGAGCTTCGCCGGTGCGGGCGAGGGAGTCTACCTCTCGACGCTCACACCGTTGCCGTGTTTCCACGGAGTCGAGCCGGGCACAGCTTCAGACACAGGGTCATGAACTTGTGTCTGATACCGATGGTGAGGCCTCGTGGGAGGAGGAGGAGGACATCAGATATTTCTCTGACGAGGAGTCTGATGGCCTTCTTTCTGATCCCACTCCCTCCCCTGAAAGGCAGCTTTCTCCTCCCGAGAGTCTGTCTTTTGCAGCCTTTGTCCGGGAGATGTCTACGGCCATCCCCTTCCCGGTGATTGTGGAGAACGAGCCCAGGGCTGAAATGTTTGAGCTCCTGGACTATCCTTCTCCACCTAAGGAAGCGTCCACAATACCCATGCATCATGTCCTCAAAAAGACATTGCTGGTGAACTGGACCAAGCCTCTAAGTAATCCCCACATTCCCAAGAAGATCGAGTCCCAGTACCGGATCCATGGGGACCAAGAGCTGATGCGCACTCAGTTGCCTCACGACTCTGGAGTTGTGGATTTGGCCCTAAAGAAGGCTAAGAGTTCTAGGGAGCATGCTTCGGCGCCCCGGGCAAGGACTCTAGAACCTTAGACTCCTTTGGGAGGAAGGCCTACCATTCTTCTATGCTCGTGGCCAAAATCCAGTCTTACCAGCTCTACACGAGCATACACATGCGGAATAATGTGCGGCAGTTGGCGGGCTTGGTGGACAAGCTCCCTCCTGAGCAAGCCAAGCCATTTCAGGAGGTGGTCAGGCAGCTGAAGGTGTGCAGAAAATTCCTGGCCAGAGGGGTGTATGACACCTTTGATGTTGCGTCCAGGGCCGCTGCTCAAGGTGTGGTGATGCGCAGACTCTCATGGCTGCGTGCCTCTGACCTGGAGAATAGGATCCAGCAGTGGATTGCGGACTCGCCTTGCCGTGCGGACAATATTTTTGGAGAGAAAGTCGAACAGGTGGTAGAGCAGCTCCGCCAGCGGGATACCGCTTTCGACAAGTTCTCCCGCCGGCAGCCTTCAGCTTCTACCTCCACAGGTAGACATTTTTATGGGGGAAGGAAGATTGTTCCCTACTCTTCTGGTAAGCGTAGGTACAATCCTCCTTCTCGACAGCCTGCGGCCCAGGCTAAGCCCCAGCGCGCTCGCTCTCGTCAGCAGCGTGCGCCTCAGCAAGGCCCCTCGGCTCCCCAGCAAAAGCAAGGGACGAGCTTTTGACTGGCTCCAGCAGAGCATAGCCGACATCAATGTGTCAGTGCCGGGCGATCTGCCGGTCGGGGGGAGGTTGAAAGTTTTTCACCAAAGATGGCCTCTCATAACCTCCGACCAGTGGGTTCTCCAAATTGTCCGGCAAGGATACACCCTCAATTTGGTTTCCAAACCTCCAAATTGCCCACCGGGAGCTCAGTCCTACAGCTTCCAGCACAAGCAGGTACTTGCAGAGGAACTCTTCGCCCTTCTCAGCGCCAATGCGGTCGAGCCTGTGCCATCCGGGCAAGAAGGGCTGGGATTCTATTCCAGGTACTTCCTTGTGGAAAAGAAAACAGGGGGGGATGCGTCCCATCCTAGACCTAAGGGCCCTGAACAAATATCTGGTCAAAGAAAAGTTCAGGATGCTTTCCCTGGGCACCCTTCTTCCCATGATTCAGGAAAACGACTGGCTATGCTCTCTGGACTTGAAGGACGCCTACACGCACATCCCGATACTGCCAGCTCACAGACAGTATCTGCGATTTCAGCTGGGCACACGTCACTTCCAGTACTGTGTGCTACCCTTTGGGCTCGCCTCTGCGCCCAGAGTGTTCACGAAGTGCTTGGCTGTAGTAGCAGCGGCGCTTCACAGGCTGGGAGTGCACGTGTTCCCCTATCTTGACGATTGGCTGGTGAAGAACACAACCGAGGCAGGAGCTCTACAGTCCATGCAGATGACTATTCGCCTCCTGGAGCTACTGGGGTTTGTGATAAATTATCCAAAGTCCCATCTTCTCCCAGTGCAGAGACTCGAATTCATAGGAGCTCTGCTGGATTCTCGGACGGCTCGTGCCTATCTCCCAGAGGCGAGAGCCAACAACTTGTTGTCCCTCGTCTCGCGGGTGCGGGTGTCCCAGCAGATCACAGCTCGGCAGATGTTGAGATTGCTGGGCCAAATGGCCTCCACAGTTCATGTGACTCCCATGGCCCGCCTTCACATGCGATCTGCTCAATGGACCCTAGCTTCCCAGTGGTTTCAGGCTGCTGGGGATCTAGAAGACGTGATCCACCTGTCCACGAGTTTTCTCAAATCCCTGTATTGGTGGACGATTTGGTCCAATTTGACTCTGGGACGTCCTTTCCAAATTCCTCAGCCACAAAAAGTGCTGACTACGGATGCGTCTCTCCTGGGGTGGGGAGCTCATGTCGATGGACTTCACACCCAAGGAAGCTGGTCCCTCCAGGAACGCGATCTGCAGATCAATCTCCTGGAGTTACGAGCGGTCTGGAACGCTCTGAAGGCTTTCAGAGATCAGTTGTCCCACCAAATTATCCAAATTCAGACAGACAACCAGGTTGCCATGTATTACATCAACAAGCAGGGGGGCACCGGATCTCGCCCCCTGTGTCAGGAAGCCGTCAGCATGTGGCTTTGGGCTCGCCGTCAGGGCATGGTGCTCCAAGCCACATACCTGGCGGGCGTAAACAACAGTCTGGCCGACAGACTGAGCAGGATTATGCAACCTCACGAGTGGTCACTCAACTCCCGAGTAGTGCGCCAGATCTTCCAGGTGTGGCGCACCCCCTTGGTAGATCTCTTTGCATCTCGAGCAAACCACAAGGTCCCTCAGTTCTGTTCCAGGCTTCAGGCCAACGGCAGACTGGCACCAGATGCCTTCCTCCTGGACTGGGGGGAGGGTCTGCTGTATGCTTATCCTCCCATACCTCTGGTCGGGAAGACTTTGTTGAAACTCAAGCAAGACCGAGGCACCATGATTCTGATTGCTCCCTGTTGGCCGCGTCAGATCTGGTTCCCTCTTCTTCTGGAGTTATCCTCCGAAAAACTGTGGAGATTGGAGTGTTTTCCGACCCTCATCACACAGGACGAAGAGGCGCTTCTGCATCCCAACCTCCAGTCTCTGGCTCTCACGGCCTGGATGTTGAGGGCATAGACTTTGCCTCTTTGGGTCTGTCAGAGGGTGTCTCCCGCATCTTGTTTGCTTCCAGGAAAGATTCCACTAAGAGGAGTTACTTCTTTCTGTGGAGGAGGTTTGCCGTCTGGTGTGACAGCAAGGCCCTAGATCCTTGCTCTTGTCCTACACAGACCCTGCTTGAATACCTTCTGCACTTGTCTGAGTCTGGTCTCAAGACCAACTCTGTAAGGGTTCACCTTAGTGCAATCAGTGCATACCATTACCGTGTGGAAGGTAAACCGATCTCAGGACAGCCTTTAGTTGTTTGCTGCATGAGAGGTTTGCTTTTGTCAAAGCCCCCCGTCAAACCTCCTACAGTGTCATGGGATCTCAATGTCGTTCTCACCCAGCTGATGAAACCTCCTTTTGAGCCACTGAACTCCTGCCATCTGAAGTACTTGACCTGGATTTTCTTGGTGGCAGTTACTTCAGCTCGTAGAGTCAGTGAGCTTCAGGCCCTGGTAGCCCAGGCCCCTTACACCAAATTTCATCATAACAGAGTAGTCCTCCGCATTCACCCTAAGTTCTTGCCAAAGGTTGTGTCGGAGTTCCATCTGAACCAGTCAATTGTCTTGCCAACATTCTTTCCCCGTCCTCATTCCTGCCCTGCTGAACGTCAGCTGCACACATTGGACTGCAAGAGAGCATTGGCCTTCTATCTGGAGCGGACACAGCCCAACAGACAGCCTTTAGTTGTTCGCTTCATGAGAGGTTTGCTTTTGTCAAAGCCCCCTGTCAGACCTCCACCAGTGTCATGGGATCTCAACGTTGTTCTTACCCAGCTGATGAATCCTCCTTTTGAGCCACTGAATTCCTGCCATCTGAAGTATTTGACCTGGAAGGTCATTTTCTTGGTGGCTGTTAACTTCAGCTTGTAGAGTCAGTGAGCTTCAAGCCTTGGTAGCCCATGCTCCCTATACTAAATTTCATCATAACAGAGTAGTCCTCCGCACTCACCCTAAGTTCCTGCCGAAGGTGGTGTTGGAGTTCCATCTGAACCAGTCGATTGTCTTGCCAACATTTTTTCCCCGTCCTCATACCCCCCCTGCTGAACGTCAGTTGCATACATTGGACTGCAAGAGATCATTGGCCTTCTGTGTGGAGTGGACAAGCCCCTTCAGACAGTCCGCCCAAATGTTTGTTTCTTTTGATCCCAACAGGAGGGGAGTGGCTGTGGGGAAACGCACCATATCCAATTGGCTAGCAGATTGCATTTCCTTCACTTACGCCCAGGCTGGGCTGGTTCTTTATGTTATGTCATGTCACGGCTCATAATGTTAGAGCCATGGCGGCGTCGGTAGCCCACTTGAAGTCAGCCACTATTGAAGAGATTTGCAAAGCTGCGACGTGGTCATCTGTCCACACATTCACATCTCATTACTGCCTGCAGCAGGATATCCGACGCGACAGTCGGTTCGGGCAGTCAGTGCTTCAGAATCTGTTCGGGGTTTAGGATCCAACTCCACCCCCCTAGGCCCATGTTTTATTCTGTTCCAGGCTACACTCTCAGTTAGTTGGATAAATTGTTAGGTCAATCTTAGTTATGTCCTCGCCGTTGCTAGGTCCAATTGACCATGTTTGTTGTTTTGAGTGAGCCTGGGGGCTAGGGATACCCCATCAGTGAGAACAAGCAGCCTGCTTGTCCTCGGAGAAAGCGAATGCTACATACCTGTAGAAGGTATTCTCCGAGGACAGCAGGCTGATTGTTCTCACAAACCCGCCCGCCTCCCCTTTGGAGTTGTGTCTTCCCTTGTCTTTGTCTTGCTACATATGGGACTGACGAACACGAGCCGGTACGGGCGGGAAGACGGCCGCGCATGCGCGGTGCGCATGGACGCGCGAGGACTAGCAAAGGCTTTTGCTAGTGAAGTTTCCGATTGGAGGGGCTGCCATGGACGTCACCCATCAGTGAGAACAATCAGCCTGCTGTCCTCGGAGAATACGTTCTACAGGTATGTAGCATTCGCTTTACCCTTCAGTGCTAGATTTAATCGGTGCTCTGCTGGTATGTCCTTGATTCGCGTCCTTGGCTTCCTTATCATCAAGCAGATGAAGCCATTACGTATGGGTTGTGTCCATCAACCAGCAGGGGGAGATAGAGAGCACTCAAATTTCACAGTGCCACATGGTCAGCTAGCTCCACTGCCTCTTCAGTATTCTCTCTCTCCCCAAGCAGGGTGGTTGCAGCTTGATCAAGCTCCTTAACAAATCTGCCTAGGGGTGGCTCCTGGCTTGCCAGTTGTTAGCCGGGGTGTTAGAGGCTATAGCAGCTTCACTTTAAAGGCACATAGGTTAGCCCTTTCCCTGCCTTACCCATCCCCCCAGTGGATGTGAGCACATTAATTTCACTTTTCCCTGCTCTTTCCCACTCTATACTTGGTGGATGCAGGCACATTGGTTCGCCTTTCCCTGCCTTTCCCACTGTTCTGTACCTCCGGAGTTGATTTGATTGCCTCTTTTGCTGTTTCCTCTACTTTCCTCACAGCGTTAAAAAAAGAAAGAAAGAGGTTTTCTTCAGTTTCTACAGCGTGACCGGAGCTTGGATACTCGGTCCAGTGAGGTAAGAGTGTTTCCTGGTTCCTCCGGGGAGGGCCCGCGATTGGGACGTTTTTGGCACAAAGCCGCCATTTTGTATTTTCCGCCGTTTTTCGGCGATGGTTGCAGAGAGTGTTAAGCGCTGTTCCAAGTGTGGCAAGCACAGATCAGCAGCGGGGCTCTGTAAAACGTGCTGTTCAGGCGTAAGAGCCGGCCCGAGCATGGCGAGCGATGATTCTTCCCGCTCGGTGGAGCTGGCAGCGGGCGCCATTTTGAAAGCACCACATGGCGCGATCCCCGCTGAAGCGGAGGGTCTGGAGACCGGTGGGGGCCCTCGAATTGAGGCTGGCCAAAGAGCTACTAGCCCCGGACTGGAACTGGGTGCCTAGGGCAAGTTTTTCTCCCCTGACTTTGTATTATTGCTTCACAATGCATATATGCTTAAGAGAGCTCAGCCACAGGGGTTTTCTACGGCCCTCCTTACTGCCCCTCCGGTGGATGCAGGCCTGGGATTGCCCTCTGAGGCGTTTTTCCCTGATAGCTGGCCGCAAGATAAGCGCAGAAGGGTAAATTCCCCTTCAGAGAGTGGCGCACCCCCCTTCCCCCCCCCCCGTGGTCGGGATGTGGTGACTCTGTCAGGCCCTCGTGGCCAGAAGAACCAGAGGAAGGTGCAGAAGGGCCACTGGATCTAGATGAGCCGTCCGCGGTGAGGATTTTCCACCGCGAGGAGCTGCCAGCGCTTATTTCAGATTGCCTTACAGGTCCTCTCTATTGAAGATCCTGGGAGTGCCGTGGCCTTTTCTGGAAATACGAGGATGGCAAGTACCAAAAAGCCTGCTCAAGCCTTTCCTTTGCATGACTCCATCCAAGAGCTTATTTCAGCTCAATGGGCTGACCCCGAAGTTTCCAGGGCTATGGGGCAATTATACCCTCTGAGTGAGGAGCATTTGGCTCGCTTTGCAATGCCTAAGGTGGATGCCCTAGTCACAGCTGTGACAAAGAGAACTACTCTCTCGGTTGAAGGAGGTGTTGCCCTGAAGGACATGCAAGACCGTAGACTGGAATCAGCACTTAAACGGTCCTTTGAAATTGCTGGTCTTACTAGTCGGGCGTCTGCATGCAGTTCTTATGCTGCTGGAGCCTGCCTGGCATGTTGGCAACAGGCAGTGGAACAGCCCGGTGATGGAGCGGAGCCCTTGTCTGAAGTGGCTCCGTGAATGGAGTCGGCCTTGTCCTTTTTGGCTGACGCCCTTTATGATATTGTCAGAGCTTCGGCTAAACAGATGGCTGTAGCAGTGGCGGCTCGCCGTCTTCTGTGGCTACGGCATTGGGCGGCGGACATGGCCTCTAATCAAAGGTTGGTGAAGTTGCCCTTTCAAGGCCTTCTCCTGTTTGGTGAGGAGTTGGAGAAAATTGTGAAAGGCCTGGGAGATGCTAAACCCCAGCGCTTACCCGAGGATAGGCCGCGGCCTCCCTCCAAGGGTCAAGCGGTTCACTCCTCTTATAGACCTCGCTTCCATGAAGCTAGAAGGTACCGCCCGGGGCGTTCTGCTGGGTCCACTTCTCGTGGCCGGTTTTCAGCAGAGGAACTCCTTTCGCTCGGACAAACGTTTCAAAGCAGCAGGCTCAAGACCTGGAGTTCAAGGGCGACCCTCTCAATGAGGGTGTGCCGGCCCCCTCCTCGATTCCTGTTATAGGAGGACGTCTTTCCCTCTTTCTTAAGGAGTGGGCCAAGATTACCTCAGATCAGTGGGTTTTGGACCTGATCAGAGAAGGATACCGAATAGAATTCGATGCCCTGATAAGAGACGTGTTTGTGGAGTCCCGATGCGGTTCTGCCGCCAAACGGGCGGCGGTAGAGAAGACCTTACAAGGCTTGATTCACGTTGGGGCGGTTTCCCCCGGTTCCTCCCACCGATTTCGGCTGCAGCCGCTACTCCGTTTACTTTGTGGTGCCGCGAAAAGGTGGGTTTTTTCGCCCTATTCTGGACTTAAAAGAATTAAACAAGTCCCTGAGAGTGCGGCATTTCCACATGGAAACCCTGCGCTCTGTCATTGCGGCGGTACAGCCAGGAGAGTTTCTCACGTCTCTGGACCTGAAAGAAGCTTACTTGCACATTCCAATTTGACCCCCACACCAGAAGTTTCTGCGGTTTGCGGTGATGGGAAAACATTTCCAGTTTCTGGCGTTGCCTTTTGGCCTCGCCACAGCTCCCCGAACCTTTTCCAAGGTAATGGTGGTAGTAGCTGCTTTTCTCAGGCGAGAAGGTATCCGGGTTCACCCGTACCTAGATGACTGGCTCAGCAGAGCGGACTCTGCAACAGAGAGCCATCAAGCTACAGCCAGAGTGGTCTCAGTACTGCAATCTCTGGGCTGGGTCGTCAATGTAGCCAAAAGTCACCTGACCCCCTCGCAATCTCTAGAATATTTGGGGGCACGGTTGACACAGACTCGGGATATGTATTCCTACCCGAGCAAAGGCGGTGCAAGCTTCAGAATCAGGTCCGTCTGCTCCTGAGGATGCCCCGCCCGCGAGCTTGGGACATTGTCCAGCTGTTGGGTTCGATGACGGCCACCTTGGATTTGGTGCCCTGGGTGAGAGCGCACCTGAGACCTCTGCAGTATTCCCTGCTTCAACGATGGTCTCCAGTATCTCAGGATTATCAGTGCAGACTCTCTTGGCTCCCTGCGGCCTGACTCAAGATGGAGTGGTGGCTCTAAGACAGCATGCTGCGGCGAGGAATGCCGCTGGCGCTCCCCGATTGGTGCCTAGTAGTGACAGATGCCAGCCTGAAGGGCTGGGGTGCACATTGCAAGGGGAAGCATGCTTAGGGTCTTTGGACACCCGACGAGTCGGAGTGGTCTATCAATTGCCTAGAGTTGAAAGCGGTGTTTCAGGCGCTTCTGACCTTTCAAGTGACCCTGGAAGGATTGGCTGTCAGAGTGATGTCGAACAACACGACAACAGTGGCCTACATAAACCGACAAGGCGGCACTCAGTGCAGAGCGCTGCCGTGCAGGCCAAACAGATTTGCCACTGGGCCGAGATGCATCTACAGTTTCTGTCGGCAGCTCACATTGCAGGTCAGAGCAACGTGCAAGCCGATTATCTAAGCAGGCATCAAATCGATCCAGCGGAATGGGAACTGGCAGACGAAGTATTCCTGCAGATATGTGCCAAATGGGGCAAGCCCGTAATGGATCTTATGGCGACAAGCTCAAATGCCAAAGTCCCGTGCTTTTCAGCAGACGGAGAGATCCTCGCTCAGCCGGGTTGGATGCCTTGGCTCAACCCTGGCCTCTGGGCCTCTGGTATGTGTTCCTTCCGTGGCCCTTGATAGGGCTTGTGCTCCTGCGGATTCGGCTTCACCCAGGAGAAGTGGTTCTCATCGCCCCGGATTGGCCCAGAGGGCCTTGGTATGCGGACTTCCGACAGATGCTAGTGGAGGCTCCCCTTCCTTTACCTCTGGTACCGAACCTGTTGTCGCAGGGACCGGTGGCCATGGAGGACGCCTGCCGTTTTGGTCTTACGGCATGGCTATTGAGAGGGCGCAATTGAGAGACAAAGGCTATTCCAATAATGTTATTTCCACTCTCCTGCAGGCCCGCAAGCGGTCCACTTCTGTGGCTTATGCCAGGATCTGGCGCCAGTTTGAGGCTTGGTGTGTTTCAAAAGCGATCACACCCATGCGGGCTCCTGTCTCGCTGATTCTGGACTTTTTGCAGGATGGTACAAAAAGGCTTGGCCTATAATTCCCTGCGGGTGCAAGTGGCAGCGTTGGCCTCCCTTCATGGTAAGGTTGCAGGCGTGTCTTTAGCTGCTTATCCAGAGGTGGCACGGTTTCTTAGAGGGGTGCTTCGGCTCCGCCCTCCCGTGGAACCTAGGGCTAGTTTTGAAGGCTCTGCAGGGTTTTCCTTTTGAGCCGCTACGGCGAGCTTCAGAGAAAGATTTGACACTAAAGGCCATTTTTCTGGTGGTCATTACTTCGGCGAGACGGGTGTCAGAACTCCAGGCGCTGTCCTGTCGAGACCCATTTCTGCAATTTTCAGAGTCCGGGGTCACGGTTCGTACCGTGCCTTTCTTCATGCCTAAGGTGGTTTCAGCATTTCACCTAAACCAGCCTATTTTTCTACCCTCTTTTATTCAGGAGGAGTTTCCTGAATCCTTTGGGCAGTTGCACCTGTTGGATGTGCGCAGGACTCTGTTGCAGTATCTGTGAGTTACTAATTCTTTCAGGACCTCTCTGATCATTTGTTTGTTTTACTATCAGGTTCTCGCAGAAGGTCTCCAGCGTCTAAAGCCACTATTGCCCGCTGGCTCAAAGAAGCTATCTTTTCATCTTATCTGCTTGCCGGCCGGCCTCCGTCTGTAGCCTTTAAGGCACATTCTACAAGAGCGATTTCTTCCTCTTGGGCTGAAACTGGAGCACTCTCTCTTCATGAGATTTGCAGTGCAGCAACATGGGCTTCGAAGCTCTCATTTGCCCGACATTACAGGCTGGATGTAGCTGCTAGGAGGGATGCGCGTTTTGGAGCACAAGTGTTAGCGCATGGTGTGACTTGTTCCCACCCTATATAGGGATTGCTTTGATACATCCCATACGTAATGGCTTCATCTGCTTGATGACAAGGAAGGGAAAATTAGGTTCTTACCTTGGTAATTTTCTTTCCTTTAGTCATAGCAGATGAAGCCATGAGCCCTCCCTGTATGATTGTCTTTATGATGTGAATCTGTTTCAGGTTCTGTTCTGGTTTCCTGAAGTTCTAATCCTTCCTTGGGAGAAAGTTGGAAAACAATCTTCAGGATTCTTGTTCACTTATAGGAGGATGAGTTCATTCCCTCTAGTTTATATGTAGGAGGTTGAATTCATTCCCTCCATGAGGATGTGTGTATTCCCTCCATAAATACAAAGAGGAGGACGAGTTTATTCCCTCCAGGAGGATGTGTTCATTCCCTCCTTTTGAGTTCATGCCCTTATTATGGTGCCATTGTTCGCTGTGAGGAAAGTTCATGTTATTCCCATTGCGGTTTGTTATACATCTTTGGAAGTTTCAAATACTGAAGAGGCAGTGGAGCTAGCTGACCATGTGGCACTGTGAAATTTGAGTGCTCTCTATCTCCCCCTGCTGGTTGATGGACACAACCCATACGTAATGGCTTCATCTGCTATGACTAAAGGAAAGAAAATTACCAAGGTAAGAACCTAATTTTCCCTTTTTTCACAGTTCAGCGCAGTTCAGATCATGCAGTGTACATGATCCAATGCAAGAAATGTGAAGAAGGGATCGACTCGTCTAATCAGCGGATATTCTGATTGAGTTACCCCTGGTATAGGTTCTGCAGCTCTGCCATGGTGGTTCTCTCCCTGCACTCTGTTGGTGTTGTTCAGTGGGAGGACTTTGGGTTTTATTCCTACTGCTAGAGGACTGCCGTCTATGTGAGCTTGAATACCAAAGCAGCAGCAGTCCTCCTCGGTGCCGCTGGCTCTCCTCGGCTCTGTCTGGCCCGTTGTCCTTCACTTACTGTGTGGAGCAGTGTCGTCTGGCCATGAGGTACTCCGATTCGTCCAGAATCGCATCTCTGTGTCGTCCACGTCGCTCCTCTCGAGTCGCTCCGGTTCTCAGTGGAAAGGGCAGACTATGGAGTTCCTCAGGGCCTGTGGCAGGGTCTCTGCTTTTTAATTTATATCCAGATGTTCTGGAAGCTCAGGTGCATCGTCGTCGTCTCAGGTCAGCCACCGGTTCATGCTAGGGGAGGTCTACCGTCTTTTTTCTCCCTTCCTGGGCCATACAATCCCCAGCGGTGCCTCACCTCCGCGCGTCCCAGTTGTTAGGTGGTAGCAGCAGAGGTCTCCCGCAGTGTCAGGTGCAGGTGTGCATCCTCTATGCTCCTCAGCGGTCTCAGCTCGTCCCACCCTAGGCCCCGGCCCTCGGCAAGCTGTCCGATTCTCCGGTTTCCGCGCGGTCGAAGTTCCAATATCTTGTGGCCCCCTCCACCTGCGACGCAATGGATGGGGTCTCCAGCTACACTATCGGGTCACTCACTTTTCGCTGGCCGCGTGGTCGGGTTCTCCACTGGCCGCGTGCTCAGGCCTGGTCGCCAATGGCGCCGTGGCCAGTTGCCGGTGCAGTCGTTGGGGTGGCTGCCTGAAGCCGTGAAATACAGCTACGGCTCACCCCTGCTGTATCCCCACTCGAGTTGCCCTCCGTGTCCCGTACGGGGGCCCAGCCAGCCCGGGAGCGTTCTCGGCTCGGGAGCTCTTCACCAGGGCTCCTGTCCATTGGCCATCTTAGGTGACATTGCCGCCAATCCCAAGTTTGTCCAGAAGTTTAGTTAGGACAGTATGATCTACCATGTCAAAAGTACTGGACAAGTCAAATTGTAGGAGGATTTTGTTTTCAATTGCTATTTCTTGTTTAAATTTGGATATTAAGGTAAGAAGGACCGTTTCAGTGCTATGGGCAGAACGAAAGCCCGACTGCGATCCATGTAGGATGGAGAATTTCTGAATATATTTGTTGAGTTGTGAGGTCACTCTGTTTTCCATCAATTTAGTGATTAGAGGGATGGAGGCAATTGGACGGTAGTTGGTAATATTGTTTGCAGGTTTCTTTGGGTTTTTTGGTATAGTTGTTATAGATCTATAATAAAGCATGTTGGGGCGCCTTTCAATAGGTAGTTGGGACAGGGGTCAAGGTGGCAATAAGACCTGGAGAGTTTAGAGATAGTTTTAGTGACTTCTTCGGTGGTAAGGAGGGAAAAATTAGTCCATGATCGGTCGGCCGGTACTTCGTCTAATCCAGGGTCCAATTCATCAAGAAAGGTGTCGACAGTGAGATTGTTTTGGGGAATCGACTTACGAAGATTAATGATTTTATCATTGAAGTATTTAGCCAACTGGTTGGCAGAAGGACAGTTAGAAGGTGATGTTCTCACTGAATCTGTGTTTAGAAGATTTTTTATAAGTTGAAATTGTTTTTTTATGTCTGTACCAATCATTGTCATTTTTTGTGTATAATAGGTTCTTTTGGCGCGTTTAATGGCGTATTTGTAGTTCCTTTGTGATTGTTTCCATGTATTAAATTTGAGGCTTTTTTTTATTTGCTCTGTTTTTTCAAGTTTCCTGGTTTGTGACTTAAGGTTTTTCAGTAAGTCATTAACCCACTGTGAAGGGTTACGCTTACGTAGAGTCTTGGAGTGTAGTGGTGCAATTTTGTCCAAAATCAATTTGCAACTATTGTCCCATATTGTAAGGAAGTGATCTGAGTGTGGTTGAGTTGACCAGTTAGACTTGAAGTCCTCTAGATGTAGATTTAGGTCGCCTAGTAAAATTACATTATTGTCGTTGACGCATGAATTAGTTATAAAATCCATGAAGGTGGATTGGTTGTGGATCCAGTTATAGGGGGATCTGTAAAATAGAATGCAAGTTAGGTAATCACATTGTGTAGGGCTGTAAAGTTTGATAGAGGCGATTTTGAGTTGTGGGGTGATGCTCTCAGAGATGGGTTCAGAGGAGAAGTTGGATCTGAAGATTAATGCTATACCTCCTCCGATTTTCTCTTTTCTAGGCCAGTGTAAGATACAAATTCATACCCATATCATATATGGTTACATCTTATCTCAGCATATTCGTGTAACACATCATGGGTTAAGAACACAGGCCTCTTGAATCTAGGATTAGATACTTCTCAAATTCCTCACCTCAGGGAATATCAAGCACTCTCTCTCAGCCGAGAGATAAACATGGCATATTTCTTTGCTAAGTTTCCTTTAATAGGAAGAATTCTAGTTTATTCAGGGTCTCATGTACCTCCAGCAAAGCGAAGCCTCAAATGTGCAAGTTTCTAAAGGCAGAAAGGGTGTCCATCCCTTCCCCCCTTTCCAGCTGGAAAGTCCCTAAGTACCGTGAAAGCATTATTTAGATCAAATCTTGTTAAATGTATTCACTAAAGTTCTCTTCTAGCTTGTTCTGCCAGAGCACACAGCACAGCAGCATTGCATTTAATGTTACTTTGATTTAGATAAAACTTAGTGTAATTTATTTCTTTTCTAGATTACTCAGGGACTCCGTATTCAGGTGATGATACATGGTAAATAATAGTTGTTACATTTCAACCTAAATAGGATGTAAATAAGGCTTATATTCAAATCAGTAAATTCTTTCACTCTTGCACAGCAAGGGAGCAGTTGTTAGGATTTAGAGCTAGCAAATTGAATTACATGTTGTAAAAATAAACATAACCATAATAAAACACTAAACATCTTAATCCCGGCAATATATATCAGTCAGTCTTGATTATCTGATGTAAATGGCACTCACTAAAGTCTGTAATGATCTGTTCCTTGCCAAATCCAAAGGTCACTACTCCATCTTCATCCTCCTCAACCTATCCGCTGCGTTTGACACTATCAATCATAATTTACTTCTTGCTGCACTATCCTCATTTGGGTTCCAGGGCTCTGTCCTCTCCTGGTTCTCTTCTTATCTCTCCCACCGTACCTTCAGAGTACATTCTCATGGATCTTCCTCCACCCCCATCCCACTCTCTGTTGGAGTTCCTCAGGGATCTGTCCTTGGACCCCTTCTTTTTTCAATCTACAGCTCTTCCCTGGGCTGGCTGATCTCATCTCATGGTTTCCAATACCATCTTTATGCGGACAACACCCAGCTTTACCTCTCCACACCAGAAATCACTGCGGAAACCCAGGCCAAAGTATCAGCCTGCTTATCCGACATTGTTGCCTGGATGTCCAACCGCCACCTGAAACTGAACATGGCCAAGACCGAGCTCATTGTCTTTCCACCCAAACCCACTTCTCCTCTCCCTCCACTCTCTATTTCAGTCGACAACACCCTCATCGTCCCCGTCTCATCTGCCCGCAACCTCGGAGTCATCTTCGACTCCTCCCTTTCCTTCTGTGCCCATATCCAGCAGACAGCAAAGACCTGTCGCTTCTTTCTCTTTAACATCAGCAAAATTCGCCCCTTCCTCTCCGAGCACACCACCCAAACTCTCATCCACTCTCTCATCACCTCTCGCCTTGGCTACTGCAACCTACTCCTCACTGGCCTCCCACTTAACCATCTATCCCCCCTTCAATCCGTTCAGAACTCTGCTGCCCGTCTTATCTTCCGCCTAGACCGATATGCTCATGTCATCCCTCTCCTCAAGTCACTTCACTGGCTTCCGATCAGGTACTGCATACAGTTCAAGCTTGTCCTACAAATGCACTCAATCTGCAGCCCCTCATTATCTCTCCACCCTCATCTCCCCTTACGCTCCTACCCTTAATCTCCGCTCACAGGACAAATCCCTCCTCTCAGTACCCTTCTCTACCACTGCCAACTCCAGGCTCCGCCCTTTCTGCCTCGCCTCACCCTATGCTTGGAATAAACTCCCTGAGCCCATACGCCAAGCCCCCTCCCTGCCCATCTTCAAATCCTTGCTCAAAGCCCACCTCTTCAATGTTGCTTTCAGCACCTAACCATTGTACCTCTATCCAGGAAATCTAGACTGCCCCCAATTTGATTGACTGCACTTTTTTGGCCTTTAGATTGTAAGCTCCTTTAAGCAGGGACTGTCCTTCTTTGTTAGATTGTACAGCGCTGCGTAACCCTGGTAGCGCTTTAGAAATGTTAAATAGTAGTAGTAGTAGTAAACAGGACTGGCCCATTGTTGGATATGTTAAAAGTCGGAAAGTATGGAAAACATTGTTCCTTGTCATCAGCAGCAGATGAATCCATTAACTGAGGTGGAGGTAGAGAACACTGAAAAAACATAGTGCCTCTTGGACGGCTAGCCCCAACTGCCTTCAGTATTTCTCTATCTCCCAGCAGGTGTGGACGTAGCTTGATCAGCTCCTGGATTTCAGACTGCCTGGGGTGGCTCCTTTGCTTTGCCAGTTGAGCAGGGGTGTTGTGGCTGGTGGTGCCCACTTTAAAGGCATATAGGTTCGCCCTTTCCCTGCCTTACACATTCCCCCCGCCTCCCGGAGTCCCTCTGTTGCTGCCTGCCTCCAACTTTCCTCACAGTGTTAAAAAAAAAAAAAAAAAAGAGCGCGCTTTTACTGCGTGGCTGTTCTGAGGCTCTTTCCAGAGATTCTGGTTCTGTGCAGCTTGACCGGAGCTCGTTGACTCAGTCTTCTGAGGTGAGAGTGGTGCCCAGCTCCTCCGGGGAGGTCCTTTGGACGCCGTTCCGAACGGGGTAAGGTTTGGCGCAAAGCCGCCATTTTATTGCCATATTTCTGTCCATTTGGGCGATGGCTGCTGAAGGAGTTAAGCGCTGCTCCCGTTGTGGTAAACGCAGATCAGCAGCGGGGCTGTGTAAAACGTGCTCCTTAGTCGCTCATGCTAGTATGAGCATGGCGAGTGATGTCTCTTCCTGCTCGATGGAGCTGGCAGCAGGCGCCATTTTGGAAGCGCCGCATGTCTCGACCCTCGCGGTTGCGGAGGAGTCTGAGTGCAGGGGGATGCCTCGTTTATAGGCTGCCAGAGGAGCTCCTACATCCGTTTCTCCTAATTCGGAGGCGGAGGACCAGGGTGAATTTTTTTCTCCTGAGTTTGTGTTTTTAATGCATAAGGCGTTCATGCTGAAAAGAGCTCTGCCGCAGGTGTCTGACACTGCTTTGCATCCTGGGTTCTCTCGGGTGTTGATGCCCCGGGGATGGCTTCAGATGTTATTTCCTCCCCTGAGTGTTGGAAACACGCTAAACATAGAAGGGTAAATTCCCCGTCTGAAAGTGGTGCATATCCTTTCCCCCGTGGTCAGGCAGTGGGGAGTCTGAGGGGTCTGGCAAGCCCTCAGGGATGGATGATCCAGAGGAGGGTGTTTGTTTGCCACTGGATTTGGATTATCCCAATGCGGTCCGGATTTTCCACCGCAACGAGCTGCCAGGTCTTATTACTGACGCCTTGCAGGCCCTCTCGATTGATGATCCTGCTGAATACGAGGCCTCCTCTGTTAATCTTAGGATGGTAAGTACTAAGAAGCCTACTCGGGCCTTTCCGGTGCATGACTCCATCCAAGAGCTTATTTCTGCTCAATGATCTGACCCTGATGGGCCGTTGAAAGTGGCCAGGGCTATGGGTCAGCTTTACCCTCTGCGTGAGGAGCACTTGGCCCCTTTGGGGATGCCTAAAGTGGATGCATTGGTTATGGCGGTGACAAAAAAGACCACTCTCCCAGTAGAGGGAGGGGTCTCTTTGAAAAACATGCAGGACTGGCGGCTGGAGTCCGCGCTGAAGCGTTCCTTTGAAATTGCGGGCCTTACCTTGAGGGCGTCTATTTGCAGTTCCTATGCAGCCCGGGCATGTCTTTCCTGGCTACAGCAGGCGGTGGAACAGCCCGCCGATGGTGCGGGTCCCCTTTCTGAGGTTGCCCCGCGGATGGAGTCGGCCCTGTCATTTTTGGCTGACACCCTTTATGATCTGGTCAGAGCTTCGGCTAAACAGATGTCTGTGGCAGTTTCTGCCCGCCACCTTCTTTGGCTGTGGCATTGGGCGGCTGACATGGCTTCTAACCAAAGGCTGGTGAGGCTACCCTTTTGTGGCCTCCTGTTATTTGGAGAGGAATTGGAGAAGATTGTGCAAGGCCTGGGGGACTCTAAGCCCCAGCGGTTACCTGAGGATAGGCCGAGGCCTTCTTCCAAAGGTTCTGTGTTTCCCTCCTCTTCCAGATCTCTCTTCCGTGAAGCTCGCAGTTATCGCCCAGGGCGCTCTGCTGGGTTTTCTTAATGTACCCGTTTTCAGCAGAGGAACTCCTTTCGCTCGGACAAACGTTCTGCAGGGGCGGGTTCAAGGCCAGGAGTTCAGGGGTGTCCTCCACAATGATGGGACGCCGGTCCACTCCTCCATGCCTGCAATAGTAGGACGTTTTTCCATCTTTCTAGAGGAGTGGACCAAGATTACCTTGGATCAGTGGGTCCTCGACCTGATCAGAGAAGGTTACCGACTAGAATTCGGTGCCCCAGTGAGAGACGTGTTTGTGGAGTCCCGATGCGGCACTGCCGTAAAATGGGCGGCGGTAGAGGAGACCTTACAAGTCTTGCTGCACCTCGGAGTGGTGGTCCCGGTGCCTCCCGCCGAACGCGGCTGCGGTCGCTATTCCATTAATTTTGTCGTGCCTCGGAAAGGCGGGTCTTTCAGACCGATCATCGACTTACGAAGAGTCAAAGAGGCCCTCAGAGTACGACATTTTCGCATGGAAACCCTGCGCTCCATCATTGCGGCGGTTCAGCCAGGAGAGTTTCTCACGTCTCTGGACCTAAAAGAAGCGTATTTGCACATTCCTATCTGGCCTCCACACCAGCGGTTCCTCCACTTTGCGGTGTTGGGAAAGCATTTCCAGTTTCGGGCCTTGCCTTTTGGCTTAGCCACAGCTCCTTTTACCTTTTCCAAGGTAATGGTGGTCGTGGCTGCCTGCCTCAGGCGAGAGGGTATCTGAGTTCACCCTTATCTCGACGACTGGCTCATCAGAGTGGATTCGGCAACCGAGAGTCGTCTTGTCACAGCCAGAGTAGTAGCAGTCCTGCAGGCGCTAGGCTGGGTGGTCAATATACCCAAAGGTCACCTGACCCCCTCTCAGTCTCTCGAGTATTTGGTGGTCCGGTTCAACACGGCCTCGGGGTTTGTCTTTCTCCCCGACAAGAGGCGGTGCAAGCTTCAGAATCATGTCTGTCTGCTCCTGCGGATGCCTCGCCCACAAGCTTGGGAGTTTGTCCAGCTGCTGGGGTCGATGACGGCCACCTTGGAGGTGGTTCTTTGGGCGAGAGTGCATATGAGGCCTCTGCAGATTGCCCTGCTCCAACAATGGTCTCTGATGTCCCAGGAATATCAACGCAGACTAATGTTGCTCCCTGCGGCCCGGCTCAGTATGGAGTGGTGGCTCTTCGACAGGATGCTGCGCTAAGGAATGCCTCTTGGGCATCCTTCTTGGTGCCTGGTGATAACAGATGCCAGCCTTCTGGGCTGGGGAGCGCATTTCCAGGGAAGCTATGCTCAGGGTCTGTGGACACCCGTGGAAGCGGGGTGATCCATCAATCGCTTGGAACTGAGAGCGATATTCCATGCTCTTATGGCCTTTCAAAAGACTCTGAAGAGGCTTGCTGTCCGGGTTCTGTCAGACAACACGACAGCAGTGGCATACATAAATCGTCAGGGAGGCACTCTGCAGGGCCCTGGCCGCGGAAGCTGCTCAGATTTGCCACTGGGCCGAGCTACACCTGCAGCTTCTGTTGGCAGCTCATATAGCAGGTCAGAACAACGTGCAAGCCGATTTTCTCAGCAGGCATCAAATCGACCCGGCGGAATGGGAACTGGCAGAAGAAGTTTTTCTTCAGATTTGTGCCAAATGGGGGACTCCCGGAATGGATCTAATGGTGTCAAGTGCAAACGCCAAAGTACCTCGCTTTTTCAGCAGAAGGAGAGATCCTCACTCGGCGGGGTTGGATGCTCTGGCTCAACCCTGGCCCTCGGGGCTCCTGTATGTGTTCCCTCCTTGGCCCTTGATAGGGCGAGTCCTACTGCGGATTCGACAGCACCGAGGTCTGGTGATTCTCATTGCTCCAGATTGGCCAAGGCGTCCGTGGTATGCGGATCTCCGCCGGATGTTGGTGGACACTCCAGTGCATTTGCCTCTGGTGCCGAACCTGTTGGTTGAGGGTCCGGTCTCTATGGAGGATCCCTGCCGATTTGGTCTTACGGCCTGACTATTGAGAGGGCGCAATTGAGAGACAAGGGCTATTCTAACAAGGTCATCTCCACTCGCAGGTCCGCAAGCGCTCCACCTCCGCAGCTTATGCTCGGATCTGGCGCAAATTTGAGGCGTGGTGTGTTTCAAAGGTGATCACACCCACGCGGGCTACAGTCTCCACAGTGCTGGACTTTTTGCAGGAGGTCTTACAGAAAGGCCTGGCTTACAATTTCCTGTGGGTGCAAGTGGCAGCATTATCATGCTATCGAGGGAAGGTCGCTGGCTTGTCCCTTGCTGCTCATCGGGACATTGCCCGATTTCTCAGAGGGGTACTTAGGCTCCGTCCTCCCGTCTGGTTGCCCTGTCTGGCCTGGAACCTGGGGCTGGTGTTGAAGGCTCTTCAGTATTCAAGGCTCTTCAGTGTTCGCCCTTTGAGCCGCTTAAGCGAGCTTCGGAGAAGGTTGTGACTCTCAAGACAGTCTTTTTGGTGGCCATTACATCGGCTAGACGCGTGTCTGAGCTGCATGCGCTGTCCTGTCGGGACCCTTTTCTGCAATTCTTGGAGTCCGGAGTAACGGTACGTACGGTGCCTTCCTTCCTGCCTAAAGTGGTTTCAGCATTTCACCTGAACCAGCCCATTTTTCTTCCTTCCTTTTCTAGGGAAGAGTTCCTGGACTCCTTTGGGCAGTTACATCTTTTGGATGTCCGCAGGGCGCTGTTGCAGTACCTACAGATGTCAAATGGCTTCAGGACTTGTGATCGCCTTTTTGTCTTGTTGTCAGGTCCTCGGTGTGGAGGCCCGGCGTCTAAGGCCACCATAGCCCGTTGGCTCAAGGAAGTCATTTTTTTCTGCGTATCTGCTTTTAGGTCGGTCTCCACCTGAAGCGTTTAAGGTGCATTCCATGAGAGCGATTTCCTCCTCGTGGGCTGAAACGGGTGCACTCTCTCTTCAAGAGATCTGTAGTGCGGCTTCTTGGGCTTCTCAGCTCTCTTTTGTCCGGCATTACAGGCTGGATGTTGCAGCAAAGCAGGACACGATTTTTGGAGCACAAGTGCTTGCTCGCGGTGTGTCCTGTTCCCACCCTAAGTAGGGATTGCTTTTGTACATCCCATCAGTTAATGGATTCATCTGCTGCTGATGACAAGGAAGGGAAAATTAGGTTCCTGGTAATTTTCTTTACCAGGAATTTTCTCCCTGTCTGACTTGTTTTTTGTTCAGATCTTTCATGCAGATATATATCTCATTGGGAGAAGTTGGATACCGGTTCTCAAAATTTCTACATGATGTTCTTCTACTGGAGGTTGAGTTCATCCCTCCTTTGTATGGTTATTGCTCCTGTTCTGGGGCGTTTGTTTGCTATGAGGAAAGTTTATGTTATTATACCTTTATGGTTCACTCTGCTTTGGAAATCTCAAATACTGAAGGCAGTTGGGGCTAGCCGTCCAAGAGGCACTATGGTTTTTCAGTGTTCTCTATCTCCACCTGCTGGTAGGCAGATACAACCCATCAGTTAATGGATTCATCTGCTGTGACTAAAGGAAAGAAAATTACCAAGGTAAGAACCTAATTTTCCCGTAATCCCTCAAACAATGCCATAAAAAAGCATAGAGTTCCTGATTTTCAAAAATTCTTTATTAATAACACTATGTCACATTCTGCAGCATGATTGGAGTGCTTGAACATACTGTAATTACTGTACTATACCGTAAAATAAGAGCAATACAGAATTGTAAAAATACAATCATAGAGTCTTTACTATATACTTAGTAGCAATGCAACTGGTAAACATAAATTATAAAACTGTTTTGTAAACTTTTGTGATTAATATTTGTTTTCTCATTTTAATTCTCATCCTCGCTGCAAGATCACGTCAGTGCCCCAATAACATTGCATCAGTAGCTGTCACTTCCTTTTGTTGTTCCACATATGCCAGTGCAACCTGAAATGCCTTGATTCATTCACTATGACTGACTTTTACAATTGTATATTTAGCCTCACTCAAAGTGTCTTCATCACCATCATCTCCATTCCCATTCACCAGAGCAGTCACATCATTGTCAGTTAGCTCTTCTTGTATGTCATCCTTGCAAGCATTCTGACAGCCGGTACTTCCTGTAACAAACGAATGAGATCTTGCTTGGCTGCTCCGTGTTCAGTGTCTTGTCCTTGTTCATTTTCATTCTCAGGAATTAACTTTCTCCATGATTTTGCTAGGGTTGAAAGTTCAATTTCATCCCATAATTGAGAGATCTAGTAGATAACATCTTTGATGTTCGCTTTCTTCAAAACTTCAATCATTCCTTTTCCTTCTTCCAGTGCACAAACATGTGTTGTAAGAAGCTTACTGCAATATTTTTTCTTTAAGGTTTCCAGTATGCCCTGGTCTGTTGCCTGACATAATAATGTGACATTGGGAGGCAGAAAAAGCACTCTAATGTCAACACTTCTCAGTTTTTCCTTGACAGGATGAGATGGTGCATTATTCAAGAAAAGGATTGCTTTCTTAGGCAGGTTTATCGATAATTTCTAAGAAGATTTCTACTGATAGAACAAATTCCTTGAAAAAACAGTTACAGAAAATGACTTTGTCCATCTAGGCATTCCTCTGGTTCCTGTAGGACATGGGAAGTGCAGCAGGAGCCATGTTTTTAATGGCCCTAGGATTTTTTTGACTTTCCAATGAAAGTTAGTGGTAATTTATGTTTACCAGTTGCATTGCTACAGGCTAGAATAGTCATTCTTTCTTTACTCTATTTATAATCTGGAGCTGAGGCTTCAAGTCGTGATGCAAGAATTCTTGATGGCAACATTTAAAAATTTAACTCTGTTTCATCACAGCTGTATATCTGGCCCCTTCCTTTTTGCTGAAATTTTGCTTTGAACGTGACAAATTCCTTAGAGTTCACTGACAGCTTTCCCCCAGGGTCACGTTCATTGAATTCTTTTTGAAAAACCATGGCTTTCTCTTGCAATATAGGCCTTGATATAGGTATGCCCTTGTCTTTTTGCTGTGCGAACCACAGGGATAAGGCTTTGCTCATCTTCTCATAGCCAGATTTTTTCTATTGTCCAATGAAATGATTTGAGCCCCATTTCTCCAGCTCCCTGCATTGCCCTTTCCAGTCAAGAACTGTTAATCGCCCCACTCCTAGTTCTATTACAGTTTTTTTTTTTTTGGATGGATTCACCCTTGTCAATTCTTAAGTGTTGAGTTTCTGCTCTATAGACAAAACAACTTTTTTCCTCCTTTGAGTGGCCATTTCAAGAATGATCTTTTATAGATCTGATGAAGGGGAAGAATAAAAATACAGTACTTTAGTGTATTACATGAGTGTTAAAAATGTTGCAGAAAAAGAGCAGAACTGTGCAGTAAAAGCAGGGTTCTGGGTCACAGTGGTGATGTTTTGCTGTACAAACAGGGTCCTGGGTTTGAAGCTGATTGCATCACATGCAAAACTGCCTTCTGTAGTACTCCAAAAAACAGAAAGAGAAGCCACACGCTTTTTAACAGCGATGCAAGGATGTCACCAGTGAGGGGGGGGGGGGGGGGGGTTCTGAGGGATATGCTGGATTATGGATTAATGAAGGTCGGATAATCGAGACTGTACAAAATAATGGGTCAAAATACAATGTGTTCCCATATGGACCTGTATATGATTTTACTTATAGAGAAGCCTATGCTACTAGGCTGGGAACAAAACATAAATAAGCAAATTTCCCTTATCATTTGTTCTTAATTGTGAGGACCCATTTCTTGAGTATTGTCTGCAATGACATCTACATATTTTTCTTGGCTGCTTACTTCTGTGGTGGACAGTAACATCAGGTAACTATGATTCAGATAATTCTTTCCAATGTGCATCACCTTGCATTTGTCCACATTAAATTTCTTCTGCCAATTTCATGTTTAAGTTCTTTCAGTACCTTGAGGTGTATTCCATCTGGTTTTGTTGATTTATCATTCTTTAATTTGCTGATTTGGCTCTGAACATCTTCCAGGGTCACAGAGATTTCAGTTCATCCACATCGTTATCTTTGAAAACCATTTCTGTTTCAGGTAGATCTTACATCTTCTTCTGTAAAGACTGAAGCAATGAATTCATTCAATCTGTCCTCTGTGGTCTTCTCTGGTGGAGGAATGCTCATAAAATTTAGAGGAATGCGGGGAGGGGGCTGATCAAGATGGCGTCCGTGAAAGGGAGTGCAGCTTGAAGCTCCTGAAAACCAAGCCGTTGTTCACAGCGTTTATCTTTCTTTCACCTTCGTTATGGTGAAAAGAAAGGGGAAAACTGGGGCTAAAGCCGCTTCGAGCCCTGGCGGTACTCAAATGCTGCGTCAGCCGACTTTGGAAGTGTTCGGTCTTCAAGCGCTGGGCGTCCAGAGACCTACCCTGGTTGGATCCCCAGAACATCCGGGGGATCTTAGCGCGGAGGCGGCGGCGTTGAGTCCGCCTCTTCAGACTGCCCTGCCGAGACCGGGTGGAGAATGGGGGCCGATGGGAGAGCCTCAGGCGGAGATTCTAGAGGCTGCTGGCGGCCCTGTCGGCCACTCGACGCCGGATGGTTCGACATCAGGACGGAGGGCGGGAGATATTGATTCCTCGCCTTCCCCCATCCAGGCAGCTCCACCTGTAGGTCTCGGTGTGAAGTTGAGACCGGCAGTCATTACTCTCGAGGCCCTTTGGGATGCGATCCAGGTCCTAAATTCATCTCTGCTTCAAGTTTCAACTTCGTTTAACTCTGAAGTAAAGGACTTGAAATTGCAATATCAGACCATGGAATCGAAGGTTAAAGTGCAGGCGGATAAATGTGAGTCAAATTTGCTTGAGATAAAGAAATATTTTTCTGATATATTGGGAATTCCTAAGGAAGCTACGCCTCCAATTGTTAAAGCTTACTATATTACAGGAGCCAAAACAACTGCTGTGGAGGCTCCATAATTGAATAACACAATTTCTTGAAACATCCTTGGAACCTATTACGGAGCGCATGACTCTTCTTGCATCTTTTGCATTCGAAACCGATAGGAATAATGTATTCAAACTATTCTTCAGATTTATCTCAGCTCAATTTTTTGGATCAGAAATACAAGTGTTTCCTGATATTAGTAAATCTACTCAAAGAAGGAGGAGAGAATTTCTGGGGCTAAGGCCTTGGATTCTATCATTAGGTGGGACTTTCAAACTGAAATTTGCATGTAGATGTCTTATTTCCGTAAATATGGCTTATTATGTATTTTTTGAACCAGATAAATTGAGACAGTTTATACTTGCTAAAGAAAGCGGTGGCGAAGTAGCCTTGGAAACACCTGAAGGGAGCTAAAACCGCTGGTAGGCCTATGGATCCTACCCTCTCAATGTAAATTTATTTAGAGTATTATCTCTTAATTTTCCACATTTTTAGTACTTTGTATCTTGATCATTACATGAGGACTAAGTAACAATGCATTTACATGTGATCCTTGACTTTGTAAAGGACAAAAACTTTTTCCTTTTGTTATTTCCTGGTTTTCCTACATTTATTTTAAAGTGAATGTATATTTTGAAATCTATAAATAAAGAATTAAAAAAAAAAATTTAGAGGAATGCATATTCTTTAAAAATTCCTCTTCAGAAGAGCTGACATTTGCATCTCCTGTCGTTTTGTGTTCCTCGTTACTAACCAAATCCTCCAAAGTGGGTGCATGCTTAGAGCTTTTTTTTTTAAGGTGTTTAGTGTCTTGTTTATGCCCAAGGGAGGTGTGTATATATCCTCCCCACTCTTCACGGCCACAGCATAGAGTGAGCTAGTAATCAAGTTTGTCTCTGCTCTGGGGATGCATTGGATGATAACACTTTAACTTTCTGTACAATGTCTGGCACTCCATAGTGCTTGAAAACAGCAGCCTTACTCAATGTTGTACACACACACTGGGTGCTCCAGAGTTAGGATAGTTTTATACAGAAGCATCACACATTTTATTGAATCCCAAAATCTTTTGGGCATTTGTAAGCTTAATACTTGAAAGGTTTCACATAATTCATGTACGTTTTGATAGCTAGGTGAGGTTAAAGTCTCACACAGTTCACCTACAGTTTTCAAATTCTTGTTTCTACTCCTAAGCGGGAGCGACCTGGCTGTGTGTTTAGATGCTGTGTTTGCATTTAAAACACAAAGATAAGAGCTCTTTTTGGTGTGCAGTTAAATCATTTAAATGACTCAGTGCAGGACCCTGCTCCCTTCTTATTCTTTCCTTGGCTAATCATAGAGCTAACTTGTGGCCTACACTGCTGAATTACTTATAATTTGCATATTATGTATTGTTAATCAAAATGGCTTCTGACCTAACTAGCAATTAGTGCTTAGGAAAAGAAATTCCCTTATTTGATGCAAGTATAGAAACAGTTGTGCTTTATGAAATTAATTTTTATTGTAGTCTGTGGCCTCACTTTTACTCCATATCAGTTGACATGGTTTCCCGTGCTGCACAGATGTTTACCTTAATCAAGGACACTTAGCTCTGAAAAAGTTCAGAAGGAGTTTACAGTGAAAGTTTAAAACAATTGGGCTTCACACTAAAGCCTAGTAAAGTATCACACTAAAATCTTGTCGATGTAATTATAATGGTACAACACTATAGGCTTGTCCTTATATTATTATGTAATTATGTTTAATTGCCTTATCAGTGGAGCCTCCAAATCTGTTGGGGCAAAACAGATCACCCCATCTTTAGTTGGTGGATAGAGCAATTAGGAATGTGAACTTTATTATTATTGGCACTCTGTAATTTAGATAAACAATTGTACGTTCCTTGTCATCAAGCAGATGCAGCCATTACAGATGGGTTGTGTCCATCAACCAGCAGAGGGAGATAGAGAGCACACTTTTTTCAGTGCCTCATACCAGCTTGCTCCACTGCCTCTCTTCAGTATTTCTCTATCTCCCCTAGCAGAGTGGTTGTAGCATCTTCAAGCTCCATCAAAAATCTGCCTGGAGGTGGCTCCTGGCTTGCCAGTTGTTAGCCGGGGTGTTGGAGGCTATAGCAGCTTCACTTTAAAGGCACATAGGTTCGCCCTTTCCCTGCCTTACCCATACCTCTGTGGATGTGGACACATTGCTTAGCTTTCCCTGTCCTTCCCCACCAACAGTGGATGCAGGCACGTAGGTTTGCCCTTTCCCTGCCTTTCCCACTCACCTGAGCCTCCGGAGTTTCTATTTACCTCTGCTTTCCTCACAGCGTTTAAAAAAAAAAAAAAAAAAGGAACGGAGGTTTTTCCTTGCCTTTTTCTGTGGGACTGGAGCTGTGATACTCAGTCCAGTGAGGTAAGAGTGTTTTCTGACTCCTCTGGGGTTGGCCCGCGATCGGGGCGATTTTGGTGCGAACCGCCATTTTGAACTTTACCGCCGTTTTCGGCGATGGCTTCAGAGAATGTAAAGCGCTGTTCTAAGTGTGGCAAGCGCAGATCAGCAGCGGGGCTCTGTAAATCGTGCTGTACAGACGTTAGAGCCGGCCCGAGCATGGCGAGCGACGATTCTTAGCGCTCTGAGCTGGCAGCGGACGCCATTTTGAATTTACCACATGGCACGACCTCCGCTGAGACGGAGAGTCCTGAGCCCGGGGGGAGGCCTCGGAGTGAGGCTGATATGAGAGCTACTAGCCTCGGCAGAGATCCGGGTGCTCAGGGTGAGTTTTTCTCCCCTGATTTTGTCTTATTAATGCATAAAGCATACATGCTTAAAAGAGCTCTCCCACAAAGCCCTGCAGGGGCCTTTTCTAATGCCCCCCCCCCCCCCCCCCGGTGGATTCTAGCCTGGGTATGCCCTCTGAGGCGTTATTCCCTGATAATTGGCAGAATATGAAGCGCAGAAGGGCTCATTCCCCTTCAGAGAGTGCTGCACCTCCATTCCCCCCCCCCCCCCCTCCGTGGTCGGGCTGTGAGGATTCTGGAGGGTTCTGGAGCACCAGTATACCTACTATTGGGAAACTGGAACAAGCTGCACTGTTACACATTCCTACACAGACACTACATGCTAGTAGAATTCTTCACCTCAGTCGCACATGCAGAACATGGACAGACCCTCATCTATATAATATGAGTAGTCATACTGGATCAGACCAAAGGTCCATCTAGCCCAATATCCTGTTTCCAACAGTGGCCAACCCAGGTCACAAGCACCTGGCAGAAACCTAAATTGTGACAACATTCCATCCTACCAATCTTGTACAAAATAGGGAGCCACAAAAAAAACAACAACAAAAGTTGAAATAGAGACCCCCTCCTCTCTGCCCAAGAAAACCAGACTCTATAAACAGTGCAATACTGGTAAAAAGAAAGAAAAGCATTTTCTTCTGTACTTTGCAAAATAAAAATAGATAAAATATACATTTTACAAAGCAGGTACATCTCAGTTCCTACAAAGTATTAAATAAAAATAATGTTTTTTTCTACCTTTGTTGTTCGGGAATTTGGCTGGTCTCAGTCTTTTTTTCCATATTCCATGAGTCAGCCTTACAAATTCTTTTCCAGGCTGGCCTTTCCATTTCTTCTCTCTCCTCTTGTCGTCTTCCTTTCCTTCTCGACATCTATTTGGCACTGATCTTTCATTTTATGTCCCCACTATTAAATAGCTATGTATAGAGCTCCCAAGTGATCCAGTTCCAGAAGGGAGATGTTTCAACCAGTCCTAGTGTGAACTCATATCCCACATTCTCCTCAGGCGCGTTCCGGACTCCCGCCTACTCTAACGCAACTTCCTCTTTTCTGCAGAGGTGGGAGGACGCGCCTGAGGAGAAGCCCTGACGCTAGCAGAAGGCTGACTGTGAATTGCTGGTGCCGAGGGAGAACGCTTCAGGGCAGTAAAAATGACGACGCAGACGGGAGACAGCGGGCAGCAGAAGAAACAGAGGGAGAAAGATGCAAGACTACGTGGAAGGCGGCAGGGAAAGTTACTGGCATGTGGTGCATTGGCGCCATTTTTTCTAAACTCTGTTTGGGGGCGTGACCGCTCCCCCTGCGCCCCCCCCCCTTAGCTACGCCACTGATTTCAGGATTTCCATAATGAATATGCATGACATATATTTGTATACAGTGGAGGCAGTGTATGCAGATAGATCTCATGCATATTCGTTGAGGAAATCCTGAAAACTCAAGTGGGTTGCAGCCCTTGAGGACCGTGGTTGCTCAACCCTTTGATAGTGACACAGGGACAGAGTGAAAATTGGTTCACTCTAAAAGACGTGGATAATGTGAGGAGGGATATTTCAGAATTTGGCAGCTATGATTTAATTCATTTGGGCTACCAATACATAAAAGAAGCAGTACAATATAGAGTTAAAGTATTTCTGTACACAAAAGAAATCACAAACCAGAAAGATTCTAAAGAGGTGATTATGCTTTTGTGTAAGTCTCTGTTGAGACCTTATTTGGAGTTCTGTGTACCACTGAGTGTACCTCAAAAAGATAGAAACTGGATGGAACCAGTACAGAGATGGTCAGTGGTCTTCATTATAAAGCATATGGCGAGAGGATATATTTTAGATATTTCATTATCCCTGTGCTTAGGAGAAGGGCCTTTTTCAGTTGATAGGAAGTTCTGGAATGAGGTGTCATAGGATTAAGGTGAAAGCAGATGGACTCTGGATTAATCTACAGCAGTGCTTATCGATCATTTTGTGGCCGTGACCTTATTTTCATGGCCAAATAAAATTGTGCGATCCCTCCCCCCATTGTAACACCAAGCATGGGTTTTGTGACCCCATTTTGAATTTCAACACCCAGTTTGGGATTTGTGATCTAAAGAAACATTTCTTAATTGAAAGTGTGGTGGATGCATGGAAAGGCTTTCCATTGTATGTGATTGAGATGAGGACTTTGTTTGAATTCATGAAAGCCCAGAGCAGGCACCATAGATCTGTAAGGGAGAGGGAGGGATGGTAGAGCTTACTAGTTGAAATTGATGGGCAATCTTAACAGGCTGTATCATCTTTTTCTGCTCTTTGTTTCTATGAAAAACATTTTTTTTGGGTGGGGAATATCTTTATTGATACCAACAGCATACGATGAAACATAGCAGGTAGGCAAACACTTGCAATATTTCAGAAAACACCACAATCAAGGGAGCAAGACCCCCAAAACAAACAGAATAATGGGAGTCAATGATGAGGGGGACCCTCCCCTCCCGATTGGCAATGACAGCCATTGGCATATTTCATAATAGAACAACATACCATACAAACCCCCTCCTCCCCGGTATCCCCTCCCCCTCTACAAGCCCCCAGCTCCCAACGTATATCCTGAGTCGTCCCATGCTAGGAATTCAAATTCAATTCAGAGAAAAGGTTTCACAGCTCACAGTACTGTTGACGCCCTTTAGGTACAGGATACTGAAACTGGGAAGCCACCCAAGTTAATCTAATATAATAAAACGCACCGTGAACGTTCTAATGAGGACAACGTTCTGAAGCCATCTGACGTCACTCCCTGGCTGTAGGGTTCGTGGCGTTCGTGGTGTGAAGCCACCCAGCCGTCTCTGCCCCGCCCTCGCGTCAAACGTCATGACGTCGAGGGCGGAAACAAAAACAAACAAATCCGGCAGCGCAGCATCAGGGAAGGAGGCGGAACACAGCGAAGGAAAGGCTGGAGACGTCGGGAGCGCCGCCTCCTTCCCTGACGCTGCGCTGCCGGAACCGCCACGGAGGTAAATTTAAAAAGAAGAAGAAAAAAAAATAGAAATAGGGGAGAGAGAAGAGAATGGGCAGTAAAGTTGAACAATGGGAGCGGGAGGGCAGGGGAGAAACGACAGCATGGATGCGAAGGGGGGGAGCATGGATGCGAAGGGGGGGGCATGGATGCGAAGGTGGGGGAGAAGAGGGCGGGCCAGGCTGGGATATGGGAGAGAGAGGAGCATGGATGCGAGAGGGGGTCATGGAAGGGAGAGAGGGGACTTGCTGGAAAAGGATGAATGGAGGCAGCAGGGGACAGAGGAGAATGGATGGGCATGGATTGGGAGGGCAGGGCTCAGGGAGAGAGGGGAATTGCTGGAAAGGGATATGGAGGGGGCAGGGGACAGAGGAGCATGGATGGGCATGGATTGGGAGGGCAGGGCTCAGGGAGAGAGGGGAATTGCTGGATAGGGATGAATGGAGGGGACAGATGGGCATGGATGGATATGGATTGCAGGGCAGGGCTCAGGGAGAGATGGGAATTGCTGGATAGGGATGAATGGAGGGAGCAGGTGACAGAGGAGCATGGATGGGCATGGATTGGGAGGGCAGGGCTCAGGGAGAGAGGGGAATTGCTGGAAAGGGATGAATGGAGGGGGCAGGGGACAGAGGAGCATGGATGGGCATGGATTGGGAGGGCAGGGCTCAGGGAGAGAGAGGAATTGCTGGATAGGGATGAATGGAGGGGACAGATGGGCATGGATGGATATGGATTGCAGGGCAGGGCTCAGGGAGAGAGGGGAATTGCTGGATAGGGATGAATGGAGGGGATGGATGGATATGGATTGCAGGGCAGGGCTCAGGGAGAGAGGGGAATTGCTGGATAGGGATGAATGGAGGGGACAGGTGACAGATGGGCATGGATTGGGAGGGCAGGGCTCACACTCATATACAATGTCTTTCTGACTCTCACTCTCACACACTCTGTCTCACACTGTATCACATTCACACTCTATGTGCCACACAGTCACTCACACACTCACTTGGTCTCATACACTCACTCTCACAGAGAATCTGTGTCTCACACACACTCTCTCTCTCGCCCACACACACACACACTCTCTCTCACACTGTGTCTAACATACACACTTGCACACACTCACATTCTCACACACACACTCTCTCACAAACACACTCACACCCAGACTCACTCTCTCTCTCACACACACACACTCACACTTTCACTCTGACTCTCAAACAGTCACTCTCACATACACTCTCCCAAACATACACACTCCAAGGAAAACCTTGCTAGCGCCCGTTTCATTTGTGTCAGAAACGGGCCTTTTTTACTAGTGCTTTAATATTTGAGGAAATTCTGCACAATGCACAGAATTTCCCACTTGCACAGAATTGTACGCAGGAACTGGGAAATAGAAATAGGCGGAGGGGCTCATGTGGATACCCTCGCTCTTCCCCTTTACGTGCAGAGCACAGCAAGAGAAGAACAGTAGTTTCTGATTGAGGCGAGCCCCCTCTACTGCTGCTGTTGTCCTGGGTCCAACTATTAATTTGAACTACATGAACCACTGTATAGCTGTGTGGTTGAAATCAGAAGTATGAATCTGGGGGGCAGAAGAAGAGGAGGATTCAGACAAGTGTTTAAACTGTAATTCAAAACTTCTGGACATTTGCTAATTAAGGTGACCTATTATATATAGTTACAGAATTGATTGTCTTGTAAGAAAACCAAAACTATTAAATTCTGTCTTCTAATTTCTAATTGCCTAGTTGATTGCTCTGTGTGATAGCTGAGGGCTAGGTGTGTTATAATTAGTTGGGTTTTTTAAAATTAAAAATAAAATACAGACCTGTATCATTATGATTGCCTCAGTTGGAGATGACCTATTAATGTAGTAGAGGCAGTTACAGATCAGTTATTCAGTAAAAATTGCAAATTGTTAAAATACCATGTCAACTCATTTTTATAATTTGGTTTCTGCTGCTATTCCAGATTTATTTTTCTAGAAAGAGACCTGAGATGATCTACCTTTGTGTTATTTCAAAGTATTTCGATAAATAAATATACTTATTATGCATCTTTATATATTACACTGTTGTTTATGTTTTGGAAACATCTTTGCTTTTAGTTTATATATATTGTGATAGGATTGAATGTCAGCACGTTCTGTATGCTTGTGTTGGTTTTCAAAATACTGCTTATAATTAAGGTGCCCTCCGAACTCTTTGTTCTTCCTCCAGCTGCTAACCTGCTGGCTTTAGATCTGCGGTCTCCTGCTGGTTGGCACTGCTCAGTTCTGCTGTAGGTCTCTCTGCTCACGTGTCTCACAGTAATATGTGTATACATGGCAATCAATTTCATCCTATATTCACAACTTTCAGGGGCTGTCACCCAGAGGGAAACTGAATCAAAAGAAATCGTTCCAATTCCAGTTACAAGGAACCATTGCACATTGATCTATAGTCTGCTGGCTATTGAATGACAGTATGGTTATCGTATTACATTTTATTTAGTGTATTAATTTACAAATTAAATAAAAGTACAGCATTCAACTTTTCTTATAAATTTTCTTCAGTCGTCATGCAAGACAGTCTTGAAATCAACAGCTCATCATGTGGTTTATTGTAACAGAACTTCAGGAAGAAGGGAGTCTTTTCTATTAATTTTCTGATCACAATAAAGTCGAGAATGTTTTTGTCAAGTTCTAGATATGTAGAGATGTTTGGATAGAACACTTCAAGATGAAATCTCTCTTCTCATAATGGCAGCGGAAAACTTATTTTGTATGAAAGAGAAAACATAATTAATAAATAAAATATAAAAACACAAGCTGTAAAATATAGAAATGTGGTATCAAATTATAAAACCGGTGCTTATGTATACAGCTTGCACATAGTTAAAGGACATCTAACCTTTGTGTATACTGAGTGTCTATTAAAAGGAATGCTTTTGGGTTGGCACATCTGTTCATGTGGAAGAATCTCTGTATATAAAAGGCAACACCAACGTTCTATGAAGCCTCCAACCGGAAGTGTGAAGGGGGAGAGATATCCGGTTTCCCCATGAGTGTCTGCCCCGCCCTCGCTCTCTCTCTAACACAAACAGTGAAGGAAAACAGCAAAGCAGGAAATCAAATTGCTCTCTCTGTAACAATGAAGGACTCAGAGGGGGGAGGGGAGAGAGGGCAGGAACACACACACTCCCACATGCACACAGAAGAAAACCTTGCTAGCCCCCGTTTCATTTGCATCAGAAACGGGGCTTTTTTACTAGTATGCTATAAACAAAAAGACCTTGGTTTGAGAATGGCCAGTCTCTTGCTAGTTTTTTTTTATTTTTAAGAAATTATACTATAGTGCAAATCTTGCCAAGAATATAGTCCTTCAGTTCACCAGAATTAGAAGGTAAATAATCTGCACATCTGCTATACTCATCCACCATATTTCATGTGAAAGTCCACCACTACGTTATCAGTCTCACAGATTGTGAAGTTTGTACTGCCAGTGGGAATTTGTATGTCCACAGTTTTGGATGACTTGTTGAAAAATAATGAACAAAGGTAATTATTCACATGAAAAAGTAGATTTTCAAATGAAATATACAAATTGTTTAGAATTTTGGTGAACTGAAGGACTACATTTCTGGCAAGATTTTACTGTTCCTGTTGGATCCCATTTTTCATGATTTATTACAGATTTAAACATAAGATGTTTTTGCTAATTGTAATGCATAATTACTATTTATTGGTAGATATTAACAGATTAAGGGGGAAGTTATCAAAGTGGGCTGTTGAGATGTTATTTTACTGTGAACCCCAGTTATTAGTAACTAGGTCTAATTGCATAAAATGAGTCCGTGCTAAAAATAGCATGAGTTAGTGGTAAAGTATTGTCTTAATGTTAGCCTATGTTGATAACTACACCCCTGAATATAATAAACTGAATATTGCAGATGCAAAATTTTGTCAGTCTTCAAAATTGATTCATTAATACTTCTTTTTAAAAAGTTTTTAAAACAGCCTAAAAATTTTACTGACTTGCTAAACCTTCAGTTAGACAGCTTATGACAGTTCCACAGTTGTTAGAAGAAACAGAATACTTTTTGTTCATCTGTTTGTGATTGATGTTAAGTCAACTTTCAACAACCATAGTCTCATCTAAACACCTGTTAGAGCATTTCAAGATGAAGAATTGTGAAGAGAGACCATCTATTTGCAAGTTTGTAAGCTGGTAAATGCGTTGTATTATGAGAAAATGTTTAGGTAGATAGAGTTAAGAGGTGTGTAGATGGTTTTATCTGTGTATTGTCGGATTCTTTTTTATGTTTCAACTTTTGTTCAGTCATGTTATTTACAATGGTGCATTAACATATTTTATGTTTCAAAAGTTTAACACAAACATTTCTTCAGTCCAATCTTGAATTAGCAATTTTTTCTTTGAGAACCCCCATTCCCCCAAGCCTTCAAGGGCACATAAGATTGATTTCAAAACAGTGATCCTATGGTAAGAGGAGGCCATCTCCCACTTCACCCTTTTGGTATAACAGATTGGCCTCTAAAATCTTCATTGTCCACACACAGTCTCATCAATAACTTTGCTTTCAACAATTTGAATGATACTTTTTTCCCATTCTTAGACCGATGCCCAAATTACCTCTACAAATTATTTAATAAGGCACTCCACAACCTTGTTAATGATCTCATGAAAGTCTCCCAACTTTTAATTTTTGTACTGCTGACTTCCCTGCATTTTGCACAGACATCCCTAGACTCCAAAGAATGCCTCGACAGAGCAGCTGCTGGGAGATGTTACGATAGTTGTAGAGATGGCATCTCCCCTAGTTTCAGAGATCTCATTAACATCTGAGGATTGCACAGTCCCATTGCATCTCAGGAGCTTCGGCCTTGGGAAATGTGTGAGATGAACAGGGCGGAGTACAAAATGACGTCAAATTGGCTGAGCATCCTTCAGTGGCCTCTCCTTTGAATTTGGCCTTAGGAAAAGAGAAATCGCAAAACACAAGACATGTAAGTTTATTGGATGTGCTTTCTGAACCTAAATATTCAGATTCTGTTAGCCAGTACTCTTTATTGACTAAATGAAAAGCCTAAAGTGATTACTCTTGAAATGTTTTGAATGGCAGTTGAAAACTTGGGAAAGGTTCTCTCGGACAAATTCAAAGCTGTAGAAGATCAAGTATCTAGTCTTTCTGGAACTGTTTCTGAACATTAAATTTTAATATCAGACAAAGGAGAATGTTTGGATTCTTTGGAATTAAAATTTAATTTAGACAGACTTTTTTGAAGTGGCAGATAATTTAGTTATCCAGAAGAAAACTGTCCAGAATGAAAAATCTTCATTTTAATAATTTCCCATGAAAAACTAGACTATTTGTGGAATGAATGTTGAAGGAGTACATGATGGATATTTTAGGTTATTTCCCTAGACTCCATTTCTGTTCTGACCAGGATGTTTTATAATCTCATTTCCTTAAGGGGTGGTGATAATGAACACCACTCTTTAAGGAGCAGATTCTTTTTGGATAGTTTAAATGCATTGGTTGTTATACTGAATCTGCTTCTTTGTTGTTGTTTACTTTCTAGCAATATTCGCCATAGAAACAAAAAGGGATAATATCTTGAAAATGTATTTTAGACACAGGAAGCAAAGTTTTTTTAGATTGTCAGATATGGGTATTTCCAGATTTAGCTAAGCCCACAGAGGAGGCTGTTTTCTTTTGAAATTTCCCTGTGAGTGTATCATATGGTGTAATATTGAGTACTAGGAAAAAAGGCCCGTTTCTGAAACTAATGAAACGGGCGCTAGCAAGGTGTTTCCTCAGAGTGTGTATGTCTGAAAGAGTGTGTGTGAGAGTGACTGTATGAGAGAGAGAGAGAGTGAATATGCGAGTGTGTGTGTGTGTGTGTGAGAGAGAGAGAAAGTGAGACTGAGTGTGTGTGTGAGAGAGAGAGAGTGTGAGAGAATGAGAGTGTGTGCCGGCAGGTCCCCCCTCCCCTCCCCTCACTCCCTCCCAGTTCCAGGGCCGTCCATCCGTCCGAGTTCCAGGGTCGTCGTCACCCCCCTCCCCCCCTCTTCCAGGGTCGTCCCTACCTCCCAGTTCCAGGTTTGGTCCCTACCTCCCAGTTCCATGTTTGGTCCCTCGCTCCTTACCTCCCAGTTCCAGGTTTGGTCCCTTCCTCCCTCCCAGTTCCAGGTCCCCCACTCATTCCCTCCCTCCATCCCTCCGAGTTTCATGATGCCCCCTCCCTCTCTCCCTGTTTCAAGGTTCCCCCCTCCCTCGCAGTTCCAGGGTCCTCTCTCCCTCCCAGTTCCAGAGTCCTCCCTGACTTCTCTCCCTTACTCCTACATTGCCCTCCAATCCAGCATCTCTCCCCACCAACCCCATGTCCACCATCAGTCGCTTTCTGTTCCCATCCATGCCCCTCCCCCTGAGGTGTCCAGTCGCCCCTGCCCCCGATATCGCCGATCACTGTTCCCCCCCCCCCATCTTACCGCCGTTTCAAAGTGGTGCACGCAGCAAGCCAGCCTAGCAGTTCGCTTCCTTTTGTGTCTTCTTCCCTCCTTGGGCCCCGCCCTTGTGTGACGTAACTTCCGCAAGGGCGGGACACAGGGAGGGAAGAAGACCCGAAGAGAAGCGATCATGTGGTGGAGTGCTGCATGCAGAAGTTTGACAGGTATTTGAGAGGCGGTGTTCCTTCAATGCTGGGGGCCTGTGCTGTTGGTAGACCGGGTAGGGGGCGGCTGAAGCAGCAAACTCGTAGGCGGAGTGGTGAGTTGGGTGGGTGAGCGAGCGATCGAGTGAGCAATCTGTGGGGGGGTAGCAGCATTGTGGAAGGCTGGGTGTGAGTCTGTTTCCCTGGTTGGGGGCTGTTTTTGTTAGTGGCAGCGGGAGTGCCCGGGTGGAGCGGCGAACTCTTGGGCTAAGTGGTGACCTGGCTGGATGCGCGAGCGAGCGACCTGGGGGGAGGGGGGGTTGCAGCATTGTGGATGGCTGGGTGTGAGTCTGTTTCCGTGGCTGGGGGCTGTTTTTTTGAGTGGCAGCGGGAGTGCCTGGGTCGCTGTTTGCTTGGGGTGGTGGTGCAGGGTGGTATTGGTGGCTACCTGGGGTGGGTGTAGGGGTGAGGTGTGTGGCGACCTTGGGGGGGGGGGGGCATTGCGAAGTGCAGATACTGCGCCTCCTACCTTCCAAAACGCACCTGCAATGCGATTGGGTGAGTGATTGCTCCGCCCCCGACACCATAACGTTTGACGCGAGGGCGGGGCAGACACTCATGGATCTAAAAAGTGGTCTCAGCCGCCTCACTTTAGAATGTTGGGAAAGTGAGGCTTCATTAGAACGTTTGAGGTGCGTTTTATATAGAGAGATATGTTTTGAATCACAATTGGTTACATTTCTTAGTAATAAAGATGTTGCTGCTGCTACTGAAGACAACCTACCAGCGACACTGACTGTTTAGTCTACCTTAGAAACACTGCTATAGGGAAATTCTGGAGTTTTGGTGGTTTATCCTTGCTGTATGTATCTTTGCCTTTGCTTAATTCATTTTTACATTTGATCACATCAAATGGTCCATCTAGCCCAGTATCCTGTTTCTAACAGTGGCCAATTCAGGTCACAAATACCTGGCAGATCCTACAGAGCTATCAATCCCAGGGCAAGCAGTGGCTTCCCCATGTCTATCACAATAGCAGACTATAGACTTTTCCTACAGGAACTTGTCCAAACTTCTTTTAAACCCAAATACGCTAACTGCTGTTACCACATCTTCCGACAATGAGTTCCAGAGGTTAACTATTCATTGAGTGAAAAATTAATTCCTCCTATTTGTTTTAAAAGTATTTCCATGTAACTTCCAATTTGAATAACTTTGTGTCATCAGAAATTTGACCACCTCACTTGTTCCTGTTTCTAGATCTTTTATAAAAGTGCAAAAATGCAGTGGTCCTATCACAGATCCCTGGGGAGCCCCACCATTTACCCTTCATAAGATATTGTCCAATTAACCCTACACTCGGTTTTCTGTCTTTTGACTAGTTCTTAATCCACAGTAGGACACTGCCTCCTATCCCATGACTTTTTAATTTCCTCAGGAGTCTTTCATAAGATACTAGCAGGGCTGTAGAGTCAGAACACAAAATCTGTGACTCCAACTCATCTGTTTTTCTGTTGCCCAACTCTGACTCCTACTACGTATAGTAAATTGAAGAGAAATTCGATTAATTGCAGAAACATAAGATATTTTTTATATACAAAATTATGATTAATACACCACAACATATATTTATTTGAAGTTTCAACAAAGAACCTGAGCAAAAAATATGCTGTTAAATAAAAATATCTTAGGGCTAGATTCAGTAAATGGTGCCTAAAAAATTGGTGCAGAAAAATCGGCTTCAGCGTTATTCTAAAAGCTACACCTAAAGTTTAGTGCGGTTTATAGAATAATGCTTAAGTGTTATGGTCACGCGTAAATTTAGGCATGACCATTTGCACCAAGAAAAATGTGGTGCAAATGCCCGAACCTAAATTTGTACACGGAACACTCTTCTTCTGTAATTACGAGCGCAGTTTGAAACCATGCCCCCTTTCTGCCCCAAAATACCCATGACTGTACCCTTTTAATGCTCACTTTTTTGGGCTGCATGTAAATTTTAGGCATGTAACACCTAATTAAATCTAGTTAGTGCCAATAATTGCTTGTTAAAAAGCTGATTATTGGCACTAGTTGGCTTGTTATTCAATTTGTCAACCTTTATAGAATCAGGGGGTTAATATTTATAAGTAATTCAAAATAATAAACAAGCAAAAATGAACAATTTATTCAAAAAAGCCGGTATTCAACAACAACAAAAAAAATCAATCATGTATAAGTTACATAGAGGTGTATTTTCAAAGCACTTAGACTTACAAAGTTACATAGTTACTATGGAACTTTGTAAATCTAAGTGCTTTGAAAATGAGCCCCAAAGTAACCTATATTTTCATGATAGCTATTAAAAACTGTATATTATTGTAATATATCCAGCTCGAGTCCACACATTAGGGAATCCAATAGCACACAAGAGATATTCTTAAATAAATCTTTGAAAAATTTATCCTCTGAAAAAGAATTGCTTCAGTCAGATCCTCCATCATGGATGCCCTCAGATCTGATCTAATTATTCTCAGAGCAGAAAAAAACTCTCAACACTATCTTGGGTTGGTGGTAAAGCAGTAACCACCAGAGCGCAATCTGTAACAATTTCAGGATATAAAGGAATGGCTTTTTGTACTGTTAGTTTTGATGAACAAGCACATTTTCTAACTTCTTTTAGTGGAAGTGAGAAATTAAGTTGAAATGTACTCAATTTGTTCTCTGTGTTTGGAGGAATCCTTTTCTATGTGGAGACACTTTGCACACTCTTTCTGATCCAGATATTTATCAAAATCAAATTCATATTCAATTTGTGTTAGAGCTGCAGTGTCAACTTCTTCCTCTTGACATTCCTGCAATCCAAACTGTGACTTCACACAGAGCACCTTTTCCATTAGTTAGCTGTTCATCACCTAGAAGAATACGGTGCATTGGGTCTACATAAATAGTTGCCAAAAGAATCTTATTTTCTAACAATTGTGCCTCTCTTCGTTTCATTGAAGCAGAAATGCCATCTGCAACTAATGAACACAGACAATGAAAGTGACCAACAGTTAGAAGAACACTAGAGATAAAGGAATGTTTGAAATTGGAGAGCACGCACATTCAACTGAGGAACAAGCTGAAATTGCTGTAGAACAAAAACAAAATGACGATCTTTTAGATTATCTCATTGTAGGAGCCTCAAAACTCTCACTAATTCACCACACGTGCTGTGTTGTGCAGACAATGCAGCTGGCAATAAGAGATAGTCTGCAAGAAGGACATGCTGCTGTTCTGATTGGCAAGGTGAGGAAAGTAGTTATTACTGCCAGAACATCTAAAGCTGATTCCATTTTGAAGAGATGAGCAGGAAAAGGGGCAATTATTGATCAAGCCACATACAGGGACAGTACCTACTTAATGATTCAGTGCTTGCTTGATCTGAAACCCTTTCTTGTGGATCTGGCCAACCCTCAAGTGATACTAAGTGAAAGTCAGTGGACAAAGGTAACAGGATTGGAAGAGTTGCTTCGTCACCCATTTATAATGACTAAAAAATTACAAGCTGAGGATTTAACTCCAGGTATATAATTGAAAGAGTGGAAGAACTTTGATGCTTCATCTGTCCCTGGAGTTAAATCCTCAGCTTGTAGGTACTGTCCCAGTGTGTGGCTGTTGGTTACTTTTATTGTTTGCATCCATTAGTTTATTTGTACTTAGCATGTTTGAAGCACTGTCAGTTACAATACATGTAACTTATTCCTTTTTAAGTTGAAAACCTTACAGAACCTTTTCCACTAAGAATTGTAGAAACTTGCTGGTGTGATGAGCTTCTGTGTCTTTTACTGCGAGTCTCTTGGTAACTATTTCATTCTTGTCGCAAACAAATCGAACATTAATGGCAAAGTAGTGGCATGTGCAGACATCCATTTTAAGAAATACAAAGCACTCCTTGAGGCTTTTTTTTTTTAAGTTCTTCCTTTTGGTTAATGCTTCTTCACACACCATTATTCTAGCACTGTCTGTTCCAGAGAAACACCAAATTTGTAGGCTATTTTTCCATTCAGACCTATAAATGCTGGTAGTGAAAATCATGATCGAGGCACACTATCCTTTACAACAAGTTGTATGACATGTTTTTTTAAATGTATCTGCCATCATTGTTACAGTAATTCGTCACTGACAAAATATCTTGTAGGTGACATCTGTGAACTTTTCTGGCCCTTTGCCTGGCTGGAAGTACTGGGCATTGGTTTCTTGCTTTTGCTGTCATCTTTCTCACAGATTTGAATACTTCAGGATGAAAGCACTATAAATGTGTTTTGAGATTGGAAGCTCCTGTGGGAGCATTTTTGTCACTGCCTGAATATGTGCTGATATTGGCATCACAGTATTTTTCTTTCAACTGGGTCTTGTGTCATACACCAACACACAAAATAGTTTCCATCTTGAGTTATGGTGAGAAGAGGGACTGAAAAGGCTGTATGTGTGATGGGGTGGGGTTCATGTAGGAGAGAAGAGACATAAAGATGAGAAAGGGTGAGAGAACCTGGAGGAAGACAGACTATGAACAAACACATATGGAGGAAAGAAATTATGAAGAAATGAGTTTAGACTTTTAGTGTAAGTGAGAAATTTAGTTGAAATTTACTCAATTTGTTCTCTGTGTGTTCAATGGAATCCTTTTCTCTGCAGAGATGCTTTGCGTGCTCTTTCTGATCCAGATACCGTCAAAATCAAATTCATCCTCAGTTGATGTTAAGTAGATACTACCCCATCTTATGGCTTGATCAATAATTGCCACTTTTCTGGCACATCTGTTCAAAATGGAAACAAATTTAGGTGTTCTGGCAGCAATAACTACATTCTTCACCTTGTTAATCAGAGCAACAGTATGTCCTTCTTGCAGACTGTCTCTTATTGCCAGCTGCAGAGTATACACAACACAGTGTATGTGATGTCTCTGAAGTTTTCTGGTCCTTTGCCAGGCTGGAAGTACTGAGCATTGGTTCTTTGCTTTTGTAGTCATCGTTCTCTCTCACAGCTTTGATACTTCTGTATGAAAGCGCTGTAAATGTCTTTTGAAATTGTAAACTCTTGTAGGAGCATTTTTATCATTGCCTGAATATATGCTGAACTTGGCATCACAGCATTTGTCTTCATCTGGGTCCTGTGTCATACACTGACACACAAAATATTTCCCAGCTTGAGCTATGGTGAAATGCTCAAATACATCTGACTTCATGGGGAGCTTCTTTGACATTATGAATTTATATCTTTAAAAATTATCAAACAAAATTCCAAATATATCCCCTTCCCTTCATTTCAGTTACAACTGAAGAAGGTAATGACTGACTAAGGTAGGTCTTAAATACCAACCGTCAACCAATCAGAGAGTGTGTCACATCGGGTTGGTGAATTCCTATTGATTAATGGCCCTGTGAGAAGTGAATTGATATTAGGCTTTAACAGGACAAAAATATGCAAGTATAAAATGATAATTTAACCATATATTATAAATGTTGTAAGTTTTTACTTTGGAGTCTGTACATTTTTATCTACTCTAACTCTGACTCCATATCCACCCAAAGTTGTTTCTGACTGACTCCACAGCCCTGGTACTTTGTTAAATGTCTTCTGAAAATCCAGATACACAATTACAACTGGTTCTTCACATTTCTTCACCCCTTTAAAGAGATGTAGCTGGTTGGTGAGGCAAGATTTCCCTTGGCCAAATCCGTGTTGGCTTTTGCCCTCTTAATCTATGCCTATATATGTGCTCAGTAATTTTGTTCTTTATAATAGTTTCTACCATTTTTCCGGCACTGACATCAGTCTCACTGATTTATAATTTCCTGGATCTTCTCTGGAACCCTTTTTAAAAATTGATGTTATATTGGTCACCCTCCAGTCTTCCAGTACCACTCTTGATTTTGAAGATAAATCACAAGTTACTAATAATAGCTCTGCAAGTTCATGTTTTAGTTCTCTCAGTACTCTGAGATGTATATCTTCCAGGTCAGGCAACTTGCTACTCTTTAATACATCAAATTTCCCCATTATATCTTCCAGTTTTACAGAGATTTGTTTCAGTTCCTCCGACCTATTACCATTAAATACCATTTCTGGCACTGGTATCTCCCCCACATTGTCCTTAGTGAAGACCGAAGCATTTGAAGACAAGAACACCTTGCCAACTAGAGTGGAGGAGTGGCCTAATGGTTAGTGCAGTGGGTTGCGGACCTGGGGAACTAGGTTTGATTCCTGTTGCTGCCTGATGGTTGGCATTGGGTTGAGATCCTGGGGAACCAAGTTCAAATCCCTCTGCAATTCCTTGTGACCTTAGGCAAGTTACTTAATCCTTTGTTGCCCCAGGTACACCTTAGGCAAGTTACTTAATCCTTTGTTGCCCCAGGTACAACAGTAGTGCAATGTACTACTTAGTTTGTGAGCCAACTAGGGACAGACTGGGTGGATCTATTATTCTTTGGTGTTATGTGGCAGCCAGTGCCAGAAGAAATATTGTGTAAGTGAAAGGAAGTATGGATTCAATTAAATATCAAGGTATCCTAAAAGCTAATATTCCACAGTTAATGATGAAATTGAAGCCAAAAAGAAGTTGTATATTTGAGAAAGGTAATGATCCGAAACATACCTCAAAATCAACAGTAACATACTAACAGGGAAAAAAAAAAACCTGAAGGTTTGGAATGTCCTTCAGTTTCCTGACATGAATATTAATGATAATCTGTTGGGAGATCTGAAACATGCAGGACATTGAATGAGACCTAGGGAGTTAGTTTTACTGCAGCTTAGTGTACTGCAGGAGTGAATAACCTGAGGTAACTTGTTCTCCGAGGACAAGCAGGCTGCTTGTTCTCACGACTGGGTTGACGTCCACGGCAGCCCCCACCAACCGGAACAAAACTTCGCGGGCGGTCCCGCACGCAGGGCATGCGTGGCCGTCTTCCCGCCCGTGCGTGACCGTTCCCGTTCAGTCTTTTCTTTTCCGCGCTGGAGAGAGCCGTGTTCGTCTCTCTCTCTGTCAGCCCCGGAAACCAGATCGCGCTTAACCGCGAATTTTCTCTTTTTGGAACTTGCGCCGGCCCCTCGACGTCGACTTCGACGGCATCGGTATCGACGGCCGGTTCTTCGGTACCGGTATCGATGTCCACGAAATTGGCACCGATGGCATCGACCCCAGGAGCACAGGTCCCGTCGGCCCACCGGTCCTCCGGTGAAGGCAGGGGTGAGAAGCCGCGTGGGCAATCGGCCCCGGTCACTCCCTCTACCTAGGGCCCTTGGGACCGAACCCTGTCGGACCCGGTCCCTCGAGGCCGAGGGGGATCGACCTCCTCCTCGATTCCACCAAGCGCCGATGACGGGCATCGCAAGAAGACGAAGAAACACCGTCATCGGTCGCCCTCGATGCATCCGGCTCCCGGTGCCGGAGATGAGTCGACGCCGAGGAAGCAGCAGCGTCAAGAGGAGAGGTCCCCCTCTGTAGTAGAGGTACCGCCGCGTCAGGGTCCCAGCACTTCGGTGCAGTCTCCTGGACCCGAACAGCTTCTGGCACTGATGCCTCTACCGGCCCCCTCGCCTTTCCCGACAGCGGGCCTTGACGAGTGCCTCCGAGCCATCCTTTCGGGGCTCCTGGAAGGGCTGATGCGCCAGACTGTGCCGGCGCCGGGGGTGCTTGCGCCCTCGGCACCGTTGACTGTGGCGCCGGCGAGCTCTAGCCCGGTGCCAAGGCCTCCGACGCCGCTTGTGGAGTCCCCGTCGACGTCGATGGAGGGAGCTTCATCCCCGCCGGCGCGGGAGTCCACTGCTCGATGACGCCACCGGTGCCTCGACGTCGAGCCGGGCCCGGTTGAGGACTCAGCTACACGAGCTTATGTCCGACACCGAGGAAGAGGCCTCGTGGGGGGAGGAGGAGGACCCCAGATATTTCTCCTCGGAGGAGTCTGTGGGCCTTCCCTCCGACCCCACTCCTTCACCAGAGAGGAAGGTCTTGCCATCTGAGAGCCTCTCCTTTGCCTCCTTTGTCAGGGATATGTCTATTTGCATTCCCTTTCCCGTGGTCTCTGTGGATGAGCTGAGGGCTGAGATGCTCGAGGTCCTCGACTATCCATCACCACCTAGGGAGTCCTCCACGGTACCGTTGCACAATGTCCTCAAAGAGACACTTCGGAACTGGTTGAGACCACTATCTAATCCCACCATCCCCAAGAAAGCAGAGTCCCAATACAGAATCCACTCAGACCCAGAGTTAATGCGGCCCCAATTGCCTCATGACTTGGTGGTCGTGGACTCTGCTCTCAAGAGGGCACGGAGTTCGAGGGATACCGCCTCGGCGCCCCCGGGGCGGGAGTCTCGCACTTTGGACTCGTTTGGGAGGAAGGCCTACCAATCTTCCATGCTCGTGACCCGCATCCAGTCTTACCAGCTCTACACGAGCATCCACATGCGGAATAATGTGAAGCAACTGGCGGACCTGGTTGATAAGCTCCCGCCGGAGCAGTCCAGGCCTTTTCAGGAGGTGGTCAGGCAGCTGAAGGCGTGCAGAAAGTTCCTGTCCAGGGGTATATATGACACCTGTGACGTGGCATCTCGTGCTGCAGCCCAAGGTATAGTGATGCGCAGGCTCTCATGGCTGCGTGCCTCTGACCTGGACAACCACACCCAGCAGAGACTGGCCGACATCCCTTGCCGGGGGGATAATATTTTTGGCGAGAAGGTCGAGCAGCTGGTTGACCAACTGCATAAGCGGGAAACCGCCCTCGACAAGCTCTCCCACCGGGCGCCTTCAGCATCCACCTCAGCAGGTGGACGTTTTTCCCGGGCCCGGCAGGCTGCGCCCTATGCTTTTACCAAGCGTAGGTACACCCAGCCGGCCCGAAGGCCTTGTCAGGCACAGGGACAGTCCCAGCGTGCTCGTTCTCGTCAACAGCGTGCGCCTAAGCAGCCCCCTGCGCCTCCACAGCAAAAGCCGGGGACGGGCTTTTGACTGGATCTGCCGGTCGGAGGGAGGTTAAAATTTTTTCACCAAAGGTGGCCTCTCATAACCTCCGACCAGTGGGTTCTCCAAATAGTGCGGTGCGGATACGCCCTGAATTTGGCCTCCCTGCCACCAAATTGTCCTCCGGGAGCTCAATCTTTCAGCTCCCATCACAAGCAGGTACTTGCAGAGGAACTCTCCGCCCTTCTCAGCGCCAATGTGGTCGAGCCCGTACCACCCGGGCAGGAAGGGCAGGGATTCTATTCCAGGTACTTCCTTGTGGAAAAGAAAACAGGGGGGATGCGTCCCATCCTAGACCTGACAGGCCTGAACAAATTCCTGGTCAAAGAAAAGTTCAGGATGCTTTCCTTGGGCACCCTTCTGCCAATGATTCAGAAAAACGATTGGCTATGTTCCCTGGATTTAAAGGACGCATACACTCACATCCCGATACTGCCAGCTCACAGACAGTATCTCAGATTCCGCCTGGGCACACGGCACTTTCAGTATTGTGTGCTGCCCTTTGGGCTCGCCTCTGCCCCAAGGGTGTTCACGAAGTGCCTCGTGGTGGTCGCGGCGTATCTCCGCAAGCTGGGAGTGCACGTGTTCCCATACCTCGACGATTGGCTGGTCAAGAACACCTCGGAGGCAGGAGCTCTCCGGTCTGTGCAGTGCACTATTCAACTCCTGGAGCTGCTGGGGTTTGTGATAAATTACCCAAAGTCCCATCTCCAGCCAGCCCAGTCTCTGGAATTCATAGGAGCTCTGCTGAATACTCAGATGGCTCAGGCCTTCCTTCCCGAGGCGAGGGCCAACAACCTCCTGTCCCTGGCTTCCCAGACCAGAGCGTCGCAGCAGATCACAGCTCGGCAGATGTTGAGACTTCTGGGTCATATGGCCTCTACAGTTCATGTGACTCCCATGGCTCGTCTTCACATGAGATCTGCTCAATGGACCCTAGCTTCCCAGTGGTTTCAAGCCACCGGGAATCTAGAAGATGTCATCCGCCTCTCCACCAGTTGCCGCACTTCACTGCACTGGTGGACCATTCGGACCAATTTGACCCTGAGAGGTCCATTCCAAATTCCACAGCCCACGAAGGTGCTGACGACGGATGCATCTCGCCTGGGGTGGGGAGCTCATGTCAATGGGCTTCACACCCAGGGTCTGTGGTCCCTCCAGGAAAAGGATCTGCAGATCAACCTCCTGGAGCTCCGAGCGATCTGGAACGCACTGAAGGCTTTCAGAGATCGGCTGTCCTGTCAAATTATCCAAATTCGGACAGACAATCAGGTTGCAATGTATTACATCAACAAGCAGGGGGGCACCGGATCTCGCCCCCTGTGTCAGGAAGCCGTCGGGATGTGGTGTTGGGCTTGCCAGTTCGGCATGCTCCTCCAAGCCACATACCTGGCAGGCGTAAAAAACAGTCTGGCCGACAGACTGAGCAGAGTCATGCAACCGCACGAGTGGTCGCTCCATTCCAGAGTGGTACGCAAGATCTTCCGAGAGTGGGGCACCCCCTCGGTGGACCTTTTCGCCTCTCAGACCAACCACAAGCTGCCTCTGTTCTGTTCCAGACTTCAGACACACGGCAGGCTAGCGTCGGATGCCTTTCTCCTTCATTGGGGGACCGGCCTCCTGTATGCTTATCCTCCCATACCTTTGGTGGGGAAGACCTTACTGAAGCTCAAGCAAGACCGCGGCACCATGATTCTGATAGCGCCCTTTTGGCCCCGTCAGATCTGGTTCCCTCTTCTTCTGGAGTTGTCCTCCGAAGAACCGTGGAGATTGGAGTGTTTTCTGACTCTCATTTCGCAGAACGACGGAGCGTTGCTGCACCCCAACCTTCAGTCTCTGGCTCTCACGGCCTGGATGTTGAGGGCGTAGACTTCACTGCGTTGGGTCTGTCTGAGGGTGTCTCCCGTGTCTTGCTTGCCTCTAGGAAGGATTCCACTAAGAAGAGTTACTTTTTCAAGTGGAGGAGGTTTGTCGTTTGGTGTGAGAGCAAGGCCCTAGAACCTCGTTCTTGCCCTGCACAGAACCTGCTTGAATACCTTCTGCATTTATCAGAGTCTGGCCTCAAGACCAACTCAGTAAGGAATCACCTTAGTGCGATTAGTGCTTACCATTATCGTGTGGAAGGTAAAGCCATCTCTGGAGAGCCTTTAGTCGTTCGATTCATGAGAGGCTTGCTTTTGTCAAAGCCCCCTATCAAGCCTCCTGCAGTGTCATGGGATCTCAATGTCGTCCTCACCCAGCTGATGAAACCTCCTTTTGAGCCACTGAATACCTGCCATCTGAAGTACTTGACCTGGAAGGTCATTTTCTTGGTGGCAGTTACTTCAGCTCGTAGGGTCAGTGAGCTTCAGGCCCTGGTAGTTCATGCTCCGTATACCAAATTTCATCACAACAGAGTAGTGCTCCGCACCCACCCAAAGTTCCTGCCGAAGGTGGTGTCGGAGTTCCATCTTAACCAGTCAATTGTCTTGCCAACATTCTTTCCCAGACCGCATACCCGCCCTGCTGAACGTCAGTTGCACACATTGGACTGCAAGAGAGCATTGGCCTTCTACTTGGAGCGGACACAGCCCCACAGACAGTCCGCCCAATTGTTTGTTTCTTTCGACCCTAACAGGATAGGGGTCGCTGTCGGGAAACGCACCATCTCCAATTGGCTAGCAGATTGCATTTCCTTCACTTATGCCCAGGCTGGGCTGACTCTGGAGGGCCATGTCACGGCTCACAGTGTCAGAGCCATGGCAGCGTCGGTGGCTCACCTGAAGTCAGCCACTATTGAAGAGATTTGCAAGGCTGCGACGTGGTCATCTGTCCACACATTCACATCACATTACTGCCTCCAGCGGGATACCCGACGCGACAGTTGGTTCGGGCAGTCGGTGCTGCAGAATCTGTTTGGGATGTAAATCCAACTCCACCCTCCAGGACCCGAATTTCTTCTGGTCAGGCTGCACTCTCAGTTAGTTGTTCTTCGTAGGTCAATTTTCTGTTGTACTCTCGCCGTTGCGAGGTTAAATTGACCTGGGTTCTTGTTTTGAGTGAGCCTGATAGCTAGGGATACCCCAGTCGTGAGAACAAGCAGCCTGCTTGTCCTCGGAGAAAGTGAATGATATATACGTGTAGCAGGGGTTCTCCGAGGACAGCAGGCTGATTGTTCTCACCTACCCTCCCTCCTCCCCTTTGGAGTTGCGTTTGATCATTTTTGCTTGTCATTCAACTGAGCGGGAACGGTCACGCACGGGCGGGAAGACGGCCGCGCATGCGCGGTGGGCGTGCCCTGCGTGCGGGACCGCCCGCAAAGTTTTGTTCCGGTTGGTGGGGGCTGCCGTGGACATCAACCCAGTCGTGAGAACAATCAGCCTGCTGTCCTCGGAGAACCCCTGCTACAGGTATGTATCATTCACTGTACGGTAGGTTAGTAAAGGACATAAGCACATAAGTATTGCCATACTGAGATAGACTGAAGGTCCATCAAACCCAGCATCTTGTTTCCAACAGTAGCCAATCCAGGTTACAAGTACCTGGCAAGATCCCAAAACAGTACAATACATTTTATGCTGCTTATCTTAGAAATAAGCAATGGATTTTCCCCAAGTCCATTTTAATAATGGCTTATTAACTTTTCGTTTAGGAAGCTATCCAAACCTTTTTTAAACCCCGCTAAGCTAACTGCTTAGGACAACTTGTGATCATCTTTGCAATCTGGATTATGCTGCTTCTCGGGGGCATCAGTCTGCTAATGTGTGTTCTTATGGTCCAGGGAAGCCATCTTAAAGGGTATTAAGCTACACTAATATTAAGATCTGTTTCTCTTTCTCACTCCCTCTCTTTTAAAACCCACAATACAAGCTCTCCATCACCCAGTTAGTGCTTCCCGTCCACAGTGACCCTACCTCAGCCAAGCTCTGGTGATCCAGTGGAATGGGGCATGAATGACCCCCGGTCACTTCTACAGCCCTTCTACTGCTAGGGGTCAAGTTGCCATATAAGGACCAAAGGTTTTTATTTCTTTTTATTTCTGCTAAAGGTGGTGTCATGAAGTATTGACTAAATGAGTCTCTAAACTTTTGTACCTGCCATAGTTGTCCTGTTCTTGCTTGGAATATATATGACATCTGCAAATTGTAATTATGTAGTATTTTATTTATTTATTTATGTTTTTATTAGGATTTATTTACCTCCTTTTTGAAGGAATTCACTCAAGTAGGGGTACAGTAAGAATAGGGCAAACATGAGCAATAGGCAATTACAGCAGTAAAAATATTCAAATAACAATACGAAGTATGGTATGGTATACTGCTTACAATGTCAACGCTATCAGGCTCATTTTCAAAAGAGATGGACGTCCATCTTTCGACATAAATCGGAACATGGATGTCCATCTCCCAGAGACGTCCAAATCGATATAATTGAAACCCGATATTGGACGTCTCCAACTGCAGTCCGTCGCAAGGACGTCCAAATTTCAAGGGGGCGTATTGCAGGCGTTGTGAAGGCGGGACTTGGGCGTGCCTAAGATTTGGACGTCTTTGAGCCATAATCGAAAAAAGCAGGGACGTAACATGGACGTTTTCACCCTAACGTGCTTATATAATGAATAAGGCACAAAAAGGTGCCCAAAATGACCAGATGACCACTGGAGGGAATTGGAGATGGCCTCCTGTTTCTCCCCCAGTGGTCACTAACCCCCTCCCACCCACAAAGAACATCTTTAAAAATATTTCATGCTAGCCTCTATGCCAGCCTCAGATGTCATACTCAGGTCCATGACAGCAGTATGGAGGTCCCTGGAGTATTTTAGTGCAATTCAGACAGGTGGACCCAGGCCCATCCCCCCACAACCTGTTACACTTGTGCAGGAAACTGTGAGCCCTCCAAACCCCACCAGAAACCCACTGTACCCACATATAGGTGCCCCCTTCACCCGTAAGGGCTATGGTAGTGGTGTATAGTTGGGGGTAGTGGGTTTTAAGGGGGTTTTGGGAGGCTCAGCATACAAGGTAAGGGAGCTGTGTACCTGGGAGCATTTTATGAAGTCCACTGCAGTGCCCCCTAGGGTGCCCAGCTGGTGTCCTGGCATGTCAGGGGGACCAGTGCACTACAAATGCTGACTCCTCCCACATCCAAATGTCTTGCATGTGGATGTTTTAGACATGGTCGTCTTTGGTTTCGAAAATCACCGAAAGTCAGATGTCCATGTCTAGGGACATCCAAATCCAAGGACGTCCATGGTATTTTCGAAACGAAAGATGGACATCCATCTTTTTTTGAAAATACTGTTTTCCGGGCCCCCGGATTTGGATGTTTTACAAAGATGTCCAAATCCCAACTTGGACGTCTCTTTCGAAAATGCCCCTCTATACATAATAAAGCATTATAACTGATAGTGAAGGATAAAGCAAAGATATAACATAGGGAGGTAAGACAGAAGAGTTAGAATGTAAGGTGACTGAGAAAGTTAAATATTATCTCAACTAGGGTAGGAATGGATAAACATGTCCTGCTGCAGTATGTGCAGCCCGAGTCACTCCCTGTGTGTGTGAGTGATACTAACAAGTTAGTTACTTCTTCCATTAAAGGTGTGGTTGAAGAGCCAAGCTTTCACCTGCTTTCTGAAGTAGATATAGTCTTGTGTTAAGCGGAGCCTTTCAGGCAGTGCATTCCAGAGTATGGGGGCTACTCCAGAGAAGGCTCACTTGCGGGTATCACATCGTGTAATGTCTTTTGGAGAAGGTGTGGTTAGTGAAAGTCCTTGGGAGGACCTTAGTGTCCTTGGTGCTGTGTGGAGGATCATCCTATTTTTCAGGTGCTCAGAGCCATTTCCTTTCAGGGCCTTCAAGATCAGACATAGTTTTAAATTTATCCCTGTATTGTATTGGTAGCCAATGTAGTTTTTGCAAAAATGGTGTGATGTGGTCACATCGCTTGCAACCTTCTGAGAGTCTTGTTGCTGCATTCTGAATCAATTGGAGCTGGTGCAGGCCCTTTGTAGTCAGACCATTGTATAGTGCATTGCAGTAATCCAGTCTTGATGTTATCATGGCATGCACAACTGGGATAAGATTTACCTTATCGATGTAAGGATAGAGGCAGCATAGCTGTCGCAAATAGTAGAAGCAGCTCTTGAAGGTTGCTTGGATTTGGGGAATCAAAGTAAGTGTATTCCAAGGTTCCTGACTTGTGATTTGAGAGGGAGTTCGTACTTCCCAAAAGAGATTTTGATGTCAGGTATGTATCCACTTGTGTTAGGGACCCAGAGAAACTCAGTATTACTTGGGTTCAGGCAAAGTTTGTTGTGTTTAGCCCATTCTAGAATTAATGTTAGACAGGTAGTCAGTTTATTCAAGGCTGTAGATAAGTCAGGTTCAATGGGTGTGAGTAGCTGCATATCATCTGCATAGATGTAGAACTGAGTGTCCATTGACCAAATCAGCTCAGCTAGTGACTTGAGGTAGGTATTGAACAGAATAGGTGACAGTATCAATCCTTGTGGTACCCCTCAGGTCAGTGTCCATGGTGGTGATGAGTTGCTGCCAAACATTATGGATTGTTGTCTGTCTGATAGGATCTGAACCAGGCAAGTACTGTTCCATCGATACCTGTTTCTGTCAGTCGTACTAGCATGATATCATGATCCACAGTGTCAAAAGCTGCTGAGAAGTCTAGTAGTACTAACATTGAGGCAAATCCCTTGTCTCGGTTTATGTGAAGATCATCTAGTAGGGATACAAGGACTGTTTCTGTTCCATAACCAGGTCTGAATCCAGATTGACATGGATCTTGCCAGCTTCTCTTTTCTAGCCAGTCGTTAAGTTGAACACAGACTATTCTATGAGTTTCCCTAGAAATGGGATGCTGGATATGGGCCTGTAACTTTCAAGTTTGTCCTGGTCAAGCTTGTTTTTATTCAGCAGAGTGCGAACCACTGCCCTTTTTAATGCTGTTGGTAGTTGCCCATTAGAAAGAGAAGTGTTCACAATTTTTGTGGTGCCATCTATATTGTTTGCTGCACTATCTTTGATTGCAGGGATCGAGGGAGCAGGTAGTTGGTCAAAGGTCTCTTAGGATTTTGTCAAGGCTCTCCTGTGTCACTGAGTTAAAAGTGTCCCATCTGTCTCTCTCAGGATAGGGCGAGTTTGTGCACCCCTGGTTGGCTGGTTGGGGACTGGGTGGGATTGCCTGTAAATACTGGCAGAGATTTTTAATTTTGTTGGCAAAGTATGTAGCAAAATCATTGCAGTTCAGTTTAGACTGGCGGGCTGGTTCTGTTGTGGGGGTTGCAGTAGATTGTTTACTATACTGAAGAACTGCTTGGTTGAATTGGCAGCTTGTGCAATGCATTGAGAGAAATACTGTTTTTTGGTTGCTGTTAAGGCTTGGCGGTATTTTGCCGTGGGCTTCCAACAGTTTAGTCTGTTTTCATTCAGGCGAGATTTGTGCCATCTCCTTTTCAGTTTTTGTCCTTCGTGTTTAAGGATCCGAAGTTCTGGAGAAAGCCAAGGCGAGCATTTGTGGGTGGGGCATAAGACCTTTTTTAGTGGTGCTGTTTTCTCTAAGGTCTTGGCCAAGTATGTATGCCAGGTATCAACATGTTCTGACACCGTTGTTGTCTTTTCATCCACATGTGGATAGTCCAAGGCCTCTTGGAAATTCCCAGCAGTCAGCTTTTTTTTGTTTCTGATCTCCTTCTAAACTCTGGGAGGTGCCATTTGTTTCAGGTGGTCACTTAGGGAGAATTTAATTAGAAAATGGTCTGATCATGATAGGGATGTTATTTCAATACTGTTATCCCATAATTGTGGGATATCCACCCCTTTGTAGAATACCAGGTCTAGTATGTGACCCTTTTCATGGGTTGGAGAATTGATCACCTGTGTACATCCTAGTACTGTCATGTCCAAAAAGGCAGCTGTGGTAGTATCTGGGGTTTCGATGTGTAGATTGAAGTCTCCCATGATCACCAGCCTAGGGTAATTCAGGGTCTAGGAGTTCTTGCACAGATAATGTGTTGTTATGGAGTACTCTGTATACCATGAGCAGCCAGAGTGGTTTCTCCTCTTCAAGTACTTTCAGAAAGATGATATAGACTAGCACTGAGGATATGTCTCTAAGTGCTGCCCAGGAGGGAAGGGTTAGGACAGCTGTTGTAGTTGGTGATTCGATCATTAGGCATATAGATAAGCTGGGTGGCTGGTGGATGTGAGGATTGCCTGGTGACTTGGTTGCCTAGTGTGAAGGTGGCGGACATCACGCGTCAACTAGATAAGATTTTAGATAGTGCTGGGGAGGAGCCGGCTGTCTTGGTACATGGACAGTGACATAGGAAAACATGAGAGAGAGGTTCTGGAAGCCAAGTTTAAGCTCTTAGGTAGAAAGCTCAAATCAAGAACCTCTAGGATAACATTTTCTGAAGTGCTACCTGTTCGACGAGCAGGGCTCAAGAGACAGGTAGAGCTCCGGAGTCTCAGTGCATGGATGAGACAATGGTGCAGGGAGGAGGGTTTTAGATTTGTTAGGAACTGGGCAACATTCTGGGGAAGGGGAGCCTATTCCGAAAGGATGGGCTCCACCTTAACGAGGGTGGGACCAGGCTACTGGCCTCGACATTTAAAAAGGAGATAGAGCAGCTTTTAAACTAGAAACGGAGGGAAGGCCGACAGTCGCTCAAAAGTGCATGGTTCGAGATAAGGTATTTTTCAAAGATCTCACCAAAACAGGGAAGATAGGGTATCCTGATAGTGAGGTTGCAAAAGAGACCGTAGTAGATCAGCCAGCTCATTTTCGAAAGTGATCGCCGGCCATCTTCCGACACAAATGAGGAGATGGCCGGCGATCTCGCAAAAGCGGCCAAATTGGTGTAATCAAAAGCCGCTATTTTAACACCATCGCCGCTTTCCCGTCGCAGAGCCGGCGAAAGTTCAAGGGGGCGTGTTGGCAGCGACGCGAAGGCGGGGCATGGGCGGGGTTACGAAATGGCCGGCTTTAGCCCATAATGGAAAGAAAAACCCGGCGATGAAGAGCATTTGGCCACTTTTACTTGGTCCCTTTTTTTTCAGGTCCAAGCTTCAAAAAGGTGACCGAACTGTCCACATGACCACCGGAAGGAATCAGGGATGACCTCCCCGTACTCCCCCAGTGGTCACCAACCCCCCTCCCAGCATAAAAAACAGGTTACACATACTTTTTGCCAGCCTCTATGCCAGCCTCAAATGCCGTACCCACCTCCATGACAGCAGAATGTGTTCTGTCCTCCGACAGCCGTTGCCTGCTTGTGATCTGGCTCTGAGGTGAGTGTGGCACCTTTTCTGTTATTTGCACTGTAGAGTCACATCAGCAATGCATTGTGGTGGGTATAGGTATTGGTAGTTGGTAGGCTCTGCTTTTCCCCCTGCTTACTGGGTGAGAGTGTGCCCTGTTTTGTTTCCTGTTGTAGTCCATGCGGTAGTGGCCATTTTTGTAAGCCAGTTTTAGATCCCTTTCCTGTGTTACCCACGTCAGAGAACGTAGTTCTTATCTTGAATGGTGCTGAAAGAGGGCATTGTACACCATTGTGCCAGCTCTGACCTACTGCTAATCTTAGTACCAGGGGACTCTTTGCCAGTGGGGCACAACCTCTGATCTGCAGTTAACTGTAAGTAAACGTGGTTATTTCAAGAAAGGACTTTTTCTGAGAGATTAGTCTTCAGGTGTGAACTGGTGTGCCAAGTTATACAGCAGCAATACGTCCTAGAGGCTGTATGCAGGTCCCTGGAGCTGTTTTAGTGGGTGCAGTACATTTGTGGGTAGTGGGTTTTGGGGAGGGGGGGTTGGGGGGCTCAGCTCCCACAGTAAGGGAGCTATGCACGTGGGAGCTTTTCTGAAGTCCACCGCAGTGACCCCTAGGGAGCCCGGTTTGTGTCCTGGCATGTCAGGGGGCCAGTGCAGTAAAAATGCTGGCTTATCCCACGGCTAAATGCCTTGAATTTGGCCGGGGTTTGTGATGGCCGACATAACTTTCCATTATCGCTAAAAAACGAAGCCGGCCATCTCAAACCCCGGCCAAATCCAATGCATTTGGCTGGCCGGAACCGTATTATCGAAACAAAAGATGGCTAACCATCTTTTTTGAAAATACGGGTCTGGCCAGCTGTTTGCGGCGCCGCCAAAATACACCGCCGGCCATGTATTTCGCCAGCGCCGTTCGATTATTCCCCTCCAGGTGTCCTTAAATAAAAATAAATATCAGACAAAAGATTGCAAATTAATACTGCCAAGTACTGAGCATGATGTAAGTAGGAACAACAAACATAGTTTGAAATGTCTATATGTGAATGCTAGGAGCCTAAGTTAGTGGTAGCATTGTATATTCAGGAGAGTCTTGAATCAAATAATTTGAAAATTCTGCAGGAAACAAAACACATCTTGAAACCACTATGGATTGAAATTCCATGTGTAAAGGGGAAAAGGATAGTGATAGGAGTGCACTACCGTCCGCCTGGCCAGGATGAACAGACGGATGCAGAAATGTTAAAGGAAATTAGGGAAGCAAACAAACTGGGCAACACAATAATAATGGGTGATTTCAATTACCCCGATATTGACTGGGTAAATGTAACATCAGGGCATGCTAGGGAGGTAAAATTCCTTGACGAAATCAAGGACTGCTTTATGGAGCAGCTGGTACAGGAGCCGACGAGAGAAGGAAAAATTCTAGGCCTAGTCCTTAGTGGAGCTCATGATCTGGTGCAGGATGTAATGGTGCTGGGGCCGCTTGATAACAGTGATCATAATATGATCAGATTTGATATTAGCTTTCAAGTAGGTATACATAGGAAATCAAATAACGTTAGTGTTTAACTTTAAAAAAGGAGACTATCCAACTCATTTTCGAAACTGATCGCCGGCCATTTTCCGACATAAATCAGGAGATGACCTGCGATCTCGGAAAAGCGGCCAAATCGGTATAATCGAAAGCCGCTTTTTTGGCAACATCGCCACTTTCCCGTCGCATTGCTGGCCAAAGTTCAAAGGGGTGTGTCGAAGCGAAGGCGGGACATGGGCGGGCATGGGCGTTGCTATCAGATGGCCGGCTTTCAGCAATAATCGAAAAAAAAAAAAAAAACGGCGATAAGCAGTATATCACCGGGTTTACTTGGTCCTTTTATTTTCACTACCAAGCCTCAAAAAGGTGCCCCAAATGACCAGATAACCACTGGATGGAATGGGGGATGACCTCCCCATACTCCCCCTGTGGTCACCAACCCCCTCCCATACTAAAAAAATAAAACTAAAAACCTTTTTTGCCAGCCTTTATGCCAGCCTCAAATGCCGTACCCACCTCCATGACAGCAGAATGTGTTGTATCCTCCGACAGCCTTTCCCTGGTTGCGATGTGGCTCTCGGGTGAGTATTACACCTTTTCTGTTAGGTGCCCTGCAGAGTCACATCAGCAATGCATTGTGGTGGGTGTAGGGTACTGGGCTCTACTCCCATGGTGCTTTTCCCCCCTGCTAACTGGGTCAGTGTGTGCCCTATTTTGTTTCCGGTAGTCCATGAGGTAGTGGCCATTTTTGTAAGACAGTTTTAGATCCCTTTCATATGTCACCCACGTTAGAGAACGTTATTACCTTGAATGTGGCTGAAAGAGGGCATTGTACAGCATTCTGCCAGCTCTGACCTACTGCTAATCTCAGTACCAGGGAGACTCTTTGCCAGTGGGGCACAACCTCTGATCTGCAGTTAACTGTGAGTAAACGTGCTTATTCAAATAAAGGACTTTTTCAAAGAGATTAGTCTTCAGGTGTCAACTGGTGTGCCAAGGTTATACAGCAGCAACAAGTCCTAGAGGCCTGCGTGTATGCAGGTCCCAGGAGCACTTTTAGTGGGTACCGCAGTGCACTTAAGGCAGGCGGACCCAGGCCCATCCCCCCCTACCCTAGTGGGTTTTGGGGGGCTCAGCACCCAAAGTAAGGGAGCTATGCTTGAGGGAGGTTTTTCTGAAGTCCACCGCACTGACCCCTAGGATGCCAAGCTGGTGTCCTGGCATGTCAGGGGGACCAGTGCGCTACAAATGCTGGCTCCTCCCTCGACCAGAGTCACAAGGAGCTGCCTGTGCCTGAAGTGGGAATCGAACTCAGTTCCTCAGTTCCCCAGGACCAAAGTCCACCACCCTAACCACTAGGCCACTCCTCCAAATAGATACTTTTGTTCTGTTTTCACAGAAGAAAATCCTGGAGATGAACCGCGATTGACTGGCAAAAGTACATATGAGAATGGAATGGATATAGCACTGTTCACAGAAGAGAGTGTGTATGAACAACTTGAAAATCTAAAGGTGGACAAAGCTATGGGACCGCACGGGATCCACCCCAGGATATTGAGGGAGCTCAGAGAGGTTCTGGCGGGTCCAAGATTTGTTTAATAAATTCTTGGAGATGGGAGGGGTTCCGTGGGATTGGAGAACGGCGGAGGTGGTCCCTCTTCACAAAAGTGGTGATAGTGAAGAAGCTGGAAACTACAGGCCGGTAAGCCTCACTTTGGTTATTGGAAAAGTAATGGAAGTGATGCTGAAGGAAAGGATAGTGAATTTCCTGGAAGCCAATAAGTTGCAAGATCCGAGACAACATGGTTTTACCAAAGGTAAATCGTGCCAAACAAATCTCATTGAATTCTTTGATTGGGTAACTGGAGAATTGAATCATCGACGTGCTATAGACGTAATCTACTTAGATTTCAGCAAAGCTTTTGACACGGTTCTCCACAGGAGGCTCTTGAATAAACTTGACAGGCTGAAGATAGGACCCGACGTGGTGAACTGGATTAGGAACTGGTTGACGGACAGACGCCAGAGGGTGGTGGTTAATGGAATTCGCTCGGATGAGGGATAGGTGAGTAGTGGAGTGCCTCGGGGATCGGTGCTGGGGCCGATTCTGTTCAATATATTTGTGAGTGACATTTATTTATTTATTTAATACATTTGTATCCCACATTGCAGAAGGGTTAGAAGGTAAAGTTTGTCTTTTTGCGGATGATACTAAGATTTGTAACAGAGTGGACACCCGGAAGGGAGTGTAAAACATGAAAAAGGATCTGTAAAAGCTAGAAGAATGGTCTAAGGTTTGGCAATTGAAATTAAATACGAAGAAATGCAAAGTGATGCATTTAGGGAGTAGAAATCCACGGGAGACATATGTGTTAGGCAGTGAGAGTCTGATATGTAGAGACAGGGAGAGAGAGATCTTGGGGTGATAGTATCTGAAGATCTGAAGACGATGAAAGGCGGTGACCATAGCTAGAAGGTTGCTAGGCTGTATAGAGAGAGGTGTGATCAGCAGAAGAAAGGAGGTGTTGATGCCCCTGTACAAGTCGTTGGTGAGGCCCCACCTGGAGTATTGTGTTCAGTTTTGGAGGCTGTATCTTGCTAAGGATGTAAAAAGAATTGAAGAGGTGCAAAGAAAAGCTTCAAGAATGGTATGGGATTTGCGTTACAAGACGTATGAGGAGAGACTTGCTGACCTGAACATGTATACCCTGGAGGAAAGGAGAAATAGGGGTGATATGATACTGATGTTCAAATATTTGAAAGGTATTAATCCGCAAATGAACCTTTCCGTAGATGGGAAGGCGGTAGAACTAGAGGACATGAAATGAGATCAAAGGGGGGAAGACTCAAGAAAAATGTCAGGAAGTATTTTTACATGGAGAGAGGGGTGGATACTTGGAATGCCCTTTCTCGGGGGGAGGTGGAGATGAAAACAGTAACGGAATTCAAAAATACCTGGGATAAACATAAAGGAATCCTGTTCAGAAGGAAGAGATCCTCAGAAGCTTAGCGGAGATTGGGTGGCAGAGCTGGTGGTTGGGAGGTGGGGCTAGTGGTTGGGAGGTGGGGCTAGTGGTTGGGAGGCAGGACTACTGCTGGGCAGACTTCTACGGTCTGTGGCCTGAAAATACACATAAAGTAGCACATGTGAGTTTATCTTGTTGGGCAGACTGGATGGACCGTGCACGTCTTTCTCTGCAGTCATCTACTATGTTACTATTTGTAGCGGCTGGTTATAGGGACTCCCAAGCACGTGTTGTATTCATGCAGACATTTTTTTTTCTCCTGGTAAAGCACCACTTAAAGAGACATCATGTTATGAAAATCAGGTGTTCAACATTTAGAGTTTCTATTTATTTATTTATTTACTTACTTATGACATTTATATACCACATCAAACACGAATTAGGTTGAAAGCTGCGAGCATTTAACATCTTTTTTTTTCCGTGCGCCTAGATCAAAAGTGAAACCATCTTTCTCTTTTGATCTCTAAAGAGGAGAAAAAAATGTCTGCACAAATACAACACTCGCCTTTTGTTTTCTGGAATGAAGCGGTATATTATAAAAATGTACTTAATATTGTTACTACTGTTTATAAGAGAGATAATGAATAATGTATATAGATGTGTCCTGAGAATAATGATGGCTAAGGGAAAGCAACAGTAAAAGAGTTGGAGCTGAATTACAGGAACAAATCTGGTGGAGGGGAACTGAGTCAGCATGGGTTCAGTAAAAGTTTTTATTGTGCCATGTTGGACTGTTCACTGTTTTTTTCTTGTTCTGTATGAAGCTTATCAATCAACATGTGCTTTGAATAAAGATGATTATAACAAAAAATAATTTTTGGATGTTATTGAATTCTATTATTGTGTCTCACCGTATTTACAGTTTTGGCATTTAAGTCATCACAAGGACTAAATATAAGAAAACTAATGGACCACATTAGGGACTTATAGCCCATTTAGTTATGTTTAAACAAATGAGAGATCTGTATGAAAGAAAAATACTTATTTTTATTATTTTGACTTAAGAAAATCACGTGTCCCTGAAACATGCTCAAAACAGAATAATCCATTTACAAAAGAGATGAGATGAAGAGTTGATTCTATGTGCCCCAATGAAAGGAGAATTTAATTTTACTTCCAATCTTTATAATACCAGGCTTCCCAAGGCAGATTACAACAGTTAAGATAAACCCATCAGTAAACAGGATAGCTTCACTGAAATTTGCCCATTTATTTCTGTATTGTGTAGAACAGTGTAGCAAAAGGAGCATAAAATACAGCCTTTATTAGTGCTGTTTCCACCAGCTACAATAATTTTTGAAGCTGTTTTAGTGAGATTCAGTTTTTATTCCATGATATTTATAACTACATATGGGAAGCTGTCAAATAAGTAAAACAAAAAAAAAACTTTTGTTCTCCACCTTTTAAGGCATTGCCTGTCCAGCTAGAACAGCTATTGCCTTTTTGCAGATGGACAATGCATAGGCAGTCCGTTATTTCTAATAATCTTTTACTATTGTTTTCAGTAGCATTTGCTATTGTTTTGGGTGAACCCGTGACTCTGCCTACTGCCTTCAAACCATTTAATGGGCTAGATAGCATTGTACCATCTCCAGTTCTCAATCTAACCTTGATTGTAAAAACTGTGACTTTTAGTTTTGGTTTCTATTAGCTGAGATCTATGTGTGTAAAGGTTATTTTGCTTGAAGGTAAAATATGGTCTTTAATTATTAAATTATATCTATATACTGGTTTGGATGCTATTGTAGGCAATTCTAAAGAATTTCCAAGCTCGGTTGGGTATGATGAAGATGCAGTGTTTCTATCAAATTTGCAACATGCAGAAGCTAGATTCTATTAGAAAGGAACCTGAAGATTGTTTTCATGCACAAGTACTGGTCAACTTATAGTGTTAGTAGGGAAATTATATTAAAAAGAAATTAAGTTTATATATTAGAAAATAATTTGAGAAACATATTGCTCCTGATTGTAATTTTTCAGGTCAGATAGTCCTCACATTCAGTAACATCAGTGGGCTTTTTTTTATTCTGGATTATGCATCAGGCTGCTATACTGTCAGCAGTATAGACCAGTGTCTGGACTCCTTTACCCTATTTTAGTAAGAATCTGTATCGTGCTTCTCTTTCATTAGTTTTATATCTAAATACAAAACGAGAAATGTCTCAATGCTGCTTTCTCTTGTTGCCTGTGCACAGTTTGGGTAAGCATAAAAAGCTGGCAATTATGATTTTTTTTAATGCATTATTACAAAGGTGTCTCAGAGGATGTTTAACTACATCTGTATTGATTTGGGAACCTAAATGTCCCAGACTTGTGAAGTCCTTGTTAAAATTACTCTCCCAGTTGTCAGCCTGTGCTTGTAATTCCTGAAATTTGAAGAGTAATCTGTGTGTTCAGCAGAGTGCTGCTGTCTGCAAGCTCTGCTAATCCCCAGTAGGCCTTATTGGTTCACATTCACACAATCAAACTTTAGTTTCCAGATTTGGCTTCAGCTGGAAGGGTTTAGGCAGTTTTGACAAAATGATTCTAATTTCAAGTGTAAATCATGGAGGAAAAATCCTCACTGATAATGAAACAAAGAACTGAGTCTAGCAAGTCAGTCATGTAATTTTGTTGTTTACTCTTCAGTACAATGGTATTTATCTAGAAAAGGAACATATCTTAGACACAGAGAGGGGCATAATTGAATGGAGCCAGCCAGCTCCACAAATGGGCGGAGCCAACCATATTTTCGAAAAACATGGCCGGTCATCTTTTTTTTTTCGGTAATACGGTTGGGGCCGGCCAAATCTCGACATAAATGCTGAAATCGCCGGGTTTGAGCCGGCATCGGTTTTCGCCGATAATGGAAACCGAGGCCGGCCATCTCAAAACCGGCGAAATCCAAGGCAAGTTGTGGGAGGAGCCAGCATTTGTAGTGTACTGGTCCCACTAACTGAATGTAAAAAGCCCTTCCCTTACCGATCTGGAAAGGAATGGGCATGCATGAAGGAAATTGCATGCAAATGAGCTGCTCGCTATTAGCTCATTTGCACACGATTTCCTTCCTAAGAAGGGGAAGCTACAGCAGTTGAGGATGTCCAAAATATTTCTGTGAGGACAGCCATGCCTTTGCTATGCCTCTGACACCCTTTTTATTTATTTATTTGGATTTTGGATCACAAGTAGCAGCAGTGGGATTTGAACTGGCCACCTCTAGATTGCAAGACCAGTGCTCTAACCACTAGGCCACTTTGCCATTCCTCTCCTCCACTCTACTTCACTCCCTTGAAATTTGGCCATCCCTGTGGGGGGCAGTTGAGGACGTCCAAGCCTTCGTTATGCCTCCGCTGACACATACATACCTCCCCCCCCCCAGGGACCTGCATACTGCCCCCCCCCCCAACAGGGATGGCCAAATTTCAAGGGAGTGGAGGAGTGGCAGAGTGGCCTAGTGGTTAGAGCACTGGTCTTGCAACTAGAGGTGGCCAGTTCAAATCCCACTGCTGCGACTTGTGATCCAAAATCCAAATAAATAAATAAATAAAAAGGGTGTCAGAGGCATAGCAAAGGCATGGCTGTCCTTCTCACAGAAACATTTTGGACGTCCTCAACTGCCGTCGCAGAGAAGGACGTCCTCAACTGCCGTTGCAGGGAAGGACGTCTTATTTATTTATTTATTTTATGGCATTTGTATCCCACATTATCCCACCTCTTTGCAGGCTCAATGTGGCTTACATTTCGTCATGGATACTGGAAGTAGCATTGAGTATACATTTGGTTTACAGAGGGATTTGTGTTACATGGTAGTAAGATAGATGAGGGCGTTAGAGCAGAAAGACATTATAACACACAAGCTGTTGCAGGGGCGGAGGCATAGCAAAGGACATATTCTAAAAAAAAAAAAAGACGAAAGTTTTTGAAGTTTTTTTCGGGTTGGAAGGTGGTTAGTGACCACTGGAGAAGTTAGGGGAGGCCATCCCCGATTCCCTCCAGTGGTCATCTGGTCAGTTCGGGCACCTGTTTGATGCTTGGTTGTGAAAAAAAATGGACCAAGTAAAGTCGGCCAAATGCTCGTCAGGGCCGCCCTTCTTTTTTCCATTATTGGCCGAGGGCGGCTATCTCTTAACTATGCTCTTGTCCCGCCTTCGCTACCCTGCGGACACGCCCCCTTGAACTTTGGCCGGCCCTGCGACAGAAAGCATTTGAAGCCGGCCAAAATCGGCCTTCGATTATACTGATTTGGCCGGCATTAGGAGAAGGGAGGCCATCTCCCAATTTGTGTCGGAAGATGGCCACCCTTCTCTTTCGAGAATAAGCAGGAGAGAATCTCTCTGTAAGTCCAATTTCATTCAAAATACAAATAGCAAAGCTCCTCTTTTTATACACAAAATATTGGCTGGCTAACTGGCTAATTAAGATGATAAATGACTTTAAGAAAAAGATGTACTAGGAAAACAGGATATAGATATTCTGTTCATATCACGTCAAAACTCTAAAGATATATGATTGGCATTATATCACATTTTGTACATACATAATCATAACACATACAACATATGCACAAACAAAAAAAAACCTCATTATTAAATACAAAGCACAACTACTACATTTAGACCTTTGTCTTCAAATCTTCTGTATAAAAACTGTAGTTTCTCACTTTACCACTCCAAAATAAGAAATTACGTTTACTGTTAAAAACATATTTCACCTGGCTACCATAAAGAGCATAAGCTCTTAAAAAAATAAACAAACCAAAAACAAATGACTCTTCAAAGATGTCTTAAATGCCACACAATATCTGTTCTCACCAAAAAAAGTCAGTCCCTTAAAAATATAATAGATATCTATCGAAAAACACACTTGCACTTCAAATAACAGTACCTTCTAATAAAGAAGCAAAGAGAGAGTTCAGTATAGGCTGTCACCACAGCCGATCACAAATTTCAGTGAGTCTAGCTGCCAAAGCGGCTTGCTTAAAAGCTCTATACATCGTGTGATTCTCTCTAGAAATAAGGCTCTAAATTTAAAAGAAAGTGAATTGCTAAATTAAGTGACGTGATAAATCAAATTCTGTGAATATAGGTGTTGTTCAGTAGATATCCAGAAACCAAGTGTGTTTTTCGATAGATATATTATTATATTTTTTAGGGATTGACTTTTTTTGGTGAGATACTGTTCAGTTGTCTCTCCCCGTGGATTCTGTTAGTATTGACACAATATCTCTTAGCACCCTAATTTTCATGGGAAGCAGATTTCAAAAAATTATTTCTGCAATTGAGAGAGCACTCTTTTCGGTTTCTTCAAAATGAATCTTAGCATAGGAATAATTAAATGGGAGCTTCCTTCCAAACTTTAATGTGCAACTCTGGGTATACATTTTCAATAAGTTTGATAAATGGTAAGCTGATTCGCCTTTCAGAGTCTTATGAATCAGCAAGAGAATTTTAAGCTCAATTTGGAGGGGTGGGAGTACTCTGCTTCTAGAAATATTAGCCTGCTGCACTGCTCCAAGTTACATCAGCATGGTTACATCCTTTGGATTAACCATTGATAATGCTGGAACAAATAATAGTAGGTGACCGCCCACTGTGGTCTAACCTATGGTTGCCAAAACCGACACAGCATGTTTGACAAAAGATTTTTATGCAGGTTTCCCTGCATGTGTGGATGGAACAGCACCAGACTTGGTTTCTGGATAGAAAGTATTTTCAAACTTCAACCATTCAATATGCAATGGAATTTACTCCAGAAACTTATGATACAACTTTTAATCAATGGGGCATCAGCTTCCTTACGCCTGCTGGAACCGGTGTGGGACAATGGAAGCGTCTGTTTCACGAAACTTGTGGAAGAATTTGGACTACCACCAAAGGATGTTTTTCTTTGTTATCAACTTAAAGATTTTATCCAATGCAGGGCAAGTGGGGAACTTGGTTTAAATGAGACAGCTTTGAAAATAGCATTGAGATTAGGGCAGAGGAGGTATTACTCATTTATACTGTGCTCTTTTACATCAAACTCTTTTAATTATACAATATACAAATCAATGGGAAGCAGACATGAGACATTCATACGAACTTACCAGATGAAAGAAAGCATTGTGTTAGGACTCTCAAACAGATTAGTAGAAAATGGATATAAACTTTTGTATAGATGGTATTATACCCCTCAACACCTCAGTCACTATATAAAGCTGGATTCCCCCTCTGCTGGTGACAATGTGGTGGCTAGGGTGACTTCTACTATATTTGGTGGACTTGGGTGAAAGTGAAGGTATATTGGAGAGATGTAATGAATATTTTTTTCAGTAGGTCACACGAACAATTTATCCTTCAAGAGCAAATTGTTGTTTATTACGTCCACAGTACTGACGCATAGATTTGCCACCCACTTGTTTGCTAAGTTAGCACTAGCATAATATTGGCAGCAAAATTCTACACTGAAACAGGAAGTAATTCTAAGTGCATTAGACTTAATGTCAAAGCTCTCAGCACAAACAAATGGACATGTAATAGCCTTTCACAAGATATAGAACCCTTACACAAAGTGGAGATCTCCTGAGTTATCTAAGTTCAACAGCTGAATATTTTTGGAGCACTGGTAGAAATGAGAAATGACTTTTGTTTAGTATTATCTTCTTTTTACTTTTTTATATGTTTTTTAAATGTGTGCTGTACAAGTGATAAATATTTTAAACTCAATTTGCTCTCTAATTGGCAACCAATGTAACCGTTTAAGAGTTGGGAAAACAAGCTGGAAACATGAGCAAATAGATGCAAGCCAAGCTGTAGCATTTTGAACAAACTGTAAGGATTTTAAGGTTGTATGTGGTAGACCTAAATACAGTGAATTATGGTAATCCAAAAGTATCTATTTTTTTTAAGGTAATTTTTATTGAAGATCACAAAACAATAGAATGAATACAATCAAACATATAAATGGCAAGTGACCGACTCACCTGCAAATGCGTAGTAGAGTCGGAACGCTGAGAGTGTAGAAGTCCAAGCCCCGCCTCCACCAGCAGTACAGCCCAATAGGGAGGAGGGCTTGGACATGGGCGTGGAAATCGGAGGAGGAGGGAGCAGGGAGGGAAGGTGGGGGCGGAATTGAGGGAAACAGACGCAGCGATGGAGAACTGACGACACGATGACGACGGAAAGAGGGGTGGCGACGCCGGGGGAGGGGGGGGGTCAAAGATGGTGGCGGCAGCGGGGCACAGGAGGTCACAATCGCGGTGGATGGGAGCCTGAGGATGGAGGGCAGGGGAGAAAACAGTTGATGGACACGGGTGGATGGAGCGGATGGGAGGGGGGAGAGGAGGGTTGCTGGACATGGGGGGGAGGGCAGGGGAGAGAGCAGGGTTGGTGGATGGTGGGAGGCCATAGGAAAACAAAAAAACTAGCCCATTGTTACGGGCTTAATGGCTAGTAACTGAATAAGTCACACAAAGTGATTATTTTCCATAACTTCACCCCATCTCCTCCCCCTACCATTTCCCCCAACATTATAAAAGAATAATAGCCGAACATCAACACCCAATGGAGAGGAGCAGGTAATCGCTGAACACACAGAACCTAGAACTTAGTGTGAAAAAAATTAGTGTGAAGTGATTTCACACAGCTCCCGGAAATGTGGACCATTTAGCATCAAAGAACAGTGTTTTCCCTAAGTGTAAATGTTAGTTTCTCAAACTGATATAATTCCCTATAAAATGGTTAACCGGGCAGTCTTGAATGGGGCATTATTTACAAAACTGCACAATAGCTATTTTTGCTGTCAGAATTGTAGTGGCTACCAAAGAATGTTTATACCATTTATCCATCTCATCTAGCCAAGCTCCCAACAAACAAATCACTGTTAGAGTTCCATACATGTACCAGAGAGCAAACCTCACACCAAAAAGATGTGATAACCGGGCAGGCCAACCATAGATGTTCATAGATGATAAGTTGCCCATATTTGCGCCAACAGAACTTGGTCACGGAGGTATTCATGTGGGATAGATGAATAGGAGTCCAATATAGTCTGTGGAGTAAACAAAATTAATCTTGTCTATAATTAGTAACCAAAGAACAATGATGAACATATCTACAAAGCCTTTTCCCATGTCTCCCTCTCCAAAACATATCCCAAACAAGTTTCCCATTGTTAATGGATTGTAGCTTGTGAGCCCCTATGCCCAATGAAGCACAGATGAGGCAACTCAGACCTGAGCTCCGCAGGGCGGCCGGACAATACCTAGACTTCACCTGGAGCGACCCCTTCCCCCGGGGGTTGAGCCCCCAGGCCCCAGGGTCGACAGGACTTCCAAACACCAGCCGGGAGTAGAGGCACGCCAAGAGCACAGTCAGAAGTCAGGCCAAGGTCGAGGCAGGCAGCAAGCAAAGCGATGGTCAGGATTCAGGCAGCGGTCAAGGCTGGCAGCAAACACGGAGATAATCAAGATTCAGGCAATAGTCAAGGCAGGCAGCAAACAAAGAGATGGTCAGGATACAGGCAATGGTCAAAATCACCAAGACACAGGAAAACAGGAAACACCATGAACTCCACCGAAGTTGAAGCCGAAGCAAAATGATGACAGTGTTCTGCTCTTAAATAGGCCTCCCATCAGAGGATCCCTGCCACAGCTGCCAGGCGAGGAATCTTATTGGGCACGCCCATAAGGAAGCTTCCCAAGATGGCTGCCTCTCAGGAACAGATACAGATGTACCTCTCAAGATGGCCACCGCCAGGAGTAGCAAGGTAGGTGTTTAACACCCACACTTGTTGAAATGAGAGCGAAGTCCCACAATGGCGTTCCTGTAAAGAACCATAAAGCTGAGATAAAATCCCTTTTCTAGAAGTATGTTTAAAAAGTGCCAGTTCAAGATTAAAGGGAGTTTTATGCAAATTTAATTTAGCATCCTTTGACAGCAAGAAATCCCGAAGCTGAAAACATTGAAAAAGGGGAATTCTTAAAGAGATCAGCTCCTGCATCTGAGCATCAGAGATAAGCGACCCTTGATAAGATTAGCGCAAAAATACTACCCAATTTGTGCTACACCACCCTTGGTGGACCAAAATATGAAGTAAAGGTGGGATAAAAATGCTTCAGTTTACTGATAGGGGACAACAGTCCTTGCATTTGCCACTTTTTCCTAACTGCCATCCAAACTCGTTTAAAGGGATCCAGAAATAAATGAGAGAGGAGAGGGAGACACACTTAAATGCCCAAAATACACTGGGCATTAAATATCTAGGTTTAATGCTGGTGGCGGATAGCAATAGCGCTGCTTGCTGCCAGTTGAATATCGGGGGGTTAGAAAATAAGATTCTTTTGGCAGCTGTTTTTATAGACCCAATTCATTGAATTCTTCTGGATGATGAACAACTGACTAAAGGGAGAGTTGCTCTGTGTGAGGTTGCAGTTGGGTTGAATGGGTTGCAGGAATGTCAGGAGGAAGAAGTTGAGGAGGCTGAAGACCTTGCAGCACTAACGTCAACTGAGGATGAGAGCATGCAAAGCTTCTTCACATAGAAAAGGATTTCTCCAAACACATAGAGAACAAGTTGAGTAAATTTCAACTTAGTTTTCACTTTTGCACTAAAAGAAGTTGAAAAATGTGATTGTTCATCAAAACTAACAGTGCAAAAAGCCATTCCTTTATATCCTGAAATTGTTAGAAATGTTTTTCTGGTGGTTACTGCTTTACCACCGACCCAAGTTAGTGTTGAGAGGTTGTTCTCTACTCTGAGAATAATTATATCAGATGTGAGGATGTCCAAGAAGGAGGATCTGACTGAGACAATCTTTTTCTGAGGACCAATTCCTCAAACTTTATTTTAAAAAATTTCTCCTGTTCGTAGACTTGAGCTGGATATATTACATTCTCCGAGGACAAGCAGGCTGCTTGTTCTCACATGTGGGTCGACGTCTGCGTCGGCCCAGGAATCGGCATTTTGCCAGCAAAATAAATCAAAGTTTTGCTAGAGTCTTCTAGTGCGTGAATTACATGCACCGCGCATGCGTGGACGACTTCCCGCCCATTGCATGAGCATGCTTCCTCAGTTTTTTCTTGTCCGCGGTGGTGGGACAGCATTTCTACACTGCTCTTCGCTTTTGGCCTAGGAGAAAGAGTCTTGACGAGAACGCTAACTTTTCTTTTCCCCTCATTTTATTAAAAAAAAAAAACACCACATATTTTTCTAATTTTTAGCACCTTTTTATAAGGTTTCTTTTTTTTTCGACGCATCCGATTTTCAGGCCGCACGGTCGGGTTCTTCCCTTTCTTTTGTGTCCCTATTTTCTTTTCAAGGCACAATCATGTTGTTTGATTTTGCTGAAGTCATTTTCCCTTCCATGTCATCGAAGACACCCAGCGGCTTCAAGCATTGTATGCGGTGCAACCGAACTATCTCAGGTACTGATACCCACGCCTTGTGTATCCATTGCCTTGGGCTTGACCATAGCCCAGCTGCTTGTAGTCTGTGTCTTCGTATGAAGAAACGGACTCAAACATTTCGAGAAGCCCAACAAGAAAACCTTTTGGGGGTCAGTCTGGTCCTTCGACGTCAACATCAACATTGGTACCGAGGTCGTTGACATCGACAGGAGCATTGACGTCAGGAAGAAAGGTAATGGCTGCTGAGAGACCAACTCGCGCTGGGAGCAGTGAAGCTTTGAGTGGGTCTCCACCTGCCTCAAGGCCTCCTATTAGGCAGGCCCCCCCAGGACCGACCTTCATCGGACCCGGCCCTGAGGAGACATGAGGATTCCACGAGGAGTCTCGATGACGGGCGTCGAGTGAAGGTGAAGAAGCACTGTCATAGTTCTCCTTCGACACATGGTACCAGGAGCTCTGGGGCGTCGAGAGAGTCAGCATCCAAGAAGCATCGGCGCCAAGAGGATCACTCCCCCTCAATACAGGAGGTCCCGATGCGTCGGTCTCCTAGCAGCCCAGTACCTGCTCATGAGCCTCCACGGATTCTGACACCGACTGTCCCACAGACCCCGCAGCCTTCTCTGATGGCGGCTCTTGACGAGCGCATCCGGGCCTTGTTTCCAGAACTTCTGGAGGGACTGCTACAACAGTCAACTTTGGTGTCGGGGGTGCTTATGCCTTCTGTACCTGCTGCTGCAGCAGCGGTGTCTGACCTTTCGCCTGTGGTGAGGTCTCCGACCGCTCAGCATCAGCGTCAGCTACCACCCAGATCATCTCCCCTTTGATGGCAGTGGAGGGAGCTTTGCCACAGTCTGACCGGGCATTGACCTCTCGACATTGCCATAGAGGACATCGCTCCTCGGCGTCGAGGCAGGTCCAGTGTCAAAGCACCTTAACTCAGGTTTTATCCGACACTGAGCAGGAACGTTTGTGGGAGTCAGATGAGGATCCCAGGTACTCTTCTGATGAGTCCTTTGGGATTCCCTCTGATCCTTCCCCTCCGCTAGAAATGAGACTATCTCCACCGGAGGGAGAGTCTGTCCTTTTCCTCTTTTGTCCGAGAAATGGCTACGGCTATTCCCTTCCCTTTGGAGTTTAATATGAGTCCATGACTGAGATGCTCGAAGTCTTGGATGATTCTTCTCCACCTAAAGAGGCTGTGACAGTTCCTCTGCATAAAGTACTGAAGGAAGTCCTTATGTGAAACTGGTCAGCCCCTCTGTCTGGCCCCGTGGTCCCGAAAAAAGCTGAATCCCAGTATCGGATCCACGGTGAACCTGGGTTGATGAGGTCTCAGTTAACCCACAATTCCATGGTGGTGGACTCCGCCCTCAAGAGAGCCAGGAGTACTGGAGACTATGCTTCGGCGCCCCCAGGCAGAGAAGCTAGGACTCTGGATTCTTTTGGGAGGAAGATGTATCAGGCCGCTATGCTCACTGCCAAGATCCAGTCATACCAGCTCTTCATGAGCGTACACTTGCGGGACTCAATACGTCAACTGTCCAGCTTGGTTGATGCACTCCCTAAGGAACTGGCTGAGACTTTTCGCCAGGTGGTCAGGCAGCAGAAGGCGTATCGCAAGTTCCTGGCCAGTGGTACTTTTGACGTGACATCCAGGATCGCTGCTCAAGGTATAGTGATGCGCAGACTCTCGTGGCTGCGTGTCTCTGACTTGGATCATTCTGTCCAGCAGTGGATGGCGGATGTTCCTTGCTGGGGGGACAATCGTTTTGGTGAAAAAGTAGAGGATCTAGTTGATCAAATCAAGAAGCATAATGATGCTATGGATTCTCTCTCCCACCGGGCACCTTCTGCTACTTCCTCCTTATCTAGGAGTTTTTTTGGCAGGAGGAGGACTGCCCCCTATACCTATTCTAGGCGTAGGTACACTCCTGCTTCTCGGCAGCCTGTCCAGGTTCAACCCCAGCGCGCTCGTTCTCGTCAACAGTGTGCGACTAAGGCTCATTCTGCTCCCCAGCAAAAGCAAGGGACGGGCTTTTGACTGGCTCCATTTCAGCATAGCCTCAATAAAAGTGTCTGTACCAGACGACTTGCCGGTGGGGGGGGGGGGGGGGGGGGAGGTTGACGTTTTTTCACCTAAGGTGGCCTCTCATAACCTCCGACTGGTGTGTTCTGCAAATAGTCCGGTTAAGATACACTCTCAATCTGGAATCCAAACCTCCAAATTGCCCTCCGGGAGCTCAAATTTACAGTTCCCAGCACAAGCAGGTACTTGCAGAGGAATTCTCCGCCCTTCTAAAGGCCGATGCGGTCGAACCCGTACCACCAGGGGAAGAAGGGGTGGGATTCTATTCCAGGTACTTCCTTGTGCAGATAAAGACGGGGGGATGCGTCCCATCCTAGACTTAAGGGGCCTGAACAAATTTCTGGTTCGAGAAAAGTTCAGGATGGTTTCTCTGGGCACCCTTCTTCCCATGATTCAAGAGAATGGTTGGCTATGCTCTCTGGACTTAAAGGATGCTTACACACATATCTCGATCCTTCCAGCTCACCGGAAGTACCTTCGGTTTCGGCTGGGAACTCAGCACTTTCAGTATTGTGTGCTGCCTTTTGGTCTGGCATCTGTGCCCAGAGTATTCACAAAGTGCCTGGCGGTAGTTGTAGCTTTGCTACGCAGACTGGGAGTACATGTGCTCCCTTATCTCGACGATTGGCTGGTGAAGAGCAACTCGAAGGCAGGCGCTCAGCAGTCCATGCGAATGACTATTCAGGTGCTAGAACTACTGGGGTTCATAATCAATTACCCCAAGTCCCATCTCATTCCACTGCAAAAGTTGGAATTCATTGGAGCCCTGTTGAACACAAAAACGGTTCGAGCTTATCTTCCCGAGACAAGGACAGACAACCTCCTGTCCCTGGTGTCCATAGTTCGAGCGTGTCAACAGATTACGGCTCGGCAGATGTTGAGACTTCTGGGGCATATGGCCTCCACAGTTTATGTGACTCCCATGGCATGTCTACACATGAGATCAGCTCAATGGACCCTAGCTTCCCAGTGGTATCAAGCTGCGGGGAGTCTAGAGGATGTGATCCAACTGTCCACCGATGTCCAGAATTTTCTGCTGTGGTGGTCGATTCGATCCAATCTGACCTTGGGTGTCCATTCCAAATTCCTCAGCCACAAAAAGTGCTGACGACGGATGCATCCCTCCTGGGGTGGGGAGCTCATGTAGATGGACTTCACACTCAAGGAGCCTGGTCCTTTCAGGAAAAAGGTTTTCAGATCAGTCTCCTGGAATTGCGAGCAGTCTGGAACGCTCTAAAGGCTTTCAGAGACCGGCTGTCCAACCGATTCATATTGATTAAGACAGACAATCAGGTTGCCATGTATTGCACCAACAAGCAGGAGGTCACCGGATCTCGACCTCTGTGTCAGGAAGCCGTCCAGATGTGGCTTTGGGCGCGCTATCACGGCATGTTTCTGCAGGCCACTTATCTGGCAGGTGTAAACAACAGTCTGGCCGACAGGCTGAGCAGCATAATGCAACCTCACGAGTGGTCACTGAACATCAGTGGATCTTTTTGCCACTCAGATCAATCACAAGGTGCGTCAGTTCTGTTCCAGGCTTCAGGCCCACAACAGACTAGCGTCAGATGCCTTTCTCCTTCATTGGGGAACAGGCCTTCTGTATGCGTATCCTCCCATACTTCTAGTAGGGAAGACTTTGCTGAAACTCAAGCAAGACTGTGGAACCATGATTCTGATTGCGCCCTTCTGGCCGTGTCAGATCTGGTTCCCTCTTCTTCTGGAGTTATCCTCCGAGAAACCGTGGAGTCGAGGGGTCGCTTCTGCATCCCAACCTCCAGTTTCTGGCTCTCACGGCCTGGATGTTGAGAGCTTAGAACTTGCCTCCTTGGGTGTTTCAGAGGGTGTCTCTTGTGTCTTGCTTGTTTCCAGGAAAGATTCCATGAAGAGGTGTTACTCTTTCAAATGGAGGAGGTTTGCCGATTGGTGTGACAGCAAGGCCCTAGATCCTCTTTCTTGTCCTACACAGACCCTGCTTGAATACCTTCTACACTTGTCAGAGTCTGGTCTGAAGACCAACTCCGTAAGAGTTCATCTTAGTGCGATTAGTGCTTATCATCGCCGTGTAGAGGGTAAGCCTATCTCTGAACAGCCTCTAGTTGTTCGTTTCATGAGAGGTTTGCTTTTGTCAAAGCCCCCTGTTTAACCTCCACCAGTGTCATGGGATCTCAACATTGTTCTCACCCAGCTGATGAAAGCTCCTTTTGAGCCACTGAATTCCTGCCATCTGAAGTACTTGACCTGGAAGGTCGTTTTCTTGGTGGCTGTTACTTCAGCTCGTAGGGTCAGTGAGCTTCAGGCTTTAGTAGTGCTTGCACCTTATATCAGGTTTCATCACAACAGAGTAGTCCTCTGCACGCACCCTAAGTTCCTGCCGAAGGTGGTGTCGGATTTCCATCTGAACCAGTCAGTTGTCTTGCCAACAATCTTTCCCCATCCTCATACCCGCCCTGGCGAAAGCGGTTTGCATACCTTGGACTGCAAGAGAGCATTGGCTTTTTACATGGAGCGGACAAAGCCCTTCAGACAGTCCGCCCAGTTGTTTGTTTCTTTCGATCCCAACAGGAGGGGAGTCGCCATCTGAAAATGCACAATCTCAAATTGGCTAGCAGATTGCATTTCCTTCACTTTTGCCCAAGCTGGGCTGTCTTTAGAGGATCATGTCACGGCTCATAATGTTAGAGCCATGGCTGTGTCAGTGGCTTACTTATAGTCAGCCTCTATTGAGGAGATTTGCAAGGCTGCAACGTGGTCATCAGTCCACACATTCACATCTCACTACTGCCTTCAGCAGGATACCCGACGCGACAGTCGGTTTGGGCAGTCTGTGCTGCAGAATCTGTTTGGGGTTTAGAATCCAACTCCACCCCCCTAGACCCATTTTTATTCTGTTCCAGGATGCACTCTCAGTTAGTTGTTTATGTTTTCAGGTCAATCTATGTTATGTCCTCGCCGTTGTGAGGCCCAGTTGGCCAATGTTCATTGTTTTGAGTGAGCCTGGGTGCTAGGGATATCCCACATGTGAGAACATGCATCCTGCTTGTCCTCTGAGAAAGTGAAGATACTTATCTGTAGCAGGTATTCTCTGAGGACAGCAGAACCTCCTCACAAACCCGCCCTCCTCCCCTTTGGAGTTGTTCTTGTTGTTTGTTGCTTCTATACTTTTTGATGAAACTGAGGAAGCATGCTTATGCGACGGGGGGGGGGGGGGGAGTCATCCGCGCATGCGCAGTGCGTGTGATTCGTGCGCTAAAAGACTCTAGCAAAACTTTGATTTATTTTGCTGGCAAAATGCTGATTCTTGGGCCGACGTGGACGTCGACCTACATGTGAGAACAATCAACCTGCCGTCCTCAAAGAATACCTGCTACAGGTAAGTATCTTCGCTATAATGTAAAACCTTTGATAGTTATCATGAAAATTCAGATTACTTGGTAACTTATAAACCAGGGGCGTAGCTGCTATGAGGCCACGGGGGCCTGGGCCCCCGTAAATTTGGCCCTGGACCCCCCTGCCGATGCCCCTCTCATCCCCCCCCCCCCGCCGTCGCCATCTGTACCTTTGCTGGCGGGGGACCCCAACTCCCGCCAGCCAAAGACTTCTTCCTGCGTTTGGTTTCTTCTGAGTCTGATGTCCTGCTGCACGTACAACGTGCAGGACGTCAGACTCACAAAAACAGAACGAAGCCCTGCAGATTACAAGGCTTCGTTCTGTTTCTGTGAGTCTGACGTCCTGCACATTGTACGTGCAGCAGTACGTCAGACTCAGAAGAAACCAAACGCAGGAAGAAGACTTCGGCTGGCAGGGGTTGGGTCCCCCCGCCAGCAAAGGTACAGATGGCGATGGATGGCGGGCGGGGGGGGGGGGGGGGGTCAAACTTGTTGGAGGTGGTGCTGGTGGTGGCAGGGAGTATCGGCGATGGCGGGGGGGGGGGGGGGGGTCAGCGGCGCCCCCTCCCCTTGGCTCTGGCCCCCCTGCCGCTGAAGTCCAGATACGCCCCTGTTATAAACAATTGTTTGCATAACATATTGCATATTTTTATTTCACAGTATTTTTTGTTCAGGTTCTTTGTTGAAACATCAAATAAATATATGTTGTGGTGTATTAGTCCTAATTTTGTACATAAAGAAATATCCTATGTTTCTTTAATTAGTTGAATTTCTCTTAGATTTACTCTACATAGTAGGAGTCAGAGCCGGTGTCAGACAGGAATAAAAGATAGAGGAGTAGGAGTCAGACAGTAAAAAAAAAATTAAAATAGAGGAGTCGGAGTCAAAGTCTTGGTGCACCGACTCCACAGCCCTGCTATTCACGCTCTGCTGGTCTTAATCCTTACTTGTACTCTGTACTTTCTTATAATAAGCTACTCGCTTTTCTTTCAGAGATGCAATAGAATTTAAAGTATCATTCCAAACCTGCACAAAGGAAGTGACAGCTAACTCACCAGGGATGCTCAACTGCTCCAACATTCTGGATTTCAAATTGGTTATTTCATAAGAGGCAGAAAAATTAAATTTGTTGGTAAGAAGAGACTAAGGGAGTTGGAATAAATCACAGTATGGTAACTGCTCATGCCTGCATCAGTGTCATATATTGATGTCCAGATTTTCCAGGTGTCACAGTAGAAGAAATCACAGTTGTCATTCAGTCAACTTTAGTGAGTAATACATCAAATGTTAAAAATTCAGGATTCATGAAATTTCTGTTGTACAGAGGTAGATTGGGGGGGGGGGGGTGGAGTCAGTGTAAATATGGTACTGAATACCATGGGACGACATCAGAACACCAAGGGACCAAGTTTAGGAAAAGAAGAGGCTCCAAGGCAGAGCCCTGAGGTAGATCGACTTATAGTGAGATTACAGTGGAGGAAAACCCACTAGAGCAAAACCAAATATGTGATAGGAGAGAGAAAAAGAAAACCAAGACAGAACAGAGCCTTGAAATCTAAATGTGGATAGCTTAGGTGTTCATCAACAGTATCAAAAGCAGCAGATAGGTTAAGAAGGATGATGGAGTGAAGGCCCTTTGTTCTGGCCAGGAAAGGGTCACCAGGCTGTTCCTAGAATGTAGAGAGCAAAAACAAGATTGTAGTGGATTAAGAATAGTTTGAGAAAAAAAAGTTCAATTAGCTTGGATGCAAAAAGGAGAAGGCAAATGGGACAATAGTTGGAAGTGTCATGAGGGTCCAATGAATATTTTTGAGGAGTGGTGAAACCACAGTATATTAGAAGAGATCAGAAGCAGCTGCAGTGGAAAGTGATAGATTAAGAATACAAGAAATAGAAGGGATGACGGTGGTGGAGATAGAGCTGAGTAGTTATGTGGGAATTGGATCAGGTAGGGAGTTTGGTGGATGAGAGAAGATGCAATTTTCCTCTTCATGGTTTTTATAAAAAAGAAGAAAGAGTGGAAGGGGTTGAAAACATGAAGTGGGGAGAATGGAAAATGGAGTTGTCCTGGTGGAAGATGCAGTTTCTTCTTCATGGATTTTGGAGTGGCCTAGTGGTTGGAGCACCAGTCTTGCAATTCAGAGGTGGCTGGTTCAAATTCCACTGCTGCTCCTTGTGATCTTGGGCAAGTCATTTAACCCTCCATTGCCTCAGGTACAAACTTAGATTGTGAGCCCTCCTGGGACAGAGAAATATCCAGTGTACCTAAATGTAACTCACCTTGAGCTACTACTGAAAAAGGTGTGAGCAAAATCTAAATAAATAAAAGGAAGAAAGAGTTGAAGGGGTTAAAAAAGTTTGTAAGAATGAAGTGGGGAAAATAGAAGATGGAGGTTTCCTGGTGGAGAGCCGGAGTTTCACCTTTTGAACCTTGTCATTGAAGAACTGAGCCATAGTCTGTGCAGAAAGCGAATGGGGTGGGTATATGTAATGCAGCAGAGGCACTTGGAGGAGCAAATTCAGTGTGACAGACAGCTTGGTTTGAAGGTAAGAGAGCATGTCAGACGTGGAGGGGCATAATCAAACGGGGACAACCATCTCTAAGGACGTGCCGGTGAAGGGGTGGGGCAACCTGTATTATCGAAACAAGATGGATGTCCATCTTTCGTTTCGATAATACGCTCGGGGACACCCAAATCTCAACATTTAGGTCGACATTAGAGATAGTCGACCTAAATGTTGAGATGGTCGACCTTAGAGATGGTCGTCCCCAGTTTTTGGCCATAATGGAAACCGAGGACGCCCATCTCAAAAACGACCAAATCCAAGCCATTTGGTCATGGGAGGAGGCAGCATTCGTAATGCATTGGTCCACCTCATATGCCAGGACACCAACCGGGCACCCGAAGGGGCACTGCAGTGGACTTCAGAAGTTACTCTCAGGTGCATAGCTCCCTTACCTCTGGTGCTGAGCCCCACAAAACCCCTCAAAAATCCACTACCCACAATTGTACACCACTACCAAAGCCCTTAGGGATGAAGGGGGCACCTACATGTGGGTACGATGGGTTTGTGGTGGGTTTTGGAGGGCTCTCATTTACCACCACAAGTGTAACAGGTGGGGGGGATGGGCCTGGGTCCGCCTGCCTGAAGTGCATTGTACCCACTAAAAACTGCTCCAGGGACCTGCATACTGTTGTGATGGAGCTGGGTATGACATTTGAGGCTGGCATAGAGGCTGAAAAAAAATGTTTTTTAAATATATTTTTTTAGGGTGGGAGGGGGGTTGGTGACCACTGGGGGAGTAAGGGGAGGTCATCTCCGATTCCCTCTGGTAGTCATCTGGTCAGTTTGGGCACCTTTTTGAGGCTTGGTCGTGAAAAAAAAGGGACCAAGTAAAGTCGGCTAAATGCTTGTCAGGGAAGGCCCTCTTTTTTTTTTTTTCATTTTTATTTATACAGTTTTATCATACATAATAAATCCTTATGAGTGATAATACACAAAACAACAATTTATAAACAAAAGGAAATATTCTAATAGTCACAATGATATATTCTACTATCGATCACAAATTAGGTAATGATCCAAGATTTATAGTAAATTTTCAAACACTTAAATATAAAGCATAATCACCAAATAAATAAATCAAAAGAGCAAGTTACGTCTCAAGTGGCAGACTCTTAGCTGCCTTACAGTGGTGCATGCGGGACTAAACTTTAACATTTACCACTTCTCTGCTTAACAGAAATTCCTCCAACTGTTTTGGGTCATAGAATTGGTATTGCCTAGATTGAAATTTTATTCTACATATACATGGGTATCTCAGAACAAAATCTGCACCTATTGTTATTAATCTGGGACGTAGAGTCAAAAATTTCCTACGCCTTTGTTGAGTGTCCCTAGCCAAATCAGGGAATACCCTAACCTTTGATCCCATAAACAGAGAATCCAAATGTCTGAGGGAAAGTTTAAGGACTGCATCTCTGTCTATTTCCAATGCAAATGTCACCAAAAGGGTAGTTCTTTGGGTTATGACCTCTAAAGAAGACTCAAGAAATGCCGTGAGATCCTTTACACCTTGTTGCTGTTGATTCTCAGATGATTTCGCATCCATTTGTATGTAATAAGCTCTTGTTATAGGTGGTAAGGAATTTTCCGGCATTCCCAGAATCTCCATTAAATATTTTCTGATCATTTGGATTGGCACTACCATAGGGGACCTAGGAAAATTTATAAAACGCAAGGTCAGTCTTTTTGAATAATTCTCTAAATATTCCAAGCGTCTCAGGGTGAAGTTTTTATCTTTAATTAGAGTTTGTCCCACAAGATCAAGTTTCTCAACTTTTTCCGACATCCTTCTAACCTCGGTCGCTTGGGATTCACTAGTTTGAATTTGATTTAGAGCAGTCTCAGATAGAACTTTAATCATCTCCATATTTTTCAAAATCAAGTTTTGTAAAGCTGAGTGGGTAGATGAAGTTAAGTCCCACAGTGTCTCCAAAGTCACTACAGCTGGTTTTTCTACTCTTCCCATTGAAAAAACCGGTAGGGGGGCTTTGGCAGCCTGTTCCAGAGTACTCACAGTCTTTTCCAAGGCTTGAGCAGCTGTTAATCCTGGTTCAGCTTGCAATGTGGCTCCAGTTGTCCGCTCGTGCAGTCTCCCTTCCTGATCACCTGGTTCTCCTCTCGATGCCATGGCCCCAGGACTTGCAACAATAGCTTCCCTTCCGGGTTGTGGGGGCGCTGCACGCTCGACGGGGCTTAGGGAAGCCCCGTCTCCACTGCTGTCTAGCGTTTGAGCGCTAGCACCGGCTAACGGAGTCGACGCCAACTCGGGACCAGACACAAGACGAAAATGATCCAGCGTTGTCTGGCGTGGCTGAGAGGTGCCGTCCGGTACAGAGGGAGCCTCCCGAACTTTGCCTCTTCTCTTGCCCATCACCACGACGGGGAAGACGCTCACGCAAGTCCAAGCAAGGAGCTACTTCGAGGTGCGTCCGTTTAACTTGCTCTAACAGCCGCCATCTTGGATCAATCCCCTTCTTTTTTCCATTATCGGCCGAGGATGCCCATCTGTTAACCTCACCCCCGTCCTGCCTTCGGTATACTGCCGACACGCCCCCGTGAACTTTGGTCATCCCCGCGACGGAAAGCAGTTGAGGGCGCCCAAGATTGGCTTTCGATTATGCTGATTTGGGCGACCCTGAGAGAAGGACGCCCATCTCCCGATTTGTGTCGGAAGATGGGCGTCCTTCTCTTTCGAAAATGCCCCTTATAGTATTCTTGTTTGGCAGATGTAGGAACAGACTGGAAAGAGGCCAGTAAGAATTTGAAATGTATGAAAAAGTCAGCATGCAAATGGAATTTTAGCTAAAGGCACTCATCAGAGGAGGGTACAGGGACATAGATTTTGTTCACCTTACAGAATGAGGAATGGGAGGAGCGAGTATGTCCAGAGAAAAGAAAAGTATTATCGGAAGAGATGGCCTCACTGACAGTGCCCAAGAGACAGACAGAGCTCCAGAGTCCCAATGCATGGATGAGATGATGGCGCAGGGAGGAGGGTTTTAGATTTGTTAGGAACTGGACAACATTGTGGGGAAGGGGGAGCCTATTCCAAAAGGATGGGCTCCACCTTAACCAGGGTGGAACCAGGCAGCTGACATCGGCATTTAAAAAGGAGATAGAGCAGCTTTTAAACTAGAATCTGAGGGAAGGCTGTCAGTCATGGTTTGGAACAAGGTATCATTCAAAGATATCACCAAAACAGGGACGATAGGATATCCCAATAACAAAGTTGCAAAAGAGACCATACTAGATCAGGTGTCCTTAAATAAAAATCAGACAAAAGATTGCAAATTAATACTGTCAAGTACTGAGCATGATGTAAATAGGAACAATAGACATAGTTTGAAATGTCTATGTGCGAATTCCAGAAGCCTAAGAAATAAGATGGGAGAGTTAGAATATATTGCACTGAATGAAAAATTAGATATAATAGTCATGTCTGAGACTGGTGGAAGGAGGATAATCAGTGGGACACTGTCATACTGGGTTACAAATTATATCGTAGTGATAGCGTGGATCGAATTGGTGGTGGGGTAGTTTGAAAATTCTGCAGGAAAAAAAAACACATTTTGGAATTCCTATGTATTGAAATTCCATGTGTAAAGAGAAAAAGGATAGTGATAGGAGTGTACTACCGTTCACCTGGCCAGGATTAAGAGACGGATGTAGAAATGTTATCGGAAATTAGGGAGGCTAACAAACTGGGCAACACAATAATAATGAGTGATTTCAATTACCCCGATATTGACTGGGTTAATGGCATGCTAGGGAAATAAAATTCCTTGACGAAATCAAGGACTGCTTTATAGAGCAGCTGGTGCAGGAGCCGACAAGAGAAGGAAAAATTCTAGACCTAGTCCTTAGTGGAGCGTATGATGTGGTGCGTGAGGTAATGGCGATGGGGCCATTTGATAACAGTACATAAGTAATGCCATACTGGGAAAAGACCAAGGGTCCATCGAGCCCAGCATCTTGTCCACGACAGTGGCCAATCCAGGCCAAGGGCACCTGGCAAGCTTCCCAAACGTACAAACATTCTATACATGTTATTCCTGGGATTTTGGATTTTTCCAAGTCCGTTTAGTAGCGGTTTATGGACTTGTCCTTTAGGAAACCGTCCAACCCCTTTTTAAACTCTGCTAAGCTAACCGCCTTCACCACATTTTCCGGCAATGAATTCCAGAGTTTAATTACACGTTGGGTGAAGAAACATTTTCTCCGATTTGTTTTAAATTTACTACACTGTAGTTTCATCGCATGGCCCCTAGTCCTAGTATTTTTGGAAAGCGTGAACAGACGCTTCACATCCACCTGTTCCACTCCACTCATTATTTTATATACCTCTATCATGTCTCCCCTTAGCCGTCTCTTCTCCAAGCTGAATAGCCCTAGCCTCCTTAGTCTTTCTTCATAGGGAAGTCGTCCCATCCCCGCTATCATTTTAGTCGCCCTTCGCTGCACCTTTTCCAATTGTACTATATCTTTCTTGAGATGCGGCGACCAGAATTGAACACAATACTCAAGGTGCGGTCGCACCATGGAGCAATACAACGGCATTATAACATCCTCACACCTGTTTTCCATACCTTTCCTAATAATACCCAACATTCTATTCGCTTTCCTAGCCGCAGCAGCACACTGAGCAGAAGGTTTCAGTGTGTTATCGACGACGACGACACCCAGATCCCTTTCTTGGTCCGTAACTCCTAACGTGGAACCTTGCATGACGTAGCTATAATTCGGGTTCTTTTTTCCCACATGCATCACCTTGCACTTGCTCACATTAAACGTCATCTGCCATTTAGCCGCCCAGTCTCCCAGTCTCGTATGATCAGATAATATGATCAGATTTGATATTAGCTCTGGAGTAAGTATACACCGGAAATCCAATACATTAGCTTTTAACTTTCAAAAAGGAGACTATGATAAAATGAGAAGAACGGTGAAAAACTTAAAGGAGCAGCTTTGAGGGTCAAAAATGTACATCCGGCCAAATGTTTTCCGTGTATTAAAAAGGAGGGAGGAAGACCGAACGACAGCCGGCATGGTTAAAATTTGAGGTGAAGGAAGCTATTAGAGCTAAAAGAAAATCCTTCAGAAAATGGAAGAAGGAACCGACTGAAAACAATAGGAAATAGCATAAGGAATGTCAAGTCAAATGGAAAGCGCTGATAAGGAAGGCAAAGAGGGACTTTGAAAAAAAAAATGCATTGGATTCAAAAACACATAGTAAAATCTTTTTTAGGTATATTAAAAGCAAGAAACCGGCAAAAGGATCGGTTTAGCCCCAAGGGCTAAAAGGGGCAGTCAGGAAAGACAAACCCATAGCGAAGAGATTAAATGAATTCTTTGCTTCGATCTTCACTGAGGATGATTTGGAAGAGATAGTGGTGCCAGAAATGGTATTCAAAGCGGATGAGTCAGAGAAACTGAATGAAATCTCTAGAAACCTATAAGATGTAATGAGGCAATTTGACAAATGGAAGAGTAGCAAATCTCCTGGACTGGATGGTATTCATCCCAGAATACTGGTGTGACGTTTGTGAGCCCTTGGCCCAGAAACAGCTGTGTGAGGATCACTGAACCTCCTCTGGGTAGAAGGAATCCCAAGAGTATCCCAAAGAACTGGACTGGATTGCAAGTGGAGGTGAACTAAGGTAGCTTTAATGGCAGCAAATAAAACAGAAGTCAAAAAGGCAAACAAACGGCTCAGCAATAATGTAAGAGAAGAGAGGACAAAAAGCAGCCTAGCTGCACATCCTAACGTTAGCTAACATAAGAGCACAAGAGACTAGCCAAAGGTCTGCCCTGGAGGGGCAACGGAAAGTAATAGCTGAAAGCGGTGAGACCGCTGGCAGATAAAGGTTCATTCTGTCAGGATTCTCATGTATGCTGCAGGACCTCCGCAGCAAACTCTCTCAGAAGCAGGAGATGAGCAGCAGCAAAGGAAAGGAGCCAAAAATAATTTCTTCTAGAAGAAAACAAACAGTCACAGAGGCACCCAAGCAGACTGCTCTCAGGGCAACCAAGTTTAAGCAAAGGAATATCCGAGCCAAAGCTCCCAGGGCAACCGACACACAGGTACAGCACAGCAAGCAGGAACCAGGAACAGCCCACTCGGATCCCTCTGCGCTCCAAGCGCAGCCACTTCATCCAAGGATACTTCTAGTCCCAGCACACACAGTTCAAAGCACAGCACAGGATCTGCTCACTGCAGCCAGTGACCAGGGACTCACTGTGGACGATAGGAACTTAGCTGAAGGGCAAGAAGCTCTCAGGACTTTAGGGTTTGGAAGCAGGCTTCATTGGAACAGAGTAAGAAAGAGAAAGCTGCAGCAGTGCTTAGGCCATAGCCTGACAAGGAAACAGCATATGGAGCCAGCAGAGCCTCAGGCAGACCTGAGCTCAATCATGGATTATTGCCAGAACACTGAGTGCACAGAAGCCAGCTTAAGAAGGGCTCAGCACTGATGATATCACCAGCTTGGCTTTCACCACTCTACAGTGACCCCACAGGTCACTGGCTAGAACTGCAGGTACAACTAATGGGTCTAGATGGAATAGGGCACTGACGAGCAAGGCACGGACATAGACAACCGTGACAACTGATAGAATTGAAAAATGAAGTTGGGGAACTATTGTTAGTAATATGTAATTTATTTTTAAAAGTGAGCGTGGTACCGTAAGATTGGAGGGTGGCCAATGTAATGCTGATTTTTAAAAAAGGTACCAGAGGGGATCTGGGAAATTATAGACTGGTGAGCTTGACATCGGTGCCAGGCAAAATGGTAGAGACTATTATAAAGAACAAAATTAAAGAGCATATTCAAAAACATGGATTACTGAGGCAAAACCAACATGGATTTATTGAAGGGAAATGTTGCCTTAGCAATCTCTTACATTTCTTTGAAGGGGTGAACAAACATGTGGATAAAGGAGAGCTGGTTGATATCATATATCTGGATTTTCAAAAGGCGTTTGACAAAGTACCTCCTGAAAGACTCCAGAAGAAATTGGAGGCTCATGGGATAGGAGGTAGTATCCTATATTGGATTAAAAACTGGTGAAAGGATAGAAAACAGAGAGTAGGATTAAATGGTCAGTATTCTCAATAGAGAAGGGTAGATAGTGGGGTTCCCCAGGGGTCTGTGCTGGGATCGCAGCTTTTTAACTTATTTATAAATGATCTAGAGATGGGAGTAACTAGTGAGGTAATTAAATTTCCTGATGACACTAAGGGGGTCTTTTACTAAGGCGCGATCACGTTGTTAGTGTGCACTAAAATTGAATGTGTGCTAAACGTTAGAGACACCCATATGAATGCAATGGCACCTTTAATGTTTAGTGCATGCCCAATTTTATCGTGCGTTAAAAACGTGAGCGCGCCTTAGTAAAAGGGGAGCTAAGTTATTCAAAGTTGTTAAATCATGAGAGGATTGTGAAAAATTACAAGAGGAATTTGCGTGTCTGGGAGACTGGGCGTCTAAATGGCAGATGTCGTTTAATGTGAGCAAGTGCAGAGTGATGCATATGGAAAAGAGGAACCCGAACTATAGCTACGTAATGCAAGGTTCCATGTTAGGAGTCACTGACCAAGAAAAGGATCTCGGCGCCGTTGTTGCTGATATATTGAAACCCTCTGCTCAGTATGCTGTGGTGGCTAAGACAGCAAATAGAATGTTAGGTATTTTTAGGAAAGGAATGGAAAACAAAAGTGAGGACGTATAATTTTTTTATATCGGTCCATGGTATGACTGCACCTTGAGTATTGTGTTCAATTCTGGTCATTGCATCTCAAAAAGATATAGTGGAATTAGAAAAGGTATAGAGAAAGGCGTCGAAAATGATAAAGGGTATGGGACGACTTCCCTAGGAGGAAAGGCTGTTCAGCTTGGAGAAAAGATGGCTGAGGGAAGATATGATAGAGGTCTATAAAATAATAAGTGGAGTTGAACGGGTAGATATGAATTGTTTGTTTACTCTTACCAAAAATACTAGAACTAGGGGGCATGTGATGAAGCTACAAAGCAGTAAATTTAATACGAATTGGAGGAAATGTTTCTTTACTCAGTGTGTAACTAAACTCTGGAATTCCTTGCCAGAGAATGTGGTAAAGATGGTTAGCTTAGCGGGGTTTAAAAAGGGTCTGGACGGCTTCTTAAAGGAAAAGTCCATAGGCCATTATTAAATTGACTTGGAGAAACTCCACTGCTTATTTGTGGAATAAGCAGCATAAAATGTATTGAATTTTTTTCTGGATCTTTTAAGGTATTTGTGACCTGGATTGGCCACTATTGGAAACAGGATGCTGGGCGTGATGGAACTTTTGTCTGTCCCAGTGTGGCAGTACTTATGTAATGTACTTATGACAGACTCAGGTAACATTGTTGATGAGAGGAGATGTGAAACAGTGGTAGAGAGAGAACAAGGTTCAATAGTTTGAAGATTCCTAAATGGGCCAGATTATCTAAAGAATATGTTAGCCTTCTGTGTGCCTTTGAGGTATCTAAAGTCCTCTGAAGGAGCATCACTATCTGTATCTTTATTTAGATAAATTGCACAATGTGCTACCTGCCATTGAGCTTTCTCGGGAGTATCCCCTTGTGAGATCCTGAGCGAGGGGTGGGAGTGGGCTAGAGAAATAATGCAACCAGACTAAAAGGTATGAATACAAAATAAGTATTTATTTACTTAACTCCTTGGACCTGTTCCTTCACAGGGCCTGAGACTTATCCACCAGTGTTCAAGTCTGGTGGATATTATTATGAACTCCCCCCTAGGCAGTATGAAAACAGGGGATCCCTCTGTCACAGTCAGCACTTTACTCGGCTGGGTCAAAGCAGTTTATCTCCTATCCAGTGGAAGAAGCTAAGTGATGGTTTTTCTATATATGCAGGCGGGGCACACGCTTATTGTTGCTATTGTAGTATTTCATTTTTTTTAAACTGTAAGGTTATGGATATAGGACTTTACCATTGAACATTAAAAGACCTCTGTTTTTTTTACTACAGTGTTTTTTCATCAATAGGGAGGTTTTTTTTACACTGTGGTTGGTTTCGGAGGCTATAATGAAACCTACGATGATGAGTCTGTTAAAGGGTAGACCATCTCTGTAGGCACCCTGGATTCTTGAGGTTTCTTTTGTTTAAATTGAATTAACTGTTTATGAAGTCCTTTATCCATCACCTTAGAACAATTTTTGATGTGTAGTTTCTATAATATTTTTGCTCTCTAGCTCTTGATTTTTGATTTTGAGTTACTTTATACAAGGCAATTTTCCTCAGGAGTTTGGGAAAGTAGTTTTGATCCCTATACCAAAGTCACATGGAGTAGACTGTACTAAAGTGGCTAATTTTCATCCTTTTGCCAGCATTTCATGGCTTGCTAAGTTGTTAGAATCTGTAGTTGCGTCACAGCTAATGTCTTCTTTAGATCTGCATCAATGTCTTCATGATCCCAAATATGGATTCAGACCAATGCACAGTACAGAATCTTTATCGGTTTATATTTCAATATTTTTATTAGAAACATAGTACAAAGTACACAAACAGCAAATCACATATGTGTCCGCTTAACATTGCGGCAATAACCTCTTATATGACAGGGCTAAAGATAGTGTAAAACATCCATCGAAGTTATGATTTAGAAACTTTTCTCCCCCCTATTCCCCCCACCCCTTTCCCTCCCTTCTCAAGTTGGTATGCTTTACTAACTTCAAGATGATCTTAACCTAAATCATCTGAAACCTTCCCTGTAACGAAAGTTAACCATGATATATATTGAAACTCAGTTAACAGATGCCAGATGAGATCCTGATAAACATGGCCAAAACCAGCCTTTAATCTTCCTAACCAAAATCTTTTTTTTTTTTCCTTGTTCCCCCAAATTCCGCCCCTCCCCTCCCCTCCCCTCCCTGCGCATTGTTTACAGTCAAATTCCCTTTACTGGTCCCAGGGAAGTTTATTCAAGATATGGCTTCTCGCCTTAGGTGAAATAGTGTTTATATATGCCCCCCATATTGCTAGGAACCTCCGCTGCCTTCCCGGCGACAGTCCCGCCCCTCTAGACTCCCATGTCAGCAATTCCTGAAGTCTATTCCTCCAGTGCCAAAAGGAGGGTGCATCTTTATCGGTTTAATTGGTCACTAAAGTCAAGACCCTTCTAAATTGAATTTTCCATCTGCTATAATGCAGTTTGATGTTTCAGGGGCCTTTGATACTGTTGATCATGAATTATTGTTAAACAGACTGACTGGTTTGGGATCATATGAAACTTTTTTTTAAGTGGTTCAAGGGCTTTCTTGGTTGTAGGCAGTATAGTGGCATTAAAAATGAAACATTTTCTTTAACTTGGAGTTCTGTTTATAGCATCCCTCAGGGCTCGCCTCTGTTGCCAACATTGTTGAACATTTTTATGAATTCCTTGGGTAATTGTTTAACATCTTCATTATTTTATGTTGCTGCTTATACAAACTATATTTTTATTTTGGTACCTTTGTTAAATGATATTGTACATATAGATGATTTAATTGCTGAGTGTATTTCTAGGATACATCATTAGGCATCAGTGAATTTTTTTTAAACCTTAACACAGCTAAGACCAAATTGCTCTATTTTGGTAGTGTTTTAACCAGAGTTCCACAAAACCTGGTTCTAAAAACAGGGGAATATCTGACTTTTGATAACTCATCTAGAGTGTTAGGCTTCATTCTAGACACACAATCTATATATATATAAAACTCACCCTCAACGTTCTGAAGACAGTGACGTCAGTGAAGCCAAGCCACTGACTTCCTTCAAAACGGTTCAAAGGTTCGTGGTGGTGAAGCCACCAAAATTGCTCCGGGCCCCGCCCTTGAGGGCAGAGCAATGGCAGAACAACGAAGGGGTTGGCAGGGAGGGGGGGGGTGATGGGAAATCGCTCCGGGCCCCGCCCTTGCGTCAAATGTCATGACGTTGAGGGCGGAGCAATGGCAGAACAACGAAGGGGTTGACAGGGAGGGAGGCGGGGGGGGGTGTTGGGAAATCGCACCGGGCGCCGCCCTCGCATCAAACGTCATGACGTTGAGGGCGGAGCAATGGCAGAACAACGAAGGGGTTGGGCAGGGAGTGGGGGGTGTTGGCGACGAAAACTTTGCTAGCGCCCGTTTCATTTGCTCAGAAACGGGCCTCTTTTACTAGTTAACTATAAAACATAAAGTTGATAATTTGTATAAAAGCGTGTTTGCAAACCTACGACAGCTAAGAGCAATATGATCTTATTTCCACTTGACACAATTTAGATTGTTGGTCCAGGTTATAGTTTAATCACCTGCTTGTAAAAAGACTTCTATTACTGCAGAACTGTGCTGCTAGAATGATTTTTGGCAGTAAGAAATATGAGCATGTGACACCTTTGCTCAGAGATCTTCATTGGCTGCCTATTGCTACACGAGTTGATTTTAAGATGGTCTGTTTAGTTTATAAATGGAGTTCGCTCAGAGGAGGGAAAGGTGAGTAGTGGAGTGCCTCAGGCATCGGTGCTGGGGCCGATTCTGTTCAATATATTTGTGAGTGACATTGCCGAAGGGTTAGAAGGTAAAGTTTGCCTATTTGCGGATGATACTAAGATTTGCAACAGAGTGGACACCCGGGAGGGAGTGGAAAGCATGAAAAGGGAACTGAGGAAGCTAGAAGAATGGTCTAAGGTTTGGCAATTAAAATTCAATGCTAAGAAATGCAAAGTGATGCATTTAGGGAGTAGAAACCCACGAGAGACTTATGTGTTAGGCTGTGAGAGTCTGATAGGTACTGAGGGGGAGAGGGATCTTGGGGTGATAGTATCCGAGGATCTGAAGGCGACTCACCCCATCTCAAAAAGGATATAGTGGCATTAGAAAAGGTACAGAGAAGTGCGACAAAAATAATAAAGGGGATCGGACCACTTCCCTATGAGGAAAGGCTGAAGCAGCTACAGCTCTTCAGCTTGGACAAAAGACAGACGAGGGGAGATATGATAGAGGTCTATAAAATAATGAGTGGAGTGGAACGGGTAGATGTAAATCGCTTGTTTACTCTTTCCAAAAATACTAGGACTAGGGGGCACACAATGAAGCTACAAAGTATTAAATTTTAAACGAATCGGAGAAAATGTTTCTTCAATCAACATGTAATTAAACTCTGGAATTCACTGCCAGAGAACGTAGTAAAAGCAGTTAACTTAGCAGGGTTTAAAAAAGGTTTGGTTGGCTTCCTAAAGGAAAAGTCTATAGACCATTATTAAAATGGACTTGGGGAAAAATCCACTGCTTATAGCAGCACAAAATGTACTGTTTCGGGATCTTTCCAGGTACTTGTGACCTGGATTGGCTAGTGTTGGAAACAGGATGCTGGGCTTGATGGACCTTCAGTCTGCCCCAGTATGGCAATACTTATGTACTTACATGATAAGACTTTGATTGGTAAATAGTCTGCTGTCCTTAATACGAATCTGAAGAATTAATGTTGCCTTCCTTCGGATTCTAGTTTCGGGTGATAGAATCCAATAGTTGTAAAGTATACGGTTACTGTAGCTGAATTATCATTAGGTTAAAAAAATGTTTGTTAGCATTTTATTGTCACATTTAGAGGTTTTTATCCCAGGACTGCTAGGAGTTTTAATCTCTAATAATAAGCAGATGTCCTCCGAATATATATATTTATCATAACAACTTTTAAATATGACCTGGTAGTTAATTAATACCTAACATTCTATTTTCTTTCTTAGCCAGTGCCGCAGGTGCCGAGAGGAGGGTTTCAATATATCATTGACGATGACACCTAGATCCCTTTCCTGGTTGGGGACTCCTAATGTGGAGCTTTGCATCACCTAACTACAGTTCAGGTTCCTCTTTCCCACATGCATCACTTTTCACTTGCTCACATTAAACATCATCTGCCATTTTGATGCCCAGTCTCCCAATCTCATAAGTCCCTCTTGTATTTTTTCTCAATCCTCTTGTGGTTTAACAACTTTGAATAACTTTGTGTCATCATCAAACTTAATTAACTCACTAGTTACTCCCATCTCTAGATCATTTATAAATATGTTAAAAAGCAGTGGTCCCAGCACAGTCCCCTGGGTTACCCCGCTATCTACCCTTCTCCGTTGACAATATTGATCTTTTAGCCATAGGCGCCCGGTATAAGAGGCTTGGGAAGGTTATGCCTCCCCAACCACAGCAGGATGGATCAGCTGTTTCTATAGAAATGCTAAATAGTAGTAGTTCTCCCGCGAGTCCCCGCTGCTCTGGGGGGTTTAAATAGCAGCAGCTGCAGTGAAAGCCGTCTCTAGCCTTGTGTATAACCATTTGTAATTTGATTACCTTACTGCTGGGAGCGCAGAGCAAGGGGGTTGGCTGGAGGTGTCCTGGGTTGCCAGGGAGATATTTAACTAGGATGAATTCCTGCACATGAGCACTTCATACCAAAGAGACTTGCACTGACCCCTGAAAATTTAAAAGTGCTATAAATAAGTTTTAAAAGTATTTGCATTAAATCTAATTGCAGAATTTAGGTGCTAAAAAGTGGGATTGGTATGCTGTGTACTCAAATTTGCTCAAGCCATATGCAAATTAGTCTGTTTTTTGGGAGGTTCTCATTTGCATATTTATGGGTAAAAATTGTTGGAAATGTTTACAGCCTTAATGTTAGGGCATGGCTCTGATCAAAAATGTGAATTTTGATCCAAAAACGAAGGGTTTATCTACTGTTTTTGACTAAAAATTCCCATTAGAGTGTCTGTATGTTAATCTGCATTCAAATAGAGCTCTCTGATTGGATGAGCAGCTCCTGTTAGAAAATCTGCCCGGGAACAGAGAGGAGAGAATCAATGGGTGGGTGGGTGGGTGTGGATGGCTGGAGGGGGGGCAGGGGAGAGGAGAGAATCACTGGGTGGGTGTGGATGGCTGGAGGGGGAGGCAGGGGAGAGGAGAGTTGCTGGACGTGGATGGAGGAGAGGTAAGGGAGAGAGAAGAAATGCTGGACATGGATGGAGGGGAGGGAAGAGTGAGGAAGGAGATGAGATGAGGGAAAAGGAAGAGAGAAAAACTGCACATGGATGAAGAAAATAGGCAGAAGTTGGATCCACTGGACAGTCAAGTCTTCGGAGGACCCAGCTTTTACTTACGGATGTAGGACAAGAAATGAAGAAGAAAGGCAGAAAGTAAAGAAATAAATGGAAAGGAAGCCCTGGAAACGGAGTTAAGAGGACAGATAGCAGCAGAATTGGATACTGGGCCAGCATGATCAGAAAAACAAAGTCACCAAACAAAGGTAGAAAGATCATTTTATTTTCATTATAGTGTTTGGAATATGTCCACTTTGAGAATCAGGTGCTCAACATTAAATGTTTATATTTATTTACTTATGTATGGCATTTTATCCCACATTAAACATGAATTAGGATGTTTTGTGGCTCTACATGAGAATTGTGATATTATGATCCTTGTTTCATATTGTTGATGGTCTGCATTTTCCGTATGGGTGGTATATTGGTGTATTAGGTTCTGCCCAGTGAAATATTTATTGTACAGTAAGGTTCTGAGTGTGTTTTTGCACAAAGTTGTGCATAATGTTTTGCAGTTGAACGATTGTGGTTAGTATATGCTTTGAGCAACCACTTTATTCTTTGACATATGATACATATCTAATATCTAAATTTAATAAAAGGTATTGTTACTTTTATTTTTCTTTATTTTTTCTGTGTGTTATCAATTATGGATTTAAGCTCTACCCCTGGCCCCACCCCTAACCCCACCCCCTTTAGCTTCCCCAAACAGTTGGGCCACCGTCCTCCTATGCTTTTAGCCCTATTAACCAGTTTTAATCCACAATAGGACACTACCTCCTATCCACTCTCCAATTTCCTCTGGTTTTCATAATCCCAACCCTTCTGTCTATAACACATAACCTGTCCTTCTACTGGACTTTAATATGACTGGAATCTAGACCTTTTCATGTTGTACCCTTCCTTGAATACTGCTGGTATGTGTGTGTTTTTCTCTGACCTTTTTCTGGCTGCCTTTCCCAACCTGACATCTGAGGAATATTTAAGCTGACTAGTATAACTAGGGGGTTTACTCTGAATATCTGCTACTTCTATCTTGGAGGAAAGAGATACAGAATTATGCAGTGCTTTCCGTTTTAGGGAACCGTGTTTATATTAGAGACCTGCACGGGAACGGGGTTAGCGGGGAAGGAAGCAGTTTTGCGGGGATCCCGTGGGGATGGAAGCAGTTTCTGCGGGGCTCCCGTGGGGATGGAAGTAGTTCCTGAGGGGTTCCTGTGGGGACGGAAGCAGCTCCTGCGGGGTTCTCGTGGAAGTGTATGCCTCTCACCTACCAAGTTCTTTGAGTGCTGTCTCCTCCTCTTCCTCCTCCTTGCTTTAACAGCACAGATGCGGAAAGTCTCCATTAAGGAGGTGGTAGAGATTCAAATGGTGATGAAATTAAAAAAGGCATGGGATGAACACAGAGAATCTCTAATTAGTGGAAGTTTAAAAAAAACTAAACTTAAATGGCTGCTTGTGTGTGGATGTGTTGAGTGGCTGTGATGAACTAGGGCTGATACTGGGAAACCTGTACGATCTGTGTTTCATATATGGCAATCTGGTTTAGGATGGACTGGAAAGGGTTTAGACAGCAACTTTAGTGGCTGGAACATGAGGACAGTGCTGGACAGACTTTTATTATGGTCTGTGTCCCGCAAATGAGAAGATTGGGCTAGAGTGGGCTTTGAGGGCAACTCCAGCAGTTGGAACATAAGGTTAGGGTCAGGCGGACTTCTATGATCTATGTCCCAGAAACGCCACAGAAAGACCACAATCAAGTATACAATATCACATTCATTGTTGATTTAATCATCAATTGATAATGATTGTGACTATTGGGCAGACTGGATGGACTGATCCGGTTTTTATCTGCTGTCTTTTACTATGTTACTATTAATCCTTTCTGCTCCCGGGCTGATGCGCAGACTTCAGCTCTGACATAGGCACGAGCATCAGATGTCGCCTGACCTACTGCCGCGTGCATGTGGCAATCTCTTAGCACACAATGCTAGTGAATCATAGAAGTCTTACATGTGCGCACCAGAGTGTTCCAACTCCCGTTCCTTTCTTGCCTGCAGTGCTGCGGCTGAAACCCAGAGAGAGACTGAGAGAGCCGACAGCAATTTTTTTATGTACCATTAAATTCTTGCAGGACTGGGTGAGGACAGGTTAAATTCTTGCGGGGACGGGCAGCGACGATTTAGATTCCCCGCGGGGACGGGCGGGGATGTGTCAGATTTCCCACGGGGATGGGCGGGGATGAATTAGATTCCCTACAGGGATGAATGGGGACGGGTTGGATTCAAGTGGGGACGGCGGGGATGGGTTGGATTTCTGTCCCCGTGCAACACGCTAGTTTACATACAAAGGACAATCTCATTATTACCTGCAGGGACAGCACAAGAAACTCTCTCTGAAATAGAATCAGCTTTTAACACAGCACAAGAATCTCTCTCTGAAATAGAATCAGCTTTTAACACAGAGGTTCAGGACAAATATTATCCACGTATTAGAAAAAAGGGAAAAAAGACTAAACGTCAGCCGGCGTGGCTAAACAGTAAGATAAAGGAAATCATTAGAGCCAAAAAACAATCCTTCAGAAAGTGGAGAAGAGAACCAACTGAAAGTAACAGGATAGATCATAAGGAATGCCAAGCCAAATGCAAAGCGGAGATAAGGAGGGCAAAAAAGGACTTTGAGAAGAAATTAGCGTTGGAAGCAAAAATACATAGTAAAAACTTTTTTAGATACATTAAAAGCAGGAAACCGGCCAAAGAGTCGGTTGGGCCGCTGGACGAAAATGGTGTTAAAGGGGCGATCAAGGAGGACAAAGCCGTAGCGGAGAAATTAAATGAATTCTTTGCTTCGGTCTTCACCGAGGAGGATTTGGGGGGGACACTGGTGCCGGAAAGAATATTTGAAGCGGGGGAGTCGGAGAAACTAAACAAATTCTCTGTAACCTTGGAGGATGTAATGGGTCAGTTCAGCAAGCTGAAGAGTAGTAAATCACCGGGACCTGATGGTATTCATCCCAGAGTATTAATAGAACTAAAAAATGAACTTGCGGAGCTACTGTTAGAAATATGCAATCTGTCCCTAAAATCGAGTGTAATACCGGAAGACTGGAGGGTAGCCAATGTTACTCCGATTTTTAGAAAGGTTCCAGAGGAGATCCGGGAAATTATAGACCGGTGAGTCTGACGTCGGTGCCGGGCAAGATGGTGGAGGCTATTATTAAGAATAAAATTGCAGAGCATATACAAAAACATGGACTGATGAGACAAAGTCAGCACGGATTTAGTGAAGGGAAGTCTTGCCTCACCAATCTAATGCATTTTTTTGAGGGGGTAAGCAAACATGTGGACAATGGGGAGCCGGTTGATATTGTATATCTGGATTTTCAGAAGGCGTTTGACAAAGTGCCGCACGAAAGACTCCTGAAGAAATTGCAGAGTCATGGAATCGGAGGTAGGGTATTATTATGGATTAAGAACTGGTTGAAAGATAGGAAGCAGAGAGTAGGATTGCGTGGCCAGTATTCTCAGTGGAGGAGGGTAGTTAGTGGGGTCCCGCAGGGGTCTGTGCTGGGTCCGTTGCTTTTTAATGTATTTATAAATGACCTAGAGATGGGAATAACTAGTGAGGTAATTAAATTCGCCGATGACACAAAATTATTCAGGGTCGTCAAGTCGCAGGAGGAATGTGAACGATTACAGGAGGACCTTGCGAGACTGGGAGAATGGGCGTGCAAGTGGCAGATGAAGTTCAATGTTGACAAGTGCAAAGTGATGCATGTGGGTAAGAGGAACCCGAATTATAGCTACGTCTTGCAAGGTTCCGCGTTAGGAGTTACGGATCAAGAAAGGGATCTGGGTGTCGTCGTCGATGATACGCTGAAACCTTCTGCTCAGTGTGCTGCTGCGGCTAGGAAAGCGAATAGAATGTTGGGTGTTATTAAGAAGGGTATGGAGTCCAGGTGTGCGGATGTTATAATGCCGTTGTATCGCTCCATGGTGCGACCGCACCTGGAGTATTGTGTTCAGTACTGGTCTCCGTATCTCAAAAAGATATAGTAGAATTGGAAAAGGTACAGCGAAGGGCGACGAAAATGATAGTGGGGATGGGACGACTTTCCTATGAAGAGAGGCTGAGAAGGCTAGGGCTTTTCAGCTTGGAGAAGAGACGGCTGAGGGGAGATATGATAGAAGTGTATAAAATAATGAGTGGAATGGATCGGGTGGATGTGAAGCGACTGTTCACGCTATCCAAAAATACTAGGACTAGAGGGCATGAGTTGAAGCTACAGTGTGGTAAATTTAAAACGAATCGGAGAAAATTTTTCTTCACCCAACGTGTAATTAGACTCTGGAATTCATTGCCGGAGAACGTGGTACGGGCGGTTAGCTTGACGGAGTTTAAAAAGGGGTTAGATAGATTCCTAAAGGACAAGTCCATAGACCGCTATTAAATGGACTGGAAAAATTCCTCATTTTTAGGTATAACTTGTCTGGAATGTTTTTACGTTTGGGGAGCGTGCCAGGTGCCCTTGACCTGGATTGGCCACTGTCGGTAACAGGATGCTGGGCTAGATGGACCTTTGGTCTTTCCCAGTATGGCACTACTTATGTACTTATGTAGGAAGAAGAGTTGTTAGTGTTTGCCAAAGTATTCAGCTTATCAACAAAATTCTCTACCTTGGAATTTATTTTATTGTCTGTGCCACAGCCAGGCTCTAAGGCACTGAGCAAATAGAATGGCTGCAAAACTCCTCCATCCTCTAACTCCTGCAGTGTTATGGCCTGTTTTTTTTTTTTTTTTTTGGTTCAGCTAGCAATAGCACTCCCTTTGAGGGGAAGAGCCGGAGCTGTAATTCCTTATTGTTCTTGATTGAGGGAGGGGTTGACAATTAAGTCACATTCTGATAAAGGCACAGACACAGCAGCCTCTTGCTGACTTAGGGCTAGATGCACTAAAGTCCTGGGAAGAGCCGTTCCCTTACCAATTCTATAGCGAATCGGTAGGGAACGGCCATGCATCAAGGAAATGGAATGCAAATGAGCTGCTCGTTGTAGCTCACTTACATTCTATATTTCCTCGGAAAACAGTCGGCTGGTCGAGCATGCGCAGAGCCAGCTGACATCGGTGACAGCTAAACGCGCTGTGATTGGCGGAGAGAGACCTGGAGGGGTCATAATTGAAAGGGACGTCCAAATAGTTTTTTTATTTGGACGTCCTCGCAGAAGAACACCCATCACAAAACAATCTGGGGAAAAACGTCCAATTGCTCGTCAGGGCCGTCCTTTTTTTAATGTTTCAGTGAAGGACGTCCATGTTAGGCGCTTTAGAAGGACAGCCCTGACGAGCACTTGGATGTTTTTTTCCCGATTTTTTGTTGTTGTTGTTGTTACATTTATATAAGTTTTTAGAGGCTGCGCACCCCAACTTGAGGTACAGGCCTCCCGTTAGATTTTCCACAGTTAGGCAATTGGAAAACGGTAGTGCATCTCATTACAATACGATTTATACACATTGGGGTACTAATTTGCTCATCAGCATTCTGTTTTTGTTAGCTGCTACCGTGATCGGAAAATGGCTCAGAGAAGCATTTAGTGCATGCCACGGTTTACTACTTGCTCGTTAATGGCTCGTTAAGTTTAGTGCATCTGGCCCTTATTTATTTTTTATTTTTGTTACATTTGTACCCCACGCTTTCCCACTCATGGCAGCCCTTATACTGTTAAAAGAAGTGGGGTTGTATATCAAGTTCTCATTCTTAGCCCTATGCTCATACCTAACAAGGTTTGATAACAAGGGAGTTTGTTTTAACATCATATTAGAACTTCTCTGTTTGGGGATCTGCACAGGAGATAAATTAACACCGCTGTTATCATAAGCAGAACTTTGTTTTGTACCCACTTAAAGAATGCTGGGTTGGGAGGGCACTGTCTCTTTGCTAGGGAACAGAAGCAAACATGGTTCACAACACTCTAACTCTGCTTTCCTAAGGAATAAATAGGATCATCCTCTTTAAAGAGAGAGCATGGGCGTAGTTTGACTGTTTCATTTGGGGGGGGGGGGGGCAAAGGGTGGGGCATGGCACATTAGCATATTCATTTGCATACACACATCTTATACATATTAATTATGGTTATTCAAAACACACACGAGCCTAAAACACTGAATATGAGGCCATCATAAATATATATATATATATATATATATGTGGGATACAAATGCAGCAAATATATATATATATATATATATTTTTTTTTTTTATGAAATAAGTCAGCACCATGGGAATATTGTGCCTCCTCTCACATTCACATAACACCAGTACACCTACTGGAAAACTAAACAGGCCAGATTAGTACATATTGATCCTGCATAGGCATTCAGTGCCAGCAGAATACCTGGTCTCTTCCACACACACACAGAATGCAGATCAACCCTCACCAAATATAGAATATGTAACAACAGACTAAAAACAGAAATATGTGGACACAAATTAAACTGAACTCCCAAGCAGCCAGACTTTCTACTCAATACACCAGAAAAACAGTAATGTGTTCCCTCATATTGTGCAAAATATAAAGACAGCAGATGTAAATTTAAAAACCTGACATTCTTTATACATTACAAATTAAGGGTTTCATTTACTAAGGTGTGCTAATGGATTTAGCACACACTAAATGATAAGATGAACATTTTTTTATCTATGGGCTTCTTAGCATTTAGCACATGCTAATCATTAGCATGTGCTAAATCTATTAGCATACCTTAGTAGAGGGGCCCCTAAGCATGGTATACTGTCCGAACCAGAAGAAGGTGGTTTAGGCTTTTGAAAGCTAACTGAAAGATGTATTCATTTAGTCCAATAGAAACTATTACCTTATTTCCACTTTGCATTGTTTGTAATATGCTAGTTTTTAAATTAAAAATATATTTTTTCTACCTGTGTGGTCTGGTCGTTTAATGTTTCTAATTGTGTTGATTCCAGTCTCTGGTTTCTGCTAACTCTCTTGCTAGGATTTCCTTTTCCATTTGTCATTTCTCTCTCTCCTGTCTTTTTCACTTTCTTCATTACATCCATATCCAGCATTCATCTTTTTCTTCCAGTTTCTTCCATTTATTTTTCTGCCTTTCTGTCCAGATTTCATTATTACTAACCAGCCTTCAATTTCCCTCTTGTTACTGCATCTACCTAAAAGTTTTCATCTCTTTTCCTCACCTCTGCCCCCTTCCACATATTCCCCTGACTTTCACTAACTGTCCTCTCCTTCTTCCATCCTCTCTCCCCCTATTCCATCCTGTTTCCTTCCATACCCTTCCCCCTTCTATCCAGGCTCCCGCATCTCTCCCTCTTCGCAGCATCTCCCATCTCTCTCATTCCTTTCCATCATGTTCTCTTCCTCCTTCCATTCAGCATCTCCCCCTCTCTCTCATTCCTTTCCTTCCAGCATCTCCCCTTCATCCCTCCATTGAACATCTCCGCCTTACCCCTCCATCACGCATCTTCCCTTTCTCTCTCTCCCTTTTGCAGCATCTCCCATCTCTCTCATTCCAGTGTCTCCACTCTCCCTTACCTCTAGCCATCTCTCATCTCTCTCATTCCTTTTCATCCAGTATCTCCCCTTCCTCCTTTCCATCAGTATCTCCCCCTCTCTCTATCCTCCTTCCATTGCCTCCCCCTTTTATTCACTGTCTCCCCCCTCTCTGTCCTCTTCACTTCACTGTCTCTCCAGGCTTTCCCCCATTCCTTCCATGTAGAATGTCCTCCCTCATTCCCCTTCCCTGATGCAGCCATCCAGGATCTCATATCCCCTACTTCACCTGTCCTCTCGCTCACTCTGTCTAGCCCCCCCACCCCATCCAACAAGGTTAGGGGCATAGGCACCAAACTACTCCTCCCGGCTGCTGCTGTGGCAGCCTGGAGGAACCACGAGCTTCTTTGCTTTACCCTGCCCTTCTTGCCTCTTGCTCACTCCATCCCACACACCCGACACGACGTTGCTACAAAACAAAATAAAAACTTGTTCGGGGCCGTGCTCCTGCGCACGCCGCTGCCGGCTTCCCTCCTTTCTCCGGAAACAGAAACTTACATTAAGGCGGGTGAGGGAGAAAGAAGGAGGGAAGCCGGCAGCGGCGCGCGCAGCAGGAGTACGACCCTGTGCACGTTTTCATTATGTTTTTCCAATGCCAAGGATGGGGAGAAAGTGAGTGAGAGGCAGGGAAGATCGCGGTTTCGGTAGGGTCATCTCGTTTGTGGGGGGGCATTGCCCCCCTCGCCCCCCCAAACTACGCCTATGAGAGAGAGGCTAGGCATAAATCTTGCTTGGGCTCCTTGCTAACATATATATATATATGATTGAGCATGACACTCCAACACAACTACTGTGAAGGTAGCAGACCCTGAAACAGTGTGCTGATTATGATCCAAGCTAAGGAACAATTATCTTGGGAGGAACAACAGAGAGGAACTAGCACTCTCAGACTGTATCTGGTCCTTTGGGGTAGTGCGTAGAGCATTTGACCACTGTCCCTTTAAAATAACTAAAAATATCATTCACTGTGTGTTTACCCCAAGCAGTCTCCTGATCCAGGTCATCCGTAGGACTCCTTATCATTATATTTATAGAACATACACTTTTCCCTGTAGCCCTTGACTTGCCACCGACATCTTGCATACACCTGTTTAACAAGTTATTTAGCTTTATCATGGTCTCTAAGCACAGAGCCTTCCAGTCATCAAAGTCTCTTAAGGATGAAAGTAAATCCATAACTTTCCTAGTGCAGACAGTAGATTCCTGGATCAGTCTGACCTGATTGGTCGGCTTCTTTTGCAACATACAGAGCTGATGGTGTATGCTCATAAACCGCTCCTCCCAAAGGCTAATATAACCAGGGAGCCAAGTGTCAGGGACATAATGAATGTTAAATTTGACCCCTACTGTTCTGAATATAAATTATCATATGCATCCAGCTTCTCCTACATAAGCACGCAACTATGGAATACACTACCAAATGCCATAAAAACAATGCACGACCTAACTAACTTCCGAAAATCACTAAAAACCAACCTGTTCAATAAAGCATACCACAATGATCCATCCTAATTACCAGACAACGAAACTCATACCAGAACTGGACAAAACCAAACTCTGTATACTTGACTGCCTCAGTCACTCTGTCACAAAGGAACTTTAACGCAATACCACTTTATTTCTCATTCCGAATATGAATTCTCTATACTTGACTGCTTAATCTACTCTGTTACTTATGAACTTTAAGGCAATACCACTTTGTATTTCTCATTCCGGAAATGGCCATATTGAGCCTGCAAACAGGTGGGAAAATGTGGGATACAAATGGAACAAATAAATTAATAAATAAGCGCTGAAACTCTAAGAAGCAAATACTTCTACTCAGAATTGACTGTATACTAAAAGGAGGGTAATTGCAGTAATGAAATGACAAAGCACTGCTTCGTTAACGAGAAGAATTAACGTGCTTGATTCTTTCCTCTGTTGCTGCTATTATTCAATAGTTTCTAGCTCACACTATTCCTACTTAATGTTAATTTGTTCACTATTACCAATTACTCTTCTAGCAAACAGCCTCTAACACTGTCAATGTGGTTAACTGTTCGTATATAATGAACAGACACCCGTGCCTATGAACACATAAAACAGGTTGTGTCTGGGTTTGAAAAGCAGCTCTCTCTTCTAAAGACAGTTTGTAGACACTTTTGAACACATAGCAAAAGTGAAACCAAGCCTAAGGAAATGAAGTCTGGGAAGATTGCCAGAAGTACAATTGTTTTGTAAATATGTTCCAGTTAACTCTCAACAAAGATAATACAGCTTCTGGGAAGCAATCCATGGCTTCTAGTAGCTTGGCTGACTGCTTAAAGGAAGAACAAAAAATGAGCTGCAACCCTTGGACTCTAGAATTTAATATTGGGGTGCAAATCCTATATAATAAAACGCACCTCCAACATTCTGAAGCTGACTGCATGGCTGAGGCATTCTTGCTCTCTGTATCCATCTCCTGAATTGACATCACGTACTTCCAGGTTCGTCACATGCAGAAGTGACCAACCACACGAGGTTTCTCGGCTTCAGAATGTTGGAGGTGCATTCTATTAAAATAGGATTGGTCAGTTCCTTGAAGCACAGCCAGAGCTCAGCGTCCTGCACAGTAACACTCAGACACCAGAGAGAGAGAGAGAGGGAGGAAGGGGGGGGGCCTGACACCAGAGAGGGGGGGGGGAGGTATCTCTGTCACACACACACTCTGTCTCTCACACACTCTCTCTCACAGTGAGTGTCTTTCTCTCTCTCACTCTCACACACTGTCTCTCACACTGGATCACATTCACTCTCTATGTGTCACTCACACACTCTCTTGGTCTCATACACTCAGTCTCACAGAGAGTCTGTGTCTCACACACACTCTATCGCACACACTGTATCTGTGTGAAACACACACTCTCTCTCACACTGTCTCACATACGCACTTGCGCACACTCTCATTCTCACACACACTCTCTCTCACAGACACACTCACACCCAGACTCACTCTCTCTCTCTCACACACACACACACACACACTCGCACAGTCACTCTCACATACACTCTCTCAAACATACAAACTCCGAGGAGAACCTTGGTAGCGCCCATTTCATTTGTGTCAGAAACGGGCCTTTTTTACTAGTCAGTTAATAAAGTATCTAGGTATCAATCTACTTATCTCGGTGGAACAGCCTCCAAATCTGCAGGCGCAAAACAGATAGCACTTTTTTGGGGTGTTTTGGGGGAACATAAGTATTGCCATACTGGGACAGACCAAAAGTCCATCAATCCTAGCATCCTGTTTCCAACAGTAGCCAATTCAGGTTACAAGTACCTGGCAAGATTTCAGAACAGTGCAGTACATTTTATACTGCTTATCCTAGAAATAAGCAGTGGATTTCCCCATCCATTTTAATAATGTCTTATGGACTTTTCTTTTAGGACGCTAGCCAAACATTTTTTAAACCCCTTTAAGCTAGCTGACAGTGTAAATTACAACAAAAATGGGTCTTCTTCTTATAGGATTCAGACTCTGACTGTGCCTGGTATAGGGCTTCAGATGCTTCTAATGCATTCTCTGGGGTCAGTTGCTACTGAACCCACTGCTTCATAGGTATTGGTAATCCTTCTAAGAACTGCTCCAGGAGGATGATTCGTGTAATCTCAGGAACTTTCTTTCCTTCCGGTTGCAGCCAAGTGACCTCTTTGAGTCTGTAAAAGAAACTCCAGGGGTTTTCCTTGGCTTGCAGGAAACCCTTTCGGAACTGCTGCCAGTAGGCCTCTGGAGTGCAGTCCGACCTTTCCAGAGAGGCTGCTTTCACCTTCTGATAGGTGATTGCTACTGGTTAGCAAATTGCCGCTGCTTGAAATGTGCTTGCTTAAATTGTTGTTGATGCTGTTGCTGGCCCTCCACCAAGACCTGGAGTAACTATTCCATGTTTTTCCTGTAAGCAGCTCGAACTGCGTAGTACACAAGAAAACAAAATAAGTCTGTCTGTCAAGCACTTGCTATACGTCCCCCCCCCCCCCCCACCTAACCCCTGTTGTCTGCTGTCCTGTCAATAGGCCCAGAGCCCCGGAGTTCTTGGATCTGGCTTCCTTAGGCAGAAAAGCTCCAGATCCCATCACTGCCACCACATGTGAGACCCCCAGCGAGGGGTGAGAGTGGGCCAGAGAAATAATGCAGCTGAATTAAAAGGTATGAACACAACATACCTATTTTTTTTTTTTTTACAGAACTCCCTGGGCCTGTTCCTTAACAGGTCGAAGACAAGGAGTGGCATAATCGAACGGGGCGCCCAAGTTTTCCTGAGGACGTCTTCGCAGGACGTCCCCGCGAAGGGGCGGGGAAACCCTTATCAAAACAAGATGTGGAGGAGTGGCCTAGTGGTTAGGGTGGTGGACTTTGGTCCTGGGGAACTGAGGAACTGAGTTCGATTCCCACTTCAGGCACAGGCAGTTCCTTGTGACTCTGGGCAAGTCACTTAACCCTCCATTGCCCCATGTAAGCCGCATTGAGCCTGCCATGAGTGGGAAAGCGCGGGGTACAAATGTAACAAAAAAAAAAAAGATGGGCGTCCATCTTTCGTTTCGATAATACGGTCGGGGATGCCCAAATCTCAACATTTAGGTCGACCTTAGAGATGGTTGTCCTTAGAGATGGTCGTCCCCAATTTTCGCTGATAATGGAAACTGAAAACGCCCATCTCAGAAACGACCAAATCCAAGCCATTTGGTCTGGGAAGAGCCAGCATTCATAATGCACTGGTCCCCCTCGCATGCTAGGACACCAACCGGACACCCTAGGGGGCACTGCAGTGGATTTCAGAAAAAGCTCCCAGGTGCATAGCTCCCTTACCTTGTGTGCTGTGCCCTCCAAACCCCCCTCCCCCCCCAAAAAAAAACCCACTCCCCACAACTGTACACCACTACCATAGCCCTTATGGATGAAGGGGGGCACCTAGATAAGTACATATGTATTGCCATACTAGGAAGACCAAAGGTCCATCAAGCCCAGCATCCTGTTTCCAACAGTGGCCAATCCAGATCACAAATACCTGGCAAGATCCCAAAAAAGTACAGAACATTTTATACTGCTTATTCTAGAAATAGTGGATTTTCCCTAAGTCCATTTAATAACGGTCTATGGACTTTTCCTTTAGGAAGCCGTCCAAACCTTTTTTAAACTCCGCTAAGCTAACCGCCTTTACCACATTCTCTGGCACCGAATTCCAGAGTTTCATTACACTTTGAGTGAAGAAATATTTTCTCTGATTCGTTTTAAGTTTACTACATTATAGCTTAATCGCATGCCCCCTAGTCCTAGTATTTTTGGAAAGCGTAAACAGACGCTTCACATCTACCCGTTCAACTCCACTCATTATTTTATAGACCTCTATCGTATCTCCCCTCAGCCACCTTTTCTCCAAGCTGAACAGCCCTAGCTGCTTTAGCCTTTCCTCATAGAGAAGTTGTCCCATCCCCTTTATCATTTTTGTCGCTCTTTTCTGCACCTTTTCTAACTCCACTATATTTTTTTTGAGATACTGTGACCAGAATTGAACACAATATTCGAGGTGCGGTTGCACCATGGAGCGATACACAGGCATTATAACATCCTCATTTTTGTTTTCCATTCCTTTCCTAATAATACCTAACATTCTATTTGCTTTCTTAGCCGCAGCAGCACACTGAGCAGAAGGTTTCAACATATCATCAACGTCGACACCTAGATCCCTTTCTTGGTCTGTGACTCCTAACGTGGAACCTTGCATGACGTAGCTATAATTCGGGTTCCTCTTTCCCACATGCATCACTTTGCACTTGCTCACATTAAACGTCATCTGCCATTTAGACTCCCAGTCTCGTAAGTTCCGCTTGTAATTTTTCACAATCCTCCCGCAATTTAACGACTTTGAATAACTTTGTGTCATCAACAAATTTAATTACCTCACTAGTTACTCCCATCTCTAGGTCATTTATAAATATGTTAAAAAGCAGTGGTCCAAGCACAGACCCCTGAGGAACCCCACTAACTACCCTTCTCCATTGAGAATACTGACCATTTAACCTTGCTCTCTGTTTTCTTTTAACCAGTTTTTAATCCACAATAGAACACTACCTCCTGTCGCATGACTCTCCAATTTCCTCTGGAGTCTTTCATGAGGTACTTTGCCAAACGCCTTCTGAAAATCCAGATACACAGTATCAACCGGCTCACCTTTATCCACATGTTTGTTCACCCCTTCAAAGAAATGTAGTAGATTGGTGAGGCAAGATTTCCCTTCAATAAATCCATGTTGATGTTTGTCTCATTAATCCATGCTTTTGAATATGCTCTGTAATTTTGTTCTTAATAATAGTCTCTACCATTTTGCCCGGCAACGACGTCAGACTCACCGGTCTATAATTTCCCGGATCTCCTCTGGAACCTTTATTAAAAATTGGTGTTACATTGGCCACCCTCCAGTCTTCTGGTACCACACTCGATTTTAAAGATAAATTTCATATTTCTAACAATAGCTCTGCAAGCTCATTTTTCAGTACTATCAGTACTCTGGGATGAATATTATCCAGTCCAGGAGATTTACTCTTCAGTTTGTAGAACTGCCACCTTACATCCTCCAGGTTTACAGAGAATTCATTAAGTTTCTCCGACTCGTCAACTTTGAATACTATTTCTGGCACCGGTATCCCACCCAAATCTTCCTCGGTGAAGACCGAAGCAAAGAATTCATTTAATCTCTCCACTATGGCTTTGTCTTCCCTGATTGCCCCTTTTAATCGTCAGTCATCTAGCGGTCCAACCAATTCTTTTGCTGGCTTCCTGCTTTTAATATACCTAAAAAACAATTTTTACTATGTGTTTTTGCCTCCAACGCAATCTTTTTTTCGAAGTCCCTCTTAGCCTTCCTTATCAGCGCTTTGCATTTGACTTGACATTCCTTATGCCGTTTCTCATTATTTTCAGTCGGTTCCTTCTTCCATTTTCTGAAGGATTTTCTTTTAGCTCTAATAGCTTTCTTCATCTCACTTTTTAACCACGCCAGCTGTCGTTTGGTCTTTCGTCCTTCTTTTTTAATACGCAGAATATATTTGGCCTGGACTTCCATGGTGGTGTTTTTGAACAGCATCCACGCCTGATGTAAATTTTTGACCCTTGCAGTCGCTCCTCTAAGTTTTCTTTTCACCGTTCTTCTCATTTTATCATAGTCTCCTTTTTTAAAGTTAAACACTAACGTATTTGATTTCCTATGTATACTTACTTCAAAGATAATATCAGATCCAATCATATTATGATCACTGTTATCAAGCGGCCCCAGCACCATTACCTCCCGCACCAGATCATGCGCTCCACTAAGGACTAGGTCTAGAAGTTTTCCTTCTTTCGTCGGCTCCTGTACCAGCTGCTCCATAAAGCTGTCCTTGATTTCATCAAGGCATTTTACCTCCCTAGCGTGTCCCGATGTTACATTTACCCAGTCAATATCAGGGTAATTGAAATCACCCACTATTATTGTGTTGCCCAGTTTGTTTGCGTCCCTAATGTCCTTTAACATTTCTGCATCCGTTTGTTCATCGTGGCCAGGCGGACGGTACTACACTCCTATCACTATCCTTTTCCCCTTTACACATGGAATTTCAATCCACAGTGATTCCAAGACGTGTTTTGTTTCCTACAGAATTTTCAATCTATTTGATTCAAGGCTCTCGTTAATATACAATGCTACCCCTCCACCAATTTGATCCACCCTATCACTACGATATAATTTGTACCCTGGTATGACAGTGTCCGACTGGTTATCTTCCTTCCACCAGGTCTCAGAGATGCCTATTATATCTAATTTTTTTTAGTGCAATATATTCTATCTCTCCCATCTTATTTCTTAGGCTTCTCGCATTCACATATAGACATTTCAAACTATGTTTGTTGTTCCTATTTACATCATGCTCAGTACTTGACAGTATTAATTTGCAATCTTTTGTCTGAGTCGTATTTTCAAAGCACTTAGCTTTCCAAAGTTCCATAGGTTACTATGGAACTTTGTAAGGCTAAGTGCTTTGAAAATGAGCCCCCTGATCTACTACGGTCTCTTTTGCAACCTCACTATCAGGATACCCTATCTTCCCTGTTTTGGTGATATCTTTGAAGATGCCTTATCGCGAACCATGTGCTTTTGAGCGACTGTCGGCCTTCCCCTCATTTCTAGTTTAAAAGCTTCTCTATCTCCTTTTTAAATGCCAGCAGCCTGGTCCCACCCTGGTTAAAGTGGAGCCTATCCTTTCTGAATGGGTTCCCCCTTCCCCAGAATGTTGCCCAGTTCCTAACAAATCTAAAACCCTCCTCCCTGCACCATCGTCACATCCACGCATTGAGACTCTGGAGCTCTGCCTGTCTCTTGTGCCCTGCGCGTGGAACGGGTAGCATTTTAGAAAATGCTACACATGAAGATCTGGATTTGATCTTTCCACATAAGAGCCTAAATTTGTCTTCCAGAATCTCTCTCCCACATTTTCCTATGTCATTGGTACCCACATGTACGAAGACGGCTGACTCCTCCCCAGCACTATCTAAAATCCTATCTAGGTGAGGTGGGTACAGTGGGTTTGTGGTGGGTTTTGGAAGGCTCACATTTACCACCACAAGTGTAACAGGTAGGGGGGAGATGGGACTATGTCCGCCTGTTTGAAGTGTTCTGCAGTACCCCCTGAAACTGCTCCTGGGACCTGCATACTGCTGTGATGGAGATGGGTATGATATTTGAGTCTGGCATAGAGGCTGGAAAATATATTTGAAATTTTCTTTTTTAGGGTGGGAGGGGGTTGGTGACCACTGGGGGAGTAAGGGGAGGTCATCCCCGATTTCCTCAGGTGGTCATCTGGTCACTTCGGGCACCTTTTATAGGCTTGGTCATAAGAAATAATGGACGAAGTAAAGTCGCCCAAGTGCTCGTCAGGGACACCCTTCTTTTTTCCATTATCAGTCAAGGACACCCATGTGTTAGCCATGCCCCAGTCCCGCCTTTGCTACACTTCTGACACGGCCCCTGTAATAACTGTAATCCCGGTAGCAAACCTTCCGGGGGGTGGTAGGCTCCCCTTCAGCAGTCCACAAACAAAGTCCTTCCAGACAACACAGCTTTTAGTTCCAAACAGTTTATTTCTCCTCCTCCACAAAATCTCAGTTCAAGGGGGTTAAAGTCCCCTTCATTTTTCAAAACAAAGCAACAAGAAAAAAACGTCCCTCTAAATCCAAGTTCTCCCCCAGTGCAACAGCCTGGGTTTCAGTTTTAAAATTCTTTCCGCTTGGGTGGTTGCAGAATGGCAGTACACCGCCCACAACACAGCTAATTGACTCCTGTGACCACCCACTGCCTTCAGTCCCTGCAACTCTGCCCCAAAGTCCAATTACAGTCCATGTCAACAGGCTCCTCCAAACCTGGTGTGTTGGTCTCTCCAGCCTCTCCTTCCTCCAAGCACTCCATTAACTCTGCCTCTCTGCTAGGCTGTTGGTTGGAGACCTCCTCCCCCTCCCAGGTGGAAGGAATCTTGTACTGATTTCTAACCCAAGGGAATTGAGCTTTGTCATCCCTGCTCCCCCTTCTGGCCCTCGTCTGCCATAGCAGCTGCTCTTTCCAGTCCTTTTCCCCTCCCTTCCACCTGGGGGCCATACTGGGTTTTGGGACCTACTCCCCTTATCCCTTCTCTCAGGGCCTTGTGGGGAATGTAGTCTGGCCCCATACCTCCTCCTGAGCTGCTTAGAACCTCCAACCTCCTTACACCCCCCCCCCTTTCAAATAATTGTGACTCCCTGCTTCCTCCAGGCTACGTGAGAGTCTGATAGGTACTGAGGGGGAGAGGAATCTTGGGGTGATAGTATCCGAGGATCTGAAGGCGACGAAACAGTGTGACAAGGTGGTGGCCGTAGCGAGAAGGTTGCTAGGCTGTATAGAGAGAGGTGTGATCAGCAGAAGAAAGGAAGTGTTGATGCCCCTGTACAAGTTGTTGGTGAGGCCCCACCTGGAGTATTGTGTTCAGTTTTGGAGGCCGTACCTTGCGAAGGATGTTAAAAAAAATGGAAGCGGTGCAAAGAAAAGCTACGAGAATGGTATGGGATTTGCGTTCCAAGACGTATGAGCAGAGACTTGCTGACCTGAACATGTATACCCTGGAGGAAAGGAGGAACAGGGGTGATATGATACAGACGTTCGAATACTTGAAAGGTATTAATCCGCAAACAAATCTTGACCGGAGATGGGAAGGTGGTAGAACGAGAGGACATGAAATGAGATTGAAGGGGGTCAGACTCAGGAAAGATGTCAGGAAGTATTTTTTCACGGAGAGGGTGGTGGATGCTTGGAATGCCCTCCTGCGGGAGGTGGTGGAGATGAAAACGGTAACGGAATTCAAACATGCGTGGGATATACATAAAGGAATCCTGTGCAGTAGGAATGGATCCTCAGAAGCTTAGCCGAAATTGGGTGGCAGAGCAGGTGGGGGAAGAGGGGTTGGTGGTTGGGAGGCGAGGATAGTGGAGGGCAGATTATACGGTTTGTGCCAGAGCCGGTGATGGGAGGCGGGACTGGTGGTTGGGAGGCGGGAAATACTGCTGGGCAGACTTGTACGGTCTGTGCCCTGAAAAAGGCAGGTACAAATCAAGGTAAGGTATACACATATGAGTTTATCTTGTTGGGCAGACTGGATGGACCATGCAGGTCTTTTTCTGCCGTCATCTACTATGTTACTTGCTGGGGAGTTCGCAATTCGGGACAGGGCGTCAGCGTTCCCATGAAGCTTCCCTGCCCTATGCTGTATTTCAAAGGAAAAAGCTTGTAACGCTAAATACCAGCGGGTGAGCCTGGCATTCTGCCCCTGCATTTGTTGGAGCCATTTCAGAGGTGCGTGGTCAGTAATCAAAACAAAAGGATTGCCCTGCAGATAGTATTTCAGAGTTTCTATAGCCCACTTTATAGCCAAACACTCCTTCTCTATAACAGCGTAATGCTGCTCTGCCGGGTGCAGTTTCCTACTCAGAAAAAGGACAGGGTGCTCCTCCCCTTCAAACTCTTGGGATAACACAGTCCCCAAGCCCATCTCTGAGGCGTCTGTTTGTAACAGGAAGGGCTTCTCAAAATCTATTCCTTTAAGACCGGTTCCTGACACAGGAGGTCTTTCAACATTTGGAACCCCCCCCCCCCCCCCCCCCCCCGACCTGCCTCTGTCCACTTTAGGACATTAGGGCACCTTTTCCTCAGCATGTCAGTAAGGGTGCTTGACCTCTCCGCAAATCTAGGAATGAATCTGCGATAATATCCTATCAGCCCCAAAAAACCCCTCAATTGTTTTTTGGTGTGGGGCAGCAGAAACTCACGCACTCCCTGCACTTTATCCCTTAGGGGTTTGATAACTCCCCCTCCCACAATGTATCCCAAGTATTTTACCTCTTCACTAGCAAACACGCACTTCTTTGGGTTCACTGTTAGGCCCGCCCGCCTGAGGGATTCTAGCACAGCTTTGACTGGGCAAATGGGACTCTCAATCTGAGCTAAAAATGACAATATCATCCATATACGCGGCTGCGTAGTCCGAATGCCACCTCAGCAACTGATCCGCCAATCGTTGGCAGCACGCCACCGCCCCATTTAACCCAAATGGCATTCGTCTAAATTGGAATAACCCTATAGGGGTGCCAAAGGCTGTTTTGGGCTTAGCCTCCTCTGTCAGCGGCACTTGCCAATACCCTTTCGTAAGATCTAAAGTAGTTAAATACTGAGCACGCCCCAGTTTGTCCAGTAAGTCATCTATCCGAGGCATGGGATAAGCATCAAACAGGGATATGGCATTCACCCTTCGGAAATCTATACAAAACCTCTGAGACCCATCACTCTTTGATACCAACACCACTGGACTGGACCAGGGACTAACTGATTCCTCTATGATACCTAAGTCCATCATTTCCTGTACCTGCCTTATAATTTCCTTCCTCTTAAATTCGGGTGTTCTATGGGGCCTCTGCCTTACAATCCTACCAGGCTCGGTGATGATATCATGGGCCACCAAATGGGTTTCCCCAGGTAGGGGATTGATAACATCCTGAAACTTCTCTATCATTTCCCTTACCCGTTGCCTCTGCCTATGGGATAGAGACTCGCCAATAACAGGTTTCCCCCCCTCCTGTACATCACTTTAGTTGAGGACCCAACTCCTCTTCAGGGACCGCCACAAACCCTTCTCTCTCTATCCACGGTTTCAATATATTTACATGGTAGGTCTGAATCCTACCTTTTGCATGCCTTACCCGATATGTCCATGGGCCTACTCTGGCTGTCACCACACAGGGTCCCTTCCACTGAGAAGTAAACTTATGGGGGTCTGAGGCCACCATGACAAGCACTTTATCTCCCACTTGAAATTTCCTTACTTTTGTGCCCCGGTCATAATACCCTTTCTGGCTTTCTTGGCTCTGCCCCAGGGTGTCCTGCGCAAACGCCGTGACCCTCTGAATCCTTAATCTTAACTCCCTCAGGTATGTACTAACCTCCCTGGGCTCTTCCTCTCTCTCTACCCATGCCCCGCGGCAATCGTCCAAAGACCAATTCAAAGGGGGATACCCCCTAGGGATGCTTGGATATTCTCCCTACATGCATATAAAGCATAGGGTAACAACTGGTCCCAATCCTCATATTTCCCCTTCAAGCCTTTCCTCAACATCTGCTTAAGGGTTTTATTAAATCGCTCTACCATCCCGTTTGTCTGGGGATGGTAGGCAGCTGTGGTAATGTGGTGTATGTTAAAAGCTTCCCACAGTTCTCTTAACTGTCTAGATTTGAAATTGGACCCCTGATCCGTAAGCATTTCACAGAAATGCTTGACCAATTCGGTCACTATACCAGTAGCTCGTATATTTCTCATTGGGAAGGCCCAGGGAAACCTAGTGGCCCTATCCATGACTACTAAAATGTATGCAAAACCCCTAGGTGTTCTGATGAGGGGTCCCACAATGTCCATAGCCATACTTCGCATAGGTTCCCCAATAATAGGCAATGGTACCATAGGTGCCCTGGGAGGTTATCAGTCCACCAACCGCTGACAGGAGGGGCAACTTTGGCAATAATTCTGGACTTCCCTATGTACGCCAGGCCAATAAAAACGCTCCAGCACCTGTTTCAACGTACTCTGGGCGCCCTTATGCCCTGCTAAAGGATGATCATGGGCCCTTTTTAGAATAAGGCTCCTAAAGACCCTGGGAATTACCAGCTGGCTTCACACGGGTCCCCCCACCGGATCCTGTATTTCCCGGTACAACAATCCCTCCACCACCTGAAACCGGGGAAACCCGCCTGAAGGCCCCCCTTCCACTTGTTCCCAGGCCCTTTTTAATACCGGGTCATCTCTCTGCTCCTGGCCAAAAGCGGGAAATCTCTCCATCACCTCTTGTGGCCTCCATGGCATAGCCTCTCCTTCCCCCAACCTCCTTAGGGCCCTAGCCCGGCTATGCCTCTCCGCCTGCCATGTTTCTCTAGCCTTCCTCCCTTTACCCGGTTCTCCCATTATCTCCTCATGGAAAGGGAAGAGCTGACCTACTTAATCCTCCCCCCTATCCTGCGACCCACCCCGAGCCTTCTGAGCCCGGGTAGTCACCCACCCTGTGACCCCTTTCAACCCCCGTACAAACAGCTCCCACTCCCTCCCCAAAATGAGGTCAAAAGGCAGTTTTGGCAGGATCGCCACATTAAGCCACCCTCTCCCCAGAGGGCTCCGTAGTTGGATCCTGAACACAGGGTAGGCAGTTGATGCCCCATGTATGCACCTAATCCGAATCATTCCTACATACTGTCCGCCCTCTTCCCCCATGGCGGTGCTCTGGATCTTATTCCACAGGGACCGGGACATCATCGACTGATTGGCCCCCGAGTCTAACAGGGCCTTAACTGTCACCCCTCCCACCTGAACCTCCAGGAAGAAGAAATCCTCGGGGTCTGTTCCCATATGTCCAGCAAACCCTAGTCTTTCCCTACACTCCTTCAGCATGTGGCTGGGCTTCCCACATCTAAAACACCTTCTTCCCCCTGGACTGGGACCCGGGTCCCTACGACCCTCCTCCCTCTTCCCCCCGGTCCCCGTATTGGAATGAGTACTTCCCGCTTGACCCATACCCTCCTTGCTACTAGGGAGAAAAGGGTTAGTAGGATGTGTTCCTGCCTCAAAATACAGTTCAGCTCCATGAATCACCTCTTCCAATGAGCGCACCCCTTGCTTAATGAGCCACTTGCGCACTGGGGTGGGTATGGCAAACAAAAACTGTTCCACTATAATCTCCTCCACAACCTGTTCTGCAGTCGTCTGTTGTGGCTCCAGCCATTTACAGGCTAAGTCTTTCAGTCTCTGGGCAAAAGCCCGGGGCCACACTTCCCTCCCCGTAGTAGTCTCCCTAAACAGTCTTCTATAATGGTCTCTAGTAAGACCTAATCTATTTTTAATGGCCGCCACTACCTGCTCATAATCCATGGAGCTGTCCGCAGGCATGGCCCTGTATGCAGCCAGAGCTTCCCCAGCTAGGCTTCCCGCCAGTCGAACAGCCCACTGTTCTTTCGGCCATTGCACTGCCCTTGCGATCCTCTCAAATGTAGCAATAAAGTCATCCACATCATCACCCTCCCCCATTCGCCCCAAAGAAAAGGGTCCAAACGGAGGGGTTCCTACCCACATGGGTAAACCGGCCCCTGTACCCGGGGCTGCAACTTTATCCAACAGGCTCCCTATGGCTTGCATCTGACCTTGCACTGCCTGGAGCAGAGGTACATGCTGTTCCTTGGCGGCTTCCACCACTTGCTGCAAGGCCTGTTGAGCCCCCTCCTGCTGCTTCTGAAACTGCGCAGCCATCCAGTGAAGCACTTCTTTCTGCTCCATCCTTCCAGTCTGGAATACCCTGAAAAGAAAATCAAAAACACCAAGTGCGATACCACTTTTTTTTTTCACTAATTACTAATTTGTACTGCTCTTCTCCCACCACTCCCCTTTTACAGGACCCCGCCTGGGTTCCTTCGCATGACCTGTGTTCCCCCCTTAGCTTCACACTTCAATCCAGCATTGATCCCCCTTCAGGTACCTCGTACCTGGGGTAACCGCTGGTCTTCGCTTTGCTAAGGGTGGTCTTGTCCGCTTCACTCCGGCTGCTCTGTGGTAGCTTCAATCGAGTCCCATCTGCGGTGCCACTGTAATAACTGTAATCCCGGTAGCAAACCTTCCAGGGGTGGTAGGCTCCCCTTCAGCAGTCCACAAACAAAGTCCTTCCAGACAACACAGCTTTTAGTTCCAAACAGTTTATTTCCCCTCCTCCACAAAATCTCAGTTCAAGGGGGTTAAAGTCCCCTTCATTTTTCAAAACAAAGCAACAAGAAAAAAACGTCCCTCTAAATCCAAGTTCTCCCCCAGTGCAACAGCCTGGGTTTCAGTTTTAAAAGTCTTTCCGCTTGGGTGGTTGCAGAATGGCAGTACACCGCCCACAACACAGCTAATTGACTCCTGTGACCACCCACTGCCTTCAGTCCCTGCAACTCTGCCCCAAAGTCCAATTACAGTCCATGTCAACAGGCTCCTCCAAACCTGGTGTGTTGGTCTCTCCAGCCTCTCCTTCCTCCAAGCACTCCATTAACTCTGCCTCTCTGCTAGGCTGTTGGTTGGAGACCTCCTCCCCCTCCCAGGTGGAAGGAATCTTGTACTGATTTCTAACCCAAGGGAATTGAGCTTTGTCATCCCTGCTCCCCCTTCTGGCCCTCGTCTGCCATAGCAGCTGCTCTTTCCAGTCCTTTTCCCCCTCCCTTCCACCTGGGGGCCATACCGGGTTTTGGGACCTACCCCCCTTATCCCTTCTCTCAGGGCCTTGTGGGGAATGTAGTCTGGCCCCATACCTCCTCCTGACCTGCTTAGACCCTCCATCTTCCTTACACCCCGTGAACTTTGGTTGTCCCCACGACGGAAAGCAGTTGAGGCCACCCAAAATCGGCTTTCGATTATGCCGATTTGTGCGACCCTTGGAGAAGGACACCCATCTCCCGATTTGTGTCGAAAGATGGGTGCAATTCTTTTTCGAAAATAAACCTGATAGTGTTGGTAAACCTCTGCAGTTTGGGAAACATTTATTAAGCAGGCCTTTAGTGGCAGGCCTAACACAAATTGTGACTGCCGGGGTTGCCATGTCCCAAACACTTGCTATATAGTTCTTGTTTTCCCTTAGAGGTGCAGGTCTGGCTCCAGCCAGACCTCAGCAAAGATTGCAGTTCTTAACAGAAGCGCAATGTTGGCTTATCACAGCCATGTAACAGCAGCTAGATGTATTCAAGTTAGGGCATAGACTGAGGCTTCTGTTCTTCCTTATCCTCAGCCTGGCTTTCTTCTATCCTCCCAGGTATGGGCTCCGCCCCCTCCCAGCTCACCTCCTCCCAGAGGTCTCATGCTCTTAAGGTGGTTGAGGCTATTGGAGTGACTGTTCTTAATGTGGCCCAGGCTATCGGAGAGACTTTAAGGAGATGGGTAGTGTTCTATAGACCCCCTCAGACCCCCACTTTCTGGAACTCACTCCCAGTGGTGGTATGCCTAACTCAAGACAACTTCTACTTCATGAAACAGGTGACGGCCTTGCTCTTCTCCAAAGCTTTTAATTCATGTGATGAGAGACTATCCATTCATTCTGTATTAAAAAAGGTGGAACTGGTCTTAGTTACAAGGCAAGTGGCAAGCTAGTCCAAATACTATATATATAAATTGTCTTCAGTTTAGACACGTGTTTATCCCCAAAACTTCTACCTTTCTTGCCTGTCTGTGTCTATGGCATTTATTTTAGAAGCATCTCCACGGGATTCATGGTCAGCGCAGTGTTGGTGGGGAAAGTGGGTAGAAAGTTGGGGAGGGCAGATTTTGCTACCATTTGATTTTCTACCAGGTACTTGTGACCTGGATTGGCCATTGTTGAAAGCAGGTTACTGGGTTAGATGGACCCTTGGTCTGACCCAATATGGCAGTTGTTATGACCTAGTCCTGATTTTTTGTTTTTGGGGAGGGGGACTTGGGAGAGTTTGCCATGTGTTCTAACTTGTATGTAGGGGCCCCCCCACTAGGGGGTGCTTAATGGGGGCGTGATTGTGAAAGAGGGTTGCTGAGTGCTGCTGGATAGGGGAAGCTGGCATGAGGGTGAGGGCCACGATGTTGGGATCAGGGCTGTTTGCAGAGGGAGCAATGATTATCAAACACTTTCACATCTGTGTGTGTGTGGGGGGGGGGGGATCGAGTACATTTACTTTCCGCACATGCAACTTTCTTCAATCACTGCTCTCTCTGGATGTCGAGGGGCTGGGATGTGCAGTCTTGTGCCTATTTAACAAGAGCCTTTATGTTTGTAGAGCCTCTTGTAAAATAGAAAGGGAATTCCACATGTTGTGACTTGTATTCCCCTCTTCACACGATTTCTAAAATCTGCCTCCACATGTCTCAATTGCAGTTGCCCAATCAGCTGCCTGTTAAGATATATGATTGTGTTGTACTGACATGAGTATTATATTTGTTGTTTGAATGCTCTCATGCATGCCTATCAAGATGTGCCACTAGTAGTATTGTGCTGACATCATGTTTGCATTGTCCACTATATGAATATTCTAAAGTGTTGACTTTTAAGGGGTTTCATTTGTATTGTGCTGACATTGTATCATATCTGTATCAGGGGCGTATCTGGAATCCGGCGGTAGGGGGGGCCAGAGCCAGAGAGGGGGGGCACATTTTTGCCTCCCCCCCCCCCCCCCCCGCCGCCGCCGCCTCTCTCCACCCCCTCCCCGCCGTCAACCCTCCCCCGCTGCTTACTTTTGCTGGCGCCGAGGTCCCGACCCGCAATCTCCGTTTTTCGTCTTCCTCCGTGGCCATGCTTCCAGGAAGTAACGCTGCAGTGCTGATTCGTTGACTCCAGTTCGACGTCTGACGTCAGACGCCGAACTGGATTCAACGAATCAGCACTGCAGCGTTACTTCCTGGAAGCATGGCCACGGAGGAAGACGAAAAACGGAGATTGCGGGTCGGGACCTACTGGCGCCAGCAAAAGTAAGCAGCGGGGGAGGGTTGACGGCGGGGAGGGGGGCCAGGGCGAAATCTGCGGGGGCCCAGGCCCCTGTGGCCCCACGCAGATACGCCCCTGATCTGTATTATGAGAATGTTCCTCCATTCTGCCTATTATGATGTCTCATTTGTACTCTGCTGATGTTTATCATATTTCTGTTATATCATTAATGTTTGTTTATGAGATTCTTATATGTATTTCTGACACTATCAAGATTCAATTTGTCTGTCTTCAAATTAGATACATAGAAACATTCATTAAAAAAATGAAGGCAGATAAAGAGATCTTATGTACTTGTCCCAAACTTTCTTGAATTCAGATACAGTTTGTCTCTATTACCTCCACTGGGAGGCAAGGAATGTGGTAGTCCATTTCACGTATAACCTATTTGCCTGTACGAGTATGGGTCATGCATTTGATATACCGCCTTTTTTACAACCATAGTGATTTACATATTATATACAGGTACTTTCTCTGCCCCTAGTGGACTCACAATCTAAGTGTCTTATAACTAGAGCAATTGAAGGTTTAAGTGACTTTCCCAGGGTCACAAGGAGTCACATTGGGAATTGAACCTGGTTCCCCTGGCTCTCAACCCACTCCATTGACCATTAGGCTACTCTTCTATTCCTCATTGATTATATTTATGCTTATATTTGGTCATTTTACTATTGTTAGGGTGTTAACAAAATTGTAAATTTTATGTAAAGCTATACCCACAGTACACCATCTTGGATGAATCTCTTTATAAAGGCCACCGATAAATCCAAATAAATAATAACAATAAATGTTTGCATGTAATGATGAATGGCGTGATATTTACAGATGAGAGGTGATATTGTGTACCTAGATGGTCTTGAGTATTAGAATATTAAAACTTTCTGTTATGGGAGATGTTTTTTTAAAGGATGGGTCTTAGATGTGGTTTTGATTGCTATATATTGGTTTGTTAGTATTATAATGTCTCCCACCATGTTGAATGTGTATATTTCCATCTCTGTGAATGAGGATGTTCTATAGCTAAGGTAAACGATGTTATAAAGAGACAATTCAATCATGCAGGGATATATGAATTTCAGCTTTTTGAGACATCAGTTATGTGCATCAGTTAGATGAGTATTCTTAGAATATAACACAGTTTTTTATTTGGGAAGAAAGCTGATTGATACATGTGAGAAAAGTGTATATTGCTTTTTCACTTAACAAAATTGCAAAGGTAAAATGCCCTTGTATAAAGGTAATCTTTAGGGATAAAAGTATAACTATATTTGTGTGAGTGTGTGTACTAATACTGAAAACCCTTTCTAATAAGAACCACCACATTAATACGTAGAAATTAATATAACATTTTAAGATGGCTTTAAAATTGCTGACCCCGGGGGGGGGGGGGGGGGGGGGGGGGGGGGGGAGACTAGAAGAATTGGTAGTTTAAAAAGACAGGATATTCCTTGTCATCAAGCAGATGCAGCCATTACAGATGGGTTGTGTCCATCAACCAGCAGAGGGAGATAGAGAGCACACTTTTTTCAGTGCCTCATACCAGCTTGCTCCACTGCCTCTCTTCAGTATTCTCTATCTCCCCTAGCAGAGTGGCTGCAGCTTCTTCGAGCTCCATCTAAAAATCTGCCTGGAGGTTGCTCCTGTGCTTTTGCCAGTTGTTAGCAGGGGTGTTGGAGGCTATAGCAGCTTCACTTTAAAGGCACATAGGTTTGCCCTTTCCCTGCCTTACCCATACCTCCGTGGATATGGACACATTGCTTAGCTTTCCCTGTCCTTCCCCACCAACAGTGGATGCAGGCACATAGGTTCGCCCTTTCCCTGCCTTTCCCACTCACCTGAGCCTCTGGAGTTCTATTTACCTCTGCTTTCCTCATAGCGTTAAAAAAAAAAAAAAAGTTGCGTCGCGCTTTGGCGCTTAGATGCTGGAACAGAGGTTTTTCCTTGCCTTTTTCTGTGGGACCAGAGCTGTGATACTCGGTCCAGTGAGGTAAGAGTGTTTTCTGACTCCTCCGGGGGTGGGCCCGCGATCGGGGCGATTTTGGTGCGAACCGCCATTTTGAAATTTACCGCCGTTTTTGGCAATGGCTGCAGAGACAGTAAAGCACTGTTCCAAGTGTGGCAAGCGCAGATCAGCAGCGGGGCTCTATAAATCGTGCTGTACAGACGTTAGAGCCGGCCTGAGCATGCCGAGCGACGATTCTTCGCGCTCTGAGCTGGCAGCGAGCGCCATTTTGAATTTACCACATGGCGCGACTTCTGCTGAGATGGAGAGTCCTGAGCCCGGGGGGAGGCCTCGGAGTGAGGCTGATATGGGAGCTACTAGCCCCGGCAGAGATCTGGGTGCCCAGGGTGAGTTTTTCTCCCCTGATTTTGTCTTGTTAATGCATAAAGCATACATGCTTAAAAGAGCTCTCCCACAAAGCCCGGCACGGGCCTCTTCTAATGCCCCCCCCCCCCGGTGGATTCTAGCCTGGGTATGCCCTCTGAGGCGTTATTCCCTGATAATTGGCAGAATATGAAGCGCAGAAGGGCTCATTCCCCTTCAGAGATTGCTGCACCTCCTTCCCCCCCCCCCCCCCCCCGTGGTCGGGCTGCGAGGATTTGGAGGACTCTGGCAGGCCTTCATGGTCTGAGGAGCCAGAGTCTGGTGCAGAAGTGACTCAGGATTTGGACGATCCCTCCGCGGTGAGGATTTTCCACCGTAATGAGCTGCCAACGCATATTTCTGATACCCTGCAGGCTCTCTCTATTGAGGACCCTGCCAGTGGCACAGCCTCCTCTGTGAATCCTAGGATGGCTAGTACCAAAAAGCCTGCTCGAGCCTTTCCTTTGCATGACTCCATCCAAGAGCTTATTTCGGCTCAATGGGCTGACCTCGAGGGGCATTTGAAAGTTTCCAGGGCTATGGGGCAATTATACCCTCTGAGTGAGGAGCATATGGCTCGCTTTGCTGTGCCTAAAGTGGATGCCCTAGTCACAGCTGTGACGAAGAGAGCTACCCTCCCGGTTGAAGGAGGTGTTGCCCTGAAGGATATTCAAGACCGTAGACTGGAATCAGCACTTAAACGGTCATTTAAAATTGCAGGTCTCGCTATTCGGGCATCTGCATGCAGTTGTTATGCTGCTAGAGTCTGCCTGGCTTGGTTGCAACAGGCAGTGGAACAGCCCGGTGATGGAGCGGAGCCCTTTTCAGATGTGGCTCCGCGGATGGAGTCGGCTTTGTCCTTTCTTGCTGACGCCCTTTACGATATTGTCAGAGTTTCGGCTAAACACATGGCAGTAGCAGTGGCGGCTCGCCGTCTTCTTTGGCTACAACATTGGGCGGCGGACATGGCCTCTAAGCAAAGGTTGGTGAAGTTGCCCTTTCAAGGCCTTCTCCTGTTTGGTGAGGAGTTGGAGAAAATTGTGAAGGGCCTGGGTGAGGCTAAACCCCAGCGCTTGCCCGAAGATAGGCCTCGGCCTTCCTCTAAGGGTGCGGCGGTGCACTCCTCTTACAGACCTCACTTCCGTGAAGCTTGAAGGTACCGCCTGGGGCGTTCTGCTGGGTTCACTTCTCGTGTCCGTTTTCAGCAGAGGAACTCCTTTCGCTCGGACAAAAGTTCCACAGCCACTGGCTCAAGGCCTGGAGTTCAGGGGCGACCCTCTCAATGATGGTGCGCCGGCCCTCTCCTCGAGTCCTGTCATCGGAGGACGTCTTTCCCTCTTTGCCGAGGAGTGGGCCAACATTTCCTCAGATCAGTGGGTCTTGGACCTGATCAGAGACGGTTACAGAATAGACTTCGACGCCCCCTGTAAGAGAACGTGTTTGTGAGTCCCGATGCGGTTCTGCCGCCAAACGGGCGGCGGTAGAGGAGACTTTACAAGGTCTGATTAAGATAGGGGCCGTGTCCCCGGTACCTCCCGCCGAACACGGCTGCGACCGCTACTCCATCTACTTTGTGGTGCCGCGAAAAGGAGGGTCTTTTCGCCCTATTCTGGACTTAAAAGAATTAAACAAGTTCCTGAGAGTGCGGCATTTTCACATGGAAACCCTGTGCTCCGTCATTGTGGCGGTACAGCCAGGAGAGTTTCTCACGTCTCTGGACCTGAAAGAAGCTTACTTGCACATTCCAATTTGGCCCCCGCACCAGAAGTTTCTGAGGTTTGCGGTGATGGGAAAGCATTTCCAGTTCCGGGCCTTGCCTTTTGGTCTCGCCACAGCTCCCCGCACCTTTTCGAAGGTTATGGTGGTAGTAACTGCCTTTCTAAGGCGAGAGGGTATTCGGGTTCACCCGTACCTGGACGACTGGCTCATTCGAGCAAACTCTGCTGCAGAGAGTCAGCATGTAACAGCCAGAGTGGTCTCAGTACTTCAATCTCTGGGCTGGGTCGTCAATTTGGCCAAAAGTCACCTGACCCCCTCGCAGTCTCTAGAATATTTGGGGGCCAGGTTCGACACAGCCTCGGGGTATGTGTACCTACCCGAGCAAAGGCGGTGCAAGCTTCAGAATCAGGTCCGTCTGCTCCTGAGGATGCCCCACCCGTGAGCTTGGGACATTTTCCAGCTGCTTGGATCGATGACAGCCACCATGGAACTGGTGCCCTGGGTGAGAGCGCACCTGAGACCTCTACAGTATGCTCTACTCCAAAGATGGTCTCCAGTATCTCAGGATTACCAATGTAGACTCTCTTGGCTCCCTGTGGCCCGACTCAGCATGGAGTGGTGGCTTTCAGACAGCATGCTGCGGCGAGGAATGCCGCTGGTGCTCCCCGATTGGTGCCTAGTGGTGGCAGATGCCAGTCTGAAAGGCTGGGGCGCATATTGCAAGGGGAAGCATGCCTAGGGTCTATGGACACCCGAGGAGTCGGAGTGATCCATCAACCGCCTAGAGTTGAAAGCGGTGTTTCAGGCGCTTCTGGCCTTTCAAGTGACCCTGGAAGGATTGGCTGTCCGAGTGATGTCGGACAACACGACAGCAGTGGCCTACATAAATCGACAAGGCGGCACTCAGTGCAGAGCTATAGCCGCGCAGGCTGAACAAATTTGCCACTGGGCCGAGCTGCATCTACAGTTTCTGTCAGCAGCTCACATTGCAGGTCAGAGCAACGTGCAATCCGATTATCTAAGCAGGCATCAGATCGATCCAGCGGAGTGGGAACTTGCAGACGAAGTGTTCCTGCAGATATGTGCCAAGTGGGGCAAGCCCGTGATGGATCTAATGGCGACAAGCTCCAATGCCAAAGTCCCGTGCTTCTTCAGCAGACGGAGAGATCCTCGCACGGCGGGGTTGGATGCCTTGGCTCAATCCTGGCCTCCGGGCCTACTGTATGTGTTCCCTCCGTGGCCCTTGATAGGGTGAGTGCGGCTGCGGATTCGGCTGCATCCAGGAGAAGTGGTTCTCGTCGCCCCGGATTGGCCCAGGAGGCCTTGGTATGTGGACCTCCGACAGATGCTCATAGAGGATCTCCTTCAGTTACCTCTGGTTCCCAACCTGTTGTCACAGGGTCCGGTGACCATGGAGGACGTCGGCCGATTTGGTCTTATGGCCTGGCGATTGAGAGGGCGCAGTTGAGAGGCAGAGGCTATTCCAATAAAGTAATTACCACTCTCCTGCAAGCCCGCAAGCGTTCCACTTCTGTGGCTTATGCCAGGATTTGGCGCCAGTTTGAAGTCTGGTGTGCTTCCAGAGAGATCACAGCCCTGCGGGCTCCTGTCTCGCCGATTCTGGACTTTTTGCAGGATGGTATACAAAAAGGCTTGGCCTATAATTCCCTGCGGGTGCAAGTGGCAGCATTGGCCTCCCTGCGTGGCAAGGTTGAAGGCGTGTCTTTAGCTGCTCATCCGGATGTGGCACGGTTTCGTAGAGGGGTGCTTCGGCTCCGTCCTCCCGTGCGTGCACCTTGTCCAGCTTGGAACCTGGGGCTAGTGCTGAAGGCCCTTCAGGTTGCTCCCTTTGAACCGCTTCGGCGTGCTTCAGATAAAGATTTGACACTGAAGGCCGTCTTGTTAGTGGCCATTACTTCGGCGAGACGGGTGTCGGAGCTCCAGGCGCTGTCCTGTAGAGACCCTTTTCTGCAGTTTTCAGAGTCCGTGGTCACGGTTTGGACCGTGCCTTCCTTCTTGCCTAAGGTGGTTTCAGCGTTTCACCTAAACCAACCTATTTTCTTGCCCTCCTTTGTCGAGGAGGAGTTTCCAGAATCTTTTGGTCAATTGCACCTGTTGGACGTGTGCAGGACTCTGCTGCAGTATCTGCGAGTTACTCTTTCAGGACCTCTGATCATCTGTTTGTTTTCCTATCAGGTCCTCGCAGAGGGTCTCCAGCGTCTAAAGCCACTATTGCCCGCTGGCTTAAAGAATCTATCTTTTCAGCTTATTTGCTTGCCGGCCGGCCTCCGCCTGATGCCTTTAAGGCGCATTCCACTAGAGGAAGTTCCTCTTCTTGGGCTGAAACTGGAGCACTCTCTCTTCAAGAGATTTGTAGTGCAGCAACATGGGCTTCTAAGCTCTCTTTTGCCCGTCATTACAGGCTGGATGTGTCTGCCAGGAGGGACGCACATTTTGGAGCGCAAGTGCTGGCGCGTGGTGTGGCTTGTTCCCTCCCTATCTAGGGATTGCTTTGATACATCCCATCTGTAATGGCTGCATCTGCTTGATGACAAGGAAGGGAAAATTAGGTTCTTACCGTGTTAATTTTCTTTCCTTTAGTCATAGCAGATGCAGCCATGATCCCTCCCTGTCTGATGCTATCTGCTGTAAATCTATTTCAGGTTCTGTTTGTGTTTCCTGGAGATTCCGTCCTTGGGAGAAAGTCGGAAAACAGTCTTCAGGATTCTTGTTCAATTCAAGGAGGATGACTTAATTCCCTCCAGTTTCATGTTTTGGAGGATGAGTTTATTCCCTCCGGGAGGATGTTTCATTCCCTCCATTCTGAGTTGTAGGGCCCTTTGTTGTAGGGCCATTGTTCGCTGTGAGGAAAGCTTATGTTATTCCCATTGCGGTTTGCCATACTGCTTTGGAAGCTTCAAATACTGAAGAGGGGCAGTGGACCAAGCTGGTATGAGGCACTGAAAAAAGTGTGCTCTCTATCTCCCTCTGCTGGTTGATGGACACAACCCATCTGTAATGGCTGCATCTGCTATGACTAAAGGAAAGAAAATTATCACGGTAAGAACCTAATTTTCCCTTGCTGGCTAACAAGCTGTGGGGGTGGTGGGGGGGGGGGGGGGCGGAGGAAGCCCAATAGGCTGAAATTGCTGATGCAGAGTTCTCACATGAAGGTCTGAAGAATGAGATAAGAAAATGTAAACCGATCATAAGAACTAAACAATGAATAGAGGTTCTGTCTATGGAAAATTTTCAGTTCTCAGAAGAGAACAGCAATGAGGGGTGTAGGTTTTTTTTTTGTTTTTTTGTTACATTTGTACCCCGCGCTTTCCCACTCATGGCAGGCTCAATGCGGCTTACATGGGGCAATGGAGGGTTAAGTGACTTGCCCAGAGTCACAAGGAGCTGCCTGTGCCTGAAGTGGGAATCGAACTCAGTTCCTCAGTTCCCCAGGACCAAAGTCCACCACCCTAACCACTAGGCCACTCCTCCATATTATGTAATACGTTATAGATATGAAATCTATATCCAGTGAAAACTTAGGGGCAGAAACCTATGTTACAAAAAGAAAATATAAACTGTAGGAATTAAGGGGGGGTATGCTTGCTTGCTATCGGAGACACCCATTCTTGCAAGGCTGTATTTTGAAATAATAAATTAATTAAGACTTGCTTCACCAATTTGCTTTTTTGGAAGTTCTTTTGTATAGGTTCCCAGTGATAATGTAAAACTTATATCATTGATTCTTAAATTTATGCAACTTTCATGTACTGTGTGTATGCTCATGAGGCCAGTTTCATACATCGCTGCCCTGTATTACAGTGCATAAATTTCTTATACTGCACATACGTTTTACATCTTAGTGTGGTTTAACAGTAAGAACAGCCAGACATACCAGGAATTCACAGTTAACAGAAATATCATTCCAGTTTAAAACCTCAGTATTGTATTGCTAAAACAGGTAAGTTTGTAATGATTTTCAAAATATTTTATAATTCATTGTAGGTCTTATACTTTCTGAAAGTTAATTCCATATTTTTGTGGCTTTGTAACCAAATGTTTTCATCCACATTGATTTCTTCTTAACCCCTTTTGGATGAAAAAACTAAATAGAATTTATTTTCTAGTCAGTCAATGAGTGGAGGAATAGCCTAATAGTTTATGCAGTGGCCTGAGAGCCAGGGCAACCAGGTTCGATTTCTACAGCAGCTCCTTGTGATGTTGGACAAGTCACTTAATCCTCCATGCCCCAGGTGCCAAAAAAATTAAAAATTCAAATCTTAGGTTTGTCCACTAGGACGAAAAAGTACCTGTATACAATATGTAAAACACTTATTGATTGTACACAGGAAGGCGGTATATCAAATCCTCCTCCCTCCCTCATACAAGGTTGGAAAAACTAACATATTGTTAAATATAATATGAACTTGTCCATATACTATTAGAAAGAGCATCATAATACAGTTTAAAAAGAGCCCTGTCTTCTATTGGCTTCCAGTGTAATTTGACAAAATAAGGAGTAATTCTGTCTGACATTTTTAATGAAATATAATAGACGGATTCTGTGCTGTGCTGGAGCAGGCTCTCAAGGGCTCACGAGAGGTCTGTTTGTTAAGTTTTTAAGGAATTTGGGAGGTGGTTGTTAAAGTAGCTCCTCCCTCCCCCCCACTCCCCCCGGCTGCTTTAACAACTGACTCCTAAAAATGTTGGGCTCAGGCCCCCTCCGGAATTCTCTTTTACTTTACTGATGGGGATGCTGAGCCCCGCAAGCCAAGTAAAATAGACTGCTGTTCAGAGTAAGAGACAGCACGGGAAGTGGTAGCAGTCCCTTTATTGGCTATGGGGCTCAGTATCTCCTACCAGCAAAGGTATGCCTAGTGTCCCGCACGAGGGGTTGGGAAGAGAGGCATGTTTGCCCCTCCCTCCCAGTCCAACCCTGTCCTCCCCGAAATTGCAGGGCTGGCTATGCCTAGAAAAGAGAGCCTGTTTAAAAATTTAACCAGCACACCCCTGGATGGATTCAGGTCCCTCAAAAGTTGAGGCATTGTCTACTGCTTTGGCTGTTGGGAATCACTCAGAAGCCTGGCAATTGGTGGCACTTTTCCTGTGTTTGCCCACCCTTTCTATCCCGCATATGCTTTTTTCTTTTTTTAATGTAACTGAGCATGTGTGAGGGATATCCACCCCCCTATGTGTGTGAAAACCGAGCAGTGGACGGGCCTCTCTTGTGTATGCTTAGTTTGTGAAAACTGAGCATGCACAGAGTCGTTGCGCAGCAAAGGCCTAAGAAAAGTGCCATCTGTCAGGCATTAGGTGGAGAAGGGCTTCCACTGGCGGGGTCCCGGGACCTCCGCCAGCTCAGATATTTGGGGGTTGTCGGGGGGGGGGGGGGGGGGAGAGGGACAAAACATTTGTGTACACCTGCAACTTAGGGCTCAGCCCCACTCCCTCAGAACACAGTGTCTGGCTATGCGCTTGGTATTGGCTGTTTGCAGGTAGGAAGAATACAATATTTCTGAAACTGATCACCTGGTGGTGGTGGTGTGTTGCAGAAATATAAGTACATAAGTACATAAGTAGTGCCATACTGGGAAAGACCAAAGGTCCATCTAGCCCAGCATCCTGTCACCGACAGTGGCCAATCCAGGTCAAGGGCACCTGGCACGCTCCCCAAACGTAAAAACATTCCAGACAAGTTATACCTAAAAATGCGGAATTTTTCCAAGTCCATTTAATAGCGGTCTATGGACTTGTCCTTTAGGAATCTATCTAACCCCTTTTTAAACTCCGTCAAGCTAACCGCCCGTACCACGTTCTCCGGCAACGAATTCCAGAGTCTAATTACACGTTGGGTGAAGAAAAATTTTCTCCGATTTGTTTTAAATTTACCACACTGTAGCTTCAACTCATGCCCTCTAGTCCTAGTATTTTTGGATAGCGTGAACAGTCGCTTCACATCCACCCAGATCCATTCCACTCATTATTTTATACACTTCTATCATATCTCCCCTCAGCCGTCTCTTCTCCAAGCTGAAAAGCCCTAGCCTTCTCAGCCTCTCTTCATAGGAAAGTCGTCCCATCCCCACTATCATTTTCGTTGCCCTTCGCTGTACCTTTTCCAATTCTACTATATCTTTTTTGAGATACGGAGACCAGTACTGAACACAATACTCCAGGTGCGGTCGCACCATGGAGCGATACAACGGCATTATAACATCCGCACACCTGGACTCCATACCCTTCCTAATAACACCCAACATTCTATTCGCTTTCCTAGCCGCAGCAGCACACTGAGCAGAAGGTTTCAGCGTATCATCGACGACGACACCCAGATCCCTTTCTTGATCCGTAACTCCTAACGCGGAACCTTGCAAGACGTAGCTATAATTCGGGTTCCTCTTACCCACATGCATCACTTTGCACTTGTCAACATTGAACTTCATCTGCCACTTGCACGCCCATTCTCCCAGTCTCGCAAGGTCCTCCTGTAATCGTTCACATTCCTCCTGCGACTTGACGACCCTGAATAATTTTGTGTCATCGGCGAATTTAATTACCTCACTAGTTATTCCCATCTCTAGGTCATTTATAAATACATTAAAAAGCAACGGACCCAGCACAGACCCCTGCGGGACCCCACTAACTACCCTCCTCCACTGAGAATACTGGCCACGCAATCCTACTCTCTGCTTCCTATCTTTCAACCAGTTCTTAATCCATAATAATACCCTACCTCCGATTCCATGACTCTGCAATTTCTTCAGGAGTCTTTCGTGCGGCACTTTGTCAAACGCCTTCTGAAAATCCAGATATACAATATCAACCGGCTCCCCATTGTCCACATGTTTGCTTACCCCCTCAAAAAAATGCATTAGATTGGTGAGGCAAGACTTCCCTTCACTAAATCCGTGCTGACTTTGTCTCATATGTGAGACTCTGGGAAAAGGTGACTAAATTCAGAATGTTGAAAATGACCCAAGGAAGTTTTATGACAGAAGATGGCATGACGTCAAAAAGTTGTCTCCCCCATGCAGCCGCCATATTGTGTGACCCCAAACATTTGCAGAAGCTTTTGAAAATAGTAGCAAGCTTGTGAGGTTTCTGACTACCTATTTGAAAGCTTCCCATATGTAACTGGAGTTTTTTTTTTTAAAACCTGTGGGATTGAGGTTGATTGGGGCGTGAGCTGTGCTACAGAGTGGCAGACTTGTTTTTGGAGTCACAAGAGGCTCAATTTTTGTAGGGGGCAGCTTTAAAAAAGGCCCTGGCTCTGCCTGAGCCTTAGGACTGAGTTGTGAGGACTCCTGTGGCTCCAAAACAAGTCTGCTGCTCTAGAGTGTCCGTACCCACTGCAGGACTTTGGCTTATGCCCCAGGGACCCCCCCAGAGGTAAAAAAAAAAAACAAAAAAACAAACAAACTTGGGTTACATATGGGAAGCTTTCAAATAAAGCTGTCAAATAAAAGAAAAATCACACATAGGTAGTCATAAACCTCACAAGTTTGCTGTGGTATTCAATAGATTCTATGAATGTTTGGAGTCACATGGCAGCAAGCTCCGCCTGTTGGCTTCAGCACTCTGAATGGGTCAGATAGTCTCATGCTGTCTCATGTCATAAAAGCTGCTTGGAATGACCCATGACATGAAGAATAAGTCAATAAGCAGCCTGGAAAAATTACATGTTTGAACTTCTGTAACTTTTTTTTTCCACATAAAAAGGTTTTGTTTGGACTGTTGTATTACAAATTGTTTGCTCTAACACAGGGTTTCTCAACTCAGTCCTTGGGATCCACCTAGCCAGTCAGATTTTCACGATACACACAAGGAATATTCATGAGATAAATTTGCATACAGTGGTGGTAGGGCATGCAGATCTATCTCATGCATATTCATTCTGGGTTTCCTGAGAACCCCTGCTCTAATGAATTCATTAAAACCTATTACTACTACTATTAATCATTTCTATAGTGCTACTAGACGTACGCAGCGCTGTACACATTATATGCAGGTACTTTCTCTGTCCCTAGAGGGCTCACAATCTAAGTTTTTGTACCTGGGGCAACGGAGGGTTAACTGACTTGCCCAAGGTCACATGGAGCTGCAGTGGGAATCAAACCCAGTTCTCAAGGATCAGCTGCACTAACCACTAGGCTACTCCTTCCCCCTTGCCCCCTTCATCATTTAATGTGGCTTCCACATAAATATCACAACATGCAGGGGGATATTTGTCCTTCAGTTCATACTACCTTTTGATATTGGGACGGTATGTTTGCTAAGCCTGATTTAATTTTGTCTAAACTGTCCCCTATAGTGAATAACCCACTCTTTCCTCCAGGCCTTGTCACTGGGCCTTTTACACGTTGAGCCTTGTTTGGTCTTGCAACATGGGGCCAGTTATTCAATGATGATGAATTGATTTCATTTTCTTCCCTTGCTTAGAATACCCTGTCCTTCCAAATTAGGTTTTTGCTTATACCCAGTTACGGCACTTCCTCTCTTCTGGTGAGGTTAAGGCTCTACTTGAAGATTTTTGCTAGGATTCCAGAGGAACCCGGGGGCTTATTTCTCGCCTATATAAATACCAGAGGAAGAAATTATGCCCTCATTTGTTACATCGCTTGTGTTGGCAACAGGAACTGGGGGTCGCAATTGAGGATGACGATTGGAATCTTGTAGAAGATGCTCTGTTAAAGGTGTCAATATCTGTTCCCTTTACAGAAAATGCTGTAAAAGTTTTATATAGATGGTACCTCACTCCTGTTTGTCTACACCACATATTCTCTACCACCTCTCCTTTGTGCTGGCAGGGGTATGGACAGCGAGGTACCATGGGACATATTTGGTGGTCCTGTGTTAAGGTGCTTGCTTATTGGAGGATGGATGGAGCACAACCTGCTGTATGTACCATTATATAATTAAATGGGAGTGTCTCATACTGTCACTAAAGCACCATTGCAGTGTGCTGTATCAAAGCATACGCTTATGTGACGTTTTTTAATCATAGACAACCTCCAACCTCCGATAGTGTACAATTTTGTTTAATAAGTGCCCTTTAAAGTCTTAGTACTTCCTAATATAAATATTAGGAAGTACTAAGACTTTAAAGGGCACTTATTAAACAAAATTGTGCACTATCGGAGGTTGGAGGTTGTCTATGATTAAAAAATGTCACATAAGCGTATGCTTTGATACAGCACACTGCAATGGTGCTTTAGTGACAGTATGAGACACTCCCATTTAATTATATAATGGTACATACAGCAAGTTGTGCTCCATCCATTATCTAGTTGTGTATGTTTCAATAAAATTAGGTTGGAGTGGTGCCATTTTTCTAATTTTTGCTTATTGGAGGGCCATTCAGTACAGGTTTCAGAGATGGCTAGCGAATCCTATTAAGTAGCCCCCAGAGTTCTTTCTATTTCCTAAGAAACCCCCAGGTCTCACTAAATCTCAAGCCTTGTTGACGAGACATGCGATGTCAGCTGCTAGGGTAGCTTTGGCTGTCCTTTGGAAATCTTCAGTCCCTTCTCTTCTCCACTGGTTGAATAAACTATGGTATATTTGTGAAAGGGAGAAACTTTGGGCCACACGATGTCATACTCAAGCCACTTGGGAACCTTTCTTGAGCAATTGCTCTTGTTAAAAGGCTGTGGGTGGGATAGGGTTCTTGGGTTAGGTTTCCTCCCCCCTCCCCCTGAGGCTCGCAGGGGGAGGGGGGATGTGGGGTTTAAAGTATAAACCTGTTCTAAAAAAGTTGGAAGTTTATGTCCTTGTTGGCAAAATTTTTATTGAGATTGTTCTTAATTTGACGTAAGCTTCTTGTAATCTGGGGTTGCTTTGCTTTGGTATTGTACTCTGTTTTGCGATCCCTGGATTGTAAGCTTTTCTTATGTTGTGTTTCTCAATACTTAATAAAGACTTCAACAAATTAAAAAAAATTTGCAAAACTCATTACTTAGCTGAAGTGCTTTATCATCTTTTAGGGATCTACAGTGTATGTCCAGCTCTTTTGTTTTTTTTTACTCCAGAACAGATTTTGCTTCCACTGCTTCTTTTGGAAGGAACTTCCATTTCTGTGAAAAAATATTTTTGACTACCTCCTCATAATTTCATATCATATCCTTTAGTTCTAGAGCTGCTTGTTTGAAAAAGGCTTATTCCTTGTCATCAACAGCAGATGAATCCATTAACTGATGGGTTGTATCCACCTACCAGCAGGTGGAGATAGAGAACACTGAAAGACACAGTGACTCAGGACAGCCAGCCCCTTCTGCCTCAGTATATCTCTATCTCCCAGCAGGTGTGGACGTCGCTTTAGCAGCTCCTGGATTTCTGCCTGGGGAGGCTCCCCTGCTTTGCCAGTAGAGTGGGGCTGTTGTGGCTGGTGGTGCCCACTTTGAAGGCATACTTGGTTTTGTTCCCTGTCCCTGCCTTACGCCCTACCCCCATCCACCCGGAGCCCCTCTGTTGCTGCCTGCCTCCAACTTTCCTCACAGTGTAAAAAGAAAAAGGGGTGTGCTTTTACTGCGCAGCAGCTATTCTAAGGCTTTTTCCAGAGATTCTGGTTCTGTGCAGCGTGACCGGAGCTCATTGACTCGGTCTTCTGAGGTGAGAGTGGTGCCCAGCTCCTCCAGGGAGGTTCCCACGGACAACGTTCTGTGCGGGGTAAGTTTTGGCGCGAAGCCGCCTTTTTCTATATTTCTGTCCAGTCGGGTGATGGCTGCTGAAGGAGTTAAGTGCTGCTCCCACTATGGTAAACACAGGTTAGCAGCGGGGCTTTGCAGTACGTGCTCCTTAGACGCTCGTGCTAGTACGGGCATGGCGAGCGGTGATTCTTCCCGCTCGATGGAGCTGGCAGCGGGCACCAACTTGGAAGTGCCGCATGACTCGACCCTCGCGGTGGCGGAGGAGTCTTGAGTGCAGGGGGATGCCTCGTTCCGAGGCTGCTAAAGGAGCTCCTTCCTCCGCTTCGCCTAATTCGGGAGCGGAGGGCCAGGGTGAGTTTTTCTCCCCTGAATTTGTTCTGCTGATGTATAAGGCCTTCATGTTAAAGAGAGCTCTGCTGGAGGTGTCTGACACTTTGTTGCGGACTGGATTCCCTCCAGATTTTGATAGCCCAGTGCTGGCTCCTGATTTTGCGGTTTCCCCCGAGCGTTGGACTGATGCTAAACGTAGATGGGTAAATTCCCTGTCTGAGTGTGGCGCCGCTCCCTTTTCCCCGACGTGGTCAGGCTGTGGGGAGTCTGAGGGTTCTAGCAGGCCCTCATGGAGGAATGATCCAGATGAGGGTGCCTATTTGCCACAGGACTTGGATGATCCTAAAGCAGTATGGATTTTCCACTGCGACGAGCTGCCAGCGCTCATTTCTGACGCCTTACAGGCCCTTTCTATTGAACATCCGGCCGAGGGCGATGCAGCCTCTGTTAATCCAAGGATGGCTAGTACTAAGAAGCCTTCTCGGGCTTTTCCTGTGCATGACTCCATCCAAGAGCTTATTTCAGCTCAATGGTGTGACCCTGATGGGCCTTTGAAGGTTGCAAGGGCTATGGGTCAGCTTTACCCTCTGAATGAGGATCACTTGGCCCCTTTGGGGATGCCTAAATATGCATTGGTCACGGCTGTGACTAAAAAGACCACTCTCCCGGTGGAGGGAGGGGTCGCTTTGAAAGATATGCAGGACCGGCAGCTAGAATCCGCATTGAAGCGGTCTTTTGAGATCTCGGGCCTTTCCTTAAGGGCGGCTATTTGTAGCTCCTATGCAGCCCGGGCCTGCCTTTCCTGGTTACAGCAGGCAGTTGATCAGCCCGCAGATGGTGCAGGGTCCCTCGCTGAGGTTGGCCCACGTATGGAGTCTGCCCTGTCCTTTTTGGCTGATGCCCTTTATGATCTGGTCAGAGCTTCGGCTAAACAAATGTCATAGTAACATAGTAGATGACGGCAGAAAAGACATGCACGGTCCATCCGGTCTGCCCAAGATAAACTCATATGTGCTACTTTTTGTGTATACCCTACCTTGATTTGTACATGTCCTCTTCAGGGCACAGACAGTATAAGTCTGCCAAGCACTATCCCCGCCTCCCAACCACCAGCCCCGCCTCCCACCACCGGCTCTGCCACCCAATCTCGGCTAAGCTCCTGAGGATCCATTCCTTCTGAACAGGATTCCTTTATGTTTATCCAACGCATGTTTGAATTCCGTTACCGTTTTCATTTCCACCACCTCCCGCTGGAGGGCATTCCAAGCATCCACTACTCTTTCCATGAAGAAATACTTCCTGACATTTTTCTTGAGTCTGCCCCCCTTCAATCTCATTTCATGTCCTCTAGTTCTACCGCCTTCCCCTCTCCGGAAAAGGTTCGTTTGCGGATTAATACCTTTCAAATATTTGAACATCTGTATCATATCACCCCTGTTTCTCCTTTCCTCCAGGGTATACATGTTCAGGTCAACAAGTCTCTCCTCATACGTCTTGTAACGCAAATCCCATGCCATTCTCGTAGCTTTTCTTTGCACCGCTTCCATTTTTTTAACATCCTTCGCAAGATACGGCCTCCAAAACTGAACACAATACTCCAGGTGGGGCCTCACCAACGTCTTATACAGGAGTATTAAAACCTCTTTTCTTCTGCTGGTCACACCTCTCTCTATACAGCCTAGCAATCTTCTAGCTACGGCCACCGCTTTGTCACACTGTTTTGTCACCTTCAGGTCCTCAGATACTATCACCCCAAGATCCCTCTCCCCATCCGTACCTATCAGACTCTCCCCGCCTAACACATACGACTCCCTTGGATTTCTACTCCCTAAATATATCACTTTGCATTTTTTCACACTGAATTTTAATTGACAATTAGCTTCTGCAGATCTTTTTTTCATGTTTTCCACTACTTCCAGGGTGTCCACTCTGTTGCAAATCTTGGTGTCTTCTGCAAAAAGGCAAACTTTACCTTGTAACCCTTCAGCAATGTCACTCACATATATTGAATAGAATCGGCCCCAGCACCGATCCCTGAGGCACTCCACTACTCACCTTTCCCTCCTCTGAGCGAACTCCATTTACCACCACCCTCTGGCGTTTGCCCGTTAGCCAGTTCCTAATCCAGTTCACCACTTCAGGTCCTATCTTTAGCCTGTCTAGTTTATTCAAGAGCCTCCTGTGGGGAACCGTGTCAAAAGCTTTGCTGAAATCTAAGTAGATTACGTCCATAGCACGTCTTTGATTTAATTCTCCGGTCACCCAGTCAAAGAATTCAATGAGATTCGTTTGGCACGATTTCCCTTTGGTGAAACTATGTTGTCTCGGATCTTGCAACTTATTTGTTTCTAGGAAATTCACTATCCTTTCCTTCAGCATGGCTTCCATTACTTTTCCAATAATCGAAGTGAGGCTTGCCGGCCTGTAGTTTCCAGCTTCTTCCCTATCACCACTTTGTGAGGAGGGACACCTCTGCTGTTCTCCAATCCCATGGAACCTGTCCCGTCTCCAAGGATTGATTAAACAAATCTTAAGAAGACCCGCCAGAACCTCTCTGAGCTCCCTCAATATCCTTGGGTGGATCCCATCCGGTCCCACTGCTTTGTCCACCTTTAGATTTTAAGTTGTTCATACACACTCTCTTCTGTGAACGGTGCTATATCCACTCCATTCTCACATGTACTTTGCCAGTCCATCGCGGTCCTTCTCCAGGATTTTCTTCTGTGAAAACAGAACAAAACTATCTATTTAGCAAATTTGATTTTTCTTCATCATTATCTACATAGTGGTTCGCAGCATCTTTCAGTCTCACAATTCCCTTTTTAGTTTTCCACCTTTCACTAATATACCTGAAGAAATTTTTGTCACCCCTCCGTACATTTCTAGCCATTTCTTCTTCCGCATGCGCTTTCGCCAGACGTATCTCTCTCTTGGCTTCTTTCAGTTTCCTCCGGTATTCCTCCCCGTGTTTCTCTTCTTGAGTTTTTCTGTATTTCAGGAACGCCAACTCTTTAGCCTTTATTTTCCCAGCCACGTTTTGGAGAACCATATCGGTTTCCTTTTTCTTTTGCTTTTATTTACTCTCCTTACATAAAGGGTTGTGGCCCTTTTTATAGCTTCTTTCAGCTTGGACCACTGTCCTTCCACTTCTCGTTCATCCTCCCATCCCATCAGCTCCTTCCTCAGGTATTCCCCCATTTTACTAAAGTCAGCACGCTTGAAATCAGGACTTTGATTTTTGAGTGGCCGCCCTCCACTTTAGCCGTCATATCAAACCAAACCGTTTGATGGTCACTGCTGCCCAGGTGGGCACCCACTCGGACATTTGACACACTATCCCCATTTGTGAGCACCAGATCCAGTGTCACTCCCTCCCTCGTGGGTTCTGTCACCATTTGTCTGAGCAGAGCGCTTTGAAAAGCATCTATGATCTCTCTACTTCTTTCCGATTCTGCAGACGTAACTTTCCAATCTACATCCGGCAGATTGAAATCTCCCAGCAACAGCACCTCTCTCTTCTTTCCCAATTTATGGATATCTGTGACCAGATCTTTATCTAGGTCATCCAATTGTGTCGGAGGTCTGTAGACAACACCCACATTTCAGTTGCCTCGATGTCATTTCTCACATACAGAGCTACTCCTCCACCTTTTCGACCCTCTCTATCCTTCCTAAATAGATTATAGCCCCGTATGTTTGCATCCCAACCATTTAGCCACGTCTCCGTGATTGCAACAATGTCTAAGTCTGCCTCCAACATCAGGGCTTGAAGGTCATGAACTTTATTGCTTAGACTGCGCGCATTTGTGGTCATCGCTTTCCATCTACATTTTCTGGTATGTGTTTCAACATTTGTGATTTGGGGGTGTTCTTTGTCTTTGGGTACCTTCATATCTTTTTGTTCCACCTCTATTGCTTTTTCTTCCGCCTCAGTTCTGTTTTGAGGAACATCGCAGTGCTGTAATGGAGCAAAAGAATTCTGTAGGGGCAACACTTGTGAGGGTGGATGCCTCTGTGTCACATAACGAAGTCTACCTGAGCCTACGGTGAACCATCTATTCTTAGGTGGTTTTATCCTTTGAGGCAGTGGTGTGAATTTGGCTTGATTCTGTGCATTATGATGTTGTGCAGTCTTAGAAGTTGCTTTAAGTCCATCTAATTCCTGCTTTACTTTACTGAGCTCCTGTTTTAAACTAGTGAGCTGATGACATATAGGACAAGCCTTAAGGCTCCAGATGATTGGCCTTGAAACTAAAGCACCACAATTATTACAGAGAATAAGTCATCCTGATTTGTTGGAATGGGTATGAACAGGTATGCTATGATGGGGTTTAACAGTGTGGAAGATTAATTTTACTCCTCAGCAAACTGAGACAGTTGTAATTAGGGTGGAGTTAATTTGTGATAAGTAGTGTATTTAGAAAAGCTGTTTAGGAAGTGTCATTCTTGGGGTGGGTGGGATGAGGGAAAGGGTGGGCGGGCTTAAACTTAAAACCTTTGGAATGTGTTTGCTGTAAAACCTATCTCTAGGACTGTGTTAAGCCACTTTTCTACACAGCTGGTTAGGACAAGGGGAAGACAAGGTTAAGACAAGGGGAAGACAAGGTTAAAAAATGCACCAGAAATGTGCAAAACCACAGCTGTAGCATAGTGAAAGCTAGGAATAAAACCAGCACAATTCTTATCTGTTTGAGTTTCCTTCAGGCAGCAGACAAGCAAAGAGCTCCAGGCTGCCCAGCTCTCTCCACAGAAACAGAAACCACCACACCTAAGTGTTTAAAATGTCTGCTGAAAACCAGGTGGGTGGGGGAGGGGGAACAACTCAGCACACTTTAGTAAAAGAAAGAGATTTCTAATACTTCCTGGCAGTTTTGAAACCTGAAAATCTAGTTTTCAAATTTACAAATATCAATAAACTAGTTAGAAACACAACAATCAGATCACAACAGTTAGATCACAATATTTGTGGCGGTTGCGGCCCACCACCTTCTTTGGCTGTGGCATTGGGCGGCTGACATGGCCTGGTGAGGTTACCCTTTAGGGGGCCTTCTGCTCTTTGGTGAGGAATTGGAGAAGATTGTTAAAAACCTAGGGGACTCTTAAGTCCCAGCGGTTGCCTGAGGATAGGCCGAGGCCTTCTTCCAAAAGTCCTGTTTTTCCCTCCTCTTCCAGGCCACGTTTCCAAGAAGCTCACAGATATCGCTGGGGGGCTCATCTGGGTTTTCTCCACATGCCCGTTTTCAGCAGAGGAACTCCTTTCGCTCGGAAAAGCGTTCCTCAGCGGCCGGGCCACGGCCATAGGAGTTCAGGGGCGTCCTCCACAATGATGGGACGCCGGTCCACTCGTCGATTCCTGTAGTAGTAGGTCGTCTTTCCCTCTTTCTCGAGGAGTGGACCAAGATTTCTTCGGATCAGTGGGTCCTGGACCTGATCAGAGAAGGTTACCGATTGGAATTCGGTGCCCCGGTGAGAGACGCCCTTTTGGAGTCCCGATGCGGCACTGGCGTCAAACGGGCGGTGGTAGAGGAGACCTTGCAAGTCTTGCTGAACCTCGGGGCGGTGATTCCGGTGCCTCCTGCCAAACACGGCTGCGGTCACTACTCCATTTATTTTGTGGTACCTTGAAAAAGCGGGTCTTTCAGACCAATCCTCGACTTACGAAGGGTCAACGAGACCCTAAGAGTGCGTCACTTTCGAATGGAAACCCTGCGCTCCGTCATTGCAGCGGTACAGCCAGGAGAGTTTCTCACGTCTCTGGACCTAAAAAAAGCGTATTTGCACATATCTATTTGGCCTCCATGTCAGCGGTTTCTCCGGTTTGCAGTTTTGGGCCAACACTTCCAGTTTTGGGCCTTGCCTTTTGGCCTAGCCACAGCTCCCTGTACCTTTTCCAAGGTGATGGTGGTGGTAGCTGCCTTTCTCAGGCGAGAGGGTATCAGAGTTCACTTTTATCTCGACAACTGGCTCATCAGGGCAGATTCGGCAGACAAGAGCCGACTCACCACGATCAGAGTTATAACAGTTCTTCAGACTCTGGGCTGGGTGATCAACTTGCCCAAAAGTCACCTGACTCTCAGTCTCTCGAGTATTTGGGGGTCTGGTTCGACACGGCCTTGGGGGTTCGTCTTTCTCCCCGACCACAGGCGATGCAAGCTTCAGAATCAGGTCCGTCTGCTCCTGTGGATGCCTCGCCTTCGAGCTTGGGACTTTTTTCAGCTCCTGGGATCGATGACGGCCACCATGGAGGTGGTTCCCTGGGCGAGAGCTCATATGAGGCTTCTGCAGATTGCTCTGCTTTATCTCTGATTTCCCAGGAATACCAACGTAGACTTACGTGGCTCCCTGCGGCCCTGCACAGTATGGATTGATGGCTCTCCGACAGGATGCTGCACCAGGGAATTCCGCTCGCACTTCCTTATTGGTGCTTGGTGATAACAGATACCAGCCTTTCGGGCTGGGGAGCTCATTGCCAGGAAGCTATGCTCAGGGTCAGTGGTCACCCGTGGAAGCGGGGTAGTCCATCAATTGCTTGGAACTACGAGAGATATTCCAGGCTCTTCTGGCCTTCCACAAGACTCTGGAGGGTCTTCGTGTCCGGGTTCTGTCGGACAATACGACAGCGGTGGCCTACATCAATCGTCAGGGCGGTACTCAGTGCAGGGCACTGGCCGCAGAGGCCGCTCAGATTTTTCTCTGAGCTGAGCTCCACTTGCATCTGCTGTCGGCAGCTCATACAGCAGGTCAGAGCAATGTGCAGGCCGATTTTCTCAGCAGACATCAAATCGACCCTGTGGAATGGGAACTGGCAGAAGAAGTTTTTCTTCAGATTTGTGCCAAATGGGGGACTCCCGGATTGGATCTAACGGCGTCAAGTTCAAATGCCAAAGTCCCTCGCTTTTTCAGCAGAAGGAGAGATCCTCGCTCGTCGGGGTTGGATGCACTGGCTCAACCCTGGCCCCCGGGCCTCCTATATGCGTTCCCTCCTTGGCCCTTGATAGGGCGAGTCCTACTGCGGATTCGACAGCACCGAGGCTTGGTAATTCTCATCGCTCCGGATTGGCCAAGGCGTCCGTGGTATGCGGATCGCCGTCGGATGCTGGTGGAGGCTCCACTCCTTTTGCATCTGGTACAGAACCTATTGGTTCAGGGTCCGGTGACGATGGAGGACCCCTGCCGATTTGGTCTTACGGCCTGGCTCTTGAGAGGGTGCAATTGAGAGACAAGGTCATCTCTATTGCAGGCCCGCAAGCCAGCTTATGCTCGGATCTGGCGCAAGTTTGAGGCGTGGGGTGTTTCAAAGGTGATCACACGCGGGCTACAGTCTCGCTGATACTGGACTTTTTGCAGGACGGCTTACAAAAAGGTCTGGCTTACAATTCCCTGCGGGTTCAAGTGGCAGCATTGACATGCTTTCGAGGGAAAGTCTCTGGCTTGTTCCTTGCTGCGCATCCGGACATTGTCCGATTTCTCAGAGGGGCGCTTCGGTTCCGTCCTCCTGTGCGGTCGCCGTGTCCGGCCTGGACCCTGGGGCTGGTGTTGAAGGCTCTCCAGTGTTCGCCTTTCGAGCCGCTTAGGCGGGCTTCTTAGAAGGATGTGACTTTCAAGACAGTCTTTTTGGTGGCCATGACATCGGCTAGACGCGTTTCTGAGCTTCAGGCGCTTTCCTGTCGGGATCCTTTCCTGCAGTTCTTGGAATCTGGTGTAACGGTAAGGACAGTGCCTTCCTTCCTGCCTAAAGTGGTTTCATCGTTTCACCTGAACCATCCCATTTTTCTACCTTCCTTTTCTAGGGAGGATTTTCTGGATTCCTTTGGGTAATTGCGTCTTTTGGATGTACGCAGGGCTCTGTTGCAGTATCTACAGATTTCAAATGACTTCAGGACTTCTGATCACCTTTTTGTATTGTTGACGGGTCCTCGATGCGGGGGGTCCGGCGTCTAAGGCCACTGTAGCCCGTTGGCTCAAGGAAGTCATTTTTTCGGCGTATCTACTTTCAGGACGGTCTCCTGAAGCGTTTAAAGCGCATTCCACGAGAGCGGTTTCCTCTTCGTGGGCTGAGACAGGTGTTCTTTCTCTTCATGAGATCTGTCGTGCAGCTACTTGGGCTTCTCAGCTCTCGTTTGTACGGCATTATAGGCTGGATGTTGCAGCGAAGCAGGATGCGCATTTTGGTGCGCAAGTATTTGCTTGTGGAGTTGCTTGTTCCTACCCTACTTAGGGAGTGCTTTTGTACATCCCATCAGTTAATGGATTCATCTGCTGCTGATGACAAGGAAGGGAAAATTAGGTTCTTACCTTGGTAATTTTCTTTCCTTTAGTTGCAGCAGATGAATCCATGATCCCTCCCTGTCTGACTTTGTTTTTTGTTTAGATCTTTCATGCAGATATTGTAGTTCCTTGGGAGGAGTTGAAGACAAGTTCTCAGAGTTTCTACATGCTGTTCTATTGCAGGAGGTTGAGATTTTCCCTCCTTTGTTTGGTTATTGCTCCGGTTCTGGGGCGTTTGCTCACTGTGAGGAAAGTTTAAATTATGTTGCCTTTCTTATTCACTCTGCTTTGGAAATTTCATATACTGAGGCAGAAGGGGCTGGCTGTCCAGAGTCACTGTGTCTTTCAGTGTTCTCTATCTCCACCTGCTGGTAGGCGGATACAACCCATCAGTTAATGGATTCATCTGCTGTGACTAAAGGAAAGAAAATTACCAAGGTAAGAACCTAATTTTCCCTTTTATTCAGTAATTCCTTTCACGTATTTAAAGGTCTATCATATTCTTTCTGTTCCCCTTCTCTGAGGTATACATATTTAGGCCCTACAGTCTTTTCTAATGGACACCCCTTACAAAACCTCATTTTTGCTTTTATTCTGGAGAGAGTGCATTTTACAAATATTTCTTTTGTATAGTGTTACTTTGGGGCTCATTTTCAGACTATCTGTACATCAGAGAACAGGTGAAAGCTTGGCTGTTGAACCAGGACACACACACTCTCTCTCTCTCTCTAGCAGGACTCACGTAACCACTCCTACCCTAACTAACATAATATTCAAGCATCTTTCTGACCTGATTTGCAGCTTTCCTTAAATTAGTAACTGATTTTCGTACTCCTGTTACTCTGTCTTATCTGTCTTCCATCTTTGCTTACACCCTATGCTGTCTATTGAAATGTTTTATTGTGTTGACGTAAGTTTTGTAAGTATTTTTATTGCTGTCTATTGCTTATGTTGGACTTATTCTTGCTGTACACCACCTTGAGTGAATTGCTTCAAAAAAGTACTAAATAAATCCAAATAAATAAATAAATAAATACATTTTTGAAAGATAAAAACGTCTTAAAAGTGGTATAAAGCAGCATTTGGGCTTTTTTTCCCACAAAAACGCCCAAATTGGTATTTTCTAATCCTATTTTTCAGATGTTTTTCTATGCTGTTCATCTGCAATGCATCTAAATATCAAGTGGGTTTGTTGGGGATGTGTTAAGGGGATGTTAAGGAAAGGATTTGGATGTTCCTAAGACTTGGGTGTTTTTCAGCCATCATGGAACAAAACAGATACCATACATAAAAATTATATACACATACATGTATATGCACATACAACAAATATATCATGTATATACATACATAAATTTAAAATAATATGTATCTCATAAAACATGCCCTATATATAACACTTATCGCTTGGGCAATACATATATAGAGAACATCATCTAAAATTATATTAAATATTGATAAAACAGAAATCAAAAGAAAAGGAACAGCTATATCCTATGTATACATGAGAATGAATTAACATAGGCTAAGACACCCACCTATACAGAAAATCCTTTGTTGCCAAATATAAGGCAAAATGTAGAAATCCTGTTAATTTAAAAAGATTTGTGTGAGTAAATATCAATGTTATATGCTAAAATAGAGAACTTGACTTGTTTTAAAAAAATGTGTTTTAAAAAAATGTATTGGACTCACATGCATCAAGGGTTGGTTTGGAAAAAACCATGCATCAAGGGTTGGTTTGGAAAAAAACAGCTGAGTCAGAGATTTCAAAACGTGATCCACTGATCTAAAAAGAGGTGGAGACAATAATGTATATGTCTCTATGTATAATTTATAACGTAATTCTGTGCACAGTTTATAAAAAGATCAATAGTGACAACTTGTATATTTGAATCCATTTCGAATACGCCGTTAAAAAAGCCTTAAAACAAAAATTCTACTTACATGGAGCCAGTGCTTCGGTCACATATCTCTGGGTTTGCTGAAAAAAGCTCACAGCAAACAGAGGAAGCTTAAGACAGGAAACAGGGGGTCAGAGGTCAGTCTCAAGGACACAATTGTCCCACAAAATTTGTATTTAGGATCGATAATATATAATGTGACAATCGAAGAAAGAATGGACCATGTAAAGTGGACAATATTCAACAACGGGCTATATAAAAAACATATATATATAAAAATGTATCTTTTATAGCTGATGGTGTCATGGAAACTAAAAAGGTCAGAGGTCAAAGAGCGTCCTTGGTTCAAACAGAACATCTAAATAAATAATTAAATAAATAAATAGCGACGTGCCATTATTAGCACTTGCCCCCTTTATTTAAAAAAAACAAAAAAAACAAATTCACAGCGGTGTGCCACTAATATGATTTTCCCTTTTATTTGAAAAATGAAAGATATTCATAAGAGTCTGTAGAATCAAATAAATACTGGATAAAAAGTGAATAAATTTTGAAAAAAGTCGGAATAACACAGCAAATACACTAAGCAATAAAAATTGATGTATGGTGGATGTCTTCAATGCCTATCTTATATATAATATAATATTGATTCTTGAAAGGCAGCGATCATAAGAAGGTTATAGAAAAACAGACAAATCTGTGTCAGCATTTAAGCCATGTGGATGGAGGGTATTTAAATTATAAATAAATTCTTGCTCTTTCCGTAACAAAAATGTATCTGCTGAACCACCTCTCCACTTGTTCTTATATACATAAATAGCACAAAATTTATACTCTTCAAATTTATGGCCATTATATATTATCGATCCTAAATACAAATTTTGTGGGACAATTGTGTCCTTGAGACTGACCTCTGACCCCCTGTTTCCTGTCTTAAGCTTCCTCTGTTTGCTGTGAGCTTTTTTCAGCAAACCCAGAGATATGTGACCGAAGCACTGGCTCCATGTAAGTAGAATTTTTGTTTTAAGGCTTTTTTAACGGCGTATTCGAAATGGATTCAAATATACAAGTTGTCACTATTGATCTTTTTATAAACTGTGCACAGAATTACGTTATAAATTATACATAGAGACATATACATTATTGTCTCCACCTCTTTTTAGATCAGTGGATCACGTTTTGAAATCTCTGACTCAGCTGTTTTTTTCCAAACCAACCCTTGATGCATGGTTTTTTCCAAACCAACCCTTGATGCATGTGAGTCCAATACATTTTTTTAAAACAAGTCAAGTTCTCTATTTTAGCATATAACATTGATATTTACTCACACAAATCTTTTTAAATTAACAGGATTTCTACATTTTGCCTTATATTTGGCAACAAAGGATTTTCTGTATAGGTGGGTGTCTTAGCCTATGTTAATTCATTCTCATGTATACATAGGATATAGCTGTTCCTTTTCTTTTGATTTCTGTTTTATCAATATTTAATATAATTTTAGATGATGTTCTCTATATATGTATTGCCCAAGCGATAAGTGTTATATATAGGGCATGTTTTATGAGATACATATTATTTTAAATTTATGTATGTATATACATGATATATTTGTTGTATGTGCATATACATGTATGTGTATATAATTTTTATGTATGTTACCTAGATATGTAATATTACAGCAGATTACTCACCAGTTTTATTTTTTAAATATCTTTTATAGCCCCTGAAGCAGCCCAGTTGGGCGAAACACGGCCTGTGTCGGGCTGTTTGTACTCATATAAATATTGTTGTATTGTTTAAATAAATTGCATTTCATTTCTACATGATCTGCTTTTTTTGTTTTCCATCTTGGAGTTTGCAGACCGTCTGCCTTCGTGCTTTCTTGGACAAAACAGATACCTACTGCACACCGCCTTGGGTGAATCTTTTCATAAAGGTGATTAATAAATCACAATAAATAAAACCATCCAGGACTACCTGCAAAATATGTAATTAAAAACATTACTTACCAGCCTCTATACCAACTTCAGATGTTATATTCAGGTCCATTAGAGTAGCATGTATGTCCCTGGAGTAGTCTAGTTGTGGGTGCAGTGCACAGCAGACAGGTGGACCCAGGCCCATACCTCCCCCTACCTGTTACACTTGTGGGGGACACTGAGCCTGCAAAACTCACCAGAAACCCACAATACCCATGTATAGGTGCCCCTTCACCTATTAGGGTTGTTGTAGTAGTTTACAGTTGAGAGTAGTGGATTTTGGTTGGGTTTTAGGGGGCTCAGCAGACAAGATAAATGAGCAATGATGAGATGTGTACCTCGGAGCATTTATTTGAAGTTTGCTGCAGTGCCCCCTAGAGTGTCCCATTAGTTTATGGGTTATTTAAACTTTCTGTACCACCCAAACTAACTAGTAGAGCTGAACAGAGTACAAATAAAAGTTAGAAAATCAGAAGATAGAAATGAAATACAATATGTGTTAGTTCAGAAAACATGCACACAAGGAACAAAAGAGTAGTGGCCAAGCTAGGTCACAAGTTCCTGGCAGAAACCCAGTTAGTAGCACCATTCCATGCTACCAATCCTGGGGCAAGCAATTGCTTCCCCATGTCTGTCTCAATAGCAATCTATAGACTTTACCTCCAGGGACTTGTCCAGACCTTTTTTAAACCTAAATACGCTAACCACTATTACCACATCCTCCAGCAGCGAGTTCCAGAGCTTAACTATTCGTTGAGTGAAAAAATATGAGTGTAAGCACATCCGAAACTACATCAAATAAAAGAAGAACAAAAATTACATCAACCCAAAAGCAAAAGCCCTCACCCAACTCCCTGGTCAATGGCAAATGCCTGCCGAAAAGCCAGGTTTTAGTGCAATTTTTAAATTCTTTCAATGAGGAAATACCATGAAGGATTAATAGCAGATTATTTCAGGTGATAGGGGCGAAAAAAAAATAAAAAGCAGAATGCCTTGTACTTTCCAATCTCGCATGTTTTGGTACAGGAAGGATGAGATGATAGTCATTAATAGACCGAAGAACCTGTGCTGGGGTATAGGGAAAGGTAAGGGCAGGCAAATAATGTGGGACTCCCTAATTTAAATGCTTTGAAAATGAGAAAAGCAATTTTATAAACGTTTTCATAACAGGTAACCAATGATTCTTTCTAAACAATGGGGAAACATGATCTGATCTCTTCTCATGAGATAATAGTCTGATTGCAACATTTTGGATAGTCTGCATCTTTTCAGTAAAGAATGTGGAAGACCCACGTAGATAATATTACAGTAGTTGCAGCCTGGTTATAAGAAGGGATAGAATAAGACCATGAAATGCATTGCTATCAAAGACGTGTCATACTGATCGTAGTTGTCGAAGAATGAAAAAGCTAGTCTTGAATAGTTCTGAAACTTGTAGTGCAAATGTTAATCTAGAATTAAGTATTGCTGCAAGATATTTAAAGGATTGAACTTGCACTATAGGTTTACCAAACAACAAAGGCGCCCGGTATAAGAGGCTTGGAGAGGCTAAGCCTCCCCTGCTGTGCTCTGAGGGGTTTAAATTGTTGATTTACCTCCATCCTCACAGCAGGAGCTGCAGTGAAAGCCCCTCTAGCCTTGTGTAACCAGTTGTAGAAATTGGTTTATGGTTTGTTTACCTTACTGCTGGGAGAGTGGGGGGGGGGGGGGGGGGTGTTGGCTGGAGGTGTCCTGGGTTGCCAGGGAGATATTTAGCGAGGATGACTTCCTGACCTGCACTGAGGACAGATAGCAGCAGAATCGGATACTGACTGGGCCAGCATGATCAGAAAAAGTCACCAGACAACAAAGGTAGAAAAGATCATTTTATTTTCATTATAGTGTTTGGAATATGTCCACTTTGAGAATCAGGTGCTCAACATTAAAAGTTTATATTTATTTACTTAATTATGGCATTTTATCCCACATTAAACATTAATTTTTTTGTGGCTCTACATGAGAATTGTGATGATATGATCCCTTGTTTCATATTGTTGACTGTCTGCATTTTCCGTCTGGGTGGTATATTGGTGTATTAGGTTCTGCCCAGTGTAATATTTATGGTACAGTAAGGTTCTGAGTGTGTTTTTGCACAAAGTTGTGCATAGTGTTTTGCAGTTGAGCGATTGTGCTTAGAATATGCTTTGAGCAACCACTTTATTCTTTGACATATGATACATATCTAATATCTAAATTTAATAAAAGGTATTAATGGTGACTTTTATTTTTATTTATTTTTTTTTTTCTGTGTGTTATCAGACAATTATGGTTTAAGCTCCACCCCTGGCCCCACCCATAAACCTGCCCCTTTAGCCTCCCCAAACAGTTGGGCCACCGACCACCTATGCCAAACAATGAAATAGTGGTTGTTGGAGGAGACGGATGGCCTGTAATCCAGCATTCAACAGTTTTTCCTTTGTTAAGCATTAGTCTGTGTTCTAATAACCAGTCTGCTAAACAAACTAAACTGTCTTGAAGTGGACCAAGGTGTGGTGAAAAAGGATCTGTTGGATAGAGCAAAAGGATATCATCTGCATAAAAATAGGCAGATATACCTTTAGAATGAGTGAATGTGGCCAGTGGACTTAAAAACAAATTAACTAGAAGAGGTGAGAGTATGTAATCCTCGGGAAGTTGTGCGGGTCAGAGTTAGATCTATCTCCCCTGCACACCCTACCTCAGCTGATTATAGCTGAAGCGCTCACCAGCGTGATCCTTAGCCTTATATCTTATACAAAATAAAAACAAGAACTCACAAGTTACTTAGAAATAAAATAAGAAAGTTTATTCCAAAGGAATAAAATAAAGAATATGTTTAGTTCAACAGCATAAGTGCAAGGCAAGTCTGAAATATAAAAGAGAAACAGGGAGGCTGATCTACCCAGTAAGCTTCCTGGCTGGGGGGAAGTACTAAGTGTCCTTCTCCACGCCCCCCCCACCCTGTATCTTTCCTTACACCTGCAAATCTCAGGACAACCCATCTATACATTGTCACCAAACATTTGTTCACATATATTTATCCCACCCAACTACTAGAAACTTCTCTCCCTCCTCATGCTGCTTCAGCAGTTTTTGTATCATGTATCCAAACTGTAGCTAAGCTATTTTTGCTGTACCATCAGACCTTGTGGTTGGCTAGCTATATCCTATTGTTTAGTAAGGAGAGTTTTCCAACTTCTTCTTTTCCTACTTACAGATAATGTAACCTTTTTTTCACAGAAAAAAAACAGTGTTATGTAGAAATATTATATAAGGTATAAATGAAAGGATAATATACTCATAAAATCTTCACTTAAAGAATGTACCTTTTGTCTGTTATCTCTTAAACGCATATAATTATATAGAGTTAATAAGCAGTTTATAAAATGTTTTGCCTTAAGTCATGGGCCATATCAGCAGAAAACATAAATGCACAGCTTTCTTTCACATAATGTTTTTCTCTTCCCATAAGTTGTGAATAAACTTCTGTAACCCTTCCCACCCCCACACCACCTGCACTCTGTTCAAAAATCCCACTTCTCATTTTCCCTCTTGTGTGATCGCACACTAATGCATAAACATGTATGGATCCTTACTGATAGGAAGGGTGCGGGGATTGCAGCTTTTTGTCTGTGCACAATTTCTTCTAAAATTCCCCCCTTCAGCTTGTTCTAGTTTGCAAGGGTCAAAAACAGCACACAGAGTAGTTGGGATGAACAAATCTTACAGGTAGCCTCATACATCATCCAGAGGGGCACTCTCAATCCATGCCAGACCACCTGGCCCAACTTGCCCATTCACAGCCCCCCCCCCCCCATAAACCCCATAATATAGAGAGTGTACTTCAGAATTAGCCTGAGAAGATATCACTTTGAAAGACCACTCTGAGAAAAAAGAAGAGATCCAGCTCAATACAGTTCCAGTAATCCCCAAAGTGAATAACTGCAAAAGAAGCAAGGTTGGGTGAATTAAGAAAAGGCCACTGATAAGTGCAATGAAACTGTGAGAACTACTTTATGTTGATCTATATAAGAACGTATTTCACTGAGAAGTGCGGCAAGAACCTCTTCAGTTCTATAATTTGCCCAGAAACCAGATTGTCTCGGATGTAGAGCTAAAGAGTTTTCAGCAAATGAAGAACGTTGATAAAAACAACTTTCTTTAAGATTGTGGACAAAACACAGAGGTTTGATACTGGTCGATAGTGGGCAGGTACTGCTGGATCTAGTGTTTTCTTTTTGAGAATAGGTTGAACAATAGCTACCTTCCATAAGAGAAACACTTGGCCAGACATCAAACTTTGATTAATAATCTGTAATAAGGGTGGATGTGCATTCAGGCATTCTTAACCAAGATAAAGGGAAAGGATCTAAGGAACAATATGTGGTTCTTATGGATGATGATACTTTATTCAAATATTCCGTAGATTGAAGTTGAAAAGATGACCATTTTGCAGAGCCTGAATACAGAGATGAAGGTGATTTTCCAGGATTAACGATGATGAATATAGAGGTGAAAAAAACGTCTGTAAATCACTGCCTTAGAAATGAAAAATTGAGCTAAGGTTTGAGCTTTTGGCATAACATGACTAAAATCCTTACAGGGACCTAATGTTTGTAAAGATGAAAAACCTCTTTTCAAAATATTGAATGTTTTCTTTAACCTCTCAACCTAGTAAGAATGCTTTGCCCTTTTAAGGTAAAAATTAAAATTCTTCTACAAATCTGCAAGTCTGATGGCTGTTGGTGTTTAAGCCATCATCTTTCTGCTCTACAATATTGCTGCTTCAGCAGTCGGAGTCCCGGATGATATCAATTGCTCCAATGGTTATGAGGACCCTGATGAAAAGCACAAAGGTGCTACTGAGTCAAGAAACTCAGAAAGCATAGAGTGATAATGTTGAACTTGCTGGTCCAAAGATTCAGACACAGATTTAAATGGAACAGAAGGAAAGGGTAAGGAAGTACTAGTGGAATCAAAATCAGAAAGATTCCTTGACCAGTAGCCAGATTTGGTTGAAAAAACAGTAGGGAGGGAAAGAAAGAGTAAAGTGAACTGACTTGTGATCAGACCAAGAAAAAGATATACTAGAAAAATTAGAATGAGTGACTGAGGAACTACCCATAGTAAGAATCAAATCTAAGGTATGACCCATTGAATGTATAGGAAAGGATACCCATTGAACCAGATTCAGATCTGAGAGGAATGTAAGAAACGAATGTGCTCTTGGTTGAGAAGGTGGATTGAAATCCCCTACTCTTAATAGATCCCTGTAAAGCACTGTAGCTTCTGATATGGCTTTCAAACAAGATTCCCACCGGAAGGCAGACAAAGATGGTGGACAGTAAAACAACAGTAGATAAGAGAGGAGAGGAAGCTGAAATCTTGAGAACCACTAGTTCTGGAAAAAATATGGAGACGAGACCTCAGTGATAATTAAGAACCTACTACTATTACTACTATTTATCACTTCTATAGCGCTACAAGGCATACGCAGCGCTGTACATCATACACGAAAAGACAGTCCCTGCTCAAAGAGCTTACAATCTAATTAAGACAGGTAGACAGAACAATTAAGAGGTAAGGGAATTAAAGAGGTGGGGTACAGGGCAAGTGAGTAGTGGCTAGGAGTCTAAAGCAGTGTCAAAGAGGTGGGCTTTTAGCCTGGACTTGAAAACGGCCAAAGACGGGGCTAGACGTACATGCTCGGGAAGTCTATTCCAGGCATGAGGTGCAGCGAGATAAAAGGAACGGAGTCTGGAATTAGCAGTAGAGGAGAAGGGGACAGACAAGAGAGATCTATCTGCAGAGCAGAGTGCCCGAAGAGGGGCGTAGGGAGAGACAAGAGTTGAGAGGTACTGGGGAGCGGCAGAGTGAATGCACTTATAGGTCAGTAAGAGAAGTTTGAATTGAATGTGGAAACGGAGAGTAAATCACAGCCAGACCTCCACCTGCTCTAGAAGCTCTCGACAGGTAGAAAACGTCATAACCAGGAGGAAGACAGCTAAAAGATAGTGTTCTTCACCTTCTTTTAGCCACGTTTCCTGAGACATAAAAACTTCATACCTAATGCGATAATAAAATCACATATCAGGAAAGATTTGTTATGCAGTGACTGGCAGTTCAAAAGAGCTGCAGGTATTGGAGAAATACCATGGAATTAGTAGCCAGAATAGGATGGACATAGGCAGGTAATCTATGATGGAAAGCCGGCTCTGATCAATGCCCCAGAGGACTGGAATAGGCCAATACAAGGAAGTGAGGGGTACATTGGAGCCAGAGTATGGACTAGAAAAAGAAGACCCAAGAGAGAAAAAGAAAACCAGTAACATTTTTCTTGTAAAAACATTTACCTTCAGACGATTCCTCAGGAGCTGAATTGAAAGAAAATAAGTGTGCAAGGTCTAACAAATAAAGGAAGGGAACCAAAGTAGTTCCGGGTCAGAGCAGGCTTACAATATGGTCACATGACCAGGTGGCCAGAGTACATTTAAATCCAGCAAGTTGGTGAGTATATTGCTTTCCTGGGATGTCTGGAGGACCAGTCTACTAAAATTGCTGGCTCCGCCTACATCCCAATGGCCTGATTTTCTCTGTTTTTCACTTGGACTTTTTTTTTCCCGAAAATGGTTAAAAAAACAAACAAACCATGTACAATTCACAAAATCTTGTTCAAAACGGTATTTTTGAAAAAAATATATATTTTCCTGTTTTAAAATTACTTTCTTTCATATTTGGATTTTGGACATTTTGTGCAAAACGTCCAAAGTCCAACTTAGACATCATATTGAAAATGGCCCTCTCTATGTTTTTCATTAATTTAGAAGTTTATGGACAATACAAAGATAATTACTGTTTTTCTTCCATGGCATTCATGTAGGGTTATAAGAAATTATAACCATTACAGTTCCTTGTTGCTGCTGGTTCAGTTGATATGATTTGGGAGTTTAATCCTGACTGTTCTCCCGACTTCATAAGTTAAGATTTGAAGTGTTAATGCAATTACAAGAATGAAGGAGCATTGCTAGTAATGGTAGCAATAACATTCAAAGCAGTAACACTAACATATTTGTATTTTGGTCACTAACTAAAACAAATCACTTTACTAAGATTTCTCTGGCTCTATGAATTTTTGTACCCATTAAGAACCTTTGTTAGTGTTACACCAATACATACAAAATGAGAATACATCTACTGTTGAGTGTGACTTAAAGGAAAGATAATTTGGAAAGCAAGGTATAATCACAGTAAAATGTGCAAATCCTTTACTTCAGAAAAACATAACATTAACAGCCTAGTATCTTTTGTGTTGATCTAATGAGAGGAGCATAATTTTTGAAAATTAATGAAAAGTATATTGTCTGTTCAATAAGAAAGCATCACCCTCAACTTGTTTTGCCTTTTTTTTTTTTGTATATCCAAATGGGTTAGCATTTCAACCACTTTATCATAAAAAAAGAGAAAAAGAGAGTTTATATTTGTATATATTTTTCTCTATATATTCATAACTAACTATCTGTTTATATACACGTATACATTATACATGCATATATAGATATTTGTGTGTGTCTGTATGCAAGATATTTTCAGAAATGCAGGTAAAACTGTTGCATGCTTAATATTTGTTGATTAGATCACACTCTCATTTAGAAGTGGAAACTCAGTGATGGTTTCCTAACGTCTCTCTAACATTGGGGGGAAAAAAATCAGTGCCTCAGTTCAAACTCCTCAAGTTCTGTTAACAGAAACATAGATCAGATTCTAGCCTTTTATAAATGTGCAGTATTGAAAAATTGTAAATGAAAATTCACAAAACAGGTAATTTCACTGCTGGATAATATATGTACCAAAAGAGAACCACAGTTTACTTGGTATTGTTAAATATGATACATCTTACTCTTGAGATGGGGATAAAATAAAAGTTTAATGGAAAAGTCTTTGGATACAGAAAGCTAAAAGCTGCTGCAAATATGCCAGTTTGGAAATAAAGTCAAGTTCTTGCATTCCTAATGATATCAGTGCACCACACTAGGGGGCGAGTCATCGGAGAGACCTACAGCAGTGCTGAACAGAGAGCCACCGCGGAACGGCAGCATCCGGCAGTGGGTTGCCAGTTACGTCTCTACACCATCTCCAGGTAGGTTAGAAGAGAATGTAGGTAGATCTGTGTTGTATCATGATGATGCATTTAGATATCTTGAGCCAATATTATGTTTGACACTGTGTGAACGTTTTAAAAATTCACTTCTCTTTTGAAGGGGGGGGGGGGGTGAAAAAAAAAAAAGCAAGCAAGAAAGTCTGAAGTTTGATTGTGAAAATGAATAGTTTTTAATGCAGAGTTGCTTTAAATCCAAAAGTTGTACAATTTTTGCTTGACTTCTGCTGCAGTTTGAAAACAGCAGCAAAATTATTCAACAGTTGTGTGGTGTGCACCAAAATGGTTTTTTGCTACTGATTCACACTAGATATTTAGTTAAAAAGAAAAAAAAAAACACCTACCCCTTCTAAAAAATTAAAAGATAAAGTAATATTCAGGATAAGACTACTTTTAGGGCTTCTATCAAATTGTAGGGTAGTAGCTGGAAGATATGAAGCTCCTCAACTCTCTAAAAGAAAGCTTTTTAATGAATAAAGTTTCTTCCAGTGTAGTATGCATGTGGATCAGAGAAGTGTTAATATTAAACTTGCAGCAAAACATAAAGGGCCCTGTTTATTAAGGTGTGTTAGCGTTTTTAATGCACCTACAGTTAGCGCGTGCACTAACCTTGTAGGTGCCTATAGGGATATTGTAGGCGTGTACATGGGTAATGCACATTAAAGTTGCTAACGTGCCTATACCGTGGCTTAGTAAACAGGGTCCAAAATATCTTTCAGCTCTTTTCTCTATGAAGTGCTGATAGTTGACTATATCACAATTAGTTTTGCAACCGGTAATAAAATATAAAACAAAAAAATAAAAATAAACTAAAGGATTGTTTGTTGTGGTGTGGCAGAGACCAGCAATGAAATATTCTTGAAGAAAGTGAATATTAGCTGGAAGGTTGTGTTACAGAATATTTTCAGCTAACCAGACTTTTTTCTTTATATTGTACACTTAAATGTGCTTAAAGAAAACAGGATTATAAAAATCTATAACAGTTTTAGTCCACATTCTATTCCTTCCTTTGATTGTAGCAGAGAGCATTGTAGAACCACAGAGAAGACATAGAGGGGCATTTTCAATATGTCATCCGAGTCCAGTTGTAGACATATTGCTGAAAACGTCTAAAATTCTCATCATGATCATAGCCATTTTTGAATTGGGAACATGTCTATTTTTTATTTTCAAAATAACTATTTTCCAGATATTTTTGTGCTCTGTACATATTTTTTTAGGTATCATTAAAAAAAAATGTCCTAAAGGAAAATGCATAAAAACAATCCATAGGGATGGCTGTGTAGCACCATTCCCAGTAAACTGACATCACAGACATCCCAGCTGAGCAGCTGGGCAGAGTAGAGGTCAGTGTTTCAGACTTCACTTAAAAATCCCACCTTAACACCCTTATTTTATATTGTGAGCCCTCCAGGAACACCTAAAAACCTATTGCTCACCACTACAAAAGCCCTCAGATCTGCAGGTATCTTTTATCTATAGGTACAGTTGGTATTTTGGGGGTTTTAGAAGGCTCACGATTTCTACCAAAAGTATACTAGTTTGAGTGGGATATGGACCTGGATCCTTTTGTCTACAGTCCACTGCATTGACCATTAGGCTAACCTGGGATCAGCTTGCTGCTCTATCTAAACCTGTCAAAAACAGCATAGGTGAAAGTGAGGAAAGTTCCAAATGACCAAGGCAAACAGAGTAAGAGCATCCAAGAGTTTATTTGCCAAAGTAAGCTGACCCAAAAGACCCTATATGGGCTGTTAAGACACGATGCCTTCCTCAGGGGTCTAAAAACATGGAAATTATAAAAACAGCATAAATAAATACATGCATAAATAGTCATTCATATTGGAATGATATTCATAATGATAATAAATTGGCACAGATAGAACCACATGATTTATGAGAATATATATAAGTATAACCATGTAAAATTATGAAAACTATATATTAGTAAAAGAGATCGTAATTGTGTGGAAGTAATAAAGACAAAAGAAATAGTGGGTATACCCAAAATATGGCACTACATTTATGAGTTAATGACAAAAATTAGTGAAAATGGTTCCTTATATATACCTTGTTCCTAAGATTCACAAATCTATATGAGCTCCCCCGGGGCGCCCCATAGTATTGGGTTGCGGCCCAGTTTTAGAGCCACTATCCCAATATGTAGACTGTTATTTAAAGCCATTTGTACAACAAGCAAGATCTTATGTTAAACATTCTGTGCAATCTGCAAACTTTGAGGGTCTCTGAGGGGGAGTTTTGGTTGTTGGTGACACTCGACATTAAGGCTTTGTACATTAATATGCCTCAGGAGGAAGCGTTGAACATTGCCGAGTGTCATTTCCAGCAAACTTCTTTTTCCTTGTCATCAAGCAGATGAAGCCATTACGTATGGGTTATGTCCATCAACCAGCAGGGGAGATAGAGAGCACTCAAACTTTCACAGTGCCCTCTTGGCCAGCTAGCTCCACTGCCTCTTCAGTATTCTCTATCTCCCTTAGCAGGGTGGCTGCAGCTTGTTCGAGCTCCAGAAAAATCTGCCGGGAGTTGGTTCCTGGCTTGCCAGTTGTTAACCGGGGTGTTGGAGGCTATAGCAGCTTCACTTTAAAGGCACATAGGTTAGCCCTTTCCCTGCCTTACCCATACCTCTGTGGATGTGGACATATTGCCTTGCTTTCCCTGTCCTTACCCACCAACAGTGGATGCAGGCATATAGGTTCGCCCTTTCCCTGCCTTTCCCACTCATCTGAGCCTCCGGAGTCTTCAATACCTCTGCTTTCCTCACAGCTTAAAAAAAAAAAAAAAAAAAGTTGCGTCGCGTTTTTAAACGCAGAGACGCTGGAACAGAGGTTTTTGACCTGATTTTCAGCAGGATCGTAGTTGTACACTAGATCCTTTGAGGTAAGAGTGTTTTCCAACTCCTCCGGGGTGGGCCCGCGATCGGGGCGATTTTGGCGTGAACCGCCATTTTGGATTTTACCGCCGTTTTTCGGCGATGGCTGCGGACAATGTAAAGCGCTGTTCCACTTGTGGCAAGCGCAAATCAGCAGCAGGGCTCTGTAAATCGTGCTGTATTGGCGTAGGAGCCGGCCCGAGCATGGCGAGCGATGTTTCTTCCCGCTCTGAGCTGGCAGCGGGCGCCATTTTGCTTACACCGCATGGCGCGGCCTCCGTGGACACGGAGAGAGCTGAGCCGGGTGGGGCACCTCGAGATGAGGTTATTTCAGGAGTGGCTAGCACCGGACAGGATTTGGGTGCCCAGGGTGAGATTTTCTCCCCGGATTTTGTGCTTTTGCTGCATAAAGCATACATGATGAAAAGAGCCCTTCCTCAAGGGTCGCCTGAGGCTCCTCTGATTGCTCCCCCGATGGATTCTGGCCTGGGACTGCCCAGTGAGGCTTTTTTCCCCGGATGCTTGGCCTAAAGATAAGCGCAGAAGGGTTAATTCCCCTTCAGATTGTGGTGCACCTTCCCCCCCCCCCCCCCCCCCCCCCCCCCCCCCCCCGTGGTCGGGGTGTGAGGATTCGGAGAACTCTGACAGATGTTCTTGGTCTGAGGAACCAGAGTCAGGTGCGGATTTACCACAGGATCTGGATGATCCCTCCGCGGTGAGGATTTTCCACCGTGATGAGCTGCCAGCGCTTATTTCAGATACCCTGCAGGCCCTCTCGATTGAAGATCCTGACAGTGGCATGGCCTCCTCGGGTAATCCCAGGATGGCTAGTACCAAGAAAGCTGCTCGGGCCTTCCCTTTGCATGACTCCATCCTAGAGCTTGTTTCGGCTCAGTGGGCTGACCCCGAGGGACCTTTGAGAGTTTCCAGGGCTATGGGGCAGTTATACCCTCTGCGTGAGGGACATATGGCTCGTTTTCAAATGCCTACAGTGGATGCCCTAGTCACTGCGGTGACAAAGAGAACTACCCTCCCTGTTGAAGGAGGTGTTGCCCTGAAGGACGTTCAAGACCGTAGGCTGGAAACAGCGTTGAAACGGTCCTTTGAAATTGCAGGTCTCACTGTTCGGGCGTCTGCATGCAGCTGTTATGCTGTGAGAGCCTGCCTAGCTTGGCTGCAACAGGCAGTGGCTCAGCCCGGAGATGGAGCGGAGCCCTTCTTGGATGTGGCTCCGCGGATGGAGGTGGCCTTGTCCTTTCTGGCTGTTGCCCTTTATGACCTTGTCAGAGCTTCGGCTAAACAAATGGCAGTAGCAGTGGCGGCTCGCCGTCGTCTGTGGCTACGACACTGGGCAGCGGACATGGTCTCTAAGCAAAGGTTGGTGAAGTTGCCTTTTCAAGGACTTCTCCTATTTGGTGAGGAGTTAGAGAAAATTGTGAAAGGCCTGGGTGATCCAAAACCCCAGCGCTTGCCCGAAGATAGGCAGAGGCCTTCCTCTAAGGGCCAGGCGGTCCACTCCTCGTACAGACCTCGCTTCCGTGAAGCTAGAAGGTACCGCCCGGGGCGTTCTGCTGGGTTCACTTCACATGCCCGTGGTCAGCAGAGGAACTCCTTTCGCTCGGACAAGCGTTCCGCAGCCGGTGGCTCAAGACCAGGAGTTCAGGGGTGACCCTCTCAATGATGGTGCGCCGGCCCTCTCCTCGATGCCTGTCATCGGAGGACGGCTTTCCCTCTTTGTCGAGGAGTGGGCCAAGATTTCCTCAGATCAGTGGGTTCTGGACCTGATCAGAGATGGATACAGAATAGAATTCAACGCCCCAGTAAGAGACGTGTTTGTGGAGTCCCGATGCGGTTCTGCCGTCAAACGGGCGGCGGTGGAGGAGACTTTACAAGGTCTGATTCAGTTAGGGGCAGTGACCCCGGTGCCTCCCGCCGAGCAAGGCTGCGGCCGATACTCCATCTACTTTGTGGTGCCGCGAAAAGGTGGGTCCTTTCGCCCTATTCTGGACTTAAAAGAAGTGAACAAGTTCCTGAGAGTGCGGCATTTCCACATGGAATCCCTGCGCTCCGTCATTGCGGCGGTTCAGCCAGGAGAGTTTCTCACGTCTCTAGACCTGAAAGAAGCTTACTTGCACATACCGATTTGGCCCCCGCACCAGAAGTTTCTGAGGTTTGCGGTGTTGGGAAAACATTTCCAGTTCAGGGCCTTGCCTTTTGGCCTCGCCACAGCTCCCCGAACCTTTTCGAAGGTAATGGTGGTAGTAGCTGCTTTTCTCAGGCGAGAAGGTATCAGGGTTCACCCGTACCTAGACGACTGGCTCATCAGAGCAGACTCTGCAACAGAGAGCTTACAAGGTACAGCCAGAGTGGTCTCAGTACTGCAATCTGTAGGCTGGGTCGTCAATATGGCCAAAAGTCACCTGTCCCCTTCACAATCTCTAGAGTTTTTGGGGGCCAGGTTCGACACAGTCTCGGGCTATGTGTTCCTACCCAAGCTAAGGCGGTGCAAGCTTCAGAATCAGGTCCGTCTGCTCCTGAGGATGCCCCGCCCGCGAGCTTGGGACATTGTCCAGCTGCTGGGATTGATGACAGCCACGATGGAAGTGGTACCCTGGGCGAGAGCGCACCTGAGACCTCTACAGTATTCCCTACTCTGGAGATGGTCTCCTATTTCTCAGGATTACCAATGCAGACTTACTTGGCTCCCTGCGGCCCGTCTCAGCATGGAGTGGTGGCTCTCGGACAGCATGCTGTGGCGAGGAATGCCGCTGACGCTCCCCGTTTGGTGCCTAGTGGTAACAGATGCCAGCCTGAAGGGCTGGGGCGCACACTGCAAGGGGAAGCATGCCCAGGGTCTATGGACACCCGAGGAGTCGGAGTGGTCCATCAACCGCCTAAAGTTGAAAGCGGTGTTTCAGGCGCTTCTGTCCTTTCAAGTGACCCTGGAAGGATTGGCTGTCAGAGTGATGTCGGACAACACGACAACGGTGGCCTATATAAATCGACAAGGCGGAACAAGGTGCAGAGCACTAGCCGCGCAGGCCGAACTGATTTGCCACTGGGCCGAGCTGCATCTTCAGTGTCTGTCGGCAGCTCATATTGCAGGTCAGAGCAATGTGCAGGCCGATTATCTGAGCAGGCATCAGATCGATCCAGCAGAATGGAATCTGGCAGACAAAGTATTCCTGCAGATCTGTGCCAAATGGGGCAAGCCCGTGATGGATCTAATGGCGACAAGTGCCAATACCAAAGTCCCGTGCTTCTTCAGCAGACGGAGAGATCCTCGCTCGTCGGGGTTGGATGCCTTGGCTCAACCCTGGCCTCCGGGTCTACTTTATGTGTTTCCCCCATGGCCCTTGATAGGGCGCCTGCTCTTGCGGATTCGGCTGCACCCAGGAGAAGTGGTCCTCATCGCCCCGGATTGGCCAAGGAGACCTTGGTATGCAGACCTCCGACAGATGCTCCTGGAGGCTCCTCTGCCATTACCTCTGGTACCGAACCTGTTGACTCAGGGACCGGTAGCCATGGAGGACGCCGGCTGCTTTGGTCTTACGGCATGGCTACTGAGAGGGTGCAATTGAGGGATAAAGGTTATTCCAATAAAGTTATTTCCACTCTCCTGCAAGCCCGCAAGCGGTCCACTTCCGTGGCTTATGCCAGGATTTGGTGCCTGTTTGAGTCTTGGTGTGCTTCCAGAGCCATTGTTCCAATGCGGGCTCCTGTCTCGCCGATTCTGGACGTTTTGCAGGAAGGTGTACAAAAAGGCTTGGCCTATAATTCCCTGGGGGTGCAGGTGGCAGCGTTGGCCTCCCTTCATGGTAAGGTGGAAGGCGTGTCTTTGGCTGCTCACCCAGATGTGGCATGGTTTCTTAGAGGGGTGCTTTGGCTCCGACCTCCAGTGCGAGCACCCTGTCCAGCTTGGAACCTGGGGTTAGTTTTGAAAACCCTGCAGGCATCTCCTTTTGAGCCGCTTCGGCGAGCATCGGAGAAAGACTTGACACTGAAGGCCGTTTTTCTGGTGGCCATTACCTCGGCGAGACGGGTGTCAGAGCTCCAGACGCTGTCCTGTAGAGACCCATTTCTGCAATTTTCAGAGTCCGGAGTCACGGTTCAGACCGTGCCTTCCTTTATGCCTAAGGTGGTTTCAGCCTTTCACTTAAACCAGCCTATTTTCTTGCCCTCTTTTTCAGAGGAAGAGTTTCCAGAATCTTTTGGGCAGCTGCACCTTTTGGATGTGCGCAGGACTCTGCTGCAGTATCTGCGAGTTACTAACTCTTTCAGGACTTCTGATCATCTGTTTGTTTTGCTATCCGGTTCTCGCAGAGGGTCTCCAGCGTCTAAAGCCACTATTGCCCACTGGCTCAAAGAAACTATCTTTTCAGCTTATCTGCTGGCCGGCAGGGTTCCGCCTGTAGCCTTTAAGGCACATTCTACTAGAGCGATTTCTTCCCCTTGGGCTGAAACTGGAGCATTCTCTCTTCAAGAGATATGCAGTGCAGCAACATGGGCTTCTAAGCTCTCCTTTGCCCGACATTACAGGCTGGATGTGGCTGCCAGGAGGGATGCGCGTTTTGGTGCACAAGTGCTAGCGCGTGGTGTGGCTTGTTCCCACCCTATCTAGGGATTGCTTTGTTACATCCCATACGTAATGGCTTCATCTGCTTGATGACAAGAAAGGGAAAATTAGGTTCTTACCTTGGTAATTTTCTTTCCTTTAGTCATAGCAGATGAAGCCATGAGCCCTCCCTGTATGATTGTCTGTATGCTGTGAATCTGTTTCAGGTTCTGTTCTTGTTTCCTGAAGTTCCTTCCTTGGGAGAAAGTTGGAAAACAATCTTCAGGATTCATGTTCAGTTTAAATTTAGGAGGATGTGTTCATTCCCTCCAGCATGTTTTTTTTGGAGGATGTGTTGATTCTCTCCAGGAGGCGCGTGTGTTCCCCTCCAGTTCTATAAATAGGAGGATGAGTTCATTCCCTCCAGTGTGTTGGGAGGATGTGTGATTCCCTCCAGGAGGCGCTTGTGTTCCACTCCACTTATACAATAAGGAGGATGAGTTTATTCCCTCCAGGAGGATGTGCATTCCCTCCTTTATGAGTTCATGCCCTTGTGATGGGCCATCGTTCGCTGTGAGGAAAGCTCTTGTGATTCCCATTGCGGTTTGCCATACTGCTTTGGAAGCTTCAAATACTGAAGAGGCAGTGGAGCTAGCTGGCCAAGAGGGCACTGTGAAAGTTTGAGTGCTCTCTATCTCCCCTGCTGGTTGATGGACATAACCCATACGTAATGGCTTCATCTGCTATGACTAAAGGAAAGAAAATTACCAAGGTAAGAACCTAATTTTCCCATCTGTAGACAAGATACAGCTATTGAAAGCCATGAACACTTTGATAAACAAAATTTTTTTACATTTGAAGAACAATTTTTTCTCCAAGTAAAAGGAGTAGCCATGGGGGCCACGGTTGCTCCTTCAATCGCGTGTCTCTACATGACAAAATTTGAACAACAATATGTTTATGGTAGTGCTCATGACATCAATATTGTATCTTGGAAACAATATATTGACGACATTCTATTAATTTGGAAGGGAACCAAGCAGAAGCTGGAAGATTTTGTTCTCTGTTTGAACACTGTGGATCATAACATTCATTTTCCTTCTTATTGGCATAACAGCACTATCAGGTTTTTGGATATTAATATTACACTAACAGATATAGGAACTTTTCAAACTTCAGTGTTTCGTAAGGTTACTAATAGAAACATGATTTTACATTACTCTAGTCATCATCTAAAACATCTGCGAGATAAAATCCCAGTGGGACAATTTTTTTTAGATTAAAACACCTTTAATTCCCAAACGAACCTTTTCTGGAGATGAGAAGGCAGTAGAACTAGAGGACATGAAATGAGATTGAAGGGGGGCAGACTCAAGAAAAAACATCAGGAAGTATTTTTTCACGGAGAGAGTGGTGGATACTTGGAATGTTCTCCCGCGGGAGGTGGTGGAGATGAAAACGGTAACGGAATTTAAAAATGCGTGGGATAAACATAAAGGAATCCTGTTCAGAAGGCATGGATCCTCAGAAGCTTTGCGGAGATTGGGTGGCAGCACCGGTGGTGGAAGGCGAGGCTAGTGCTGGGCAGACTTCTATAGTCTGAGCCCTGAAAATTGCAGATACAAATCAAGGCCATGTATACACACAAAGTAGCACATATGGGTTTATCTTGTTGAGCAGACTGGATGGAATGTACAGGTCTTTTCTCTATAGTCATCTATTATGTTACTTTGTTCAACAAGGGATCAGTTTAAACATCAAGCAATAGGTCTGTTTGCCTGCAACGGGGTTATCCGAAACAGATTATGAAAAGGGCGTATCGTAGAGCCCTGTATACTGATAGGCAATGGCTGCTAAACTCATCCACCTCCGTTAGTTCAGACTCCCCGGTTTGTGTTCTTCCGTTCTCTTCTCGTTCACATACCGTTAGGAGAGCTATATTAAAATATTGGCATGTTTTAGGTATTCACAAAGTTCTACAAGAGAAGCCCAGATTGGCGTATCGACGTGGTAGAAATCTGGGACAAATGCTATTTAATTTAAGCAGTGGATCAATGATGAGGGGGGGGGGAGGCAGGCATTCCCCTTGTGGAAGATGTTCTTATTGTAGTCATGTTATGAATGTTACCAAAGTCACTATACCCCATTCAGAACGTTATTTTTTTCTTTGGGCAAAAACTAATTGTGAGTCCCCGGGAGTGGTTTATGGCATCAAGTGCCCTTGAGGGCTATATTATATTGGCCATACAACAAGAAAAATTAAATTGCGAATTGGAGAACATATCAGTAATATAAGAACCAATAAACAGGATGTTCCACTCATGATGCATTGGACACAATTGCATCATTTTGTGTTTGATTTGAAGTACGTGGTATTACTTGGCAGCCATTTTTTCTGAGACGCAGTGATAATCATGCTAGCCTCTTCCCTGAGGAAGTATTAACGAAACCTGGCCATGTCGGCAGAGGTTTGAGCTGGATGGAAAATTGCTGCTATACTCTTTGGCTAAATTAAGCTAAGTAATATATATATATATATATATATAAAAAAAAGTATTCAATAAAAAAATCAGTTTAGAAAAAATGTATATTTGTATAAAAGGGAGCAATATCTTATGGGTTGATCAATGAGGATGAAAGAAACACCATTAACAACTAGGGACATTGTTCCCATATGGTGGAAATACTTGATAGAAATCTGAAGATCCCCATATATTCAAAGTAATATGTATAAGTCCATCAATATCATACATGTTGGAATAACAGATTGAAAATATACATGTATCTAAATAATTTGTGTTTGGGAGAGGAATATAAGTGATATTGGAATACTCCCCACACTTATAAATAAGGTCTACCTAATTAGATTACTTCAATTACTTCAATTCTGGTCGCCGCATCTCAAGAAAGATATAGTAGAATTGGAAAAGGTGCAGCGAAGGGCAACTAAAATAATAGCGGGGATGGGACGACTTCCCTATGAAGAAAGACTAAGGAGGCTAGGGCTATTCAGCTTGGAGAAGAGACGGCTGAGGGGGGAGACATGATAGAGGTATATAAAATAATGAGTGGAGTGGAACAGGTGGATGTGAAGCGTCTGTTCACGCTTTCCAAAAATACTAGGACTAGGGGGCATGCGATGAAACTACAGTGTAGTAAATTTAAAACAAATCGGAGAAATTTTTTCTTCACCCAACGTGTAATTAAACTCTGGAATTCATTGCCGGAAAATGTGGTGAAGGCGGTTAGCTTAGCAGAGTTTAAAAAGGGGTTGGACGATTTCCTAAAGGACAAGTCCAGAAACCGCTACTAAACGGACTTGGAAAAATCCAAAATCCCAGGAATAACATGTATAGAATGTTTGTACGTTTGGAAAGCTTGCCAAGTGCCCTTGGCCTGGATTGGCCGCTGTCGTGGACAAGATGCTGGGCTCGATGGACCCTTGGTCTTTTCCTAGTATGGCATTACTTATGTACTTATATGGGAGGTAATTTACAAGAAAGGTTGTTGTATAAGGAACAACGCTTCATCTACACATGGGGAACTACACATCCGGGGGGCCTCAATAAGAGGTGGAATGGTGTTAAGTAATTAAGTAATTGATTATCATTATCCAATGACCGTGTGGTTAGCTTTAGCTTTAAATTCAACGTTAGCTTGTACATTGACATACGTCCTGTTTGGGGTGTGATCTATTTTGGACTTGGCACCTGCCTGGAAAATGTTGGCTTTTACTAAAAGGTACGCATGTATGTTGTAATTTAGTTATATATTTGTTAATATGATGGTTAGACTTAACTCGCCTTGTTTGAGAACATCTTGTATGTTGTTTTGTAACAGCGGTTCCTTCTGAAGATGCGTGTAAGCGAAACTCTGCAGGAGTTATGGAAACGCCTGGTGAAAAGCCAAATTTGATTGATCAGTGCACAAGTTCCAATTGAAGTGAAGTTGGGGAACTGTGCGACTAACAAATCCACAAGCTATCTTATGTGGGAAACTTATGGAAGTGATATCTATTCAAATGACTGTGAAGATGGAAGGTTTTTATGCTTATCAGTGATCATTTTGAGATAAGTAATTCAACACCTGAATTTACAACATAAGGAATCTCTGTGAAGTTGGAGATTGTCGAACTACGTAATTAGTATTCTACAACTGCGATAAGCAATTGGAAATTAATTTATTTGAATTAGAAACAATTTGGACTTACATTCTCATTAAGTAGTGATGGTCTGGCTTGAGAGTGAGTGGTGTAAGATGTTATTTATTATCAGTCAACACCGTTATGGACAGCTGATTGTCTAGGATTATTTACTGATATGCTTAATGTGTGAAGAGAGTTAGTTTTCTCCAGTCCAGATAACGAAATGTTAGTCAGCATATAAATGTATTATAATAAACAATTGGATATTTTTTTGCAAGTGTGGTGATTGTTAATTCTACCTTCATAACAGTATAAAAGAGTTTTGAATGTGTTTAAAGATTGTTTGCTGTGCAAATTTAGTAGAACATGTATTAAAAATAGCACAAGAGAAACAAAATATTAGTTTTCCCTGTTATACAAATAGGGGTAGTTAAAATTTAATGCCAAGAAGTATAGAGTGACACACTAGGGGAGCAGAAACCCAAAATAGAAATACCGGATAGAAGGGGAGAGATTAGTAAGCTCGACTCAGGAGAGAGACCTTGGGGTGTTGGTGTCCTAGGATCTGAAAGTGAAGAAACAATGTGGCAAAGCGACGGCCATGGCCAGAAGGACACTAAGCTGCATTATAGAGGGGTGTAACCAGCAGAAGAAAGGTGGTGTTGATGCCTCTCTTCAAGTCGTCGGTGAGTCCCCACTTGGAGTATTGTGTTCAGTTTTGGAGGCCGTACCTTGCTAAAGATGTAAAAGGACTGGAAGCAGTGCAAAGAAAAGCTACAAAAATGGCATGGGAGTTGCGGTGCAAACCGTACGAAGAGAGACTTGCCAACTTGAACATGTATACCTTGGAGGAAAGGAGAAAAAGGGGTGACATGACACAGACGTTCAAATATTTGAAAGGTATTAATCCGCAAACAAACCTTTTCCAGAGACGGGAAGGTGGTAGAACTAGAGGACATGAGTTGATGTTGAAGGGGGGCAGACTCAGGAGTAATGTCAGGAAGTATTTTTTCACAGAGAAGATAGTGGATATGTGGAATGCCCTCCCGCGGGAGGTGGTGGAGATGAAAACATGCATGGGATAAACACCAAGGAATCTTGTTTAGAAGGAATGGATCCATGGAATCTTAGCAGCGATTGGGTGGCTATCCCGGTAATTGGGAAGCAAAACCGGTGCTGGGCAGACTTCTACAGTTTGTGCCCTGATCGTGACTGAATAGATATGGATGGGCTTGAGTGTACATTTTAAGGGGCTTCGACATTAGCTTCAGAACTTTTAGTACACGAAGAGTGGTGGGTAGACATCTACGGTCTGTGCCCTGAGAATGGCAAGGACAAATCAAACTCGGGTATACATACAAAGTATCGTGTACCATGTAAAATGAGTTTATCTTGTTGGGCAGATTGGATGGACCGTACAGCTATTTATCTGCCGTCATTTACAATGTTACTATGGAATAGAAATGCAAAATGTTGATGGTCTAAAAGTATATACCACCATATGCTTGTATGAGTGCAAAAAGAAAAACAAAGAAAACTGAAAAAGGTTTCGTCGTGATCAATTGATCTTGTCCATTTACCAAACATTTTTATGTATTATCTTTGGGTAGACACTCTATTGCACTCTATATATACTCTATATACATTACCTCATTAGATTTTCATGATGCACATATTCACGTCACTAATTCGTTACCGTTTATTTTGTCGTAATTTTTCATTGTTTTTAAATTTTTGCAGAGAGGACTGATTGCCATGCCACCCAGGTCAGTTCATCTTTTTTTTGTTTTTATTATGTCTTTAGAATACTTAATATAATACGTCCCTTGTACTAGATGGGCAACTTTTACTGATTTATTGCATTATGCCAAGCAGCCATGTTTTTTCAGTTTTTTTTTCTTCCATTTTACCACGTTAGCCGGCATGCCTATAGCTTATCTAAAAAAGGAATTGTATTATTTTGACAATTCTCATATATTGAAGGTTACTTTAACATCTCGTCCTTTTACCCAAACATTTTTATGTATTATTTTTGGGTAGACACTCTATTGCACTCTGCAGATAAGGTTGTTATTAGTTGACCGCGGCACTGCTGCCTCAAGTATGTTATCGTTTTTTCTGATATTTGCATATAAGAAAACATGGCAATCATACTTTTTCAAAATGACAAACTTGTTAAGACCACGGCGTCATTAGTCTTTCACCTTTATTGTTGAGCAAGGTTGTTGGCATCCCCATTCTTTTGTGTGTATGTTCTCAGTATTTAACAGTGAGGTATTATACCTTTGTTTTTCTAGATAGGGATGACGTTAGGATGTGGTTATGTCACTTCGCACAATTTTTCAGTTCCTTGATTAGGATATTGATCACGATGACACCTTAGTCTGTTTTCTGTTTTTCTTTGTGCTGTCATACATGCATATAGTGGTGTATACTTTTAGACCATCAAAATTTTGAATTTTTGTTCCGGTACTTTAACGTTTTTTTCCATTTATACACTCTGTGAGGCTGATTAATCTGAACCACTGCGGTATGTGAAAATATACATATTTGACAGTTCATATGCTTTATTGCTTTTCACTCTTCTTCATTTTTTTCATAGATTATTATTGTCCACTTCTGTCACCTCTCACTATTTTCACTCATTTTTGTCGTCATTAACTCATAAATGTAGAACCATATTTTGGGTATACTCACTATTTCTTTTTTCTTTATTACTTTCCACACAGTTACACTCTCTTTTACTAATATATAGTTTTCATAATTATAATTTCACATAGTTATGCTTATATATATTCTCAAACATCATGTGGTTCTATCAGTGCCAATTTATTAATATTATGTTTCTCCTATGGCAAGCAGGCTTACAATTCTCAGAAGTGGGTAGACGCTGTCCCCGCTTCGCCCAGTTCGGCAATATGCCATAGAAAAAAATGAGAGCTTTTTGGAGCATGAGTAGCGCTCTAGTGTGCATGCGCAAGTGCCTTCCCGCCCACAAATCGAACTCGCCGGCTCAGTTTCACTTTTTCCGCATGAGGAGCAGCTGCTTTTTGTAGTACTACTACGTATAATTTCTAAAGTGCTACTAGACATATGTAGCGCTGTACACTTGAACATGAAGAGACAGTCCCTGCTCGACAGAGCTTACAATCTAATTAGGACAGACAAACAGGACAAACAAGAGATATGGGAATATTAAAGTGAGGATGATAAAATAAGGGTTCTGAACAAGTGAATAAGGGTTAGGAGTTAAAAGCAGCATCAAAAAGGTGGGCTTTTAGCTTAGATTTGAAGACGGCCAGAGATGGAGCTTGACGTACCAGCTCAGGAAGTCTATTCCAGGCATATGGTGCAGCAACATAAAAGGAATGGAGTGTGGAGCTAGCGGTGGAGGAGAAGGGTGCAGATAAGAGAGATTTACCCAGTGATCGGAGTTCCCGGGGAGGAATATAGAGAGAGATGAGAGTGGAGAGGTACTGAGGAGCTGCAGAGTGAATGCACTTATAAGTCAATAAGAGGAGTTTGAACTGTATGCAGAAACGGATAGGAAGCCAGTGAAGTGACTTGAGGAGAGGGCTAATATGAGCATAATGACACTGGTGGAATATTAGTCGTGCAGCAGAATTTTGAACAGATTGAAGAGGAGAGAGATGGCTAAGTGGGAGACCTGTGAGAAGCAAGTTGCAATAGTCTAAGCGAGAGGTGATAAGAGTGTGGATGAGGGTTCTGGTAGTGTGCTTAGAAAGGAAAGGGCAAATTTTGGTGATATTATAGAGAAAGAAATGACAGGTTTTAGCAGTCTGCTGAATATGTGCAGAGAAGGAGAGGGAGGAGTCGAAGATGACCCCAAGGTTATGAGCTGATGAGACAGGAAGGATGAGAGTGTTCTCCACAGAAATAGAGAATGGGGGAGGAGGAGAGGTTGGTTTAGGGGGAAAGATAAGAAGCTCAGTCTTTGTCATGTTTAGTTTCAGATAGCGCTGAGACATTTAGGCAGCAATGTCAGACAGGCAGGCTGATACTTTGGCCTGGATTTCGGCTGAGATTTCTGGTGTGGAGAGATAGATCTGGGAGTCATCAGTGTAAAGATGATACTGAAATCCATGGGATGAGATCAGAGTACCAAGGGAAGAAGTATAGATGGAGGGAAGAAGAGTCCCAGGACAGATCCCTGAGGTACACCAACTGACAGTGGGATAGAAGTAGAGGAGGATCCACTAGAGTATGCACTAAAGGCACGCTGGGAGAGATAAGAAGAAAACCAAGAAAGAACAGAGCCCTGAAATCCAAGTGAGGACAGCGTATCAAGGAGTAGGCTGTGATCAACAGTGTCCAAAGCAGCAGATGCATCGAGAAGGATGAGGATAGAATAGAGACCTTTGGATCTGGCCAGGAACAGATTATTGGAGACTTTAGCAAGCGCTGTTTCAGTTGAATGAAGGGGCTGAAAGCCAGATTGAAATGGATCAAGAATAGCTTGAGATGAAAGGAAGTCAAGGCAACGGCGGTGAACAGCACGTTCAAGTATCTTGGATAGGAAAAGGAGAAGGAGATGGGGGATAGTTGGAAGGACAGGTAGGGTCCGATGAAGTTTTTTTTAAGGAGTGGTGTGACTATGGCATGTTTGAAGGCATCAGGAACAGTCACAGTGGAAAGTGAAAGATTGAGGATATGACAGATAAAAGGGATGACAGTAGGAGAGATAGTGTTAAGTAGATGGGTAGGAATAGGATCAGAGGAAGCAGGTAGTTAGTTTCGAGAATGAAATAGATGTGTAGTTTCCTCTTCAGTGATTTCAGGAAAGGAAGAAAAGGAGGCAGGGGTTGGAGGGTTGAGATAATGGACTAAGGTAAGGAGAGGTGGAGGTGACCTGGTTGAGAATTCAAGTTAATCTTGTGAACCTATCATGAAAGAACTCAGTCAGAGTCCTGGGGGGAAAGTGAAGGGGGGGGGGGGGTTGGAGATGAAGGCACTTTGAGGAGAGAGTTCAGTGTGGCAAAGAGACGTTGAGGGTTTGAGCCAAGAGAATTCTCAACTGGATGTAATAGTCCTAGATGTAATAGTAGCCAACTCACATGTCCGGGTCAGATTGTTTGTGCTTTTTTGTAGTGCCCTTTTTTGTAGTGTCTTCGGTGCTTTTTTCACTTAACCCGCTCTTTGTTGTATTAAAAAAAATTCCCTTAATTCTTTAGTTTCCTTTTAGCCTGCGTTAAGTTTCCTTTATTTTCAATGCAGGCTGCTTTTAGGCCTTCCAGTCAGGCTGTTTTCTTGTGCCTTTTTCCCCCTTTTCAGGCACCATCACATCTTTGATTTGGCTTCTGTGGTTTTTCCTTCCATGTCACAAAGACTCCCAGTGGCTTCAGCGTTGTATTCGGTTCAGCCAGACCATCTCGGGGAAGGACACCCATTCTTGGTGTTCTTCAGTGCCTGGGGCCCGACCATAGCTCAGCCAACTGTGTCCTCTGCCTTTGTATGATAAAGAGGACTCAGATTTCCTTAGAGGCTCAATGCATCTGGATTTTGGAGCCTGCTCTAGTCCCTCAGCCTCAGCATCAAGGTCGGAGTTGTTGGCATTGATGTTGAGTGTCGCACTGACATGAAGAGCTCAGGGAGGGAATAGATGCTTTGAGGGCCCCATGACACTGGGAGCAGTGGAGGGATCGAGTGGGTCTCCACCTGTCTTGAGGTCTCCTGCTAAGCAGGCCACCGGGACTGCCCATTGTCGGACCCGACCTCGAGGCGACAGAAAGATACGATGTCGTCCTCGTTGGTACCGAGGAGCATGGGAGATGTGCGAATGTCAAGAAGCACTGACACAGATCTTATTCAATGCATTGTGCTGGAAGCTCCGGGGCGCCGAGGAACTTGGCACCCGAGAAGTGTCAATGCTGAGAGGAACTGCTCCCCCTGTATCCAGGAGGTGCAACGCATGTGTGTCCAAACAGCCCAGATCCTGCTCCTGCACCGTCCACAGTGATTTTATTATTATTATTATTCTCGAGGACAAGCAGGCTGCTTGTTCTCACTGATGGGTGACGTCCACGGCAGCCCCTCCAATCGGAAAGCTTTACTAGCAAAGGCCTTTGCTAGTCCTCGCGCGCCGATGCGCACCGCGCATGCGCGCCGTCTTCCCGCCCGAACCGGCTCGTGTTCGTCAGTTTTCTTTTGTCCGCGCTCGGGACGGTCGTGTTTTGCACCGTTTCGCGCCCCTCAAGTTGCCCCTCGCGCGTCTTCGCGTTTTTTGCTAAAAAAAAAAAAAAGAATTAGAAGAAGATCTTTACGGTCTTTCCCCCTTTTCCCGTGTTTCCAGTTTTGCCCCGCTAAGTTTCCTTTCGTTTCGGGGTAGGTCTTTTTGAGGCCTCGGTTCGGGTTTTTTCTCTCCCTATTTTGGTGCCTTTACCTCCATTACGAGTTTGATTTCGCCGGCGTGATTTTTCGCCCATGTCATCGAAGTCTCCCAGTGCTTCAAGAAGTGCACCCAGTGCGCCCGGGTAATCTCGCTCACTGATAGGCACGCGTCGTGTCTTCAGTGTCTGGGGGCTGGGCACCGCCTGCAGTCTTTGCGCCCTTTACAAAAGCGGACTCAGGTAGCGAGATTGGCCCAGTGGAACGTGTTGTTCTCGGCTCTTCGTCGGCACAGCACCGGGGGCATCGAGTGCATCAACGTCGACAGCTTCAATACCTTCGACCTCGGCATCGACTGCATCGAGGCAATCGACCCTCCTGCATCGTCGGTACCGAGGACATCGAAAGGCTGCGTCGGCGTCGGTGGTACCGGGGACCTCCACTAGTGCTGATGTCGTCGGACGGTGGGTCTTGACTGGAGTGCAGGTGAGGCTGTCCATTCCCCTGCTGGTGGCGGTGAGCCTTCGGGTGGGTTCCCCCTACCCTGAGGGGCTCCTGCGGTACAGCCCCCCCGAGACCGACCTTCTTCGGCCTCGGCCCCGAGGAAGCAACGGCTGGATTCTACGTCCTCGTCGGTTACCGGGAAGTTTCCGGTGACATGCTTCGTTTGAAAAGTCAAGAAGTATCGACACCGGTCTCCTTCCCGCATCGGTAGCGAGAGCTCTGGGTCGCCGAGGGAGTCGGCACCCAGTAGGCATCGGCACTGGGAGGAACCGCTCACCCTCTGTTCAGGAGGTGTCGATGCGCTCCACCTTGGACAGCCCGGAACAGCCTCCACGCCCGGAACAGGCTCTGAACTCGACGCCTGCATCGGCTTCCATGTCTTTCTCCACGGCCCGCTCTGCACGAGAGTCTCCGCCCTTCACCTCCGATACCGGGATGCTTGCGCCACCGGTACCATGCTTGCGGTACCGACTGCGGTCGCCCTCCCAGGAAGGCTCCCCGACGACATCAGCGGAGGGAGCTTCGCCGGTGCGGGCGAGGGAGGTCTACCTCTCGACGCTCCCACCGTGGCCGTGTTTCCACGGAATTGAGTCGAGCACGTTTTCAGACACAGGTTCATGAACTTGTGTCTGATACCGATGGTGAGGCCGTCGTGGGAAGAGGAGGAGGACATCAGATATTTCTCTGACGAGGAGTCTGATGGCCTTCCTTCCGATCCCACTCCCTCCCCTGAAAGGCAGCTTTTCTCCTCCCGAGAGTCTGTCTTTTGCGGCCTTTGTCCGGGAGATGTCTACGGCCATCCCCTTCCCGGTGGTTGTGGAGGACGAGCCCAGGGCTGAATGTTTGAGCTCCTGGACTATCCTTCTCCACCTAAGGAAGCGTCCACAGTACCCATGCATCATGTCCTAAAAAAGACATAGCTGGCGAACTGGACCAAGCCTCTAAGTAATCCCCACATTCCCAAGAAGATCGAGTCCCAGTACCGGATCCATGGGGACCCAGAGCTGATGCGCACCCAGTTGCCTCACGACTCTGGTGTGGTGGATCTGGCCCTAAAGAAGGCTAAGAGTTCTAGGGAGCATGCTTCGGCGCCCCCGGGCAAGGACTCTAGAACCTTAGACTCCTTTGGGCGGAAGGCCTACCATTCTTCTATGCTCGTGGCCAAAATCCAGTCTTACCAGCTCTACACGAGCATACATATGCGGAACAATGTGCGGCAGTTGGCGGGCTTGGTGGACAAGCTCCCTCCTGAGCAAGCCAAGCCATTTCAGGAGGTGGTCAGGCAGCTGAAGGCGTGCAGAAATTCCTGGCCAGAGGGGTATATGATACCTTTGATGTCGCGTCCAGGGCCGCTGCTCAAGGTGTGGTGATGCGCAGACTCTCATGGCTGCGTGCCTCCGACCTGGAGAATAGGATGCTGCAGCAGATTGCGGACTCCCCTTGCCGAGCGGACAATATTTTTGTAGAGAAGGTCGAACAGGTGGTAGAGCAGCTCCACCAGCGGGATACCGCTTTCGACAAGTTCTCCCGCCGGCAGCCTTCAGCATCTACCTCCTCAGGTAGACGTTTTATGGGGAAGGAAGACTGTTCCCTACTCTTCTGGTAAGCGTAGGTACAATCCTCTTTCTCGACAGCCTGCGGCCCAGGCAAAGCCCCAACGCGCTCGCTCTCGTCAGCAGCGTGCGCCTCAGCAAGGCCCCACGGCTCCCCAGCAAAAGCAGGGGGCGAGCTTTTGACTGGCTCCAGCAGAGCATAGCCAACATCAACGTGTCAGTGCCGGGCGATCTGCCGGTCGGGGGGAGGTTGAAAGTTTTTCACCAAAGGTGGCCTCTCATACCTCCGACCGTTGGGTTCTTCAAATAGTCCGGCAAGGATACACCAAATTCTCCAAATTCAGACAGCAACCAGGTTGCCATGTATTACATCAACAAGCAGGGGGACACCGGATCTCACCCCCTGTGTCAGAAGCCGTCAGCATGTGGCTCTGGGCTCGCCGTCACAGCATGGTGCTCCAAGCCTCATATCTGGCAGGCGTAAACAACAGTCTGGCCGACAGTTGAGCAGGATTATGCAACCTCACGAGTGGTCGGCTCAACTCCCGATTATTGCGCCAGATCTTCCAGGTGTGGCGCACCCCCTTGGTAGATCTCTTTGCATCCGAGCCAACCACAAGGTCCCTCAGTTCTGTTCCAGACTTCAGGCCTCCGGCAGACTGGCATTGGATGCCTCCCTCCTGGACTGGGGGGAAGGTCTGCTGTATGCTTATCCTTCCATTCCTCTGGTGGGGTAGACTTGTTGAAACTCAAGCAGACCGGGGCACCATGATTCTGATTGCTCCGTTTGGCCACGTCAGATCTGGTTCCCTCTTCTTCTGGAGTTGTCCTCCGAAGAACCGTGGAGATTGGAGTGTTTTCCGACCCTCATCACACAGGACGAAGGGGCGCTTCTGCATCCCAACCTCCAGTGTCTGGCTCTCACGGCCTGGATGTTGAGAGCGTAGACTTTGCCTCTTTGGGTCTGTCAGAGGGTGTCCCTCCGCATCTTGCTTGCTTCCAGGAAAGATTCCACTAAGATTGTTACTTCTTTCTATGGAGGAGGTTTGCCGTCTGGTGTGACAGCAAGGCCCCTAGATCCTCGCTCTTGTCCTACACAGACCCTGCTTGAATACCTTCTGCACTTGTCTGTGTCTGGTCTCAAGACCAACTCTGTAAGAGTTCACCTTAGCGCAATCAGTGCATACCATTACCGTGTGGAAGGTAAGCCGATCTCAGGACAGCCTTTAGTTGTTCGCTTCATGAGAGGTTTTGCTTTTGTCAAAGCCCCCCGTCAAACCTACAGTGTCATGGGATCTCAATGTCGTCTCACCCAGCTGATGAAACCTCCTTTTGAGCCGCTGAACTCCTGCCATCTGAAGTACTTGACCTGGAAGGTCATTTTCTTGGTGGCAGTTACTTCAGCTCGTAGAGTCAGTGAGCTTCAGGCCCTGGTAGCCCAGGCCCCTTACACCAAATTTCATCATAACAGAGTAGTCCTCCGCACTCACCCTAAGTTCTTGCCAAAGGTTGTGTCGGAGTTCCATCTGAACCAGTCAATTGTCTTGCCAACATTCTTCCCCGTCCTCATTCCTGCCCTGCTGAACGTCAGCTGCACACATTGGACTGCAAAAGAGCATTGGCCTTCTATCTGGAGCGGACACAGCCCAACAGACAGTCCGCCCAATTGTTTGTTTCTTTTGATCCCAACAGGAGGGGAGTGGCTGTGGGGAAACGCACCATATCCAATTGGCTAGCAGATTGCATTTCCTTCACTTACGCCCAGGCTGGGCTGGCTCTGAGGGTCATGTCACGGCTCACAATGTCAGAGCCATGGCTGCGTCAGTGGCCCACTTGAAGTCAGCCATTATTGAAGAGATCTGCAAAGCTGCGACGTGGTCATCTGTCCACACATTCACATCTCATTACTGCCTGCAGCAGGATACCCGACGCGACAGTCGGTTCGGGCAGTCAGTGCTTCAGAATCTGTTCGAGGTTTAGAATCCAACTCCACCCCCCTAGGCCCATGTTTATTCTGTTCCAGGCTACACTCTCTGTTAGTTGGATAAGTGTTAGGTCAATCTCAGTTATGTCCTCGCCATTGCGAGGCCCAATTGACCATGTTATTGTTTTGAGTGAGCCTGGGGGCTAGGGATACCCCATCAGTGAGAACAAGCAGCCTGCTTGTCCTCGGAGAAAGCGAGTGCTACATACCTGTAGAAGGTATTCTCCGAGGACAGCAGGCTGATTGTTCTCACAAACCCGCCCGCCTCCCCTTTGGAGTCGTGTCTTTCCTTGTCTTTGTCTTGCTACATATGGGACTGACGAACACGAGCCAGTTTGGGCGGGAAGACGGCCGCGCATGCGCGGTGCGCATGGGCGCGCGAGAACTAGCAAAGGCCTTTGCTAGTAAAGTTTTCCGATTGGAGGGGCTGCCGTGGACGTCACCCATCAGTGAGAACAATCAGCCTGCTGTCCTCGGAGAATACCTTCTACAGGTATGTAGCATTCGCTTTAGCATTTGTATAGCGCTACCAGACGCACGCAGCGCTGAACACCTGATACAAAGAGACAGTCCCTGCTCAAAGAGCTTACAATCTAAATAATACAGACAGACAAAACAGTTACGGGTGAGGGAAGTACTGGGTGAGAAGGAAGGAAAGGACAGGAGGAGGGCAACTGAGTAGTGGCTAGGAGCTAAAAGCAGCAGTGAAAAGGTGGGTTTTCAGCATAGATTTGAAAACAGGTAGAGATGGAGCTAGACGTATAGGTCCAGGAAATCTATTCCAAGCATAAGGTGCCGCGAGAGAAAAGGAACGAAGCCTGGAGTTAGCAGTGGAGGTGAAGGGGGACGACAAGAGAGATTTGCCCAGTGAGCAGAGTTCACGGGGAGGGATGTAGGGAGAGATGAGAGTGGAGAGGTAATGGGGGGCTGTAGAGTGGATGCATTTAAAGGTCAGTAAGAGAAGTTTAACTATATGCGGAAGCGGACAGGGAGCCAGTGAAGTGACTTGAGGAGCGGGCTAGTGTGGGTATAACGATTCTGGTGGAAAATAAGTCGGTGCCGCAGATTTGGACAGATTGGAGAGGAGAGAGATGGCTAAGAGGAAGACCAGTGAGAAGTAAATTGCAATAGTCCAAGCGAGAGGCGACAAGGGTGTGATAAGGGGGTCTGGTAGCGTATTCAGAAAGGAGGTGCGAAGTTTGCTAATGTTGTAGATAAAGAAACGACAGGTTTTGGGCGATCTGTTGAATCTGTGCAGAGAAGGAGAGAGAGGATCAAAGATGATTCCAAGGTTATGAGCCGAGGGGACCGGGAGGATGTGAGAGCCATTACAGAGATAGAGAAAGGGGGGAAAGGGGGAGGTGGGTTTAGGGGGAAGAATGAGAAGTTCAGTTTTGGTCATGTTGAGCTTTAGATGGCACTGAGACATCCAAGCAGCAATGTCGGACAAGCAGGCTGAAATTTTGTCCTGGATTGAGGTTGAGATTTCAGGGGTGGAGATGTAAATCTGAGAGTCATCAGCTTAAAGATGGTATTGAAAGCCATGGGATGAAATCAGGGTACCAAGGGAAGAGGTATAGATGGAGAAAAGGAGGGATCCAAGGACAGAAACCTGAGGTACACCAACTGAAAGCGGGATGGAAGTTGAAGAGGATCCACCAGAGTGAACACTAAAAGAACGAAGCGAGAGGTAAGAGGAGAACCAGGAAAGAACAGGGCCCTGGAATCCAAGTGAGGACAGTGTATCCAGGGGCGTATCTGCGTGGGGCCACAGGGGCCTGGGCCCCCTCAGATTTTGCCCTGGACCCCCCTACCGCCGTTACCCTCTCCCGCCTACCGCCAACCCTTCCCCGCCTACGCGCGTCAACATACCCCCGAGGTCCGCTCCTGCCGGTTTGTTTTAAAATATTACTTCAGCTGGTGGGGGCCAGCCAGCCGTGGTCTTTAACTTCTTCATCCTCGTGCTGTTAAAGCTGCAATGCATCCTTCCAGTTTGGACGGAGTTTGGCGTTGCAGCACGTTGACGTCCTGCATGTACATATGTGCTGCGACGGTCAAACTCCGTCCAACTGGAAGGATCATTTCAGCTTTAACAGCACGAGGATGACGAAGTTAAAGAAGACCTCGGCTGGGCTGGGGGGGGGGGGTTGGGGTCCCCCGCCAGCTGAAGTAATATTTTAAAAAACCGGCAGAGCGGACCTCGGGGGTAGGTGACCGTAGTAGGCGGGAAAGTGTTGCGGTAGGCGGGGGAGGGGTTACGGTGGTGGGGGGGGATGGCGGTAGGGGGGGGGGGTTTATAATGTGCCCCCTCACTCTAGCCCCTGCCCCCCCTAACCGCCGAACCTCAGATACGCCCCTGGCGTATCCAGGAGTATGTGTGGTCACAGTGTTGAAAGCAGCAGATAGGTCAAGAAGGATAAGGATAGAATAGAGACCTCTGGATTTAGCCAGTAGCAGTCATTAGAGACTTTGGTAAGTGCAGTTTCAGTAGAGTGAAGAGGGCAAAACCAGATTGGAGTGGGTCAAGAATAGGTTGTGAAGAAAGAAAGTCAAGACAACGGCGGTAAACGACACGTTCCAGTAATTGGAGAGGAAAGGGAGAAGGGAGATGGGGCGATAGTTGGAGGGACAGGTAGGGTCAAGTGAGGGTTTTTAAGGAGTGGAGTGACAACAGCATGTTTGAAGGCCGTAGGAACAGTTGCAGTGGAGAGTGAAAGATTAAGGATGTGACAGATGACAGGGATAATAGTAGGCGAGATAGTGGTTAAGTAGATAAGTGGGGATGGGATCAGAGGAACAGGTAGTTCATTTAGAGGAGGAAAGAAGAAGGGATTTTGCAGCCTGTGCTTCATCTGATGCCACAGTATTTCTCAATGTTGGCCCTCGATGAGCGCATCAGAGATTTGCTCCCTGAGCTGCTGGATGGCCTAATGCAGCGATGTGTGTCGGCATCGAGGGTGCTTGAGCCTGCCTTCCGCTGCTGCCCCACCTGGCCCTCAGCCCTCTGTGCAGTCTCCGACAATGTCACTGCGTGCGGCACCTGGGTGTCGACAGCCACCCAGGCCGACACCAACTCGATGTCAGTGGAGGAAGTTTCGCCAGAGTCAAGGCGGAAGCCAGTTTCTCGATGTTGCTCTCAAGGACATGGGTCTTCGGCATCGAGGCAAGCCCGGTGTCGGACATTCCTTAGGGAACTGTTACCCAACACCAAGGAGGACCACTCATATGCGTCAGAAAAAGATCCCAGATACTTTTCCTCCGTTGAGTTCTGTTGGATTCCTTCTGAGCCCTACCCACCACCTGAGAGGAGCTTCTCTTTCACCTCCTTTGTACGGGAAATGAGTGATGCCATTCCTTTCCTTGTAGAAGTGGAGGATGAGCCCAGTTCCAAGATTCTCGAGGTCCTGGACTACACCTCCCCTCCTAAGGAGGCAGTCATAGCTCCTCTCGACGAGGTACTCAAGGCAGTCCTCGTCAGGAACTGGGCATCCCCTATGTCTGTCCCTGTGGCCCCCCCAAAAATTGACACAGTATCGGATCCACAGAGAACCTGGTTTGGTGAGGTCTCAGTTAGCCCACGATTCCATGGTGGTGGATGCTGCTTTGAAAAAAGCCAGGAGTACTAGTGACTGTGCCTCGGCTCCCCCAGGTAGAGAATCTACAACCCTGGACTCTTTTGGGAGAAAGATATATCAGGCCTCTATGCTCATTGCCCATATTCAGTCATACCAGCTCTTCACTTGTGGAACTCAGTGCAGCAGCTGTCTGACTTGGTCGATGTGCTGCCTCCGCAGCAGGCCGAGCCGTTTTTCCGGTTGGTCAAGCAGCAGAAGGCGTGTCTTTCAAGTTCTTGGCCAGGGGCAGTTATGACACGTTTGATGTGGCATTCAGAATCTCTTCTCAAGGTATAGCAATGCATAGACTTTCATGGCTGTGTATTTCTGACCTGGAACATTCTGTTGAGCAGAGGTTGGCAGATGTTCCTTTGCTGGGGGGATAATCTTTTTGGACAGAAGGTCGAGGAGGTCGCTGACCAAATCAATATGCATACTGATGCTAAGTCTTCTCTCTCCCATTGGGCGCCTTCTGCAACTGCCTCCTCATCCAGGAGGTATTTTGGTAGGTCGCGGAGTGCTCCCTATTCCTACTCTAGGCGTAGGTACACTCCTGCGAATTGCCAACCTGCTCAGGCTCAGCCCAGCGAGCTCGTTTTTGTCAACAGTGTGTGCCCAAGGCCCCATCTGCTCCCCAGCAAAAGCCAGGGATTAACTTTTTACTGGCTCCAGCAGAGCATAGGCACAGTCAAAGTGTCCATCCTGGATGACTTGCCGGTTGGGGGAGGTTAATGTTTCTTCACCAAAGGTGGCCTCTCATAATCTCCGACTGGTGGGTTTATTGAAATAGTCCGGCTCAGATACACCCTCAATTTGTTTTCTAAACCTCCAAATTGTCCAATGAGAGCCCGTTCTTTCAGATCTCAGCAGAAGCAGGAACTCTCCGCCCTTCTTAAGGCCCATGTGGTGGAACCCGTTCCACCAGGGGATGAAGGGCAGGGATTTTATTCCATGTACTTCCTTATACAGAAAAGGACAGAGGGGATGCGTCCCATCCTAGATCTAAGGGCCCTGAACAAATTCTTAGTCCAAGAAAAGTTCAGGATGGTTTCCCTGGGCACCCATCTTCCCATGATTCAGGAAAACTATTGGCTGTGCTCTCTGGACTTGAAGGATGCATATACACACATCCCGATACTTCCAGCCCACCGGAAATATCTTCGGTTTCGGCTGGGAACTCATCACTTTTAGTACCGCATGTTGCCTTTTGGCCTCGCATCAGCTCCTAGAATCTTTACCAAGTATCTAGTGGTAGTCACAGTGGCGCTACGCAGACTGGGAGTTCATGTGTTCCTTTATCTGAGTGTTGAAAAGCAGTTCCGAGGATGGTGCTCAGGAGCAAGCAGATGACTATTCAGGTGCTAGAGCTACTAGGGTTTGTTATAAACTACCCCAAGTTCCATTTCCATCCTGTTCAACAATTGGAGTTCATAGGAGCCCTGCTCGACACGAAGACTGTTCGAGCCTACCTCCCAGAGACGCGGGCGGACAATCTTGTCTCCCTTGCGTCCAAGGTTTGAACATCGCAGCAGGTCACAGCTCAGCAGATGATAAGGTTGTAGGGCCACATAGCTTCCACAGTGTATGTTACAGCCATGGCACGCCTTCACATGAGATTTGCTCAATGGACCCTAACTTCCCAGTGTAACCAAGCCATAGGAATCTAGATGATGTCATCCAAGTGTCCCCAGAGCTGGTACGATCTTCTCAACGGTGAACATTTCGGTCCAATTTGACCTTGGGACTTCCATTCCAAATTCCTCAGCCGCAAAAGGTGCTGACTACGGATTCATCTCTCCTGGGATGGGGAGCTCATGTACATGGGCTTCACACTCAAGGAGCTTGGTCCTTCCAAGAAACAAATCTTCAGATCAATCCCCTGGAGGTCCGAGCAATCTGGAATGCTATGAAGGCTTTCAGAGATCGGCTGTCCCACCAAATTATTCTAATTCAAACAGACGATCAGGTTGCAATATATTACACCTTCAAGCAAAGGGGGCACCAGATCTCACCCTCTGTATCAGGAAGCCGTCCAGCTGTGGCATTGGACTTGCCAACATGGCATTTTTCTTCAAGCCACCTCTCTGGCAGGCGTAAACAACGACCTGGCCAACAGGCTGAGCAGGATAGTGCAACCACACGAGTGGTCTCTAAATATGGGCGTAGCCCATAAGAGATCTTCCGAGTGTGGGGCACCCCTCGGTGGATCTTTTTGCCACTCCGATCAACCACAAGTTCCCTCAGTTCTATTCCAGGCTTCAGTCCCATGACAGACTAGCGTCAGATGACTTCCTTCTTCTTTGTGGGACAGGCCTTCTGTGTGCGTATCCTCCAATATGTCTAGTGGGATAGACCTTGTTGGTACTCAAGCAAGACCGCGGAACCATGATTCTGATTGCGCCCTACTGGCCACAACAGGTTTGGTTCCCTCTTCTTCTGGAACCGTCCTCTGAAGGACCATGGAGATTGGAGTGTTTTCTGACCCTCATCACTCAGAGCAAGGGGTTGCTTCCACATCCCAACCTCCAGTCTCTGGCTCTCACGGCCTGGATGTTGAGAGCCTAGAATTCTCTCCTTTGGGTCTTTCGGTGGGTGTCTCCCGGGTTTTGCTGTCTTCCAGGAAAGATTCCACTAAGAGGTATTACTCTTTTAAATGGAGAATGTTTGCGGTCTGGTTTGAAAGCAAAGTCGTAGATCCTCTTTCTTGTCCTTCACAGACTCTGCTTGAATACCTACGAAGTAAGTGAACTCAGGAAATCAAATACACTAGAAAAGGAGACTAGGATAAAATGAGGAGAACGGTGAAAAAAAGACTGAAGGGAGCGGCTGAAAGGGTAAAAACCTTGAATCAGGCGTGGATGCTGTTCAAAAACACCATCCTAGAAGTACAGGACAAATATATTCCGCGTATTAGAAAAAGAGGAAAAAAGACCAAACGTCAGCCGGTGTGGCTAAATGGTAAGGTAAAGGAAGCTATTTGAGTCAAAAAACAATCCTTCAGAAAATGGAGAAGGGAACCACTGAAGACAATAAGGTAAAGCATAAGGAATGTCAAGCCAAATGCAAAAAGGAGATAAGGAGGGCTAAGAAGGACTTTGAAAAAAAGTTAGCGTTAGAAGCGAAAACACATAGCAAAAACATTTTTAGGTATATTAAAAGCAGAAAGCCGGCTAAAGAATCGGTAGGGCCGCTGGACGACTGTGGGGTTAAAGGGGCGATCAGGGAAGACAAAGCTGTAGTGGAGAAATTAAATGAATTCTTTGCTTCGGTCTTCACCGAGGAGGATTTGGGAGGGATACCGGTGCCGGAGAAGGTATTTGTAGCGGACGAGTCAGAAAGACTAAATGATTTCTCTGTAAACTTGGAGGATGTAATGGGGCAGTTCTGCAAACTAAAAAGTAGTAAATCACCGGGACCGGATGGTATTCATCCCAGAGTATTAATAGAGCTGAAAAATGAACTTGTGGAGCTACTGTTAGTAATATTCAATTTATCCCTATAATCAGGTGTGGTACCGGAAGATTGGAGGGTGGCCAATGTAACGCTAATTTTTAAAAAGGGTTCCAGAGGAGATCCGGGAAATTATAGACCGGTGAGTCTGACTTCAGTGCCGGGAAAATTGGTGGAGGCTATTATTAAGAATAAAATTACGGAGCACATACAAAAGCATGGGCTACTGAGACAAAGTCAGCACGGATTTAGTGAAGGGAAGTCTTGCCTCACAAATCTACTGCATTTTTTTGAGGGGGTGAACAAACATGTGGACAAAGGGGAGCCGGTGGATATTGTATATCTAGATTTTCAGAAGGCGTTTGACAAAGTGCCTCATGAAAGACTCAAAGGAAACTGGAGAGTCATGGGATCGGAGGCAGTGTATTATTATGGATTAAGAGCTGGTTAAAAGATAGGAAGCAGAGAGTAGGGTTGAATGGTCAGTATTCTCGATGGAGAAGGGTAGTTAGTGGGGTCCCTCAGGGGTCTGTGCTGGGACAGCTGCTTTTTAACATATTTATAAATGACCTTGAGATGGGAGTAACTAGTGAGTTAATTAAATTCGCAGATGACACAAAGTTATCCAGGGTCGTCTCGTTGCGGGAAGAGTGTGAAAGATTACAAGAGGACCTCGTGAGACTGGGGGATTGGGCGTCCAAATGGTAGATGAAGTTCAATGTTGACAAGTGCAAAGTGATGCACGTGGGAAGGAGGAACCCAAATTATGGCTATGTCATGCAAGGTTCTGCTTTAGGAGTTACAGACTAAGAAAGGGATCTGGGAGTCATCGTGGATAGGACGTTGAAATCTTCTGCTCAATGTGCTGTGGCGGCCAAGAAGGCGAACAGAATGTTGAGTATTATTAGAAAAGGGATGGAAAACAAGCATGATGATGTTATAATGCCATTATATCGCTCCATGGTGCGACTGCACCTGGAGTATTGTGTTCAGTTCTGGTCGCCTCATCTCAAAAAAGATATAAAGAAATTGGAGAAGGTGCAGAGAAGGGCAACGAAAATGATAAAAGGGATGGGACGACTACCTTATGAGGAGAGGTTAAGAAGGCTAGGACTCGTTAGCCTGGAGAAAAGGCAGCTGAGGGGTGATATGATAGAGGTCTACAAAATTTTGAGTGTGGTAGAGCGGACAGATTTGTTTACGCTTTCTAACAATAATAGAACTAGGGGACACAAGATGAAATTAGAATGTGGTAGGTTTAAAACAAATTGGAGAAAGTTTTTCTTTACTCAGCGCGTGGTTAGACTCTGGAACTCATTGCTGGAGAAGGTAGTGACGGCAGCTGGCCTTGCTGAGTTTAAAGGGGGTCTGGACAGATTCCTGAAGGAAAAGTCCATTGATCGTTATTAAATTTTGGGATTTTGCCTGGTTCTTGGGGCCTGGATTGGCCGCTGTCGGAGACGGAGTGATGGGCTTGATGGACCTTTGGTCTTTTCCCAAAGTGGCAGTGCTTATGTACTTATGCTTATGTACTTCTACTCTTATCAGAGTCTGGTCTCAAGACTAGCTCTGTAAGGGTTCACCTTAGTGCAATTAGTACTTATCAACATGTAGAAGGTAAGCCTATCTCTGGACAGCCTCTAGTTCGTTTCATGAGAGGTTTGCTTTTGTCAAAGCCCCTGTCTAACCTCCACCAGTGTCATGGGATCTCAACGTTGTTCTCACCCAGCTGATAAAAGCTCCTTTTAAGCCACTGAATTCCTGCCATCCGAAGTACTTGACCTGGAAGGTCATTTTCTTGGTGGCTGTTACTTCAGCTCGTAGGGTCAGTGAGCTTAAGGCCTTAGTAGTGGATGCACCTTATACAAAGTTTCATCACAACAGAGTAGTCCTCCGCACGCACCCTACCGAAGGTGGTGTCAGAGTTCCATGTGAACTAGTCGATTGTCTTGCCAACGTTCTTTCCCTAATCTCATGTCCATCCTGGTGAAAGCAGCTTGCACATCTTGGACTTCAAGAGATCGTTGGCCTTTTACATGGAGCCAACTAAGCCCTACAGACAGTCCACCCTGTTGTTTGTTTCTTTTGATCCCAACAGGTTTGGGCACACTATTGGGAAACGCACCATCTGAATTTGGTTGGCAGATTGCATTTCCTTCACTTATGCCCAGGCTGGGCTGACTTTGGAGGTTCATGTCACGGCTCATAATGTTAGATCCATGGTCGCGTCTGTAGCCCACTTGAAGTCAACCTGCATTGAATAGATTTGCAAGGCTGCAACGTGGTCTTCAGTTCACACATTCACATCTCCTCACTAGTGTCTTGAGCAGGATACCCAACGTGACAGTCGGTTTGGGCAGTCAGTGCTGTAGAATCTGTTTAGGGTCCAGAGTCCAATTCCACTCTGCTAGTCTCATTTTATTAGGTTCCAGGCTGTGCTGTCAGAAGGTTGTATATAGTTTCAGGTTAATCTACATGAAGTCCTCGCCATTGCGAGGCCAAATTGACAAATGTTTGTTGTTTTGGGTGAGCCTGGATGCTAGGGATTTCCCAGTTGTGAGAATATTAAGCCTGCTTGTCTTCAGAGAAAGCGAAGATACTTACCAGTAGCATGTATTCTCCTAGGACATCAGGCTTCATATTCTCACAATCCCACCCACCTGCCCTTGCAGTTGTCCTTTTTATCCTTTTTATATTTTTATTTGGTATTTTGCTTTTGTATTAAACTGAGCCGGTGCATTTGTGCTGCGGGCGGGAAGGCACTCGCACATGTGCAGTGGACCACTGCTCGCGTTCCAAAAAGCTGTCATTTTTTCTATTGCATATAGCCGAACTGGGCAACGCGGGGATGGCGTCTACCTACTTGTTAGAATATGATGCCTGCTGTCCTCGGAGAATACCTACTACAGGTAAGTATCTTCGCTATATCATTTCATTATGTATTACTATTTATTTCTTTATGTATGCATGTATTTATTTATGCTGTGTTTAGACCCATAAGGAAAACACGGCCCGTGTAGGGTCTTTTGGGTCAGCTTACTTTAGCAGATAAACTCTTGGATGCTGTTACTCTTTGCTTGCTTTGTTTTGTGATTTGGAACTTTCCTCACTTTCAGTCGTGTTGGTTTAGTTTGACTTTTTTGTGGAAGTTGTGAGGACCTCCCCCCTCCCATACTTGTTTTAACTAGTACTACTGTCTAAAGCTGTTACAGTGCCTGGTATGTACTGTTGCTGTTACATCTTTGGGGAGCGGAAGGGGGTCATAAGTACATAAGTATTTGCACAATGGGACAGACCAGAGGTCCATCAAGCCCAGCGTCCTGTTTCCATCAGTGGCCAATACTTGTCACAAATACGTGGCAAGATCCCAAAAAAGTTCAATAGATTTTATGCTGCTTATCCCAGAAATAAGCAGTGGATTTTCCCCAAGTCATTTTAATAATGGTCTATTGAATTTTCCTTTAGAAAGCAGTCCAAACCTTTTTTAAACCTCACTAAGCTAACTGCCTTTACCACATTCTCTGGCAACGAATTCCAGTAATTGCATGTTGAGTGAAGAAACATTTTCTCCAATTCGCTTTAAATTTACTACTTTATAGCTTCATTGCATGCCCCCTAGTTCTAGTAATTTTGGAAAGAGTAATGAAACGGTTAACGGTTGGGCCGCTGGACGAAAATGGTGTTAAAGGGGCGATCAGGGAAGACCAAGCCGTAGCAGAGAAATTAAATGAATTCTTTGCCTCTGTCTTCAACGAGAAGGATTTGGGAGGGACACCATTGCCGGAAAGCATATTTGAAGCAGGCGAGTCGGAGAAACTAAACGAATTCTCTATATGAGAGTGGAGGAGTGGCCTAGTGGTTAGGGTGGTGGACTTTGGTCCTGGGGAACAGAGGAACTGAGTTCGATTCCCGGCACAGGCAGCTCCTTGTGACTCTGGGCAAGTCACTTAACCCTCCATTGCCTGCCGCATAGAGCCTGCCATGAGTGGGAAAGCGCGGGGTACAAATGTAACAAAATAAATAAACTTGGAGGATGTAATGGGTCAGTTCTGCAAACTGAAGAGTAGTAAATCACCAGGACCTTATTACTACTACTACTACTTCTTAGCATTTCTATAGCGCTGCCAGGGTTACGCAGCGCTGTACAAGTTTAAACATGGGGAAGGACAGTCCCTGCTCAAGAGAGCTTACAATCTAAAGGTAACAAGCTATGTAGTCAGTATAGGTATCATGAATGGGGAAGGTGGTTAGGCGCCAATAGCAAGGGAGAAGAGATGGGCTTTGAGTAAGGACTTGAAAATGGGCAGGGAGGGTGCATGGCGTATGGGCTCGGGAAGTCTGTTCCAGGCATAAGGTGATGCGAGGCAGAAGGGGCGGAGTCTGGAGTTAGCGGTGGTGGAGAAGGGTACAGATAGGAGTGATTTGTTCTGAGAGCGGAGGTTACGGGTGGGAACATACGGGGAGAGGAGGGTAGAGAGGTAATGGGGGGCTACAGATTGAGTGCACTTGAAGGTCAATAGGAGAAGCTTGAACTGTATACGGTAGCGGATCGGGAGCCAGTGAAGCGACTTGAGGAGAGGGGTGATATGAGAGTATCGGTTCAGGCGGTAGATAAGAAATGCGGCGGAATTTTGGACAGATTGAAGGGGGGATAGGTGGCTAAGCGGGAGGCCAGAGAGGAGAAGGTTGCAATAGTCAAGACGAGAGGTAACGAGCGAGTGGACGAGGGTTCGGGTGGTCTGTTCAGAGAGGAATGGGCGAATTTTGCTAATATTATAGAGGAAGAAGCGACAGGTCTTAGCTGTCTGCTGGATATGGGCAGAGATGGAGAGGGAGGAGTCGAAAATGACTCCGAGATTGCGGGCTGAAGAGACGGGGAAGATGAGGGCGTTGTCAACAGAGACGGAAAGTGGGGGAAGAGGAGAAGAGGGTTTGTGTGGAAAGACAAGGAGCTCAGTCTTTGCCATGTTCAGTTTCAGATGCCGGTTGGACATCCAGGCAGCGATGTCTGAAAGGCAGGCCTAAACTTTGGCCTGGGTTTCGACCGTGATGTCGGGAGTGGAGAGGTAAAGCTGGGTGTCATCAGCATAGAGATGGTACTGGAAACCGTGTGATGAGATCAGCGAGCCTAGGGAAGAGGTGTATATCGAGAAAAGAAGCAGTCCAAGGACAGATACTTGAGGAACCCCAACAGAGAGCGGGACGGGGGTGGAAGAAGAGCCATTAGAAAATACTCTGAAGGTGCGTTGGGAAAGATACGAAGAGAAGCAGGAGAGGACGGAGCCCTGGAACCCGAATGAGGACAGTGTGTCAAGAAGTAAATTATGATTGACGGTGTCAAAGGCGGCAGATAGGTCGAGGAGGATGAGGATGGAATAGTGACCTTTGGATTTGGCAAGGAACAGGTCATTGCAGACTTTAGAGAGTGCTGTTTCTGTCGAGTGTAGTGGGCGAAAGCCGGATTGAATGGATCGAGGACGGCCTGAGAGGAGAGGAAATCAAGGCAGCGGCTGTGGACAGCGCGTTCAAGTAATTTGGAGAGGAAGGGTAGGAGAGAGATGGGGCGGTAGTTGGAGGGACAGATGGGGTCAAGTGATGGTTTTTTGAGAAGTGGTGTGACTACAGCATGCTTGAAGGTGTCAGGGACCGTAGCAGTGGAGAGAGAGAGGTTGAGGATGTGACAGATTGAGGGGTTAACTGTAGGAGAGATGTTGGTACTCTTATGGTATTCATCCCAGAGTATTCATAGAACTGAAAAATGAACTTGTAGAGCTACTGTTAGTAATATGCAATCTATCCCTAAAATCGAGTGTGGTACCGGAAGACTGGAGGATAGCCAATGTTACGCCGATTTTTTAAAAAAGGTTCCAGAGGAGATCCAGGAAATTACAGACTGGTGAGTCTGACGTCGGTACTGGGCAAAATGGTAGAGCTATTATAAAGAACAAAATTACAGAGCACGTACAAAAACATGGGCTGATGAGACAAAGTCAGCATGGATTTAGTGAAGGGAAATCTTGCCTCACCAATCTACTGCATTTTTTTGAGGGGGTGAACAAACATGTGGACAATGAGGAGCCGGTGGATATTGTGTATCTGGATTTTCAAAAGGCGTTTGACAAAGTGCCTCATGAAAGACTCCTGAGCAAACTGGAGAGTCATGGGATCGGTGGTAGGGTATTACTATGGATTAAGAGCTGGTTGAGAGATAGGAAGCAAAGAGTAGGGTTGAATGGTCAGTATTCTTAGTGGAGAAGGGTAGTTAGTGGGGTCCCGCAGGGATCTGTGTTGGGACCGCTGCTTTTTAACATATTTATAAATGACCTAGAGATGGGAGTAACTAGTGAGGTAATTAAATTCGCAGATGACCCAAAATTATTCATGGTCGTCAAGTCGCAGGAGGAGTGTGAAAGATTACAGGAGGACCTTGCGAGACTGGGAGATTGGGCGTGCAAGTGGCAGATGAAGTTCAATGTTGTCATGAACTGGAATCTTGTGAGCCCTTGGGTCCAGCTGGAGTGCTGAGGTGAAGGTAGACACCAGCCTCCAGCGAACAGCCGAACAACCCCTAGTCTTCACCTGCTGCGACCGCCGTTCCCTTGGAGTTGAGCCCCCAGGTGCTGGCAGCCAACAGGACTTCCAGAACCATGGGGTTGACGGACTGCGGACCGCAGGTGGCGTGGAGGCGGAGATTGATGTGGACACCCAGCCGAGAGTAGTCAGGATACCAGCAGAAGTCTGGGCAGGCAACGAGTAGTCAGGATACCAGCAGAAGTCTGGGCAGGCAGCGAGCAGAGAGTAGTCAGGATACCAGCAGAAGTCTGGGCAGGCAGCGAGCAGAGAGTAGTCAGGATACCAGCAGAAGTCAGGGCAGGCAGCGAGCAGAGAGTAGTCAGGATACCAGCAGAAGTCAGGACCAGGTAACAATCAGAAGAAACATCAGAAGCACTGCTACTACTCAGGAAATGGAATAGAAGCCGATGCAAGGAAGTACTGGTGGCAGGGCTTTAAATAGTGCAGGAATTAGGCTCAAGCATGTGCAGCTATCACAAGATGGCTGCCCCCATCAGAGGAGAGACGCCCTATGCCCACATATGGCCTTCCTTCCTGAAGCTGCCCTACTCCAAGATGGCTGTCACAACCTAAGACACCCAGCTCCAAGATGGCTGCCCTATCCTGGAGATGCCCACATCCAAGATGGTCGCCCTATCCTTAGATGCCCATATCCTGAATAGTCAGGGGACATGACAGTATCCTCCCCTTAATGTGTCCCCCTCCGCCCTGGGCCCGGTTTAAAGGGGTACCAGTCATGGAAGTCCTGTAGCAAGTCAGGAGTTTGGATCTGACTTGCTGGTTTCCATGAGTTGTCCTCGGGACCAAAATCCTTCCAGGACAGTAGATAAAATAGTCTCCCTCGCTGAAACTTAGAGTCCAAGATCTTTTCCACTTCATACTCGGGATCTGGTTCAGACTCGAGGAATGCTCTTCCTGTCCTCCTGCGGATGCCATTGAGACCTCAAGAATGGTTTCAAGAGGGAAACATGGAAGGCGTTATGCACGCGTAGAGTCCTGGGCAGGCATAGGTGATAAGTGACTGCGCCTATCCGAGACTGCACCGCAAAGGGCTCGATGAAATGAGGGGCGAACTTTTAAGATGGCAGCCGAAGTCTCAAGTACTTGGTGTTCAACCATACCTTTTGACCGGGTTGGAAAACCGGTGCGGTTCGTCATTGCCGGTCAGCAAAATGCTTGTACCTGGTGGCCGCCTGCTGTAACTGTTCTTGGACGCTCTTCCAAGTCCCTCGCATGTCGGAAAGGGTCTGTTGCAGCTGAGGAATGGTCTGGTCTGTGGGAAGTGGTGGAGGAAGCCGCGGGTGCCGGCCATACACCACGAAGAAGGGTGACATCTTAGAGGCCGAGTGCAGACTATTATTGTAGGTGAATTCTGCCCAGGGGAGGAGTGGAGACCAGTTGTCCTGCCAGTCATTGATGAAAGCTCGTAGGAAGGCTTTGAGGGTCTGATTGATCCTTTCCACCATCCCATTGGTCTGGGGATGGTAGGCAGAGGAAAAATGGGTAGTGACCCCCAGGGCAGAACACAAGGCCCTCCAGAACCTAGAGGTGAATTGTGACCCTTGGTCACTGATAATCCGGGCTGGTAGTCCATGGAGCCGGAAGATGTGCTGGATTATTGAGACATCAAGTTGGCGGCCAAGGGTAGAGCCTTCAGGGGAACAAAATGTGCCATTCGCGAAAACCGGTCTACCACCACCCAGATCACGGTATGTCCCTGTGAGCGGGGAAGATCTGTGATAAAATCCATAGAGAGTTTCTCCCATGGTTACCCGGGCATCGGCAGTGGCTGTAGCTTCCCCCACGGTCTTCCTACCGCAGATTTAACCCGGGGACAAGACGGGACATAGTGTAGCACATCCTGGGCCATCCGAGGCCATTGATACTGACGGGAAATCAGGTGCAGGGTTTTATGGAAGCCAAAGTGTCCTGCAAAAGCTGAGGAATGGGCCCAGTGCATCACTCTTCTCCGGTCCCTAAGAGGCACCAACGTCTTTATGGTAGAGGCTGCACAAGCATAGTAGGCACGCAGGCTGGATCGAACATTGGATGAATTTCCTCAGGGTCCTCCGGTGTTTCAAAAGCCCGTGAGAGAGCATCGGCCTGCGTATTCTTTTCCGCGGGCTGGAACACCAAACGAAAGTGGAACCGAGCAAAGAACAGCAACCAGCGTGCTTGGTGAAGATTCAGCTTCTTGGCATCTTGCAAATAGAGCAAGTTCTTGTGATTGGTGATCACAGTAAACATGTGTTCCGCGCCCTCCAGCGACTACCTCCATTCCTGGAGGGCGAGTTTTAAGGCCAGGAGTTCTTTGTCCCCCACCGTGTAGTTCCGCTCCGCGGGAGTGAACTTCTTGGAGAAGAAGAAGCAAGGGAGTCGTTTACCGGTGGGAGAAACTTGAGATAAGACAGCACCGGCCCCCAGTGAGGACACATCTACCTCCACGAAGAATGGTTTACTGGAGTCGGGACTGTGGAGAATAGGAGCGGAGACAAACACTCTCTTCAAGGTGGAGAAGGCCTCATGAGCTTCAGGTGACCAATTTCAGACATTGGCGCCTTTCTTGGTGAGAGCGGTCAAGGGAGCAGTGACCTGGGAGTAGTGCAGAATAAACTGCCGATAATAGTTTGCAAACCCCAGGAACCGCTGCAGCGCCTTGAGCCCCTGGGGTGCGGGCCAGTCCCGAATAGCCTGCAACTTGTCAGGGCCCATCTGGAGTCCCTCTGGAGAAATAATATACCCGAGGAAGGGTATCACCTGCTGATGGAAGGTGCATTTGCTCAATTTAGCCGGTGTTGCCTTAAATGTTGGAGCACCGTGCCGACATGGAACACGTGCTCTTGGGGTGAGGTAGAGAAGATCAGGACGTCGTCTAAATAGACTATCACAGAAGAATATAACAGATCCTGCAGCACGAAGTTGATGAAGTCCTGGAAGACCGCAGGGGCATTACAAGATACTCAAAGTGCCCCTCGTGGGTGTTGAATGCGGTCTTCCAATCATCCCCCTGGTGGATGTGGATCAAATTGTAGGCTCCCCGCAGGTCCAATTTAGTGAAGATCTTGGCTCCCTGGAGTCTGTCAAAGAGTTCTGGAATCAGTGGCAAGGGATACCGATTCTTGACTTTAATAGCATTCAGGCCTTGGTAGTCAATACACAGCCTAAGGGATCCGTCCTCCTTGCCCATGAAAAAGAACCCAGCCCCTGCAGGGGATGAGGACTGTCGGATAAACCCTTTCTGTAGTTTCTCTTGGATGTAGGCTCGCATGGTCTTGGACTCTTCCCGGGAGAGTGTGTACAGTCTGCCCCTGGGAGGCATCTTGTTAGGAAGCAAGTTGATGGCACAATCAAACAGCCGGTGAGGAGGTAAAGTGTCTGCTTCCACTGGGTTGAACACATCAGCGAAGTCCTAGTATTCTTCGGGTAACGAGGCCTTACGTGGATGCAGAACCTCAGGCAGGGTCGTAAGGACTGGACGGCGAGGTTCCTCATCCCTCAGACAGGCGTTGGCACAGTGACTACCCCAGCTACTGATCTTCCCGCGAACCCAGTCGATGCAGGGGGAGTGACGGCGTAGCCAGAGAAGTCCTAGGACAAGTGGATGAATGGATCTGGGAAGAATCAGAAGCTGAATCTCCTCCTGGTGGCAGTCTCCCACCTGCATTACTACCGGTGGGGTGATCTGAGTAATGGGCTGTGGTAGGATCGTCCCTTGGATGGATGTTACATGTAGCGCAGGTCGACACGTGCCCATGGGTTGTCCCAATTGTTCTAGGAGTTCTGCACTAATAAAGTTTCCCCCACTCCTGAGTCCAGCAGGGCCCTGGTGTACACAACAAACTCCTGCCACCACAGGATGACTGGAACGATGATCAAATTATTGGGGAGGGGCGAGGAGTGACCCAAGACCATCCCCCTCACAGGGTCTTGGGGCCGGTATTTCCCGGACGAGTGGAGCAGGTTTGAATAAAGTGTCCAGCCTCGCCGCAATACAGGCATAGCTTATTGCATCGCCGATGGGCTCTCTCCGCCTCAGTAAGGCGTTGCCATCCGATCATCATGGATTCTTCGGAGGACCCTGCCTGAGTACCAGTTGCATCCTTAGGTGACGGAATTCGTCTGGTATGCAAGGCAGACCTCAGAGGCGTCCGCTACGCGGCCCGCTCCCGTGCCCTCTCCTGAAGGCGAGTATCCACCCGAAGGCACAGGGCGATCAAGGCGTCCAGTGAGGCAGGAAGCTCCCGCCCTGCCAGTTCATCTTTAATCCGCCCCTGTAGGCCCTGCCAAAAAATGGCCGAGAGGGCCTCCTGGTTCCAGCGGACCTCGGTGGCTAGAGCTCGAAACCGGACAGCATATGTTCCTAAGGATCCATCTCCCTGCTGAATCCGCATCAGTTCGGCTGCGGCCGAAGATGGCCTCCCAGGAACATCAAATACCAGACTAAACTGGCGAAGAAATTCTCCCAAATCGGAGAGGAGAGGGTCCCGTTGCTCACAGAGAGGGGACGCCCATGCCAGGGCTGGACCTGTAAGTAAGGAAGTAAAGTAGGCCACCTTCACCCTCTCCGAGGAGAAGGCCCTGGGCTGCATATCAAAGTACATAATACATTGGTTCAGAAACCCACGGCAATTCGCCGGGGTGCCATCGAACCGGGCAGGTTCGAGAAACCAGGGTCCAGAAAAAACCTCCGCAGGCCTAGGGCCCGCTGGGGCTGAAAGTTGTTGGGCCTGGAACTTGGCCAGCTGGGATCAGACATCTCGGAGTGCCCCGGACAGGTTATTTAACTGTTCCTGCTGCTGCTGAAGAACTTGTGCCAGGTCTCTCATGTCGGGCTGCGTCGGCGAGTTCATGGCTTCGGCTTACTGTCATGAACTGGAATCTTGTGAGCCCTTGGGTCCAGCTGGAGTGCTGAGGTGAAGGTAGATACCAGCCTCCAGCGGACAGCCGAACAACCCCTAGTCTTCACCTGCGGCGACCGCCATTACCTGGGAGTTGAGCCTCCAGGTGCTGGCGGCCAACAGGACTTCCAGAACCCCGGGATTGACGGACTGTGGACCGCAGGTGGCATGGAGGCGGAGATTGATGTGGACACCCAGCCAAGAGTAGTCAGGATACCAGCAGAAGTCTGGGTAGGCAGCGAGCAGTGAGCAGAGAGTAGTCAGGATACCAGCAGAAGTCAGGACCAGGTAACAATCAGAAGAAACATCAGAAGCACTGCCACTACTCAGGAAATGGAATAGAAGCCGAAGCAAGGAAGTACTGGTGGCAGGGCTTTAAATAGTGCAGGAATTAGGCTCAAGCATGTGCAGCTGTCACAAGATGTCTGCCCTCATCAGAGGAGACGCCCTACGTCTTCCTTCCTGAAGCTGCCCAACTCCAAGATGGCTGCCACAACCTAAGACACCCAGCTCCAAGATGGCTGCCCTGTCCTGGAGATGCCCACATCCAAGATGGCCGCCATATCCTCAGATGCCCATATCCTGAATAGTCAGGGGACATGACAAATGTTGACAAGTGCAAAGTGATGCATGTGGGTAAGAGGAACCCGAATTACAGCTATGCCATGCAAGGTTCCGCGTTAGGAGTTACGGACCTAGAAAGGGATCTGGGAGTCATCGTGGATAAGACGTTAAAAACCTCTGCTCGGTGTGCTGCGGTGGCTAAGAAAGCGCACAGAATGTTGAGTATTATTAGGAAAGGGATGGAAAACAAACACGAGGATGTTATAATGCCGTTGTATCGCTCCATGGTGCGACCGCACCTCGAGTATTGTGTCCAATTCTGGTTGCCGCATCTCAAAAAAGATATAAAGGAATTAGAAAAGGTGCAGAGAAGGGCGACGAAAATGATAAAGGGAATGGAATGACTTCCTTATGAGGAAAGGCTGAGAAGGTTAGGGCTCTTCAGCTTGGAGAAAAGGCAGCTGAGGTGTGGTATGATAGAAGTCTACAAGCTAATGAGCGGATTAGAGCGGACAGATGTGAAGCGTTTGTTTACACTTTCAAACAACAACAAAACCAGGGGACACAAGATGAAGCTAGAATATGGTAGATTTAAAACAAACAGGAGAAAGTTTTTCTTTACTCAGCGTGTAGTTAGACTCTGGAACTCGTTGCCGGAAAATGTAGTGACAGCAGCTGGCCTTACGGAATTTAAAGGGGGTTTGGACAGATTCCTGAGGAAAAAGTCCATTGAACAATATTAATTTTTTTTTTTTTTTTGGGGGGGGGGGGGGGTTGCCGGGTTCTTGAAGCCTGGATTGGCCGCTGTCGGAGATAGGTTGCTGGGCTTGATGGACCCTTGGTCTTTTCCCTTATGTACCCGTTCCACTCCACTCATTATTTTATAGACCTCTATCACATCTCCCCTCAGCTGTCTTTTCTCCAAGATGAAGTGACCACTGGGGGATTAAGTGGAGGGGCATGCCTTAATCCCTCCAGTGATCATCTGGCCAGTTAGGGCACCTTTTTGTGACTTTGAAAGAGGTCCAGATAAAAACTTCCCAGTTTTTGCCCTAGATGTTTTTATGTTGTTCCATTATCCATGAAAAACATCCAAATTTTGGTCCCACCCAAAATGCGCCCCAAACAGTCCTTCTTTCGATTTAGATGAACTATAGAGAAAAGCATCTCAAATCTGATTTTTAAAAATCATGACTTGGACGTTTTCCCATGAAAAAAGTCCATCTTCCACTTTGTGTTGCTTTTGAGATGTTTTTCTCTTTTGAAAATCAATGCCATAGATAAATCTTATGGTTTTATACACCCATATGTGTGAGAATTAATTTTATAATAGGGTGCCTGTTTTTAAAAGACCAATCAAAAAACCACCTTCTTAAATATACAAGTACTACATGAAATAGCTTTATAGAAATGGAAGTGGGACTATCACGTTTTAATTGGCATCTGTGACTCTAATCATCAGTCCCATATTACAATTACCATTTATTTATTTATTTGCTGCACTTGTATCCCACATTTTCCCACCTATTTGCTGGCTAATGTGGCTTACAAAATGTTATAGCAACATGTACACATTATAGGAAAGAATTTCAAAATATAGATACAGATGGGTACATAGACTATCAAAGCAATCATATTAACGGAATAATAATTTTACAATTGTTACAAATAAGAGTGCATAAGTAAATCATATTGGATTGGAAGTGGATTGAAAGATCAATATAACATAATGATATCAGGACAAGATATAATATTCAGTCGTGAGGATGTAATTAGGATGAACAGATAGGAGGGTTCCTTAATAGTTGTGATTGGAATAATTAGGAAGTCAGATCGTTATGGGAATCTTTATTGTACGCCTTTACGTCTTTAATAACTTTTGGAAGGTTGTCAGGTCGTGTGTTGTTTTTATGGCAATCAGTAATTCATTCCATAGTTGCGTGCAGGTGTATGAGAAACTGGATGTATGTACAGACTTGTATGTAAGTCCTCTGCAATTGGGATAATGAAGGTTTAAGCAGGTGCGTGATGAACTTTTATTGTTTCTCCCTGGTAAGTCAATTAGGTCTAACATGTATGATGGGGCATCTCCATAAATGATTTTATGGACCAAGGTTCATATCTTGAATGCAATACGGTCCTTCAGTGGGAGCCAATGCAGGCTTTCTCTAAGGGGTCTGACACTTTCATATTTCGCCTTGCCGAATATTAATCTGGCTGCGGTGTTCTGGCCTGTCTGGAGTTTCTTGATGGTTTGTGCCTTGCATACCGCGCATAAGGAATTACAGTAGTCCAAATGGCTCAGAACCAACAATTGCACCAATACACGAAATATCTCTCTTGGGAAGAAAAATCTTACTCTTCTGAGCCTCCACATTGCATAGAATATTTTCTTTATGATATTTTTTACATGACAGTCTAGATTAAGATTGTGATCAATTGTTACGCCTAGGAGTTTCAGGTTGTCCGCAACAGGGAGAGTACGGTTTGGCGTGTTTATGTTGGGATAGTTGATTTTGTTATATTGCGATGCTAATATTAGGCAGTGTCTTTTCTGTATTCAGCTTTAGCTGGAAAGCGTCTGCCCATGAGTTCATAATTTGGAAGCTGCAATTTATTTTGTCTGCAATTTCTTATAAGTCCTTTTGGAATGGAATATATATCGTCATATCATCGGCATAAATATATGGATTTAGGTCTTGATTAGACAATGCTTTGGCCAAAGGTAACATCATTAGATTGAAGAGAATCAGTGAAAGCAAAGATCCCTGAGGCACACCACAATCCGGTCTCCATGGTGATGATATGATCGATTTAGATATTACCTGGTATGTTCTTGTTGTTAGAAAACTATGAAACCAATTCAATACATTTCTTCCTATTCCGAAATATTCTAGAATGTTTAATAGAATATCATGGTTAACCATGTCAAACGCACTGGACATGTCGAATTGTAACAGAAGGACATTATTACCAGCTGCAATAATATGTTTGAATTTGGTCATGAGTGCTATTAGAACTGTTTCTGTGCAGTGATTAGCACGGAATCCAGATTGGGAAGAGTGTAATACTGAGAAGTTGTTCAAGTAGTCTGTAAGTTGTTTAGTTACCAGACTTTCCATTAAATTGACTACTAAGAGGGAGGGTTGCCACTGGATGATAATTAGTTATATCATTTAGCTTTTTCTTCTGGTCTTTAGGAATTGGTGTCAATAGGATATGGCCTTTATCTGTGGGAAAGAGACCGTGTTGAAGCATGTGATTTAAGTAATAGGTGAGATCTGTTATGAAACGCTGGGGGGCAGATTTTATTAAGTAGCTGGGGCATGCATCCAGTTTGCAATGGGATTTGGAGAATTTGTTAATCATTTGGGCGACAATGTCTTCTGTTAATAAATGGAAATTTGTCCATATTCGATCTGCTGGATACAGTGGCGTACCAAGGGGGGGGGGGGGCGGTGGGGGTGGTCCGCCCCGGGTGCACGCCGCTGGGGGGTGCCGTGGCGTGCGCCTGGCTCCGAGTTTGCTATCTTCGCTCGTTCGCTCCTGTTCTGGGGCAGAGGGAGCTGCAGCGAACGAGCAAAGTTAGCGAACTTTTCAGAGCCGACAGGCGCGCGCCGCGGCACCCGCCCCAGCAGCGTGCACCGGGGGGGGGGGGGGGGTGTAATTTCAGGGGGGGGAGGGGCGCATTGGCAATCCGCCCCGGGTGCCATCCTGGCTAGGAACGCCACTGGCTGGATATTCATTGGCTGTCGGATCTAAATAGTCAATGAATTTTACATAGTTGGAGGAATTAGTTGGCAAGGTGGATCTTAGTTTGATGATTTTCTCATTAAAGTAAGTGGCTAGATCGTCTGCTGATGGGGTATCCATGTTAGATAAGGTAACTGGTGTAACGTCTAAAAGGTTATGTACAAATTGAAATAATTTATGTAGGTCCTTATTGTTTTGCCCTATTTTGGAGTTATAATATGACCTTTTATATTGTCTGATAGAATATTTATATTTTCTTAACATTAGTTTCCATGCAGTGAAAGTTTGATTATCTTTCTTCTTATTCCATGCACGTTCAAGTCTTCTTGTTTGGGTTTTTAATTTTTTCAGGTCATCATTAAACCAAGGAAGTGATTTGTTTCTGCGTGATGATTTTGTTTGTATTGGTGCTATTGAATCAAGTATATTCTTGCATCTCATGTCCCAGTTAAGAAGGTATTGATGGTTAATATTGCGGGGACCCATGGATGTGCTTTGATATCTTTGTGTTAATGAGGCATCCCTTCTGACAGAGTCCGGATGCCGAGTGTTATGACTGGAGGAATGTGAGCCCTTGTGCCCAACTGAGCACGGCTAGGATGGAGTGACACCGCACTCAGTCATGCAGCCAGACAATCCCTAGCTTCACCTGGGGAGCGACCGCCATTCCCTGGGAGTTGAGCCCCCAGGTTCGGGCAGCCACCTGGACTTCTGGAACTAGCGGGGTTGCACGACCACTGACCAGACAGGCAGGCAGGCAAACAGACACAGTCCAAAAGCCAGGTAAATCCGTAGAGCAAAGAGTAGTCAAAAACAGTCCAAGGTCAAGGCAGGCAGCAAAAGAAGCGAGGTCCGGGAAACAAGCCGAGGTCTGGAACACTGGAACTGAAGATAAGGAGCACCGGCGTGGACCTCAAACACAATTGAGGCCGAAGCAATGAAGGACTGGAGGTAGGGCTTTAAATAGTGTTGAAATCACTCTCAAATATGTGCAGCTGATTCAAGATGGCTGCCCCCATCAGCAGAGATGCCTACATCCAAATATGGGCTTCCTTCCTGACCTCGTTACTCCAAGATGGCTTTCCAGGGCCTAATCTATCCAAGATGGCTGCAGCCATTGATCCAACCCAGATGACGGCTGCCAGAAATAGGAAACAGAAACAGACCGTCCTGCCTTCCTGAAGCTAACCAGCACTAAGATGGCCAGCTATCTTCGCCGGACCACGACTCGCCGGCGAATTGGCCGCGCAGGCCTGGCACCAGGTGAGGAACGTAACACCGAGAGGATGGGTGGTTTCTAGCCACATGGAGTGATATGATTGGACAAGTGTTGCAGCCCATCTGGCAAACAATTAACATGCTCCAGCAAGTACAAAGAACAATAGGGGTGGGTTGGAGGGGGGAGGAGGGATAAACAATAAAGTTTGATACTGTTGAACTGTTAGGTGGTTTAAGCACTGCACGTTTTAAATGTTCTGTTATTCTGCAATTATTATTGTGCTGTATTATATATTCAGGTGTCAATAAAATAGTTGAAACATAAGAAGGTATTGATGGGACTCTATTTGAGTTGACCAGTCATTATTGTAGAACTGATGCCAGAATATTGTTGGATCGATGTGACCTCTGGTGGTAAAAGTTTTACGTTCTTGTTTCTGAATTAAGTTTTTTATTTTCCATTGCATGGATATCTTTAATTTGAAATGGTCTGACCAAGGTACTTGTGACCAGTTTACATCTGATATGGTAAATATTTGATCAGGAGAGAGTTTGTGTGTGAAGAGGTCAAGTGCATGTCCCTTGATATGTGTTGATTGAGTATTTATCTTATTGAAATCCCAAAGTTGGAAAACATCTTTGCATTCTTGTATGTTCTTTGCCTTCTGGTATTCTAGGTGCAAGTTTATGTCATCCAGTATGAGTAGATTAGTGTTAGATAAGCAAGTATTCAAGATGAAGTCCATAAGATTTTGTTGACAATCTTGCCAGTTTCCTGGGGGTCTATAGAACATAATAATATTTAAATGGTCGAGTAGTGTGAGATGATTGATATTGATTGAGGCGATTTCTAGTGAAGTCATGGATACTGCTTTAATTGTTACTATGAAATGGGATTTATATATCAGTGCAATGCCTCCTCCTCTCTTTCCATTTCTAAGCCAATGGGTTATTTTGTAGCCTGGAGGGGGGCAAAGATCTATTAATATTGGGTCATTTTGGAAGTGAATCCAAGTCTCATTAATGACTAATAAATCCAATTGATCATCAATGATCCAATCTGTTAATATTGTTGTCTTGTTAACAGCAGATCTGGCATTTATGTATCCGATATGGATTTTTTGGAAGGGATCAGATAAGTTGGGGATTATATCGATTTTTCTTAATTGTCTCTTAAGTTGTTGAGGAGGTTTATTATGATTATTGGTTTCTTTGGTTTGGTCTTTTTCAGATGAGGTGATGATACCATTGTTTTGGTTGTTAATGTTGTTATGGCGATGTGCATTGTACTTGGATGGTCTGTAAGGCATATAAATTGTTGGAATGTTATTGGTTTTTGGTAGGGGGGTGGAAAGCATGTGATGAATTAGAGTGATTGAGTAGATAATGAAGAATAGATTTGTAATATTCATCTTGGTATTATGTCTTATGAATATTGGGATCACTAGAATTCAACAGTGATGATGAAAAACTAATTGTTCAGATGTGCCTTGCGTTTGTCTTCAAACTGCAGGTTATACAGTGTTTGATAATAGCATATATTTATCTTGTTAAGGGTCAGTAATAGTGATTCTATTAAGCACTTAGTAGTATTATGAGGTGTAGTGAATTAACTCATTTGAGTTACATCAATTAAGTGCAATTGTCTGCAATTAAAGCTGGCAACGAATTCGGTTAGCTTTAGTAAATACGATTGATATAAATTGTAATTAAGCTAATTATAAAATAAGATAGCTGCTATGAGATCTGAGTGTAAATATTCAGGAATTAGTTAATGGCTGTAATTGGGTGAGGACAGTATTGGTACATTGAGGTGTTAGGGAGGCTATATAAGAAGTGTCACTCTAGGAGTGGGTGGGTAGAGGGGCAGGGTGGGAGAGTCTAAGCCTAAAGCAGGAGGGCAGGGTTGTTTGCTGCTGCCTATCTCCAGAAGGGGAGATACTCTGTGACAGGGGCGTAGCCAGACTTCGGCGGGAGGGGGGGCCAGAGCCCAAGGTGAGGGGGCACATTCCCCCCCCCCCCGCCATCTTTGACCCCTCCCCCGGCGTCGCCAACCCTCCGCCATCACCGTCAAGTACCTGTGCTGGCGGGGGTCCCCAATCCCCACCAGCCGAAGTTCTGTGTCTTCACTGAAGATTCTTCAGCCCGTCTCTAGGTCGGCGCGTTGCTGCAGACTGCTGCAGCAGCTGATCTGATTCTGCAAGCGGGAAGCCGGTTCTCTTTGCGTGGTATGGACGTCAGGACGATTCATACCACGCAAAGAGAATCGGCTTCCCGCTTGCACAATCAGATCAGCTGCTGCAGGCTGCAGCAACGCACTGGCCCAGAGACGGGCTGAAGACACAGAACTTTGGCTGGCAGGGATTGGGGACCCCCGCCAGCACAGGTACTTGATGACGACGGGGGATGGTTGCGATGCTGGGGGCCCAGGCCCCCTGAGGCCCCACGCAGGTATGCCACTGCTCTGTGAGCTGCTTGTTCAAAGGTTAATTTGCTTTCTCCCAGCAGAGACACTAGTCACACCCACTAAGTTTAAAAACTGTTAGTTGGGGGCAGGGGCGTATCTGGACTCCGGCGGTAGGGGGGCCAGAGCCAGAGGGAGGGGGCACATTTTAGCCCCCCCCCCGCCGCCACCCCTCCCCGCCATTGCCGGACACCCCCCCCCTTCCCACTGCCAACCCTCCCTCCCCGCCGTCGCTTACCTTTGCTGGCGGGGGACCCCAACCCCCGCCAGCCGAGATCCGCTTCCTCCTCCGAGTCCTACCTTTAAAAATGTTTCTTCAGCTGGTGGGGGACTCCAACCCCCGCCAGCCGACTCGAGATCTTCTTTAACTTTCTTCTATCTTCGTCCTCCGCGTGGCCAACGTGTTGCTGCTGTTGTGCAAAGCTGAAATCCAGTTTCGGAGTCTGACTGACGTCGTAACGTGCTGCAACGTCAGACTCCGAAACTGGATTTCAGCTTTGCACAACAGCAGCAACACATCGGCCACGCGGAGGACGAAGATAGAAGAAAGTTAAAGAAGATCTTGGGTCGGCTGGCGGGGGTTGGAGTCCCCCGCCAGCTGAAGAAATATTTTTAAAGGTAGGACTCGGAGAGGGAAGCGGATCTCGGCTGGCGGGGGTTGGGGTCCCCCGCCAGCAAAAGTAAGCGATGGAGGGGAGGGTTGACGGCAGTAGGGGGGCCAGGGCGAAATCTGCGGGGGCCCAGGCCCCTGTGGCCCCACGCAGATACGCCCCTGGTTGGGGGAAGGGAGGAATTAGCTATGTTTGATGGAAAAGAGAGAAATCTGATGACAAATAAGCTAATCAATATAGTGCTGAGAACAGCAGATACCACTGCAAATAGGCAAAGCCTAAAGCAGGAGGGCAGGGTTGTTTGCTGCTGCCTATCTCCAGAAGGGGAGATACTCTGTGAGCTGCTTGTTCAAAGGCTAATTTGCTTTCTCCCTGCAGAGACACTAGTCACACCCACTAAGTTTAAAAACTGTTAGTTGGGGGAAGGGAGGAATTAGCTATGTTTGATGGAAAAGAGAGAAATCTGATGACAAATAAGCTAATCAATATAGTGCTGAGAACAGCAGATACCACTGCAAATAGGCAAATCCTAAAGTAGGAGGGCAGGGTTGTTTGCTGCTGCCTATCTGCAGAAGGGGAGATACTCTGTGAGCTGCTTGTTCAAAGGCTAATTTCCATATTTATAGTATGCAAATTAATTCTTTGTATCTAATATTTTCAAAATTAAAGTACAGAGCACTTAAATGGACAAGAAAAACACCAACGTGTCAGTTTGCAATATTTTTAGATTGCTGGTTTATTGAAATTGACAATAAATGGGACCTATCCAAAATTATAAAACCACTCTTCTATGATTTTGAGACTGCCCTATTTGTTATGCCAATATGTGATCATATGGATTGTAACCTGCATGGAATGTTATGTGTGACTCTGGCCGTCTTGGGCAGACTAGATGTACCGTGTGGGTCTTTATCTGTTATCATATACTGTGAGTCTCATTTTTAACGCATATGGATGTCTCAAAATGGCAAAAAAAAAAAAGAAGTCCACCTGCCAAAAATGTCCATATTGTACTACAGCATTTATATTCCTGCTTTAACCAAAGCTACAAGGTGGATTACGAAAAGATTAACTTCACATTAGAAGGAATTTACATCATATTACAATAAAATTCACTCATAAAAATATAAAACATTAAAATTATTTCATAAATCGTATGACCCCCCCCCCCCCCCCCCAATGAATCGGAAACAACTATGTTTTGAGAGCTTTGCAGAATAAAAATATGAAGTAATTTGTCAAATATTAACTGGGTTACTATTCCAAACTTTGACACTGATATACAAAACAGCATTCCCAGATTGATAACTTCATGTTTTTTTTTTGTTTTGGGACAATCCAAAGTCACTGTTTGTGCTCTTTGTATTTCCTGTTTGAAAATAGCTGTGAGATGGATGGGTTGTTTTGGATGTTGAGGAAGACGTCCCAATTCTGACTTGGACGTCCTTTTGAAAATGCCCCCTTCATGTTGCTGTGTTTCGAGTGCTGGCTCTGCTTCAGGATGCTAAGTATCTAAATTCCATTTAACTGGAAAAAATTTAGAAAAATCAGAATTAGGGTTAGAGAAACAATTTGCCTCTTTTTTTGGATTTTGGTGTTACCTAGTATTTTATAAAGGCATTATAAGCCCCTATGTTCTTTTCTAAGATCAGAACTAACACCAATAGTGCACAAATTTACACTTGCTCTGAAGTTGTAAATGTGGGTATGTTTGTATGTGAATTGTTTTTTTAAATAAAAGTAGTTGCATTCATTGTAAGTCTGCCAGTGCTCTACTCAAACTGAACTTCAAATAGATAAGGAATGCCTATGCATTGTATGCATGCAGGTGTGCACATGTTTGGAAATGCAGTTTTATAAGAGCTATTTTCTTCATGTAAATCATTCTTTTCCTGTGGAAAATACTTTATAAAGTTGTTCCCATATGATTTTATTAAATAAGGGACTAGAGCACATAGAACATCTTTTTACAAACTCAAATAGTCTAACAAAATTGCCCAGGGGCATATATGTATAAAATAATAGGCATACATAAACATAGCACTAATTTTTATAGCATATGTGCATAGTCATTCCTGGAGATGGAGAATAAGCAGATCAGTGTGGGATTCGCAGTTATGTGCATGTTTTACTCACACTCGCTTAGGTACTAGAGTTCTTTTCCAGATCTGGTGCACTGTTATAAAATTACATTGGGTTTCTAATTACATTTAGCTAATCTGTTTATCCCTGTTATGGGCATAGTTGATTCTTCTACGGATTATATTCTGTCATAGCAAATTTATACATTGTATTTTGAATATAGCATTAAATCAGTCAAACAGCTCTTATAGGAAGAATGCAGCAGTATTAAATATCAACTTCACTCTTTATTATCTATTTATTTATTTATGCACTGCCTTCTAACTTTTTTCTATTGAGCTCCTGTCATGTTTATTTTGATGCTTCAAACTCTTGTTTCCCTCACCTCTCCCCCAACTCCCAACACATATTTGTGCTGAAATTAACTTAGTTATCATGCTCCTTCCCGTCTTGTTTTACAGGGTCGTATGAGTGTGGAATTTGTGGAAAGAAATACAAATATTACAACTGCTTTCAGACCCATGTGAGAGCGCATAGAGGTACCAATATTCAAGGTCTTTATCATACTGCTGTACTGGAGTTTCATATTAGAGGCTTTTGTACTGTTTGTCTTGTAAGGTACTGCTGTTCTTAATATTTTATAGTAGTAGTACTAGATATGTTTGTTTGCACATTATCACTACCATATTTTCATTTTCCAAAATCAGTTTATTAAATTACTTATTTTTAAAATGGGGATGGGCTGTATTAAAATAGCAGACATATGAGAGTAATTTTGTAGCAGGGAACACAGGTTCATAGAGTAGGAAGACACTTATTTGTAGCTTATTTTATAAAGACACGTAAATGCCTGTGTGTCTTTATAAAATATTAGTACAAATCCTGTAGAAATATTATGCCTACTTGAGAGGAGGTGTAGATATACTCATATGCAATATGTATGTTAATCACAACACTTCCCATGCTCCATTGCTAAACACACAAGTATATGTTAGTTTGCACTGTAATTTTATGAGTCCAGTGATTTATAAAATTACTCTCTTTTCTTGGTAACTGATGTTTACACAAAGAGGAAAGATAAGCTTTCTAACCTGTACCAGGTGTTCTCTATGGATAGCAGGGTAGGCTAGAGGTGATATGGCACAAAGCTTGGATCTGTCCCATAGAACCCAGAGAAATCTGGAAGAGTTTTTGGAACATGCACCAGCATGTGTACCTTAGAGGTAAGTGCCACTGTAAAATGCACTTGCTAGTGTATTCCATAGTTCAGGCGTGAGGCATAGGTGACAGTTGACACTGCCCCTTACTGGGCAATGTTCAATAAAGATGGAAAGACAATAAAGCAGATCAGTATAAAAGTATTTTATTAAATGACAACCAAATATTCAAATCAGCCCGACACTGGCATGTTTTGCCCGACTGGGCTGCATCAGGGGCTATAAAACAAATAACATGACATTTAAAAACCACAATTTAAAAACTATTTTAAGACATATATAACTAAAAAACAATGTATTGATACCCATGTATATAGAAATATGAAAATAGATGATATACATACTCAATAACAACAGAAATTGCATTATTGTACATAGGGACTACATAATATAAATGTAGATATCCCACATTGATAAATCAACTATAAAAATAATATTAATGAACATTAAAAATAGTATTTTCATCAATTGTTAATCATCAAAATACTTAGATAAGCATAAATCTCTCTTGTCGTCCCCCTTCTCCTCCACTACTAACTCCAGACTTCGTTCCTTTTCCCTCACGGCACCTTATGCCTGGAATAGACTTCCTGAGCCTGTACGTCTGGCTCCATCTCTACCTGTTTTCAAATCTATGCTGAAAACCCACCTTTTCACCACTGCTTTTGGCTCCTATCCACTACTCAATTGCCCTCCCCTTGTTCCTTCTCACCCAGTACTTCCCTCGCCCTTAATTGTCTGTCTGTATTTTTAGATTGTAGGCTATATTGAGCAGGGACTGTTTCTCTGTGTCAGGTGTTCAGCGCTGCATGCGTCTGGTAGCGCTATACAAATGCTAATAATAATCTATATAAATAATTCTCACCTCCAACGTTCACTGAAGCACTGAATCTACTGTTCCTAGGGTAGGCTGTCACCACCACTCACCCTCACTCCTACACACTCCCTCAGCCACGCCCCTTCCAGACATAATTCACAACCCCACCGTTCTAATGAAGCAACATTTTCCATCTCCAGCTTCCGTCATGGTGTAGATTGCAGTTGCATTACTGTCTGCCACGCCCTCGTGTCAAACGCCATGACGTCGAGGGCGGAGCCACTGAGGACCAATCAAACAGCACCAACAATGCTAGGCAATCGAACGACAGGACCGATACATTACATGCACGAACGTGGGAGGCAGGCAGGCAGGCAGGCAGGCATCCTGAACGTAGGAGGGAGGGAGCCAGCCAGCCAGCCTGATCATCACAGGGAGGGAGGGAGCTAGCCTCAACGTTAAAGTTTGCCGCTTTGCCTTATCGCGCTGTGTTTTTCATTTTATCTCCATTCCTTGGCTGCAGCTAGCAGCTGATTTTCCTCTGGATGCCCTGCTATAATAGGAGTTTTGTTTATGCTGAACAGCGAGAGACTAACAGTGCTTCTCTGCTGGAGGCAGGAGAAGGCTACAGATCCTTACAATTCCTCCTATATGTAATCCTTCTACAGCCTACAAGGCTCCTTTTCACCTCCTACTCTAATGTGAATGGCTGACACCTGCTGTGCAGCAACTAAGCAGCATGTTTTCAGTGCAAATTTCATTGCCTTCCCCACTGGGTGCATTTAGCTGGTGAGGCAAAGAGTGCATAGTATAAGAACCTTTCAAAACTCTTCTCATCATCAATTTGTGGTGTGCTTCCACCTAATTCTCTGTGAGGACAATCCCTGGGTGCCTGGAGGGGGGGGGGGGGGGCAGGGGAGAGAACCCTGCGACTCTAAGGGTGAATCGGTGTGTGCCTGCAGGGGGGAGGGGGCAGGGGACGGAAGAGAATCGATTCATGGCTACAGGGGGGGGGGGAAGGGGACACTGCAGAATCGATGGGTGGCTGGAGGGGGGGCAGGGGACAGATGACAATCGCCGCGTGGCTGCAGAGCAAGGGCACGGGACAGACAAGAACCTTGCTAGCGCCCGTTTCATTTCTCTCAGAAACGGGCCTATTTTCCTAGTAATAATAATTTAATTTATGGACATTAAAAATTATAAACCAAATAAAATGTAAATTATATTGGATTAAAAACAAACAAGACACCCACCTACACAATGTTCTTTAAAAGTCGAGATGACAACTGAAAAATATGTATATAAATAACCATAAATATATTGAATAAAAGGTAAAAATGAAAAAAGAAAAAAGGACAAATTCAAAAAAGATTGAACTCATGTACAGAAGTCTGAAATCATGAATCTTCCAAAATACAGTAAAAAAACAGCATAAACCGAATGAATCATAAAAGATAGTGACCTAAATAATAATGATTAAATAATTTTAATGAATAAGATCAGCATTCTTTTTAGTATTAATCATTATTTAACAACAAATTTTTGTATTAGCATTAGGCAATGAAAAGGAAATAATAAAACTAAGAATAAATTTTAAGGCCTATTCGTCCACAATTAAGGAAATTGGTTCCAAAATACAGAAAGTTATATTACAAACATCAATAAAAAGGAAAAAGAAAAAAACAAAATCCCACCTTTTGCATATCTCGGGGTTACCGATCCCAGCCTGCTATTTACGGGGGGCACATAGTATTCGTATCTACTCTAGTATCAAGAAATTCCTTTAACTGTTTAGGGTCTACAAATTGAAACTGATTACCCTCAAGCATCAAATTACAAGTACAAGGAAAACGTAATACATAGTTAAACCCCAAGGCCAACACCTTAGGACGCAGTTCTAAAAAAAGCCCTGCGTCTAACCTGAGTAGGCCTTGAAAGGTCAGGAAAAACACGAACCTTTGAACCCATAAACAAGTTTTCTAAATGTCTTAAAGAAAGTCTCAGTATAGCATTGCGGTCAGGCTCCAACACAAAGGTAGCAAGCAGAGTAGACCTCTGCGTAATTATCTCCAATGAACTCTCAAGGAATGAAGTTAAGTTCATTTCATCCCCCACCCTTGGGAGATTTCGGCCGTCTCCCTGTGGGTTCCAGATGTAATAGGCCCTTGTTATGGGGGGCAATGAATCTTTGTCCATTCCAAGAATGTCCACGATATATTTCTTGACCATTTCAAGAGGTGAAATTAAAGGAGACTTAGGGAAGTTTAGGAACCTAAGGTTAAACCTACGAATCTGGTTTTCAAGGTATTCGGTCCGTTTATGAAGGAAAATGTTATCTTTAACCAAGGCATTCTCTAAACTTCCCATCTCTTGTAGTTTAGTATTCAAATTTTCCATTTTAGTGGCCTGTTGTGCTGCTACCTGTGCCTGGAGTAGCGCAGCTTCAGAAAGAGTTCTTATATTTTCAGTATTCTTTTTTAAAGTAGGTTGCATGGAGATTTGAATGTCATGTACCATATCCCATAGTGACTCTAAGGTCACAATTGCAGGTCTCACCACACCAGTCATTCCAGGAAGGGATTGAGCCTGTTCACCAACCTGAGAAAGTTTTGAAACAGTATCGAGTGGAAGTACCTGTATAGCTGCTTGAAAAAGTACTTCTCTAGGCTGGGAAACATGTTCTATCACCGCAGACCCTTCCTCGAGGAGGTTAGGCTGAGCGTCACCGTTCGCCGTTCCTGCTTGGGCTGCCAGTAATTCCCTTCCGGGTTGAGGCGGAGCAATGCGCTCAACGGGGCTCAGGGAGGCCCCGTTCGCGCTCTCAATTGACGCTAACGCGTCGAGAGTGGCAGAGGGGGTCGAGGTTCCCCGAGGTCCCGGCTGCTGGCTAGGAAACCGCAGGGTCGTCTGTCGCAACGCTATGGACGCCCCGGGAGCCGAGGAATGCTCCCTGACTTTCCCCCTTCGTTTCCCCATCTAGGAGACCTCAAAGGCAGCGAAATCGGCAGCGAACACCGGAGTCTCTTCGGCAGCAAACTCAGGTGCATCCGGTCACAGCGCCATCTTGGAACCGCCTCCGCATTCTTTTTAAATTTTAAATTATTTATCATTATATGCTTGATATATTTCTTCCAATAATTTAATAAGCAATCCGATTAACATTCCTTTTACTGCTCTATTATTGGTTATTTTTATGTATCTTAAATTCATTATATGATGGTAATATATCCTTTAACAAAAATATTTTCAGAAGAAGACCAATTAATGAAAATATTTATTATTTACTAGCAAAAAAGAAGGGAGACTAAAAAGCTTTTAATCAGCTTTTTAGTCTCCCTTCTTTTTTGCTAGTAAATATATTACCATCATATAATGAATTTAAGATACATAAAAATAACCAATAATAGAGAAGTAAAAGGAATGTTAATCGTATTGCTTATTAAATTATTTGGAAGAAATATATCAAGCACATAATGATAAATAATTTAAAATTAAAAAGAATGCTGATCTTATTCATTAAAATTATTTAATCATTATTATTTAGGTCACTATCTTTTATGATTCATTTGTTTTATGCTATTTTTTACTGTATTTTGGAAGATTCATGATTTCAGACTTCTGTACATGTGAGTTCATCTTTTTTGAATTTGTCCTTTTTTCTTTTTTACCTTTTATTCAATATATTTATGGTTATTTATATACATATTTTTCAGTTGTCATCTCGACTTTTAAAGAACATTGTGTAGGTGGGTGTCTTGTTTGTTTTTAATCCAATATAATTTACATTTTATTTGGTTTATAATTTTTAATGTCCATAAATGATATTTATGCTTATCTAAGTATTTTGATGATTAACAATTGATGAAAATACTATTTTTAATGTTCATTAATATTATTTTTATAGTTGATTTATCAATGTGGGATATCTACATTTATATTATGTAGTCTCAATGTATAATAATGCAATTTCTGTTGTTATTGAGTATGTATATCATCTATTTTCATATTTCTATATACATGGGTATCAATATATTGTTTTTTTAGTTTTATATGTCTTAAAATAGTTTTTGATTTGTGGTTTTTAAATGTCATGTTATTTGTTTTATAGCCCCTGATGCAGCCCAGTTGGGCGAAACATGGCCAGTGTCGGGCTGATTTGAATATTTGGTTGTCATTTAATAAAATATTTTTATACTGATCTGCTTTTTTGTCTTTCCATCTTGGAGTTTGCAGATTGTTTGCCTTGCTGTTTTCTTGGACCCTCAATGTTCAATACAGGCATGTAAATGACATTAAATTTAGGGGTAAGAATATAAATAATAGGGAAATTAATTATCAACCAGAGTTGCTCAAGAAATAGAAAAATCTAATTATATCTGTGCATTAATTACATATATTTTATTTGAAGCTACAGAAAGACATTCACATACACATGCAGTGCAATCTGCTTAAGTGCAAGGGTCTGGGAACAAAGAAATGCATGCAGTTAACCAGAGCGTGCACTTAACCGTTGTGACCCAAAGAAGCTTGACATCTGATAAACATATGTACAGTACTGTTTATTATTAAACGTACAGTATACAGTCTCAGTTAACTGACATTAGGCTTTACTTGAAGTAGTATTATTATTAGCATTTGTATAGCGCTACCAGATGCACGCAGCGCTGAAAACCTGATACATAGAGACAGTCCCTGCTCAAAAGAGCTTACAATCTAAATAATACAAACAGACAAGACAGTTACAGGTGAGGGAAGTAATGGGTGAGAAGGGAGGAAGGGACAAGGGGAGGGCAATTGTGGCTAGGAGCCAAAAGCAGCAGTGAAAAGGTGGGTTTTCAGCATAGATTTGAAAACAGGTAGCGATGGAGCTAGACGTATAGGTCCAGGAAGTCTATTTCAGGCATAAGGTGCCGCGAGAGAAAAGGAGCGAAGCCTGCAGTTAGCAGTGGAGGAGAAGGAGGATGACAAGAGAGATTTGTCCAGTGAGCGGAGTTCACGTGGAGAAATGTAGGGAGAGATGAGAGCGGAGATGTAATGGGGGGCTGCAGAGTGGATGCATTTAAAGGTCAGTACGAGAAGTTTAAACTGAATGCGGAAGCGGACAGGGAGCCCAGTGAAGTGACTTGAGGAGTGGGCTAGTGTGGGTATAACGATTCTGGCGGAAAACAAGTCATGCTGCAGAATGTTGGACAGATTGGAGAGGAGAGAGATGGCTGAGAGGAAGACCAGTGAGAAGTAAATTGCAATAGTCCAAGCGAGAGGCGACAAGGGTGTGGATAAGGGTTCTGGCAGCATATTCAGAAAGGAAGGGGCGAATTTTGCTAATATTGTAGATAAAGAAGCGACAGGTTTTGGCGATCTGTTGAATATGGGCAGAGAAGGAGAGAGAGGAATCAAAGATGACTCCAAGGTTACGAGCCGAGGAGACAGGGAGGATGTGAGAGCCATTAACAGAGATAGAGAAAGGGGGAAGAGGGGAGGTAGGTTTACGGGGAAAAATGAGATGTTCAGTTTTGGTCATGTTGAGCTTTAGATGGCGTTGAGACATCCAAGCAGCAATGTCAGACAAGCAGTCTGAGATTTTGTCCTGGATCGAGGTTGAGATTTCAGGGGTGGAGATGTAAGTCTGAGAGTCATCAGCTTAAAGATGATACTGGAAGCCATGGGATGAAATCAGGGTACCAAGGGAAGAGGTATAGATGGAGAAGAGGAGGGGTCCAAGGACAGAGCCCTGAGGCACACCAACAGAAAGCAGGATGGAAGTTGAAGAGGATCCACCAGAGTGAACACTGAAAGAACGAAGCGAGAGGTAAGAGGAGAACCAGGAAAGAACAGGGCCCTGGAATCCAAGCGAGGACAGCGTGTCCAGAAGTATAGTGTGGTCAACAGTGTTGAAAGCAGCAGATAGGTCAAGAAGGATAAGGATAGAATAGAGACCTCTGGATTTAGCCAGTAGCAGGTCATTAGAGACTTTGGTAAGTGCAGTTTCAGTAGAGTGAAGAGGGCAAAAACCAGATTGGAGTGGGTCAAGAATAGGTTGCGAAGAAAGAAAGTCAAGACAGTGGCGGTGAACGACACGTTCCAGTAATTTGGAGAGGAAAGGGAGATGGGGCGATAGTTGGAGGACAGGTAGGGTGAAGTGAGGGTTTTTTAAGGAGTGGTGTGACCACAGCATGTTTGAAGGCCATAGGAACAGTTGCAGTGGAGAGTGAAAGATTAAGGATGTGACAGATGACTGGGATGATAGTAGGAGAGATAGTGTTAAGTAGATAAGTGGGGATGGGAATCAGAGGAACAGGTAGTACATTTAGAAGAGGAAAGAAGAAGGGCAGTTTTATCAATAGACACGTCAGAGAAGGATGAAAAAGAAGGAGAGGAAGGAGAGTAGGGGGTGAGGACTAAGGGAGAGAGAGGTGGGGAGAGTTTGGATGAAAATTCAAGGTTAATCTTACGGATTTTATTGTGGAAGTGCTCAGCTAGGGTCCGAGGAGAAAGAGATGGGGGAATTGGGGGCGGAGGTACCTTGAAAAGAGAGTTCAGTGTGGCGAAGAGGAGTCGAGGGTTGGAGCCAAGGGAATTTGTCAATTGGGTGAAGTAATCCTGTTTGGCAAGTGAAAGGGCAGACTGGAAGGAGTTAAGCATGAATTTGAAATGAATGAAGTCGGTAAGGTTGCAGGATTTAAGCCAAGAGCGTTCAGCAGAGAAGGCACAGTTATAGTAATCAGTTATAGTCCTCTGTACACTCTTGGGTCTGTGAGTTCCATAGACTATATCTGCCAGACTGTAAAAACTGTCATAGCACTGACCAGGGCCGTGCCTAGGATCTCTGGTGCCCCCCTGCAGACTGTCAGTTGGCGCCCCCCCCCCCCCCCCCCCCCATGAAAATGATCGCTCACCACTTGCCACACTGATAGGAATTGTCAGCAATATTCTTAGAAACAAATTGCTATACATTGCAAAATAAGATAGCAGATGTAAATTCTCAAAGTGGACATATTCCAAACACTAAAATGAAAATAAAATTAATTTTTTCTACCTTTGTTGTCTGGTGACTTTCTTTTTCTGATCATGCTGGCCCAGTATCTGATTCTGCTGCTATCTGTCCTCTTAACTTCATTTCCAGGGCTTCCTTTCCATTTATTTATTTCCTTTCCTCCTTTCTTCTTAATTTCTGGTCCTCAGCTTCTGCCTATTTTCTCCATCCATGTGCAGTTTTTCTCCTTTCTTTCTTTTCCTTCATTTCATCTCCTTCATCTCTCTTCCCTCCCCTCTATGTCCAGCAATTTCTCCTCTCTCCCTGAGCCCTGCCCTGCAATCCATATCCATCCATGCCCATCTGTCCCCTGCCCCCTCCATTCATCCCTATCCAGCAATTCCCTTCTCTCCCTGAGCCCTGCGCTGCAATCCATATCCATCCATGCCCATCTGTCCCCTGCCCCCTCCATTCATCCCTATCCAGCAATTCCCCTCTCTCCCTGAGCCCTACCCTCCCATGCATCCATGCCCATCTGTCCCCTGCCCCCTCCATTCATCCCTATCCAGCAATTCCCCTCTCTCCCTTCCATGAACCCAGCCCTCGCATCCATGCTTCTCTCTCTGCCGCCCTCCCACTCCCATGTCCCAACTGGCCGCCCGCCCTCTTCTCCCCTCCCCCCCCAACATCCCTTTCTTTTTTTTTTCTTTTCAATTTACCTCCGTCCGGCAGCGCAGGCGCAGCGTCCGTGAAGGAGGTGGCGCTCCCGGCGTGTCTAGCCTTCCCTTCACTCAGTGTCCTGCCTTCTTCTGACGTCATTTCCTTGATGTCAGAAGAAGGCGGAACACTGAGTGAAGGGAAGGCTAGACACGTCGGGAGCACCGCCTCCTTCACTGATGTTGCGCTGCCGGACGGAGGTAAATTTAAAAGGAGAAAAAAAAGAAAAGGGATCTTGCGGGAAAGAAGAGGGCGGGCAGTTGGGCAATGGGAGCAGGATGGCGAGGTAAGCATGGTGCGGCGGTGCCCCCCAGAGGACGGCGCCCCCCTGCCGTGCTTATCCTGCTTACCGTGTTGGCACGGCCCTGGCACTGACATCCAGTGGCCTCCAGATAGGCCCGCACGGTGTTGAGACTCTCCAGTGCTCTTGCAAAAGTGACAGGAGGAGGTTGTTGAATTGCATCAGCATGTGCCTCGCTGCTCATTTCTTCATCTGTTCCATCATCAGCCGTTGTTGCCTGCATGTAGTTGCATATCTCGACATCAGTGCTGTCTTCAGCTGTTTGTAGATCGTAATCAACAGCTACCTAGCGATGGAACTCCTCTTCACTAACACCGGCTGGTTTGTCAATAACCTCTTCATCTGACGTGTTTGCAACAGCTGCATCTCCCTCCACATCCTTAACAAAGCTTGCCTGCTTGTAGCAGTTCACAATGGTTGCCTTTGTAACATGATTCCAGGCTTCTTTCTGCATATTTAGGGAATCCAACAGTGATAGATTACGAGCCAGTTCAACAGCACGTTTATCCTTGCCAAATCTGGTCATCCATAACACTCATCAGACGACGTAGCACAAGAGCCCGATAATGTTGTTAGAAATTGGCTATTATGCCCTGATCCATAGATTGGATCAGAGAGTTAGTGTTTGGTGGCAGGAAGACCACCTTGACGTTAGACAGCCTGACATCATCCCTGTGTGCAGCACAATTATCACAAAGCAGCAAAATCTGACGCTTTTGTGCCCGCATTCTAGTGTCTAACTTCTTTAGCCACTGCTTCCAAATTTCCCCAGTCATCCATGAATTTGCTTTAGCCTCATATGACACAGGAAGTCGCTTAACTTTCTTGAAGCAATGGGGTTGTTTGCTCTTTCCAATGACGAGGGTTTCCAACTTCTCACTCCCATCCATGTTGCAGCAAAGGAGGATTGTCAGACGGTCCTTGGATGTTTTACCTCCAGTAGTTTTGGCATGTTTGAATGCAAGTGTTCCATCAAGAATCGCTCGCCAGTAGAGACCATTTTCGTCAGCATTGAAAATGTCACGAGGTGCAAACTCGTTCAAGATGGTAGGAAGAACTGAAACAACCCAATTTTTAGCACCAAAGTCATCAGCGTCTTGTTTCTCACCATGCTGTTTCTTGAATTTTATGCTGTTCCTCTCCTTCCATCTTTCCAACCAGTGGCTTTGAATTCCGTTAGTCCAAGACTTTCAGCTAGCTGGTTAGCTTTCTCCATAAGCAGTGGACCACTGACAGGAAAATGTCTACTCCTGACTTGAGAAAACCACTGAAGAAGAGCATCTTCTACCTCCTCAGCTTTTCCCGCCCGTTTTCGTTCCGTTGTGGATTTGTATTGTTTTGCCAGTCTTCCAGAAGCTGGTCTTTCTGCTTCAAGACATGTGAAATTTGACTGGGATTGACACCATATTCTTTAGCAATAGATGCTTGACTTTGTTTGTTTTCTAATTTTTTAAGAACTTGTATTCGTTCAGCCAGTGTTAAAGTCTTACAGTTCCGCCGCGATGACAACGATGACCCCGGTGCATGCTCTAACAGCATTCTTTCACTTATTCTGCCTGTGACAGTTAAAGAGGAAGTAAATTTGAAATCTCGTTGGTTGTCATGCGCCTATTGGCTTCCATATTCCATGCATGCGCTTATGCGGAGTCTTTCCTGCAGAGGAGAGGTCTTAAACCATGCATATAAGCGAATCTTGCATTTATCAGTGGTGCGCTAAATCGAAGTTTGTCCCCATAGAAATTGATGGTGCCAAAAACGGGACCGAAGTATGGCATGCAGTTAAACAGAGCATGCGCTTATCCGATGTGCATTTAAATGGAGTGCACTGTATATACTAAAACCAAGTGGAAAACACACATCAACCAGTGCCCCAAAGATAACTAAATAGTTTGCATATTACTGCTGGTCCTTCAGAGTAATAAAGATCATACAGATTACAAACTTGAAACTACTTTCTTATAGTCAATCTTATTGTGAATTCAGTGAAGACCCTACTGATGATTTATAACAGTGAGTATCAGCCTTTTTTGGCTCAATTGAATGTTTATGGGACTTTATCCCATAAAAAATTCGAATTTTTGTATCGTCTTCATCCTAGAGTTCCGTATATTTATTTTATACCTAATATCTATAAATCTTTTCAGAGAACCCCGGATCAACCTATAATGTTGGGCCAGGGATCTCTTATGGAAAGTAGAGAAGAGTCACAACTCACCAAATATCTAGGGCAACATAGAGGCATATTTTCAAAGCACTTAGCCTTCCAGTTCCATAGAAACCTATGGAACTTTGGAAGGCTAAGTGCTTTGAAAATATGCCTCATAACCTACTACATCAAAATCAATCGGGGTTCAGGAAAAGCTATAGTACCGAGTCAGTACTCTGCACATTATTCAATGAACTCAGAAAGTTTATGAGCCTTGCTCAACAAGTTATTATTATGCAATTTGACCTTTCTAGTACGTTTCTACGTGGTTAACCACCAGGTACTGCTGACGATCCTGGACTCCCTTGGCATAGGGGGTCATGCATTTCAGTGGATAGGAGGATTCCTTATCCACAGATCTTACAGTTTGAAGATGACTAGAGCTCTGTCAAATGAATGGATAACACACTCTGGAGTACCACAGGGATCCCCACTATCCCCGATATTATTTAATGCGTTGATGGCTTCTTAGAGTTTTCTTATAGAAAGAAAGAGAATACACTGCTTTTCCTATGCAGGCGATATTACAATATACTTCCCTTTCTTCAATGAAAAGGATGATGTCAATGTTTTAATATTCCCAGGGTTTTGTCTTAGTGGAGAAATGGGCCACAAGTTTGCGTCTTCAACAGTGAGAAAACCAAATGTTTAATCGTCTCTACACCTTACATTGATATCTCAGATATTAAACTGGTAGACAATCACCAGAACTTAGAACTCATTGTCAAACAGTAACCAAAAAGCATTCAACTTAGAAAACTTAGAAGAATATATCACTGTTTTAGCACTGATATATTTAGACTATTGGTGCAGTCCCTCACCTTATCATAAGTTGCCTATTTCAATGTGCTATATGTTGGCTTTAATACATCAGTTAGAAAAAGACTGCAATCAGTACAAAATGTAGTCGCCAAACTGATAATTCGCCAAGTCAAAATTTGAGAGAGTAACCCCATTGATCACTGTGCTCCAGATACACTTGGCAACGTACGGTGGTTAGCCAGAATATTCAAACCAGTGGATGCTATTACCCAAACCCAGGAATAGGAGACTAGCTGGCAACCTATTAGATCTCCTAAGGGCATCAAATTGAGATCAGTGTACATACTGACTTTACCCTATTTAACTGCAAAATGCTGGCATAACTTACCAACTCAGATAAGGACCTTATCCCATCTTGGGACAGTCTGCAAAATGCTGAAAGCTTATGTATTCAAAAAACACATCCTACAAAATGCTGAATAACCACTGATTGAATATGCATAAGCTGTTGATGTATATGAACCTTCTCCCCCTTAATGTAATCCTCAGTTTGTAACCTCTCAAATATATTCCTCCTTTCTTTCTTGGATGTAAGTTGCAATTAACTCATAATAGGAATATTGGTGTGGCATTATACACTAGGCTCCTATATCTGGTGATAAATTAGGATTGTTAATGCAAATGTTAATTTAGATTATATGCCACAATTGTTTTCAATATGGCTCAAAATATTATTTACAAATTGAAAGTGTGGCAGTGGGTGCCACTGTTGCACCCTTAATCACCTGTCTATATATGTCTTGTTTTGAGAAGAAATTTGTATATACATCTAAATTTGTACAATATATTGCTGTATGGAAGCAATTTACTGATGATGTGATAATGATATGGCAGGGTCCTGAATTATAACTACAAAAATTTGTGATATATAGTAATGCTGTAGATTCTAATATCAAATTCACCTGCAGTTTTCATCCGGAAAACGTTACTTTCTTGGATATTAAAATAAAGGTCTCTACATCTAATCAGAGATCTACTCCAGTATACTGTAAAGAAACGGATCGTAATACTTTACTTCACTATTACAGCCATCACCCTCGATCATTGAAGGAGACCATCCCCATTGGATGGTTCTTGAGATTAAGCAGATTGTGTACCATGGAGTTGGATTTTAAGTTGCAAGCCAGTAAGACGGCTGACAGATTTGTCCAAAGAGGATACCCAGTTAAAATGTTCAAAACAGCCTATAAAAGAGTTCTGTAGCTCATAGACCATGGTTACTGTTACCTCAGACAAAATGACAAGAGAAAGCTTCAGTTTGTATTCATAGATATTGGCACGTTTTGGGGGTTCACCCAGAATTGTTTGATTGTCCTAAAGAGGCTTATCACAGAAGTATTAATACGGGAGAATTGTTAACTCGTAGATGTTTTGATATAAGGGGTCATTGCCCCACGTGGACACCGTGTGTATTGCAGATATTTGTTATAGATCTCACAGCTTTAGATTCCTCATTCTACCTTCGTGTTTTATTTAAAATCCAAAAAACGGATAATGTGATGCCATGACCGTGAGCAGCTTCTAGTGAGAGCCTCTCCAGCCACCCCATTCAAATGCCTGCTGCAATCAGACTGATCTTGCACCTATTTTCAATCGTGGGAAGACTCATGGGTCTGTCGGCAGGGCCTGACCCTTTCAGTTTGGGCCACAATAACTGCGAGATTGCAAAATAAGGGAAAAAAACCATGGCCAGGTGACCAAGGACAAAATGGCGGCATCTCCAAGGACAGCGGGCCAATCGGTGTCCTTGGCCTGGGTCTCAGAGATCACGGCGGAGATGACTTCAGTGCTAGAGGATATGCTGGAAAGACGTTTGACTCCAGTTGCTTCCAAACTGGAAAAACTGCAGTCTCAGCTGGAGGAATTGGCTAGGGATCACGAAAGCTGTTTGGCACTGACCAGTGTGGTGGACGATCGAATCACTACAGTGGAGGACTTGCATGAACAACTGGTTAAAAAAGTGGCATCCCTTGAAAGCAAGGTCGAGGATTTGGAGAACAGATCATGGAGGAATAACATCTGCCTGGTGGGCCTCCCTTAAACAATTGCAGATCGCGGATTTCTGGAATTGTGACTGGCATGAGAACTTCAACTCACAGACTGCTATGGCCCATTCCAGGTGGAACGCACACATAGAGTTGGTACCCGACAGACCATATGTACTAGACCCCGAGTGGTGATCCTCAGGATTCTTAATTTTGCACATAAATCAGCTATTATACAAGCGGTACATGTTGGGAAAGTGCTGACATACAACAATAAGTGCATTCTGTGCTTCCAGGACTACTCCTCGGGGGTTGCAGCAAAACGCAGGGTTTTTGGCCCTATCTGCTTTTAACTCTTCTCTCTCAAAATCTGCTTTGCGCTGCTTTACCCTGCCACACTGCATGTGACCTGTAATGGTGTTACTCAGATCTGCACCACGATGGAGGAGGCCCAGACACATCTGACCTTGATGAAGGGTGAGAAAGCTGCGTCCACATCTTCCCAAGGTTGAGGTTGCCGAGAGAATACCTGATGACGATCAATCTGGGTGTTTTTTTTTCCCTCTAGTGACTGAACTGGCTCCACAGGGCATGATCTGTGGCTGAGTTTTGTGTTGCTGGATAGGGAGCTCCCTATTGAGGTCCCCTTACGGGGGTTCCACTGATACCGGGCCTTGGCATCTTTATACTGGTTGGAGGTTAATCCTTTAACTCCAATGGTGGGTGCTATACTTTGGATAGATTATCTGCGGTCCCTGCAAGGCTTTGTCAGCCCAGCTATGCAGAGGATTGCTCTTCAGGTCAGGAGTCATTGATTGGGCTTCCCATTGCGAGAATGATGCGGGATACGACCCCTGGCTCCTTAGACTTATTTACAGGCCCACCCCTCTTCTGATCTGTTTGTGGCAGTGGACTGTTGACATAGTTTTAGAGAGCCACTCGGGGGGGGGGGGGGGGCAGTCCCTATATGTGGTCATTCTGTCTTCTGCTTTGCGCCCCGCTCCATTAGTCAAGGGGAGCTTTGACTGAAGTATGTGTGTGTGTGTGTGTTTTTTTTTTTCCCACCCCTTTATCGCATAGATTTTTTTAAATTTATTGCACTTGTATCCCACATTTTCCCACCAATTTGCAGGCTCAATGTGGCTTACAAAGACCTGTTATGGCATCACCATTTCAGGGTACAGAAATACAGTTGGAGTTGCAAATATATTAAGAGTAACAAGGCTAACAAGTCAATCTAATCAAGCAATTGTGGAAAGAAGGCAGTTATAGTAAGGGCGGAGTGGTGAAGTGTTGTGGTTGGTTAAGGATTGTCGTGGTAGGCTTTTGTGAAGAGAGAGGTTTTCAGCGATTTACAAAAGTTTGTTATTTCGTTAATTGTTTTCAAGTGGTTTGGATAATCTAATATATGCTGTTTTGATTTGGAGGGGAATGGTGCTTTACTATATAATGTTCTTCGGGTTTCCAGAATGTGGAGGCGTTAGACATGAAGGTTCCTATGGTGGGAGCTCAGAGTTGTGGGTGGGGGGGGGGGAGGGGTTGGGTATGGGGGGGGAGTCAGGGGGAATTGGGGGCAAGGGTTGAAGGTTCTAACTGTTGAGGAGGGGGATTGGTGTTACACATCAGTTTTGAGGATGTATGCAACTGATGGGATGGGGATAGGAATATTCAGTCCTTGGAGAAGAATACCTTGGGTTGGCTGCAAGCTGGGACAGCCCAACCGGGAAACACTCACTGGTTCTGTTCATGCTGTTGGTCACTATACCGTTTTTTTTACAATGCACATAGTAATTTGAAATGAGGGGGGCATTACTTCACTCATTAAACGTACAAAAATCTTACAACACTTGCAGCGTGATAAGATAGATATTGCCCTTTTACAGAAAACACATCTCACTGCCCTGGAACATGTTAAACTTAAAATGTTGTGGGTCGGAGACTTGGAAGCAGCCGCGGCACAAGGGAAGAAAGGAGGAGTGGCCATTTTATTTAGGAAAGGGGTAGTGGAACAAATCCGCACTATAGTTGTGGACCTTCATGGTCTGATTTGTGAGGTGATAGTAGACCACCAGAAATTGATATTTTGCAATATTTATGCTCCCAACCAATTTGACCGAAAATTTTATAGAGCTGCGACTGCCCACCTTTTGCATCTTACAACTACATCTCTGGTAGTAGGGGTGGACTTTAATTCAGTGTGGGATGCAATGATGGACAGATCCCTACCTACTGCTTCCGCATACCTCCACTCCAGTAGAAGTTTACCTAACATGTGCCACCAATTGGATTTGATAGACATCTGACAGGTGCTCCACCCTCAGGAGAAAGACTGCACTCACTTATCCTGGGCGCACTCCACACAGGCTCGTATAGACTATTTGTTGATCTTGTGACAGCTCTTTGGGTCAGTGGATAAGACAACTATAGGGCCCTATGTTATATCTGACCATGCTTGGGTATGCATGGATTGGAGTTCAAATAGAGGAGCCCCATGGGGAACTCACTGGGTCTTTCCCTTAGAACTTTACAAAGATTCAGTCTTCCAGGATAGACTTCTTGGAGAGATTTTAAAAACCACAATGTGAGACATGCAACTGATATGGTACTCTACTGGGAAGTGGTGAAAGCTGTTTTATGAGGAGAAATTATTAGTTATAGCCACCAAATTTGGAAGGCTAGAGATTAGGAGATACTGCGATTGGGCCTCCAACTCTGTGGCTCGTCAGTGTTTCAGCCACACACATACCACCATGCACAGATAAAAGGTTCTAGTGCTCCAGATGCATCAGTACCCAAGAAGCGCTAGCACTTAGAAGAGCGCTTCCCCTCTATAGAACAGGTGTTGGTGCATCAGTCTCCATGCAGTCAGGTCCCCAGCTTCCGGTTTGACACTGACAGCTTCTTCGACTGCCACCATACCAGTGCCTATGCCCACCTTCGATGAGCAGTTGTTTACACAGGGGCACCACTCACAGGTGCATCGCAGTGGCCACAACCTCATATAAACTTTCATAAATCACTGAAGACCCATCTTTTTAATAAGGCATACCACAATGATCCTTAATAAGTACTATAACGCATCACCACATGATATTCTGAATGTTTTCTCTTTTTTACCTGATTGTTCAATCTTATTATGTCATCCAAGTTCTCTATGTAATACCAATTGAAAGCTTTCTCTTTTTACGTGTTTAATTTTATTATGTCATCCATGCTTTCCATGTAATACCAATTGTATCTTTTTTCTCTGTTATGGCGAAAGCCATGACCGAAATTGTAAGCTACATTGAGCCTGCAAATAGGTGGGAAAATGTGGGATACAAATGCAATAAATAAATAGAGCTTAACTCGCTCATACATTAACATGCTACTAAGTCACAGGCTTACTATAGATACATTTTACACCGTCATGGTTATAAAACGGGTTGGTTGTTGGCTAACTTGATCAGGGCTGGGGGGGCCGCTCTAAGATATTATCTGTGCGTACGGAGCAGGTAGATAGCGTGCCTACAGATGAGGGAACTTGCCATATATTCTATTCTTACTTAAGACCAATATAGGAGGATGAGGTGTATCTGGAAGTTCAACAGAGCCCCTTAACAAAGGCTCTGGGTATGGACAGATTCCGTGCTGAATTCTATAAACTTTTGGGTGAGGAGATCATATCACCCCTTACCAACGTATTTAATACCTTGGTGGATGCTGAAGCGCAAATTATAGTTCTTCCCAAACCAGGGCGGGATCCGACCATCCCTGAATCATATCGTCCGATCTCACTCTTGAACTATGAGGTAAAATTACTTGCCAAGATTATGGCTACTTGACTGGCTCATTTCTTACCTAGGCTCCTCAATGATTTGCAAGTGGGATTTGTCAAGGGCTGCTCAGCAGTTAAGAATCTCCAGAAAATACCAGCTACCCTAGAATATAGATGCACGAAAGACTTACAGTCCCTTCTCATTAGTTTCAGTGCCGAGAAAGCTTTTGATTGGGTCCATTGGGATTTTCTTTACGCAACCTTAAATAAATTTGGGTGTTCGAGTCGCTTTATGCCCTTAAATACAACTAAAGATCAGACAAAAGGTGGCAAATCAGTAGTGTCCAGTACTAAGCATCATGCAAATAGGAACAACAAACATACTTTGAAATGTCTATATGTAAATGCTAGGAGTCTAAGAAATAAGATGGGAGAGTTGGAATATATTGCAGTTAATGAAAAATTGGATATAATAGGCATTACTGAGACCTGGTGGAAGGAGGATAACCAGTGGGACACTGTCATACTGGGGTACAAAGTATATCGTAGTGATAGGGTGGACCGGACTGGTGGAGGGGTAGCATTGTATATTAACGAGAGCCTTGACTCAGATAGATTACAAATTCAGCAGGACACAAATCACACCCTTGAATCATTGTGGGTTGAAATTCCATGTATAAAAGGGAAAAGGACGGTGATAGGAGTGTACTACCGTCCGCCTCGCCAGGATGAGCAGGTAGACGCAGAAATGATAAAAGAAATCAGAGACGCAAACAAAATGGGCAATGTGATAATAATGGGTGACTTCAATTATCCAAATATAGACTGGGTAAATGTAACATCGGGACACGCTAGAGAGGTACAATTCCTTGATGAAATCAAGGACAGCTTTATGGAGCAGCTGGTGCAGGAGCCGACGAGAGAAGGAAAAATTCTAGACTTGGTCCTCAGTGGAGGGGATGATCTGCTGAGGGACGTTATGGTACTGGGGCCGCTTGATAACAGTGATCATAATATGATCAGTTTTGATATCAACCTTGAAGTAACTATACACAGGAAGTCAAATACGTTAGCATTTAACTTTAAAAAAGGAGACTATGATAAAATGAGAAGAACGGTGGAAAAAAACTTAGGGGGACAACTGAGAGGGTAAAAACTGTACAACAGGCATGGACGCTGTTCAAAAATACCATCCTGGAGGCCCAGGCCAAACATATTCCACAAATTAGAAAAGAAAGACGGAACTCCAAAAGACAGCCGGCCTGGTTGAAAAGTGAGGTGAAGGAAGCTATTAGGTCTAAAAGAAATGCCTTCAGAAAATGGAAGAAGGAATATAACAAGAAGCAGCATAAGGAGTGTCAAAGCAAATGCAAGGCGCAGAAAAAGAAGGCCAAGAGGGATTAAGAAAAAAAGATAGCATTAGAGGCAAAAAAGCATATTAACAACTTCTTTCGGTATATTAAAAGCAGGAAGCCGGGAAAAGAATCGGTTGGACCACTGGATGACCGAGGGGTAAAAGGGGCGATCAAGGAAGACAAAGACGTAGCGGAGAGATTGAATGAATTCTTTGCTTCGGTACCCAAAGACAAAAAACAATCACAAATGTTGAAACACATACCAGAAAATGTAGATGGAAAGCGATGACCACAAATGCTCGCAGTCTAAACAATAAAGTTCATGACCTTCAAGCCCTGATGTTGGAGGCAGACTTAGACATTATTGCAATCACGGAGACGTGGCTAAATGGTTCCCATGAATGGGATGCAAACATACCGGGCTATAATCTATTTAGGAAGGATAGAGAGGGTCGAAAAGGTGGAGGAGTAGCTCTGTATGTGAGAAATGACATTGAGGCAACTGAAATGTCAGGGACCTGGGGAAAGGAAGAAGCGATATGGATCACCTTAAAAAGAGATGATAAAACCTCTGTACATGTTGGTGTTGTCTACAGACCTCCGACGCAATTGGAGGATCTAGATAAAGATCTGGTCGCAGATATCCATAAGTTGGGAAAGAAGAGAGAGGTGCTGTTACTGGGAGATTTCAATCTGCCGGATGTAGATTGGAAAGTGCCGTCTGCGGAATCGGAAAGAAGTTGAGAGATCGTGGATGCTTTTCAAAGTGCTCTGCTCAGACAAATGGTGACGGAACCCACGAGGGAGGGAGCGACGCTGGATCTGGTGCTCACAAATGGGAATAGTGTGTCAAATGTCCGAGTGGGTGCCCACCTGGGCGGCAATGACCATCAAATGGTTTGGTTTGATATGACGGCTGAAGTGGAGGGCGGCCACTCAAAAATCAAAGGCCTGGATTTCAAGCGTGCTGACTTTAGTAAAATGGGGGAATACCTGAGGAAGGAGCTGATGGGATGGGAGGATGAACGAGAAGTGGAAGGACAGTGGTCCAAGCTGAAAGAAGCTATAAATAGGGCCACAAACCTTTATGTAAAGAGAGTAAATAAAAGCAAGAGAAAAAGGAAACCGATATGGTTCTCCAAACAAGTGGCTGAGAAAATAAAGGCTAAAGCGTTGGCGTTCCTGAAATACAGAAAGACTCAAGAAGAGGAACACAGGGAGGAATACCGGAGGAAACTGAAAGAAGCCAAGAGAGAGATACGTCTGGCGAAAGCGCAAGCGGAAGAACAAATGGCTAGAAATGTAAGAAGGGGTGACAAAACTTTCTTCAGGTATATTAGTGAAAGGAGGAAGACTAAAAAGGGAATTGTGAGACTGAAAGATGCTGAGAACCACTATATAGATAATGATGAAGAAAAAGCAAATTTGCTAAATAGATACTTTTGTTCTGTTTTCACTGAAGAAAATCCTGGAGCAGGACAGCAATGGACTGGCAAAAGTACATGTGAGAATGGAGTGGATATAGCACCGTTCACGGAAGAGAGTGTGTATGAACAACTTAAAAATCTAAAGGAGGACAAAGCAGTGGGACCGGATGGGATCTACCCCAGGATATTGAGGGAGCTCAGAGAGGTTCTGGTGGGTCCTCTTAAAGATTTGTTTAATAAATCCTTGCAGACGGGAGAGGTTCCGTGGGATTGGAGAACGGCGGAGGTGGTCCCTCTTCATAAAAGTGGTGATAGGGAAGAAGTTGGAAACTACAGGCCAGTAAGCCTCACTTCGATTATTGGAAAAGTAATGGAAGCGATGCTGAAGGAATGGATAGTGAATTTCTTGGAAGCAAATAAGTTGCAAGATCCACGACAACATGGTTTTACCAAAGGGAAATCGTGCCAAACGAATCTCATTGAATTCTTTGACTGGGTGACCGGAGAATTAAATCAAGGACGAGCTATTGACGTAATCTACTTAGATTTCAGGAAAGCTTTTGACACGGTTCCCCACAGGAGGCTCTTGAATAAACTAGACGGGCTGAAGATATAGGACCCAAAGTGGTGAACTGGATTAGGAACTGGTTGACGGGCAGACGCCAGAGGGTGGTGGTAAATGGAGTTCGCTCGGAGGAGAGAAAGGTGAGTAGTGGAGTGCCTCAGGGATCGGTTCTGGGGCCGATTCTATTCAATATATTTGTGAGTGATATTGCCGAAGGGTTAGAAGGTAAAGTTTGCCTTTTTGCGGATGACACCAAGATTTGCAACAGAGTGGACACTCTGGAGGGAGTGGAAAGCATGAAAAAAGATCTGCGGAAGCTAGAAGAATGGTCTAACGTTTGGCAATTAAAATTCATTGCGAAGAAATGCAAAGTGATGCACTTAGGGAGTAGAAATCCACGGGAGACGTATGTGTTAGGCGATGAGAGTCTGATAGGTACGGACGGGGAGAAGGATCTTGGGGTGATAGTATCAGAGGACCTGAAGGCGACGAAACAGTGTGACAAGGCGGTGGCCGTATCTAGAAGATTGCTAGGCTGTATAGAGAGAGGTGTGACCAGCAGAAGAAAAGAGGTTTTAATACCCCTGTATAAGATGTTGGTGAGGCCCCACCTGGAGTATTGTGTTCAGTTTTGGAGGCCGTATCTTGTGAAGGATGTTAAAAATATGGAAGTGGTGCAAAGAAAAGCTACGAGAATGGTATGGGATTTGCATTACAAGACGTATGAGGAGAGACTTGTTGACCTGAACATGTATACCCTGGAGGAAAAGAGAAACAGGGGTGATATGATACAGACGTTCAAATTTTTGAAAGGTATGAATCCGCAAACGAACCTTTTCCAGAGATGGGAAGGTGGTAGAATGAAAGGACATGAAATGAGATTGAAGGGGGGCAGACTCAAGAAAAATGTCAGGAAGTATTTTTTCACGGAGAGAGTGGTGGATGCTTGGAATGCCCTCCCACGGGAGGTGGTGGAGAGGAAAACGGTAACGGAATTCAAACATGCGTGGGATAAACATAAAGGAATCCTGCTTAGAAGGAAGGGATCCCCAGAAGCTTAGCCGGTAGTGGGAGGCGGGGCTGGTGGTTGGGAGGTGGGGATAGTGCTGGGCAGACTTATACGGACTGTGCCAGAGCCGGTGGTGGGAGGCGAGGCTGGTGGTTGGGAGGCAGGGATAGTGCTGGGCAGATTTATACGGTCTGTGCCCTGAAATAGACAGATACAAATCAAGGTAAGGTATACACAAAAAATGGCACATGTGAGTTTATCTTGTTGGGCAGACTGGGTGGACCGTGCAGGTCTTTTTCTGCCATCATCTACTATGTTACTATGTTATATCGCTCCATGGTGCAACCACACCTTGAGTATTGTGTTCAATTCTGGTCGCCGCATCTCAAGAAAGATATAGTAGAATTGGAAAAGGTGCAGCAAAGGGCGACTAAAATGATAGCGGGGATGGGACGACTTCCCTATGAAGAAAGACTAAGGAGGCTAGGGCTATACAGCTTAGAGAAGAGACGGCTGAGGGGAAACATGATAGAGGTATATAAAATAATGAGTGGAGTGGAACAGGTGGATGTGAAGCGTCTGTTCACGCTTTCCAAAAATACTAGGACTAGGGGGCATGCGATGAAACTACATTGTAGTAAATTTAAAACAAATCGCAGAAAACTTTTCTTCACCCAGTGCGTAATTAAACTCTGGAATTCGTTGCCGGAGAACGTGGTGAAGGTGGTTAGCTTAGCAGAGTTTAAAAAGGGGTTAGACGGTTTCTTAAAGGACAAGTCCATAAACCGCTACTAAATGAACTTGGGAAAAATCCACAATTCCAGGAAGAACATGTATAGAATGTTTGTACGTTTGGGAAGCTTGCCAAGTGCCCTTGGCCTGGATTGGCCCCTGTCGTGGACAGGATGCTGGGCTCGATGGACCCTTGGTCTTTTCCCAGTGTGGCATTACTTATGTACTTATGGCAGTCATCAGGACACTATACTTGATGCCAAAAGCCTGGTTAATGATCAATTAAGTGGAATCCTTGGATTCTCCCATTTTTCGTGGAACGAGGCAGGGGTGCCCTTTATTGCCCCTTCTTTTTGTATTGACTGGATCCACTGCTCAGGGATATTATGACTCATCCGTCCATCCACAGGGTGATGATAGGACCTGTTTGTTTCAGGGTAGCGGCCTTCGTGGACGATCTTTTGGTTCATCTTATGCGCCCCCTGGACTCTTTTCTGGTGCTTTTAGAAACGTTAAAGGAACTTAGGGATTATGCTGGTTTACGGTTGAATTGAACTAAGTCAGAGGCTCTACCTTCCTCTGATCAGTTACGGAGTAGTTGGGTCCAAGGATTTCCATTAGTGGGCGAACCACTCTTTCCGCTATTTGGGTATGCAGTTGACTATGGATATTCCTCAGCTTACCACCTGAATGTGTCAGCCTTGATGGAGGCCACTAAGAGACTTTTTGAAGGATCGAGAGATCTCCCTTTTACGCTATTAGGTAGTGTGAGCTTAGTGAAAATTGTGCTGTTCCGGAAATGGCTATACCTTCTGCAAACGTTACCTTTACGACTACTCCAGAAGGACTAGAAGGTCCTTAACCGTTTACTTTCCTGATTTTGCTGGGCCTATAAGAAATGAATGGTTCGTTTCTTTTTTTTTTTTTGGTAGGCAAATGGGACCAAGGAGGTTTAGGGCTTTGAACCTGGCATGGAAAGCACCAATTTTGCTGTATAGGAATGTAAAGGTATATTTCTCTTGGAGCACCTGCTGAGCGATGAGGGTACACTACTTCCTTTTGAGGAGCTCCAGGTTCGTGTCGGTCCTACTTGGAGTAACAGGTTTGCTTGTTGTCAGATAAAGCATTAAATTGCCTCATTAGATAATCAGCTCCTGGGTCAACAAATGGGAGACCATATTCTGGAGTTTTTTCAGGGGCTCTCCCATGAGGGGCTTTCAATTTCAGGCCTCCACAGGGCTCTTAAATGGGAACCCCAAAGAGATTACACTGAACTTAAAGGTGGGAACGAGATTTAGGAGCCCCATTGCCTGATTGGGATATAACATGTACTTTGAGGAATATTCCAGCTTTCATATCTGATGCCCGATTAAGGGAATGCTAATATCGAGTCATACATAGGGCCTATTTGACCTCGTCACAATTGTTTCACATGGGGTGAGGGGATACAGGATTCCCATTGTCCCAAGTGTGGCCATCCCTATAACTCCTTTTACCACTCTTTCTGGTCAAGTCCCAAAGTCCATTTCTTTTGGGAACACATTTGAAGATCCATGGAATTCTTGATGGGAGTGGGGATATCTGGTACAGTGGAATACTTCCTATTGGACATTATCGGGATGTTCGAGGACTAAAGAAGGGTAGTGTTCCGTTGTCTCATAAGATGAGTTTGCTTGCATGAAAATGCATTTTACAATACTGTACCACAGCCGAGCATCCTGCTTACTGGCAATGGAGGAATCAGTTGCATCTGTTGGTGACATGGGAGGCTAGAGAGGCAAGAGGATTTTTAAATGCAAACAACGTTTCTTATTGATTTGGGATCCTTAATTAAGCATCCTACACCCACGAGGACGAAGTCTGCTCCTTAACAATTTATAGATCAGTGGCCTTTTCAGTTTCACTGTACTGCAGCCCTATCCTCATTGAAGTGCGTGTGTGTGTGGGGGGGGGGGGGGGGGAGGGTTTAGTATTGATAATTGGGGCCCAGGTGAATGCTTGATGGGATCATAAGAACCCAGACCCTCGATGGCCTTCCCTGGAAATTTTTTTTTAAGTTTTCTCTACTGGGGGGGGGGGGGGGGGGTTGGGGAACATGAGGCTTGAGGGGGAGGGTACATCAGAAACAGGGGAGTGTGGCAGATTTCCTTTTACCTTAGTTAACTGAGTAGTAACATGGTGTTACTGTGTACAGCTGTCGCTCCTAGTTATGCTCACTTTACTCCCTGTACATAATAATGAAGGGGGAAGGGTTGATTTATATGTAATTAAAAATGAACGACTCGTCGTTTATTATTACAACTGTAATTTTCTTTATTCAATAAAAATTGTTGAACTATAAAATCTAAAAGTACATGTGAGAGCCATTGGTGATTTATTGCTTGATTTGTTCCTCAGAAGGATAAATCAATGAATTGCTGAAAATATCAGCAATATTAAACATTGTAGGAAAGAAGCACCGATGGTAACCCATTCTCATGTTCAGCAGATTCATGATCTCCGTTTTACAGTGATTTGGCAAATTACTTTTGAGAGAGGAAGTGATGTATCTGGAATCCTTTTGCAACAAGAACAAAAGTTTATTTTTTCATGGAAAACAATTATCCCGGGAGGTTTAAACGCAGAGGTTGAATGACTGATTTGAAAAGGAGTGAGTTGAGGGAGGAACCAATCATTGATAGAAGTGGGAGGGACCTTTAATATATTCATGTGCACATATACTATCTTTAGTAAAGGCGTTATAGAATGGTTACTGACCGGTATATACTTGGAATTCTCTAATCCTCCCGGTAAGCTGACTATTATTATTAATAGGAGTGGAGGAGTGGCCTAGTGGTTAGGGTGGTGGACTTTGGTCCTGGGGAACTGAGGAACTGAGTTTGATTCCCACTTCAGGCACAGGCAGTTCCTTGTGACTCTGGGCAAGTCACTTAACCCTCCATTGCCCCATGTAAGCTGCATTGAGCCTGCCATGAGTGGGAAAGCGCGGGGTACAAATGTAACAAAAAAAAATGTAATATTGATGATTTTAAATTTGATTTGGTATATAGTGATTACACACATTTCTTAGTATATTGACTGCGCGGTGGGATTTTTTTTTTTTTGCTGTATATTTTTAGGTAACATGTTTGAACCTCCTGAGGAAGCATATAGTGAAATACGGAGCTGTACAGAGGACAAAAAGCCATTTTAGAGGAGTGGAGGAGTAAAGTTATGAATCAACACCTGGCAACATTTTATGTCTGTGAGTGGGACGCTCACTAACTTTTATGTGCCTTGATTATGAACTACAAAACTTTGGTATGTGGGATTAGACATAAGAGATTAATCAAGCATCATTGTTTGATTCATCGCTTGAGGATTGCTATATTGTGTTATATTTTACTTCAATTGAGAACACTTGTATCGGGAAAATTTCAGATAAGTGGTTTCAATTTTGCAATCTGTATGATCTTTATTATTCAGACGGACTAGTAGCAATATGAAAGCTGTTTAGTTATCTATGGGGCACTGGTTGATGTGTGTTTTCCGTTTGGTTTTAGTATATACTAGTAAAACAGGCCCGTTTCTGAAACAAATGAAACGGGCGCTAGCAAGATTTTCCTCAGAGTGTGTATGTTTGAGAGAGAGAGAGAGAGAGAGAGAGAGTGTGTGTGAGAGAGAAAGTGTGTTTGAGAGATGGAGTGCGTGTGTGAGTGAGAGAGAGAATGAGTGAGAGACAGACAGTGTGTGTTTGTGTCAGAGAGAGAGATAGAGTGTGTGAGAGACAGATTGTGTGTGTGAGAGTGAGTGTATGAGAGAGAGAGATAGAGTATGTGTGTGAGAGAGAGTGTGTGAGAGAGAGTGTATGTGAGGGACAGAGAGTGAGTGTGTGTGTGGGGGGTTCTGAGTTCCGTGACCCCCTCCTTCCCTCCCTCCCTCTCCTCCCCTCCGAGTTCCAGGCCCCCCCCTCTCTCTCCTTTCCTCTCCTCTCCCCTCCCTCTCTCTCCTCTCCTCCCTCCCTCTCTCTCCTCCCCTCCGAGTTCTTGGCCCCCCTTCCCTCCGAGTTCCATGCCCCCCCTTTCCTCGGAGTGTGTACGTTTGAGAGAGAGAGTGTGTGGGTGAGAGATGGAGTGTGTATGTGAGAGAGAATGAGAGAGAGAGAGAGAGACAGACAGACAGTGTGTGTGTGTGTTTGTGTCAGAGAGAGAGAGAGAAAGAGTGTGTGAGAGACAGAGTGCGTGTGTGAGAGAGAGTGAGTGTGTGTGTGTGTGTGTGTGTGAGAAAGTGAAGCCTTCAAGCCTTGAAGCATTCGTGCGCTCTGTAAGGCTCCATCTCCTCAATTGACGACACGTAGTTCTGGAACGTTGCAGGAATGCTTCAAGGCTTGAAGGCTTTACTTTCTTGGCTTCAGAATGTTGGAGGTGCGTTTTATTATATAGGACTAGTAAAACAGGCCCGTTTCTGACACAAATTGAAACGGGCGCTAGCAAGATTTTCCTCAGAGTGTGTATGTTTGAGAGAGTATGTGTGAGATTGACTGTGTGTGAGAGAGAGAGAGAGTGAATGTGCGAGTGTGTGTGTGTGTGATAGAGAGAATGAGACTGCTGGGTGCGAGTGTGTCTTCTCTGTCCCCTCTCCAGCCACCCAGCAATTCTCCTCTTTCCTTGCTCCCCTCCAGCCACCCAGCGATTCTGCATTTTCCCTTGCCCCTCTCCAGCCACCCACCGATGCTGTTCTCTCCCCTGCCTCCCCCTCCAGCCACCCAGCGAGTCTCCTCTGTCCCCTGCCCCCCTGCAGCCACCCAGCGATTCTCCTCTCTCCCCTGCCCCCCCTGCAGCCACCCAGTGATTAGCCTGTGTCCCCTGCCCCCCTGCAGCCACCCAGCGATTCTCCTTTTTCCCTTGCCCCCCACCAGCCACTCAGCGATTCTCCTGTGTCCCCTGCCCCCCCTCCAGCTACCCAGCGATTCTGCATTTTCCCTTGCCCCTCTCCAGCCACCCACCGATGCTCTTCTCTCCCCTGCCTCCCCCTCCAGCCACCCAGCGAGTCTCCTCTGTCCCCTGCCCCCCTGCAGCCACCCAGCGATTCTCCTCTCTCCCCTGCCCCCCTGCAGCCACCCAGTGATTATCCTGTGTCCCCTGCCCCCCTGCAGCCACCCAGCGATTCTCCTTTTTCCCTTGCCCCCTCCAGCCACTCAGCGATTCTCCTGTGTCCCCTGCCCCCCCTCCAGCCACCCAGCGATTGTCCCCCCATCCAGCCACTCCTCCACTTTAATCAGCATATATTAAATTCCCCCCATGTGCTACAGAAAAGCACCAAGCACATCCTATATAATAAAACGCACCTCCAATGTTCTGACGCCGAGAAAGTGAAGCCTTCAAGCCTTGAAGCATTCGTGTGCTCTGTAAGGCTCCATCTCCTCAATTGACGACAAGTAGTTCCGGAACGTTGCAGGAATGCTTCAAGGCTTGAAGGCTTCACTTTCTCGGCTTCAGAACGTTGGAGGTGCGTTTTATTATATAGGAGGTGCATGTGAATGTGTTTTTGTAGTTTAAAATAAAGTATTTGTAATTAATCCAGAGATATATTTAGAATTTACTAAATCTAGGGGTGATATGTCTAATACCACATTCCCAGAATTCAGAATTCCCTTTTATTATTCACTGGCAAACCACAAGGACCACTGTATGAAATAGAAAAGGGGTTATTTACAAAAGAAGAGCAAAACAAAGTGTAAACAGAAGAAAAGATTACAGTTTTTAAATTCCTGATTCAAATATGTAGAACGATATAATGCTCCTCAGGAAACAGCGAAGGTGACAATAAAACGATGGTCAGAACTGGTTATTGGTCAGCAAAAATGTGTTTTGGCCCACTGATTAGGGGATTGTTTGGCGAATGCTGAGTGTTCGGACCACTGGTGGCTGCTACTAGATCTACGCTGTGGCCGAGAAGAACCAAGTAACCTGAGAAACCTGAGACCTGCATCTATAGCTTCATTGTGGCTGCCCCTTCCCCTGCTTCAAGAGTGATGTCGGCAAGGCTCCTGAGGCAGGCCAGTGGGCCGAAACATGGCTGTGTCGAGTTGTCACCGATGTGTCATTTTTGCTGACCAATAAACAGTTCTGACCATACTGCATCTTCGTTTTACTGTCACTTTTGCTGTTTCCTGAGTGTTATCATTTCTGAGATGTTCTCGCTTCTGTTTTTACTGTTGAATGATATAATGAACAGAAGTCAGACAATAACACGCGCCCCCCCTACATTTAAAAGCCACCTAAAGAGTGCAGAAAATATTTAATCAGAGTGATTAGACTTTAAAGGAAAGGTACATAACCTCAGCCTGTTGGTATCGGAGTGTCTCTGTACGTAGGCAGCTGACACTGAAGGTAGATGGTGATATGCTTCTGTTGATGCTCTTCTGGACGTATGACATGTTTTTGGTGTTCCAGATGAGGGCTGTTCTGTGCCTTTTGCAGTCGCATCTTTTATGCAAATCTTTATCAGAAGTAGCCTTCAAATCATGTCATCATGATTAGCAATTGGTTTGTCCCCAAGAATGACTTTGATGTAATTTTGGATAGTCCCCCAATTCTGGGCTCGAAGCAGTCTGGGGCAGACCAAGCAGTTGTCCTTGCCCAAGGATACTGTATGCCTCTAGATTGACAATGCCAGGGGACATGGCCAAGAGTCTTTCTTAGATGCAAAATAAGCATTTCAGCACTGACCACAGTGCAGTTCCGATGACATGACAAGCTAGCATAGCAGATTGGAAATAAGCTAGAGTTTGTGATACACTGAATATGTTATGGGGGAGGGGAGGTTTGCTCCCTATTGATGTATGTCCAAGAAAACAACAAGGCAAATGGTTTTAAGATTCAGTATGGTAAAAGAGCAGACCATGTAGAAGATGCAGTTTTTATTAAGTAATTTAGCTCCCAGGTTTATGCAAACACACCCGACGTGGCCATGTTTTACCAAAATGGCTGCCTCATGGGCGATTGAACACCAGTTGACATAAAATACAAACTTCACCAAACCGGTTAAAACCGAATCTCTGACCTGGGCTTTCATGTGTTGAGTCAGACAAGCTTAGTATGGTAACCATTTGGTGAAATATGGCCATGTCAGCTATGTTCATACAACCTTAGGAGCTAAAGTAATGAATAAAAACTGCATCTTCTACATGCTCTGCTCTTTTTGTTGATTTCTCTACAGATGTATACCAACCATTTTGACCGCAGAGAAGGTGGGATAGTTCTTGTGGCTAACTTATCCTGCTGTCCACAGAGAACCCCTGTTAAAGGTTAGTAGCCTAACTTTCTCAATGAACAAGCAGGATAAGGCAGCCACAAATAGGTGGCTCCCAAGCTGAGGGTACAGGAGCTCAAGGGGAATGGATGATGGTAGGTTGAAGTAGTGTATAGAAAAACAGAGAGATTGGTTCATTGAAATTTAATCATTCCTTGATAAGGCAATTGTTTATTAGAAATCATAGTGAACAATCAAAAGGCACAGACTTGAGGCCTGAGTTGCATAATATTAATTGAATTAACTTGAAAACAGACTGTGAATCTTGAGAAGTACAGTATGAATCAACTTGAAAGCATAGAGGGGCATAATTGAACGTGAATGCCCATCTCCATGGGCGACTGTATCCGAGGACGGGTCCGCGAAGGGACGGGACAGACCGTATTTTCGAAAAAGATGGGCGTCCATCTTTTGTTTCGATAAAACGGTTGGTGCCGGGCAAATGCATCGTATTTGGGCGGATTTGAGCTGGGCGGTATTGGTTTTCAGCTCAAAAACGAACAACTCCAAGGCATTTGGTCATGGGAGGGGCCAGGATTCGTAGTGCACTGGTCCCCCTCACATGCCAGGACACCAACCGGGCACCCTAGGGGGCACTTGTAAAAATTAAAAAAAAAAAATTAAAATACCTCCCAAGTCCATAGCTCCCTTACCTTGGGTGCTGAGCCCCCCAAATCCCCCCCCCCCCCAAAACCCACTCCTCAGAACTCTACACCATTACCATAGCAGTTATGGGTGAAGGGGGGCACCTAGATGTGGATACAGTGGGTTTTGGGGGCAGTTTGGAGGGCTCCCATTTTCCAGCACAAGTGTAACAGGTGGGGGGGGGGGGAGGGATGGGCCTGGGTGCACCTGTCTGAAGTCCACTGCACCCACTAACAACTGCTCCAGCTAGATATGACATTCGAGGCTGGCATGCAGGCTGGCAAAAAAAAGTTTTTAAAGTTCTTTTTTTTTTTTGGTGGGAGGGGGTTAGTGACCACTGGGGGAGTCAGGGGAGGTCATCCCCGATTCCCTCTGGTGGTCATCTGGGCAGTTGGGGCACTTTTTGGGGACTTCGTGAAAAAAAGGGTCCAAAAAAAAGCGGCCAACATTCTTGCTTCTGCCGCCCTTCTTTTTTCCATTATCGGCTGAGCGCGCCCATCTCTCCTCGGCCGATAAACACGCCCCAATCCCGCCTTCACCATACCTCCGACACGCCTCCGTCAACTTTGTTCGTTCCCGCGACAGATTGCAGTTGGAGGCGCCCAAAATCGGCTTTCGATTATACCAATTTGGGCGCCCATGAGAGAAAGGCGCCCATCTCCCGATTTGGGTCGAAATATGGGCATCTTTCTCTTTCGAAAATAAGCTGGAAAGTAACTGAGCAGTAAAACATGTACTAAACTTGAAAACAGACTGCATTGCAAGTGTACTAGGCTAGAGCAGTAAACTGTGAAGTTAATAAAACATAGAAGCACTTTTTCTCTTTTTATTTTGAGCAGTAAAGGTTCTAAAAGTTCTGTAGCAGTGAAAAACAGTAAAGTTGTTGAAATTAGTGGATAAAGCTCTGGAGAACAATTCTGCCAAACATCAGTCCCAAAAGGGTTGCCTAGATAGTAATGGCCTGCGAATGTGTGAAGTGAGGCCCATGTGTTTGCTTTGTAGATATCTTGCAGGAAGGAATAATGGAGAAGGGCAGTTGTTGTCAACATAGAACATGGTGGGCTGATATTCTGCCCTGGAGAGCGATGCCAGAAGCTTTATAGTAGAACATAATGCATTGCAGAATCCACAGGGAAAGATACTCTGGGTTGATTATGCTTACATGAGAGGAAGAGCTGGGAACTCTTATTTGAATGGAGATGTGCACTGGATGTATATGTTGAGTGCACATTTACAGTCCAAGATGTGTAAATATCCATGTGTTAGAAGGATGGTGGACTGGTTAATATAAAATTCCAAAACACTTTTGTGAGAAATTGAGAGTAGGTTCTCATGATTTTGTCATTGAAGAACTGTGTACATGGTGGGAAGTGGACTAAGGCATGAAATTTGCTTATACACCATGCTGAGGTAATGGCAATCAGAAAAAGTATTTTTCATGTCACGAATCTGAGATGTGTAGCCATCCTATATAATAAAAAGCACCTCCAACGTTCTGAAGCTGACTCCATGGCAGTGAATCCTTGAAGCATTCATGCTCTCTGTAAGGCTGTATCCATCTCCTGAATTGATGTCACGTACTTCCGTGTTCGTCACAAACAACAAACACCAATCACTGGAAGGGAACGCTGAAGAGTTGCCAGGCAACGGAACGCAACGTCACATGCATGACGGTGTCGTCGTCCCTCCCTTCCTCCCTTCCACTTCCAGGCCCCCTCCCTCCAAATTTTAAAAGTCATCTTCACTTACGAAGTCGGGTTTACGGCGGCCGGCAGCAGCGGTTAAAGGCGTGCAGGTTTAGCCCTTCTATCTCTCTCTGAGCTCTGGTCCCGCCCTTGTGGAAACAGGAAATGAGGGTGGGACCAGGGCTGACAGAGAGAGAAGGGCCGAGCCTGCACGCCTTTTACCGCTGCTGACGGTCACCGTAACCCCGACTTGGTAAGCGAAGATGACTTCTAAAATTCAGAGGGAGGGGTGCTGGAACTGGAAGGGAGGGATGACGACCCTGGAACTGGGAGGGAGGGATGGGGTACCCTGAAACTCGGAGGGAGGGAGAGGGGACCCTGAAACTCGGAGGGAACCTGAAACTCGGTACCCTGGAACTCGGAGGGAGGGGACGACCCTGGAACTTGGAGGGAGGGAGGGAGGGGACGACCCTGGAACACAGAGGGAGGGAGGGGGGGATGACCCTGGAACTCGGAGGGAGGGGGATGACGACCCTGGAACTCGGAGGGAGGGAGGGGATGACCCTGGAGCTCAGAGGGAGGGAGGGGGAGGACGACCCTGGAATTTGGAGTGAGGGAGGGAGGGGGGATGACCGTGGGACTCGGAGGGAGGGAGGGGACAACCCTGGAACTCGGAGGGAGGTAGAGGACGGACGACCCTGGAACTCGGAGGGAGGGGGGGATGACCCTGGAACTCGGAGGGAGGGAGTGAGACGACCCTGGACCTGGGAAGAAGGGAGGGGGGGGGGCCCATGGCACACACTGTCATTCTCACACACACACGCTCACAGACACACTCGCACCCAGTCTCACTCTCTGTCACACACATACACTCGCACATTCACTCACTCTCACACAGTCACTCTCACACACACTCTCTCAAACATACACGCTCCGAGGAAAACCTTGCTAGCGCCCATTTCATTTGTGTCAGAAATGGGCCTTTTTTACTATCAGCAAATCACTCAGACACAAATACTCTGGACTCGTTTGACTAAGGAATGACCAGTACCCAAATGTGGCCCTTGAATTCTTCTTACGCTGTGCAGCAATGAAAGGAATAATGCCAAAATGGAAATATATTATTTATTATAGATATTATAGATATAAGATATAAAGATCTCTCTATATAAAACGCACCTCCAACGTTCTAATGAAGCCTCACTTTCCTAACGTTCTAAAAGTGAGGTGGCAAAGATCGCTTTTCCTCCATGAGTGTCTGCCCCGCCCACGTGTCAAACGTGATGACGTCGAGGACGGGTCATAATGACGACAACTACACTGTAAGCAAGGAAGCCCATTGGTTAATCCCTGTTTCCACTCCCCAATGCAGCCGTCATTCCCATACACTCAACACCAAGCAAAATCGCAACTGGACCCCGTCCCCCAGCCCACCGTCTCCCTCACCCACCCTCCCGCAACCGCTCGCTCACCGTTCCGCCGCCCTCCCTCTCCTCCCCGACTCTGGCCATGCTGCAAGACGATTACTACACACGAGTGGAAGTGACCCAATCAACTACACTGTAAGCAAGGAAGCCCATTGGTTAATCTCTGCTTCCACTCACCAACACTGCTGTCATTCCCATACACTCAAAACCAAGCACACCTAGGAGTTGCTGATCCACATTGTCATTTTTTTTCCCTTCTTCCATCTGAAACACGTCTAAAGCTGTTTCTACTGGATAAATCGCGCCTTAACAGGTAAAGGACAAAAGGTTTTTGTTTTTGGATTCTTACTGCACACCTTTTTAATTTATTTGAAAGCTTCCCATCTGTACATATGAATATCATGAAATCTAAATTAAATATCACTAAAACAGCTTTAAAAATTATTCTACGCGGTAGAAACAGCAATTTTAAACTCTGTATTTTCAGATCATTTGTCAACAATACAAAGTTTAGCCAGGTAAGTGCCGTGGCTGCGTCATCCCTGCCGTTGCCTGTCAATGTGTGCCACTGAAAGAGTATGAGGGAGCTCCAGCTGCCTCTGGGTCAGGACAGGACTTAGCTGGTGGACGCCAGAAGCAGTGTCTCCTTAGGTTGACAGCAAATAGCACCCCCCCCAAGCACCTCGGAGGGAGGGAGGAAGGGAGTGGACAGGACCGTGGACCTGGGAGGGAGGGGGAGGGACCCTTGAACTGGTAGAGGGGCCCTGGAACTGAGAGGGTGGGAGGGAGTGAGGGGGACTATGGAACTGGGAGAGAGAGAGGGAAGGTGAACCTGGAACTGGGAGGGTGGGGACCCTGAAACTCTGAGGGAGGGTGGGGGGGACCCTGAAACTGGAAGGGACCCTGGAACTCGGAGGGAGGGGGAGGACCCTGGAACTCGGAGGAACGGATCGAGGGATGGAGGGGGGACCCTGGAAATGGGAGGGAGGGGCCCCTGGCACACACTCTGATTCTCACACACACTCTCTCTCTCTCTCTCATGGACACACTCGCACCCAGTCTCTCTCTCTGTCACACACACACACTCGCACATTCACTCTTTCTCACAGTCAATCTCACACACACTCTCTCAAACATACACTCTCCGAGGAAAATCTTGCTAGCGCCCGTTTCATTTGTGTCAGAAACGGGCCTTCTTCACTAGTATAGTTATAAGAAACAAATATCTATATATATATTATAGGTATAAGATATTGCAAAGCAATATACAAAAATTAAGATACTGTACACAAATACTAAAGATTACCCATATATATATATATATATATATATATATATATATATATATATATATAAATTCAAAATGTAATATCCCCTCGTCCCTTGCCCCCTAGGAGGAGAGGACACTTCAGCCCTAGGGGCTGGAAATAAGAGAGACAATCAGACTTAGATATAGGTGCAACCGGTAAAAATCTTTATTGGTATCTCACTAAGCCAATACAAAATAATTCTCTCTGGAGCAGGTTGTCACACAGAAAAAGCCAGACACAAAGACTGAATAACAAAGTCTGCTCAGCCCATGTCTCTTATTTATCACATATATACTACTACTACTACTTAACATTTCTAGAGCACTACTAGGGTTACGCAGCGCTGTACAAATTAACAACTAAGGACGGTCCCTGCTCAGAAGAGCTTACAATCTAAAGGACGAAATGTCAAGTTGGGGTAGTCTAGATTTCCTGAGTAGAGGTGTTGTAATTAGGTGCCGAAAGTGACATTGAAGAGGTGGTCTTTGAGCAATGATTTGAAGATGGGTAGGGAGGGGGCCTGACGTATGGGCTCAGGGAGTTTGTTCCAAGCATGGGGTGAGGCGAGGCAGAAAGGGCGGAGCCTAGAGTTGGCGGTGGTGGAGAAGGGTACTGAAAGGAGGGATTTGTCTTGAGAGCGGAGGTTACGGGTAGGTTGTAAGGGGAGATGAGGGGAGAGAGGTAAGGAGGGGCTGCAGATCGAGTGCATTTGTAGGTTAGTAGGAGAAGCTTGAACTGTATGCGGTATCTGATCGGAAACCAGTGAAGTGATTTGAGGAGAGGGGTGATATGAGTATATCGGTCAAGGCGTAAGATATATACTGTTGTAAGTTTTGTTTCTCCTAAATCATGTGGAGTGGAGGAGTGGCCTAGTGGTTTGGGTGGTGGACTTTGGTCCTGGGGAACTGAGGAACTGAGTTTGATTCCCACTTCATGCTCAGGCAGCTCCTTGTGACTCTGGGCAAGTCACTAAACCCTCCATTGCCCCAGGTACAAATAAGGACCTGCATACAGTATGTAAGCCGCATTGAACCTGCCATGAGTGGGAAAGCGCGGGGTACAAATGTAACAAAAATAAATAAAAATAGACTATCTTGTGATCATATATGGATTTTCCTGTAATATTCTGTTATTTTTTATATGTATACAAATATGGCAATTTCCTACATTGTATCATCCTCTCCTCTTGTGTACACATGCACACTTTGTGGCAATTGGCTAATTCCTTATCAGTAAAGCGTGCTCACAGCATGCCAAAACCATGTAGCAAGCTGGTATGAAACACCTGGTGTCCTTCTTCTCTGAACACATATTTCGATTGGAACATCTTGGACTCGCAGGGTTCTCAGTCTCTCATCACCACCAAGGTTATATCCACTTGTATCTGCCATATATGGGCCACATAGCCTCATTTCCTTCCAAGTGTCACCTTTACTGAGAAAACACTAGCTTATATGCAGCTGCAGGAAGAAACTAAAAATATGCTGAGAACAGCAAGGCTAGGAAAACTGAGGGCTAGCAGGGCCATATTACAGGCCTAGTACCATACAACAGGTCTAGTATATGGAGAAAGCTAATCAGCTAGCTGAAAGTCTTGCACTAACTGAATTCAAAGCCACTGTTGGATGGTTTGGAAGATGGAAGGAGAGGAACAACATAAAATTCAAGAAACAGCATGGTGAAAAAAGACGCTGATGAATTTGGTGCTGAAAATTGGGTTTCAGTTCTTCCTACCATCTTGAACGAGTTTGCATCGCGTGACATTTTCAATGCTGATGAGCGATTCCTGATGGAACACTTGCATTCAAACAAGCTGATGAGCATTATGGATGACCAGACTGGCAAGGATAAATGTGCTGTTAGATTACAAGCCAGTTCAACAGCACATTTATCCTTGCCAGTCTGGTCATCCATAATGCTCATCAGCTTGTTTGAATGCAAGTGTTCCATCAGGAATTGCTCATCAGCATTGAAAATGTCACGCGATGCAAACTCGTTCAAGATGGTAGGAAGAACTGAAACCCAATTTTCAGCACCAAAGTCATCAGCGTCTTGTTTTTCACCATGCTGTTTCTTGAATTTTATGTTGTTCCTCTCCTTCCATCTTCCAAACCATCCAACAGTGGCTTTGAATTCAGTTAGTGCAAGACTTTCAGCTAGCTGATTAGCTTCCTCCATATACTAGACCTGTTGTATGGTACTAGGCCTGTAATATGGCCCTGCTAGCCCTCAGTTTTCCTAGCCTTGCTGTTCTCAGCATATTTTTAGTTTCTTCCTGCAGCTGCATATCTATCCAACAGTGATAGATTACAAGCCAGTTCATCACTGTTGGATTCCCTACATATGCAGAAAGAAGCCTGGAATCATGTTACACAGGCAACCATTGTGAACTACTACAAGCGGGCAAGCTTTGTTAAGGATGTGAAGAGGGACGAAACAGATGCAGCTGTTGCAAACGCGTCAGATGAACAGGCTATTGTCATGCCGCTGCGGATGATCAGGGGTAGTGTGCCCTTGGGCTGCTGCCAAAAACCAGCAACAGCAGGAGAACCACCCAAACTGGAAGCGAGGCCAAACATCAACAGGCTGGTACCAGGTACAGGAGTCTCAAACAGGTTTGGCTGGACAGAACTGTGAAGCGGACTTGGCCTGGCAGGACTGGAACCAAATGCTGGAACGGACTGGGCTTGGTTGGACTGGAACCAAATGCTGGTCCGGACTTGGCTTGGCTGGACTGGAAACAAATGCTGGAACGGACTTGGCTTGGCTGAACTGGAACCAAAAGCTGGCATAGACTTGGCTTGGCTGGAATGGAACCAAATGCTGGAACGGACTTGCGTTGTCTGGGCTGGAACCAAAGGCTGGAACGGACTTGGCTTGGCTCAGCTGGAACAGGATTCAGGATACTCGAGCAAGCTTGATTGGAACAGGGTTCAGGATTTTCAAACAAGGCAGACACAAGCAGGGTAGGGCAGAAGCTAAGGACAAACATGGTAGATACACACAGGAAGGAAACTAAAGCTGAAGACAGACAGGACAGATACAAACAGTAAGGAACTGAAGCTAAAGACAAACAGGGCAGATACAAACAGAAAGAGAACTTAAGCTGAGGACAAACAAGACAAGAACTAGCAGGGCTAGAACTGCAACAAGCACTCACAGACGAAAGCTCATCTGAAGACCTCTGTTGCAAAGGCAAGTCTGACAATTCTCAGGAGCTTAATAATGGCAATTACAGATGAGGTCACAGGTGAGGCTGGGCAGCAGAATCACCAGGGCAAGTCTGGAGTGCTGGAACATCAGGACCGGAATAGAACCTGGAAGATGTCTGGGAAACAGGAAAAGACAGTCCAAAGCAACCATAGGGTCCGGTCACCCGGGGGCAAGGTGAGTGTAGGCATGGAATACAGTCTCAATCGTGACAGTACCTCCCCTTCAAGGCTCCCCTGGTCCCTACAGAAGGTTTGGATCTCCAGGGACATCTTCGGTGGAACGTGCTGACGAGTTTAGGTGAATGAACAGGAACCACAGAACTGGAAGTTGATAGCGAGTCTGTGGGTCGAAGACAACGCTGGGTTTTGTTAATAGAGCTAGATCTTGCACACCGCACTAGAGCAGTCCTACAAGCCATGGACATCCGTGGCCTATCTTTGTGACCATAAGCTCCCCTGGTAACAGGAATGTCCTGAGCCCTGTAACCCGGGTCCTGCTTGTCAGCATGGTATGAGAATAAAACTTTTGCAGAGTCTTCTTAGAACCTCCGTGGGAGGGGAGCTTAATCTTGGATGTAGTGCAGGTTTCAACCTGAAGGTGTCTGGGGTGGAACACAAGCGGTGGCCAGGACAACCGCGGAAGCATTGGAGTCTTGAGACTGTGAATCACTAATATCAGTACAAGCGTCAGCATCTAGGTCCTGCGGTTCGCCGTCCAAACTGCAAGCAGTGGGGGCGAGACAACATTCTCTGCAAGACTTGCTCCAGTCCGTGATCTCACCTCTTCCCCAATCTAGGGTAGGATTGTGTCTCTGTAGCCAAGGTAACCCCAGCACAATGGGTTGCACTGCTGTCTGGAGGACATATAGGGTGAAATCTTCCTTGTGGTCGCCAATACGTAGGCGCACTGGAACTGTTTGTGTGCTAATGTATCCTTGAATGCGGCCATAGACTGAGTGAAGCAGAATGGTCTTAGGTAACTCTTGTATAGGAATGTTAAATTGATGGACCAGGGATTCGTTTATAAAGTTTCCACCTGCCCCGGAATCCAAAAAGACTTCAGTATGCTCCTTTCTTTGGTCTAAATCAGTCACAAACAAGACAAGAACTAGCAGGGCTAGAACTGCAACAAGCACTCACAGACGAAAGCTCATCTGAAGACCTCTGTTGCAAAGGCAAGTCTGACAATTCTCAGGAGCTTAATAAAGGCAATTATAGATGAGGTCACAGATGAGGCTTGGCAGCAGAAACACCGGGCAAGTCTGGAGTGCTGGAACATCAGGACCGGAATAGAACCTGGAAGATGTCTGGGAAACAGGAAAAGACAGTCCACAGCAACCACAGGGCCAGGTCACCTGGGGGCAAGGTGAGTGTAGGCACGGAATACAGTCACAATCGTGACAACTATTGTCATCCCAGCCGGTGTTACTGGAGAGGAGTTTCATCACTACATAGCTGTTGATTACGATCTACAAACAGCTGATTCAAAAAACAACAACAAAAAAAGGACATCCCTGACGAGCAGGAAACTTGTCAGCAGCCTGAACCTCAGAAGAGAAACAGTGCTTATAAGAGACTCAGTTTATTTAAGTGCTACTGCTCTTCCCTTGTGTAACATTTCCATTGTTTACTGCTTTGCTCCAAACCATTCCAACCACCACTTGAAACTGAACATGGCCAAGACCGAGCTTATTGTCTTTCCTCCCAAACCCACTTCTCCTCTCCCTCCACTCTCTATCTCTGTTGATAACACCCTTATCGTCCCCGTCTCATCTGCCCGCAACCTCGGGTTCATCTTCGACTCCTCCCTCTCCTTCTCTGCGCATATCCAGCAGATAGCCAAGACCTGTCGCTTCTTCCTCTATAACATCAGCAAAATTCGCCCCTTCCTGTCTGAGCACACCACCCAAACTCTCATCCATTCTCTCATTACCTCTCACCTTGACTACTGCAACCTACTCTTCACTGGCCTCCCAATTTGCCACCTATCCCCCCTTTAGTCCATTCAAAACTCTGCTGCACATCTTATCTTCTGGCTGAACCAGTACACTCATATCACCCCTCTCCTCAAGGTCACTTCACTGGCTTCCGATCAGGTACCGCATACAGTTTAAGCTTCTCCTTTTAACCTACAAATGCACTCGATCTACAGCTCCTCCCTACCTCTCTACCCTCATCTCCCCTTACATTCCTACCCGTAACCTCCGTTCTCAAGACAAATCCCTCCTGTTAGTACCCTTCTCCACCACCGCCAACTCCAGGCTCTGCCCTTTCTGCCTCGCCTCACCCCATGCCTGGAATAATCTCCCTGAGCCCATGCGCCAGGCCCCCTCCCTGCCCATCTTCAAAGCCTTGCTCAAAACCCACCTCTTCAATGTTGCCTTCGGCACCTAACCATCATATCTCTATTCAGGAAACCTGGACTGCCCCTACTTGACATTTCGCCCTTTAGATTGTAAGCTCCTTGGAGCAGAGACTGTCCTTTATGTCAATTTATGTTAATCTGTACAGCGCTGCGTAACCCTAGTAGCGCTCTAGAAATGTTAAGTAGTAGTAGTAATACATCAGGCAATTAGGAAGGACTTCTGTGAAGAAAAAAAACCATCCAAATGCTCGTCAGGGACTTCTAACATGAGCTAGACGTCTTCCTGTAGCTTTTGTGATAGGCGTCCTTCTTGGACATGTTTTTTCCTACCTGCAATGTGTGTCCCGTCCCCCCCCCCCCCCCCCAGCAGGCGTTCCAAGAGGAAAGCAGTCTGCCAAAGATAGGCAGACTTACCTCAATATCAGGAAAGGACTCTTCCACCAGAAAACAAAGAGGTTCTCCTGCAGAAACAACATCTTCATCATGCTGAAGATTAGTGACTAACAAGTGAAAAGATGAACCAGTCACCTCCAGACAGGGCAGAGCGCTGGTAGACAACCCAAGGTCCTGAAAGCGAGAATGAGGATTGAAGAACATCACCCTCTCCAACAGATGTTGACTCTAAGCTAGGCAGAGCTTGAGGGAAAAGTCCCAGGCCCTCCCTAGGATCCTCACATCTTCAGCACATACTTCCTCACAGACCTGAGGGATGGTTTGACCAAACTTATTTGTTACATTTGTACCCTGCAGTTTCCCACTTATAGCAGGTTCAATGTGGCTTCAGGCAGTCACCTGTGGTCTGGGACTCCAGTGGGCATCCTTGTAGTCTACTCCACAGGACAAGATTCACCAGGTCCACATAAACTCCCAGTCTGACGAGGCAATCTGACCCTAAACATAAGGGCTGCTGCAGACCTCAGACAATAGAGAAGTGGTGGGTGAAAGTCTTTGTTCCCAAAGTCAAGGGAAGGCTATAAATTCCCATGAGTGGTGTGGCACCTTACCCAGACTACCTGCACCACAGTTGATAGAATTTACACAGACTTCACAAGATGCCTGTAAAGGTTTTCACTGATCAAGGAGATGTGACAAGGTAACAACAGAGAAGGGCCTAAGTGTCCTTACTGAGCTGGAACCTCCGACTCTGCTCAAGCGCTGAACTCTCCCATAAGGAATTGGGTGGTTGACTTGTGATCAGACAACTTCCTGGACATAATCCAAAATGGGCCACAATCCCTTCAAAAGATAATTTTCAATTAAGAATTCCTTACTGCAACTTGTAGTGATGATGGCATGGTGCTTGACAGTCATGCGTCCTAGCTGCAAAGAAAGCCAAACCTGACCCACTGTTCCAATGCTCTTATTGCCATAAACTACCAGAGACAAGTCACAAAGAGTAACACGCAGTGTATCCTGAAACTCTCCCCCCCCCCCCCCCCCCCCCCCCCCCACCTCCCCAGGAAAGCCTCAATCTTCTGAAACAGGGCCTGGATAATCAGTCACCTCAGAGGCAGTATCCAGCACATCCCAACAGGCAAACATCTTTTGAGTCAACAGAACTAAGGTATTTCTGTGGCCTTTAGGAGTACGTTTACCCAGAAAATACGTATATTCCTTTATGGAGTCCCACGAAGAAAGCCACTCTGGGTCTAAAAGCTGGGCACCTATAGTTGTCACGACGGGCTCCTCAATGGCAGGAGGAGGAGCACTCACTTGAACATGACATCCTGTGAAGAAAAAGTAGGGGCTGATACTGTATTTCCTGTCTTTGCCTCAGAGATAGGAGTAGCCTTCTGGAGGTCTCCTGGAGGGTGGACCCTTGCCCCCCAGGCAGAACCCTAGGCAAGAAAAACTCTAGCTACTAAATAAGTATTAGACATAATAAATGTTTATTCAAATTGTCAAAGAAGCCAATCAGTAATTATTGAAATATCAGCAAATAAAATCCCAATATACTATGTAGCAAATAAAAACAGAGTTTTCCCTGGGAGCTGTCTATATGTCCACCTGCTAGTGTAGGCACATTGAGGCTCGCCATCCTCAGTTCTGTTTCCCCTTAAATACTTTTTTTTCTTCCTTTCTTCATTATCTTAATTACTAGTAAAAAAAGGCCCATTTCTTAACGCAATGAAACGGGCGCTAGCAATGTAATGAGTTCCTGCCATTAATGTTTCAAAGGTTGTATTCTCAATATAATTGTTGTTTACATGTGTAAGATTTCTTTATATACAATATCTTTTGTGTAAACTGTGTTACAATGTGGTAAAAGTTTTCCGTTTGAGCCGTTAGGACAGAGTATGTGTGACAGAGAGTGATAGAGAGAAACAGAGAGTGTAAGACAGAGAGTCAGTGTGTCTGTGTATGATTGAGTCAGAGATTTAATGTTTGTCTCCCCTCTGAGATAGACAGAGTATGTGAGAGACTGAGATTGACAGTGTGTTTTACAGACAGTGTAAGAGAGAGATACACAGAGTGATTGAGTGTGTGTGTGTGTGTGTGTGTGTGTGATGTGTGTGTGACTAAGTGACAAAGTGATTAAATGTTTGTCTTCCCTTCCGTTCTGTGCACTTGCCTCCACTGATGTTCGTACCTCCCTGTATATGATTGTTTGTTAGAGATTCAATGTTAGTCTCCCTTTCAGTCAACTCCACTTTCCTCCTGCAAGTCCGTTCTGTCTGTGAACACGGATGTGCCCTTTCCATGCCCTCAACTTTGCTCCTGAAAGCTCTGTACTTTACAGTAGCGGATCTAAGTAACACATATGAAACATATAATTCAGTGATTATGTGTGAGTGAGTGAGTATGTGTGAAAGAGTATGTGTGAATTGTGAGGGTGGAGGGGCAGAGGTGGTGATCTGGGAGGGAGTGGCAGGGGGCTTGGAGGGGGGTCAGCTTTGTTGTTGTGATACAGAGAGAGAGTCAGTGTCTATCTATCCATGGTCTGCATCAGTGTCTGTGTGTGTGTCGTATATTGCCAGATGTGGGGGTGTGAAGGTTGGTAGCATGTGTGTGTGTCACAGAGAGAGATCATGTGTGTCACTGAGGGAGATCGTGTGTGTGTGAAAGTGAGAGAGGGTGGGGCGAAGTTGGAGTTTGGAGGCGAGTATCTGTGTGTGTGTGTGTGTGTGATAGAAATTGTGTGTGTGTGTTGAACAATGATAGAGGGGAGAGGGCATGTCTGGTGAGTTGGGAGGGAGTGAACTTGGAGGGCTTGGCGGGGGGGGGGGGGGGGGGCTTGTAGGGTTGAGGTTTTTTCCCTTCTTAGCTTTTGGAGACGTGTTTCTGTGAGCCTCCCTCTTCCTCCATTTCAGCTGTCCCTTGTTATTAGTGTGGTGGGGTTTTTTTTGGTTTTTGTTTTGTTTTTGGGGCGGGAGTTTGGGGGGGGGTGCCGGGTTTGTGAACTGGGAGGGAGTTGCAGGGGGCTTCAATTGTGGTTATTGTTTTGTACTGATAGAGAGAGATGTTAATGCGCTGAAGCAGGCAACAGCTGTTTGTTTCCCTTCCTGTGTCCTTGTTATGCACAGTCATCATACTAGCCCCCTCCACCCTCTTTCTGAGCCTACAATTTTACCCACACCCAGTTCTTTTCATTTTTTTTATCTGGATACTGCAGGTGTCCTTAGTCATAGGAGTCTCTCTCTGGCTTTTGGTTGCTGACCAGCAACTTATCATAAGTTAACATAGTCCAAATTTGAAACCACAGCCTTAGAAAGGTAGTTTTCAGAAAAAACACATTTATAGCTCTCTTGCAACTCTTAAGTCTGCTCTCAGATCAAGAAAAGAAAAATAGCTATATTAAAATAAAAACTAGAAATATGTATGGTTTGCACCTTTTCATGGCCTCTATGATATACAATAGCCATGGCTGCTCCTGCAATGAAGAGGACTGAGATACCATATCTACAGAGTTAACACTAGGCCCCTCAGCAACTTGGGGCACAGAAGATTTATGCTTTCACTTATGGAATTTCCCTCCTCCCTTCTATGAAGAGGTCAGTTTCTGCTGGGGACTAAGGTCAGAAGTATGTTGTTTTGCCTCAAATTCAGGAAACTGTGCCTCCAAAGCCTGGAGCTTCTCCGCAGCCCATTTCCTCCTTTTGATATGCTTTTTTTTAGACTGATGCTGGCCGTCTCCATCTTTGTGGGTAGCCGTGTCACAAGGCTGGCGATTCTGGGCATTTCCAGCAGATACCTGTAAGGGAAAGGAAGATACATTATTCTCAAGAGACAGTGTGGACTTAAGAGCACAAACACTCTGTTGGTTATACTTGGCTGATTTTTAGAAGCAGACTTAGTGAAAGTCTCAGCAGGCAGTACGTGAAAGATATGAAAAATGTCCTCAGCCTGCTTAAAAAGGCTGGAAAAAGGCTCTTTGTTTTTGCCTGTTAATGAAATTTTCAATTTGTCTCGTAAACCTTTCACAAAATTCCTGAAATCACCAAATTCAAGATCTTTGGGGTTTGGAACATTCCTCCACTGGTAAAATGTTTGCTTTGGGCAATAGGCCCATTCACGTGGACTCTCATATGGTCCACAGCACATTATAGGCTGCGCATTTCTCTTCCGTGGAATCCGCAAACAAACTGTACTGTTTATTTAAAGCCTGCTACACATTACATAAGTAATGCCACACTGGGAAAAGACCAAGGGTCCATTGAGCCCAGCATCGTGCCCACGATAGCGGCCAATCCAGGCCAAGAGCACCTGGCAAGCTTCCCAAACGTACAAACATTCTATACATGTTATTCCCGGAATTGTGGATTTTTCCCAAGTCCATTTAGTAGCAGTTTATGGACTTGTCCTTTAGGAAACCGTCAAACCCCCTTTTAAACATTAAGCGGATCAGGATTGTCTGCCCTTACAGTTTTTAGATAATTCTAACAATCTTCATGGAAAGTCCATTTGAATATATTCTGTTTATCCATATCAGAATGTACCTGGATGGTTTGCAACCAGGGCCGCCGAGAGACTGGGCCGGGCCCGCCGCCGCTGCCCCCGAGTTCGTCGTCGCCACCCCCCTCTGTCCACCACCGGGCCGGGCCTGAATTCAAATCATAGTTCCTCAACTCGACGTCGCTCTGTGTGAAAGAAGTGCAGCAGCAGCAGTCTGCAGATCGCCTCCCTTCGGGCCTTCCCTCCCTGTGCCCCGCCCTCACCTGATGCAATTTGCGTGGGGCGGGACACAGGGAGGGAAGGCTCGAAGGGAGGCGATCTGCAGATTGCCGCTGCTGTGCTTCTTTCACACGGAACGAGGTCGAGGTGAGGCGCTATGACTTGAATTCAGGGGGGCCCGGCCCGGTGGTGGACGGAGGGGGGGGGGTGGAGGGGACTGCGGTGCCGGGCCCTGGCAATTTTGTCCCCCCTGCCCCCCCCCCCCCCCCCCCCGGCGGCCCTGTTTGCAACAGGTCGTACACTGAATTCTGATGAGCCTATATAGATATATTGGAATCTTCTTTAAATGGAAGAATTATGGTGCAAAGCAACTTCATTATTTGTGACTGCTTTTCCAGAGATAGTGGAGCTCCCTCTTGTGACTGCTTGGGGTAGCACTTCTCACCAGCAGGAGAAGGAAGCAATGTATCTTGTTTACTGCTGTTGTCATCAAGGACTACAGATAGCTGAGACTTTAATGGGCAGAGCATGTGATCAGGTTTATTGCTTATGTCAGGGGCTGCAAAACTAGACCTGTCAGGGTGTGGTTTAGGTGCTGGCGCAGACCAGTGCCTAGAATATAAATGGAAACTGTTATAACCCTTATCCTGTCTGTGGCAGCGATCAGAAAAAAACTGACCTTTAAATGAGTAGAAACCCATTCAGAGTGGGCAGAACGAGAGTTCCTAACATACAATCCCTCAGAAGCAGGAGGGTGCTGATCAAAGACAGTGGGGCTAGCAGACTGTGAACCAGAACTGCCATCAAGTCCAAACATGCCAGTTCCAAATCATGCCATACAGAACATAATTCTTGTCTCACATCTGTAAGCTGTGCATTATAATCTGTCAGCGACCTAGCTAAAGCATCTCGCTCATGGACTACATTTTTCAAGCATGCCATGAGAGTGTCATGTTTGTCACTGAAGGGTCGATGATCAGAAGCAAACACAGTTGCTAGAGAATGTTGGTGCCATAATAGCGCCTGTGTTTGCTACCACCCAATGATCAGAGCTTGCGGGCTCTGAACATAACTAGCATGCAAAACATGTCTCTTAGCACAAATAGCATGCAAATGCATGCTAAACCTATTCCTCTTCAATGGTCAGTGACCAGCGTGCCAAATATAGGCACACTGGCTGCGGCAAACACTACGCTAGCTTGAAGCTGGCATTAGGGTTTGCAGACCATTGGGGAGGAATGATGAGCCCTGTCCAGCATGCATTTGTATGCTAGCAGGCCCCCCCATTCCCCCCAATGCAGCAGCCACCCCACAGGAACCCTGACCTGATCTCCCCCAACAACATGGGGGCTGGAGGTCCGGTAGACCTCCAGTCCCCCCCAACCCCCCTGACACAAGTTATGGGGGGGCTGGAGATCCAGTGGGTCTCTAGCTCCCCTAACCCCTATTAGCATCGCCTCAGATGTCCCAGGTGGCCCAGTGGGCTGCAAGTCAACCCCCCTACCTGATGGTTTAGCGGACCCCCTACCTGATGGTGTAGCAGGCCTTCCTCTCCCCCTACCTTTGTTGGAGGAGGGAGGTGGCCTCCCTCGTCTTCCATTGGCGTCACCTCAAAAATGGCGCCAGATCTCCAGCCCCCATTTCGCTTAGGTCAGGGTGTGGGGGTACTTGGGGTCTGGGGGTCCCGTGGACCTCCAGCCCCTGTGTTTGACAGGTCTGGGCTTTTGACAGCCCAGGCCTGTCAAACAAGTGCAGGAGGGTTCAAACACAATCCCTCCCGCACTTCTACCCTATGATCAGAGAGAATAGCGTGCTTAAATTTGCATGCTATTTTCTCTTAACTTAGGGGCGGTAAAGCCCCGCGCTGTTTTTAGAGCACTGTTTTGAACAGTGCGGGGCTTTCAATCATCTGCCCATGAGGTTCTCTACTTTAGCTCTGTGCAGTGCCTGACAGGCAGAGTCTCAGAGAGAGGTGTGACCAGCAGAAGAAAGGGGGTGTTGATGCCCCTGTATAAGTCGTTGGTGAGGCCCCACCTGGAGTATTGTGTTCAGTTCTGGAGGCCGCATCTTGTTAAGGATGTAAAAAGAATTGAAGCGGTGCAAAGAAAAGCTACGAGAATGGTATGGGATTTGCGTTACAAGACGTATGAGGAGAGACTTGCTGACCTGAACATGTATACTCTGGAGGAAAGGAGAAATCAGGGGTGATATGATACAGACGTTCAAATATTTGAAAGGTATTATTCTGCAAACTAACCTTTTCTGGAGATGCGAAGGCAGTAGAACGAGAGGACATGAAATGAGATTGAAGGGGGGCAGACTCAAGAAAAATGTCAGGAAGTATTTTTTCAAGGAGAGAGTAGTGGATGCTTGGAATGCCCTCCCGCGGGAGGTGGTGGAAACGAAAACGGTAACGGAATTCAAACATGTGTGGGATAAACATAAAGGAATCCTGCTCAGAAGGAATGGGTCCTAAAGAGCTTAGACGAGATTGGGTGGCAAAGCTGGTGGCGGGAATCGGAGATGGTGCTGGGCAGACTTATACGGTCTGTGCCAGAGCCGGTGGTGGGAGGCGGGACTGGTGGTTGGGAGGCGGGGATAGTACTGGGCAGACTTATACGGTCTGTGCCCTGAAAAGGACAGGTACAAATCAAGGTAAGGTATACACAAAAAGTAGCACATGTGAGTTTATCTTGTTGGGCAGACTAGATGGACCGTGCAGGTCTTTTTCTGCCGTCATCTACTATGTTACTATGTTACTATGTTACTATTTGATCTCAATAAATCAAGGTTCAAAGCCTGGATGTCAGCTGCAGACTTTAGTTTCATTTCCTCTAAAAGGGAATTAAACTTGGCAGTCTCTTGAGTCTGATTATCCAGAGCAGTCTGTAATTTAGAGACTTGAAGAGAAACAGAACTGACAGAGACCTCTTTCCGAGCTAGTAAAGCCTGTATCTCATGAATCGGATCCTCCAACATAGATTTGTCATGCAGCAAAGAATCACATTGGCCCTGAAGCTGTTGACATTTCATGCAAGGCTGATAGAGACTATCCACAGCAGAGCCATGGGCACTTCCTAACCCCCCTTCCCTCTCTCAGGTGCTGGTAGGTAGGAAGCCTGTGGGCTGAGCTCAGTAACCTGAGAATTAATAAGTTCCACAGCAAGCTGCAAGTCAGATTTCTGACAATCAAGAGCAGCACAGGCAGTAGTGATCTCATGCAATTGCTCATGGCACGGAAGCAATTCTGCACAGAGGCCGTCACCCTTTGCCACAGCACACTGCAGATCTGAATCTATGTGATGTTCCAGAGCGAATAAGGCACTGGAGAAGTCGGCCAAAGACTCAGAAGTTTTGGACAAGCACATTGTTCAAAACAGTTCCATATGCACAGCCCTCAGTGACACAGCCCCCTGAAACAATTTCAGCAAAGACTCCAGATAAGGCTGACCAAGGACCACAGCAGCGATCCTAGAAAATGCAGAAAGCTCCAGCGCAGACAACAAAGGAGTAGCATATGCCATAATGCAAACAAAACACATCAAAAATGCCTAAAGAAGACCAAAGCACCCCAAGATGTACACAGTAGCACACAGGAAAATACTTCCACAAGAGAGTGATCACAAACTAACCATAGGACGAGCTCTCAATATTCTGTAGGCACTGTTATATATCAGAAAATCACTCAGACAGCAATTACTCTGGACTCGTTTAGCTAAGGAATGACCAATACCTAAATGTGGCCCTTGAATTCTTGTTAGGTTGTACAGCAATAAAAGGAATAATGCTAAAATGGAAATATTTATTATAGATGCAAAATATATATATAGCAAAGCAATATACCAACATAAAATACCATGCACAAATACTAAAGTTTATCCCCATTAGGTATACGAAAATCTATGTAAATATGTAACTACACAACTATAATATATCCTGAGATTACCAATTTAGCAGCAAAATTAGACTACTGACCACATATCCTGAGACAACCAGTCGTTCACAGGCAAAAACCACAACCTGAGCATAAGAGGAAAAGTCCTGTATCTCACCATCATGGTCCATACAGCTCTGGAGTCCAGATGTGGTAATGAATCGGCTCCTCCTCCAGTCTCTAGCAGAATCCGCCTGTGAGCCCCTTTAAAATCAGGATTTAGTCTAAGGATCTCTGCTCTGTGCATATAATTACTCAGTGTGTAGAAAGCCACAGGGCTGCTTCTAAACTTGACTTTGGCTACTTTTTAGCACAAGGAATTACAGCATCAGCGTTTGGCAAATCAGTCTCTAGCTCCTGAGAGAGATGTATACACTACAAAATATTCTTCTCTTCTTGTTTTTCTTTCTCTCTCTCCCTTGCTCAGATTTGGCATTCCCCTCTGAGTTCATAGATGACATAAGTACATAAGTATTGCCATACTGGGAAAGGCCAAAGGTCCATCAAGCCCAGCATCCTGTTTCCAACAGTGGCCAATCCAGGTCACAAATACCTGGCAAGATCCCAAAAAAGTACAAAACATTCTATACTGCTTTTCCCAGAATTAGTGGATTTTCCCCAAGTCCATTTAATAATGTTCTATGGACTTCTTCTTTAGGAAGCTGTCCAAACCTTTTTAAAACTCCGCTAAGCTAACTGCCTTTACCACATTCTCTGGCAGCGAATTCCAGAGTTTAATTACACATTGAGTGAAGCAAAATTTTCTCCGATTCGTTTTAAATTTACTACAATGTATCTTCATCGCATGCCCCCTAGTCCTAGTATTTTTGGAAAGCGTGAACAGACGCTTCACATCTACCCGTTCCACTCCACTCATTATTTTATAGACCTCTATCATATCTCCCCTCAGCCGCCTTTTCTCCAAGCTGAAGAGCCCTAGCTGCTTTAGCCTTTCCTTATAGGGAAGTCGTCCTATGCCCTTTATCATTTTCATTGCCCTTCTCTGCACCTTTTTTAATTCCACTATATCTTTTTTGAGATAAGGCGACCAGAATTGATCACAATATTCGAGGTGCGGTTGCACCATTGTGCGATACAAAGGCATTCTAACATCCTCATTCTTGTTTTCCATTCCTTTGTGCTAAACCCCTTTGAGAAAAGCTGCACTGGCTCCCAATCAAAGAATGTATCATCTTCAACATATGCACCTTTGTAACATAGTAACATAGTAGATGACGGCAGAAAAAGACCTGCACGGTCCAACAAGACAAACTCACATGTGTACACCCTACCTTGATTTGTACCTGCCTTTTTCAGGGCACAGACCGTACAAGTCTGCCCAGCAGTATTTCCTGCCTCCCAATCACCAGTCCAGCCTCCCATCACTGGCTCTGGCACAGACCGTATAAGTCTGCCCTCCACTATCCTCGCCTCCCAACCACCAACCTCTCTTCCCCCACCTGCTCCGCCACCCAATTTTGGCTAAGCTTCTGAGGATCCATTCCTACTGCATAGGATTCCTTTATGCATATCCCACGCATGTTTGAATTCCGTTACCGTTTTCATCTCCACCACCTCCCGCGGGAGGCCATTCCAAGCATCCACCACCCTCTCCGTGAAAAAATACTTCCTGACATCTTTTTTGAGTCTGCCCCCCTTCAATCTCATTTCATGTCCTCTCGTTCTACCGCCTTCCCATCTCCAGAAAAGATTTTTTTGCGGATTAATACCTTTCAAGTATTTGAACGTCTGTATCATATCACCCCTGTTCCTCCTTTCCTCCAGGGTATACATTTTCAGGTCAGCAAGTCTCTGCTCATACGTCTTGGAACGCAAATCACATACCATTCTCGTAGCTTTTCTTTGCACCGCTTCCATTTTTTTAACATCCTTCGCAAGGTACGGCCTCCAAAACTGAACACAATACTCCAGGTGGGGGCCTCACCAACGACTTGTACAGAGGCATCAACACTTCCTTTCTTCTGCTGATCACACCTCTCTCTATACAGCCTAGCAACCTTCTCGCTACAGCCACCGCCTTATCACACTGTTTCGTCGCCTTCAGATCCTCGGATACTATCACCCCAAGATCCCTCTCCCCCTCAGTACCTATCAGACTCTCACCGCCTAACACATAAGTCTCTCGTGGGTTTCTACTCCCTAAATGCATCACTTTGCATTTCTTCACATTGAATTTTAATTGCCAAACCTTAGACCATTCTTCTAGCTTCCTCAGATCCCTTTTCATGCTTTCCACTCCCTCCCGGGTGTCTACTCTGTTGCAAATCTTAGTATCATCCGCAAATAGGCAAACTTTACCTTCTAATCCTTCGGCAATGTCACTCACAAATATATTGAACAGAATCGGCCCCAGCACCGATCCCTGAGGCACTCCACTACTCACCTTTCCCTCCTCCGAGCGAATTCCATTTACCACCACCCTCTGTCGTCTGTCCGTCAACCAGTTCCTAATCCAGTTCACCACTTTGGGACCTATCTTCAGCCCATCGAATTTATTTAAGAGCCTCCTGTGGGGAACCGTGTCAAAAGCTTTGCTAAAATCTAAGTAGATTACGTCTATAGCACGTCGATGATTCAGTTCTCCAGTTACCCAATCAAAGAATTCAATGAGATTCGTTTGGCACGATTTCCCTCTGGTAAAACCATGTTGTCTCGGATCTTGCAACTTATTGGCTTCCAGTTTCCTTCAGCATGGCTTCCATTACTTTTCTAATAACCGAAGTGAGGCTTACCGGCCTGTAGTTTCCAGCTTCTTCCCTATCACCACTTTTGTGAAGAGGGACCACCTCCGCCGTTCTCGAGTCCCTCGGAACCTCTCCCGTCTCCAAGGATTTATTAAATCTTTAAGAGGACCCGCCAGAACCTCTCTGAGCTCCCTCAATATTCTGGGGTGGATCCCGTCCGGTCCCATGGCTTTGTCCACCTTTAGCTTTCCAAGTTGTTGATACACACTCTCTTCCGTGAACGGTGCTATATCCATTCCATTCTCAGGTGTACTTTTGCCAGTCCCTCGCGGTCCTTCTCCAGGATTTTCTTCAGTGAAAACAGAACAAAAGTATCTATTTAGCAAATTGGCTTTTTCTTCATCATTATCTACATAGCGGTTTGCTGTATCTTTTAGTCTCACAATTCCCTTTTTAGTCATTCTTCTTTCACTAATATACCTGAAGAAATTTTTGTCGCCCTTCCTTGCATTTCTAGCCATTTGTTCTTCCGCTTGCGCCTTCGCCAGACGTACCTCTCTCTTGGCTTCTTTCAGTTTCATCCGGTATTCCTCCCCGTGTACCTCTTCTTGAGATTTTCTATATTTCTGGAACGCCAACTCTTTAACCTTTATTTTCTCAGCCACTTGCTTGGAGAACCATATCGGTTTCCTTTTTCTCTTGCTTTTATTTACTCTCCTTACATAAAGGTCTGTGGCCCTATTTATTACTTCTTTCAGCCTGGACCACTGCCCTTCCACTTCATGTACGTCCTCCCAGCCCATCATCTCCTTCCTCAGGTATTCCCCCATTTTACTAAAGTCAGCACGCTTGAAATTCAGGACTTCGAGTTTAGAGGGGCCGCCCTCCACTTCAGCCGTTATATCAAACCAAACTGTTTGATGGTCACTGCTTCCCAGGTGTGCACCCACTCGGACATTTGACACACTATCCCCATTTGTGAGCACCAGATCCAGCATCGCTCCCTCCCTCGTGGGTTCCGTCACCATCTGTCTGAGCAGAGCACTTTGGAAAGCATCCACGATCTCTCTACTTCTTTCCGATTTGGCAGACGGAACCTTCCAATCTACATCTGGCAGATTGAAATCTCCCATCAACAGAACCTCTTTTTTCTTTCCTAATTTTTGAATATCTGCGATCAGATCTTTATCTAGTTCCTCTAATTGTGTCGGGGGTCTGTAGACAACACCCACGTGGACAGAGGTTCTATCATCTCTTTTTAAGGTGATCCATATCGCTTCTTCCTTTCCCCAGGTCCCTGTCATTTCAGTCGCCCTGATATCATTCCTCACATACAGAGCTACTCCTCCACCTTTACGACCCTCTCTATCCTTCCTAAATAGATTATAGCCTGGTGTCAGCTAACTACTGTTGTTATCAAGGCAATTCTCTAGATGGGGACCAGAAATGGTAGTCTGATCAAAGATTGTTCAATTGATTTAACTTTTATGTTTAAATCTGTTTATTGACTTAACATACAGAATAAAATGCCTTCATCACCTTTCAGTCAATAACAGCACATCAATAACAGAACTAGTACAACAGACAACTGTCGGTGTTTCTTCCGACGTCAAATAGTTTTCGGTTTTCTCCCCAGACAACCCCCCCTCCCCTTCCCTCCCCACCCCTTTCAAGAAACATTTATACATACTGTATTACAATATGGGGTACAGACAAATATAAACTTACATGTGAATAATAAAGAATACATACCCCGTACCCCCTGAATGTCACCTTTTAACACTTAAAACTGTAACATGCCCAACCTACCACCCCCCCCCCCCCCCCATTAAGACAAACTTCCCTGACAGGTATTTCACCCTACAAGCCCCCAAACCTTATCTTCCCAATCTACCCTCCCTCCCCCTCCCCCTCCCCCCAAACCACAAAGGATAAATAAGACGAAGTTGAGAAAGGAAAAAAAAAATCTTCAAAGTCGATTCAAAATGAAGCTGCGAGCTTTGGCCGACAGAGATTGAATATACTGCTCCCAAATCCTCAAAAACGCTTTCCGTCTTCTAGAGGAGCATCCCACCATCCTACGTTCCTGCATCATCAGCTCATGTATGCGGTTCCTCCAGTGCCAATAGTCCGGCGGTTCCTCCTGCATCCACGCCTCCATAATAAGCTTCTTCCCTATAATTCCCGCCTTTTGAATGAACTGCCAAGCCCCCCCCCACCCCCCCCCCCCTTATGCTGCCCAAAGACTTCGTATCTATCAAGCAGAAATCCCTCTGGGGAAGAGAGAACCCCTCCCTGTAACACTGATTCCAAATACTTGATTATGTCCCCCCAATACCGTCTTATTTTTGGGCACTCCCAGAGCGAGTGAAACCATGTACTCTCTCTCAGTCCACATTTCGCACAAGTCGGATCCTGGACGCCCCCAAATTGGAATACCTGACACTTAGTCATGTATGCTCTGTATAAGATTCTAAATTGACATTCTCGCAATGTCTCATTACTTGACAGTGTGGGTATTCGTGCAGTTATTTTCTGAAAATCGAGGCTCAAATTGGGTCGTTGCAAATCCTGGGCCCAGCGTTTCAGTATGTTCCTTGTTTCCCTCCCACCACTTTGCTCCCCCAAAGCTCTCTGTAGTCCCAAAACTGAGAGGTGCTCCCCAGGCAATGACCGAAAAAAGGCTCTAAGGCACCATCCATGTCCACCCCCCAACTTCCCAGGCTCCAGTGACCGAACATAGTGTTTGAGTTGACAGTGCGCAAACATGGAACTATTCTCTATTCCTACCCCCAAAGCCCCCAACTCCAGCATCTGGCCTCTAGATCCCAAAACATGTTCTAGTCTTGTGATTCCCATTGCAGCCCACCTACGGAACACTATATTTTCCATCCCTGGTTTGAAACTCAGATTGCCCTGAATGGGCAACAGGTCAGAGATATCCACTGATAGACCCCAACTTTGAACTAAGTCCCGCCACGCCTCTCTCAATGGACTCAACAGTAAACTGCTCCCCATTGGGCTCGGTAACATTTTCTTTGGACACTGTAGCAGGTAATACAAATGGTATGGTTTAAAATACTCCTGCTCTAACCTTTGGTACGTGAAGTCCTGCCTGTCCATGAACCAGTCACCTAAGTGCCTTAGTAAGCAAGCTTGGTTATAGCAACGTATATCTGGAAGTCCCATCCCCCCCTCCCTCCAGGGACCCATCAACAACTTTAACGGCAGCTTAGGCTTTGAAGCACCCCATATAAATGTCCTTATCCTCCTATTTATCAGATTTAAATCTTTACTCCTTAACCGCAGTGGGAGGGTCTGCAACAAGTAAAGCCACCGTGGGAACTCCACCATCCTATACAGATGTATCCTCCCATGCAAGTTAAGTGGGAAGACCTTCCATGTATTTAATTGCTCTCTCTGTGCCTCTAATCTTCTAGTGATATTTAACTGGTAAACTGCTGTGGTACGCATGGGAATCCGCACCCCTAAATACTTAAGAGATTCTGAAGCCCACTTCAGAGGGAACGCATGCCCCCATAAGTCCCTCACCCGTGGATTTCCCGTTAAAGCCTGGGATTTAGAGTAATTGATTTTTAGCCCTGCGAAGTCTCCATATTCCTGGAACAGCTCCAGCAGCGCATCTAAAGATTGTTTAGGTTGAGTAATATGTACTAAGATGTCGTCCGCGAAAGCGGAGACCCTGAATGAGAAAGACCCCCATGTTACGCCCCAAATTTCTGGATGCATCTCAATTTCCCTAATCAGTGGGTCTAAAGTCAGTACGAACAAGAGGGGAGACAGAGGGCACCCCTGCTGCGTGCCACGGCGTATGGGAAACAAGCCCGACCGTTCCCCATTTATCCACATAAAGGCCTGTGGGTTCCTGTATAACGCCCCCACCGCTCTCCTAAAAAAACCCTCTATCCCCATCTGCTTCATCACAGCAAACATAAAACTCCAGACTACTCTATCAAATGCCTTCTCGGCATCGAAGCTAACTAGCAGTGAAGGCTCAGCTCTCATCTCTACAGTCTCTAACGATGCTAGGAGTGCTCTAATGTTTTTGTTACTGATCTCCCTTTCACAAATCCCACCTGCGGAGTTGCTATCAACGTGGGGAGCACCCTTGCTAAGCGATTTGCCAGGATCTTCGCATATAGCTTTATATCACAATTGAGTAATGAAATGGGCCTATAAGACTCAACACTTAACTCCTCTTTACCAGGTTTTAATAGCACTATCACCTTCGCCAAGTTCAACGCATCTGGCATTTCTCCTGTTGTAGCCATATTATTATATAGCCTCAGCAATGGAGGTATAACTTGCTCCTATAGCAGTTTATAAAAAGCCATACTGAACCCATCTGGCCCTGGAGCTTTATGTAGATGACTCTGCTGCATTGCCACCATTAACTCCCCCTCCTCTATAGGGCTGTTAAGTGCTTCCCTCTGCGCCTCCGTTACCCTTGGCAGAACCTGATTCCTCAGATAGACCTCACTATCCTCCATAACCTCCACCGGATCCTTATACAGGTCTTCAAATTAGTCCCGAAAGTGCGCCAATATATGTGGCGTTTCTCGGAGGAGCCTGCCCCCTGGTCCCGAATTTGTAAGATCTTCACCGGGCTTCTAGTTCCCTGGATTAACCTCCCCATCAAGGCTCCTGCTTTATTCCTATACATAAAGAGTTGGTGTTTATAAAACATGTGCGATTTCTGTGCCCTCTGATGAAGAAGCTCATTTAACTGTCTCTGGGTTGTTAACAATTCCTTTTTGTTTTCCGCCGAAATTACCTTCCCAAACCGCCTCTTCTGTTTACAGACTTCTTTTTCAAGGCGGAGAATTTCCTTATCCCTGATCTTACGTGCTCGGGCTCTATATGCAATGACCTCCCCCCTCATTACTGCTTTTGCTGTTTTCCAGTATAGACTTGCTTGTTCTATATGAACGCTATTGTTAGTTGCAAAGTCCTGCCATTTTTCACCCATGTATGCCTTAAAGTTCGGATCATGGTAGAGATCCACCGGGAATCTCCAACCGCCCCCCCTTCTCCCCTCCCCCTGCAGTTGAATCTGCACCCAGATTATGGAGTGATCTGAGATTTCGCATACATCTATTTCCGCCGCGGGAACCATAGGAAACAGATCCTGTGATATTAGAAAATAATCTTTGCGAGACTGCGAGAGATGTGCCCTTGATACATGCGTATAATCCCTTTGTGTTGGGTGAAGCACCCTCCACACATCAATCAAATTTAAAGTATCACTAAGAAAGGCCAGCCCCCCCGGGATTGACCTCTGTTCTGTCCAGAAGGGCTGCTTTTATCAATACTGTGATCATATACCATATTGAAATCCCCTCCTAGTATGATGTTACCCCCTTGGTAGGGGCTCAGCAGTTCAATCAGCGAGGCAATAAACTTGGGGTCATGTACATTAGGCGCATATATGTTACAGAAAATGTAGGTATTTCTACCCCTCTCCACCTCCACCAATATGATCCTGCCCTCTATACTTCTTTTAACTGTCTTTATTCCAACCTGTAGGCCCTTGCGGAACAGCATCAACACCCCCCCTTTTTTCCCCACCGCAGGTGACCCCTCTGCTACTTCTATCTAGCCTTTCTTAAATTTATTATGTTCAGCCGTCGTTAAATGTGTTTCCTGCAGGAATGCCACATCCACCTTATGCCTGCGCAGGGCCTGCAGTACTTTAGTGCGCTTTATGGGCGAGGAGATACCCCCCAACATTCCACGAAATTAACTTGAGAGCACCTTACTCTTCAATTTTGCAATGATACTCCCCGATAAATGTGTTCCTAAATATGAGGTCCACTCCCCAGCCCCTGAATGGACCCCCTCTTACTTTGGAATACACCCCCCAACAACCCGATCTTCCAATGCTCAACCAGGCAATAACAAAAAAGAAAAAATGAAGAAAACAATAGTAATAAAAACAAAAACGAAAAGGGATGCCCCCCATCCCCTTCCCTTCCTCCTTCCCCCGAACCCCCCCCCCCCCCCCCATTTTCTACAAGTCGTTCTCGCAAGAGAACCAGTCACATCTCCGCTCCGCCCCTGCCCGACCAGCGCCCACCTATGTCTTACACCTAGTAAACCCACACATCAAACAATAAATCTTCACTTAACATTAACATCAGTGAACTAAATTTACAAACTAACATTTTACCCCCTTTTGAGCAAAACCCCCAACCTGATCACCAGACCCCTCTCAGACCTATAACCCAACCTGTGGTGAAACTGGATACCTCTCCTTAGTGGACTTTAATTTAGTCCTTTATGTCCATATCCACTTCTTCATCTGGCATCCACCTTTTCTGGTCTCCTTCTCTATTCCTCCTGCCGCTGTCCTTCTCAGGTTTGCTGCGAACTGCTTGCCCTTGCTCCCGTCTGTCCCGCCTCCGCGCTCCTGCCCATACGGTTTACAAATTGTTGGGCCTCCTCATGTGATGTGAAATAATGCTGTCTGCCTTCATGCAGGATTCGTAATTTAGCAGGGAACATCAGGGCAAAGCGCACTTTCCTGTCGTACAACAGCTTGCAGATCTCCGTGAACTGCCTGCGCTGGGCTGCTACTGCAGCCGAAAAGTCTTGAAAGCATAAAATCGTGTGTGACTCATACTGCACTTTACCCTTCAAACGCCATTCTCGTAAGATTTCCTGCTTGTGCTTGTAATTCAGTATTTTGCATATTACCACTCTCGGATTTTCAGTCTCCTGCCTTGTTCGCCCCAGTCTGTGGGCCCTCTCAATTTGTAGGCCATTTTCCAGCCGTTTAAGGTTTAAAGCTTTAGGGATCCAAGACTCTTAAGAAGTCCCTCAGGTCCACCTCATGAACCGCTTCTGGAAGACCAACAAGACGGAGGTTGTTTCTTCGCGACCTGTTCTCTAGGTCTTCAACTTTTGCGGTCAGCTCTTCCAATTTTCCCTGCATGGCTTTTTGGCGGTTTTCATGTTGCAGGCATTGATCTTCCACTTCCGATAGCCGCTGTTGAAATACCGCCAGATCTGCGTGCAGTCCTTCAAATTTACCATCAAGCTGCTCGATTTGATCTGAAATTTTTTGTAGTTTTCTGTCCACTGATGCTTCCAGGAGAGCGGAGACCTCCGCCGCTACTTCAGCCGCCCAAGCCGAACTCACCGATTCTCCCGCGGGGCCGGCCTCCGCCATCTTGCCTTCGCCCACGCGGCTCCGCGCTCCCTCTTTGTGGCTTGATTTTGTGGTCATATCCAAATTTTACCCAGTTCCCGAGCCAGCCACTCTCGCTGGGGATCTTCCGCTACCAATTACTGATTTTGTGGGCTTTCTCGCTAGCTGCTATCTGCGCTGCGGGCCAGATGTTAAAACGGGGCCTCGGAGCTCTGGGATGCGGCGTACTTCCTTCAGCCAAGCATCACGTGACTCTTGATTTAACTTTTAAAATTGTCTTAGAATATAACTTTCCTCTTGGTGATATAAATCTAAATATTCCCAATAATTATAGCAGTTTCAGCAGTGTAAAATGTAACTTTTGAGTCTCAATTGAATGCAATGCTGTTTAAACAGCCTCTCCTCTCTCTCTATCAATCAGAGCTTGGCAGGAAAAGAAAGAAAGAAATAAAAGGTTTCACAGGGCAAAATTACCTACGGTATAGTCCCAGGATACATGACAGACCTCATAGATCTACCAACCAGAAACAGAATCGGATCATCACGATCATACCTAAACTTACATTACCCAAATTGTAAAGGACTTAAATACAAAACAACTTACGCATCCACCTTCTCCTACGTAAGCACGCAATTATGGAATGGACTCCCGTAAGCTGTAAAAACAATCCATAACCACCTAAACTTCAGAAAATCTCTAAAAACCAACCTCTTCAAAAAGGCTTACCTCACCGATCCAACATAAATCCCTACGTCCAGCAACACAGCTCAACCAATGATCATACTGGACAATATACAATCATCATTCCATGCGTCATTCACGGTGCCTGACACACACCTACCTCATTTGACCACAATACAACCTTGTATTTGTTATCAACTGACTGGCGAACACCTTTACGGTACTATGTAAGCCACATTGAGCCTGCAAATAGGTGGGAAAATGTGGGGTACAAATGTAACAAATGCAATCACCTGTCTCTTCCCTCCCTCCATTCTTTGTTCTAGTCTCACTGTCTCTGTGAGTAGACCCGCAGTATTAACTTTTATTGTGGATACAAATGTAACCAATAAATAATACCTAACATTCTATTTGCTTTCTAGCCGCAGAAGCACACTGAGCAGAAGGTTTCAACATATCATCAACGACAACACCTAGATCCCTTTCTTGGTATGTGACTCCTAATGTGGAACCTTGCATGACGTAGCTATAATTCGGGTTCCTCTTTCCCACATGCATCACTTTGCACTTGCTCACATTAAACGTCATCTGCTATTTGGACGCCCAGTCTCCCAGTCTCGTAAGGTCCTCTTGTAATTTTTCACAATCCTCCCGCGATTTAACTGCCTTGAATAACTTTGTGTCATCAGCAAATTTAATTACCTCACTAGTTACTTTCATCTCTAGGTCATTTATAAATATGTTAAAAAGCAGCGGTCCCAGCACAGACCCCTCGGGAGCCCCTCTAACCCATCTCCATTGAGAATATTGACCATTTAACTCTACTCTCTGTTTTAACCAGTTTTTTAATCCACAATAGAACACTACCTTCTATCCCATGACTCTCCAATTTCCTCTGGAGTCTTTCATGAGGTACTTTGTAAAATGCCTTCTGGAAATCCAGATACACAATATCAACTGGCTCACCTTTATCCACATGTTTGTTCACCCCTTCAAAGAAATGTAGTAGATTGGTGAGGCAAGATTTCCCTTCACTAAATCCATGTTGACTTTGTTTCATTGATCCATGCTTTTGAATATGCTCTGTAATTTTGTTCTTTATAATAGTCTGTACCATTTTGCCCGGCACCAACGTCAGACTCACCGGTCTATAATTTCCTGGATCTCCTCTGGAACCTTTTTTTAAAAATTGGCGTTACATTGGCCACCCTCCAGTCTTCTGGTACCATGCTCGATTTTAAGGATAAATTACATATTACTAACAATAGTTCCGCAAGTTCATTTTTCAGTTCTATCAGTACTCTGGGATGAATACCATCCAGTCCAGGAGATTTGCTACTCTTCAGTTTGTAGAACTGCCCCATTACAACCTCCAGGTCTACAGATAATTCATTCCATTTCTCTGACTCGTCAGCTTCGAATACCATTTCTGGCACCGGTATCCCACCCAAATCTTCCTCGGTGAAGACCGAAGCAAGGAATTCATTTAATCTCTTCGCTACGGCTTTGTCTTCCCTGATCGCCCCTTTTACTCCTCGGTCATCTAGCAGTCCAATCAATTCTTTTGCCAGCTTCCTGCTTTTAATATACCTAAAACATTTTTTACTATGTGTTTTGGCCTACAACACAATCTTTTTTTCGAAGTCCCTCTTAACCTTCCTTATCAGCGCTTTGCATTTGACTTGACATTCCTTATGCTGTTTCTTATTATTTTCAGTCGGTTCCTTCTTCCATTTTCTGAAGGATTTTCTTTTAGCTCTAATAGCTTCCTTCACCTCACTTTTTAACCACGCCGGCTGTCGTTTGGTCTTCCGTCCTCCTTTTTTAATACGCGGAATATATTTGGCCTGGGTTTCCAGGATGGTATTTTTGAACAGCATCCACGCCTGATGTAAATGTTTGACCCTCGCAGCCGCTCCTCTAAGTTTTATTTTCATAGTTCTTCTCATTTTATCATAGTCTCCTTTTTTAAAGTTAAATGCTAACGTATTTGATTTCCTATGTATACTTACTTCAAAGATAATATCAAATCCAATCATATTATGATCACTGTTATCAAGCGGCCCCAGCACCATTACCTCCCGCACCAGATCATGCGCTCCACTAAGGACTAGGTCTAGAATTTTTCCTTCTCTCGTCAGCTCCTGTACCAACTCCTTGATTTCATCAAGGAATTTTACCTCCCTAGCATGCCCTGATGTTACATTTACCCAGTCAATATCAGGGTAATTGAAATCACCCATTATTATTATGTTGCCCAGTTTGTTTGCGTCCCTAATTTCCTTTAACATTTCTGCATCTGTTTATCCTGGCCAGGTGGACAGTAGTACACTCCTATCACTATCCTTTTCCCCTTTACACATGAAATTTCAATCCATAGTGATTCTAAGAAGTGTTTTGTTTCCTGCAGAATTTTCAATCTATTTGATTCAATGCTCTCTTTAATATACAATGCTACCCCTCCACCAATTCGATCCACCTTATCACTACGATATAATTTGTACCCTGTTATGACAGTGTCCCACTGGTTATCTTCCTTCCACCAGGTCTCATGGATGCCTATTATATCTAATTTTTTATTTAGTGCAATATATTCTAACTCTCCCATCTTATTTCTTAGGCTCCTGGCATTTGCATATAGACATTTCAAACTATGTTTGTTGTTCCTATTTACGTCATGCTCAGTACTTGAGAGTATTAATTTGCAATCTTTTTTCTGTTTTTTTTTTTTTTTTAATTTAAGGACACCTGATCTACTACGGTCTCTTTTGCAACCTCACTATCAGGATACCCTATCTTCCCTGCTTTGGTGAGATCTTTGAAAGATACCTTATCCCGAACCATGCACTTTTGAGCGACTGTCGGCCTTCCCCCCAGTTTCTATTTTAAAAGCTTCTCTCTCCTTTTTAAATGCCGATGCCAGCAGCCTGTTCCCACCCTGGTTAAGGTGGAGCCCATCCTTTTGGAATAGGTTCCCCCTTCCCAAGAATGTTGCCCAATTCCTAACAAATCTAAAACCCTCCTCCCTGCACCATCGTCTCATCCACGCATTGAGACTCCGGAGCTCTGCCTTTCTCTTGGGCCCTGCGCATGGAATGGATAGCATTTCAGAAAATGCTACCCTATAGGTTCTGGATATGAGCTTTCTACCTAAGAATCTAAATTTGGCTTTCAGAACCTCTCTCCCACATTTTCCTGTGTCATTGGTACCCACATGTACCAAGACAGCCGGCTCCTCCCCAGCACTATCTGATATCCTAACTATGTGACACGTGAGTTCCACCACCTTCGCACCAGGCAGGCAAGTGACCAGGCGATCCTCATGTCCACCAGCCACCCAGCTATCTATATGTTTAATGATAGAATCACCAACTACAACAGCTGTCCTAAGCCTTCCCTCCTGGGCAGCACTTGGAGACATATCCTCGGTGTGAGAGAGGATAGTACATCCCCTGGTGGGCAGGTCCTGGCTATAGGAGTACTTCCTACTTCACTAGGTTGATGCTGTCCTTCTAGGAAACCTGCCTCCTCAAAGGTAGCACAGGGACTACCAGACTGGAGGTGGTACTTCTCTACAACATCCCTGTAGGTCTCCTCTATGTACCTCTGTCTCCCTCAGCTCCACCAAGTGTGCTACTCTAGCCTCAAGAGAATGGACACGTTCTCTGAGAGCTAGGAGCCCTTTGCATCGGACACACACATATGACATCTCATCAACTGGGAGATAATCATACATGTGACACTTGGTGCAAAAGACTGCATAGCACCCCTCTCGCTGCTGGACTGCTGACTCCATCTTAGTGTTTTTTTCAATAATTTAGAACTTGCTACAGTATTAAGGATATTAGCCTATTTAGTGTATATAGTATGTTGTATGATTTATTTAGTGTTTCCTTCTTAGATGGTAATGAAATGTATTTAAAACTCTGTAAGAGCACTCCTTGCTTGTTATCCTAATTACAATAACTGACTATAAATGAAGAGTTGTCCTAGAGGTGGGAGGTTGGGTGGGAAGACTAAACTAGATCCTGCAGTGCCTGCTAGAGTCTATCTGTTAATGCTGTGGTACAAAGTTTTTAAAACTAAGGGGAAAAGACTATGGAGATTAGTTGATAAAATTTTACTTTTTTATGTTTTTATTTTGCCTATCACTAATCTACAATTCCTCCTTTAAACTCCAATCTTTAAGTTCCCAAAACACAAAGCAAAATAGTGTTCACTTACAGAGAAATGTCCTCTTCTCTCAGAACTTCTCAGAAAGAAAGTTCAGTGGGACCTTTGGCTGTTAAGCTTCTACTTCTAGAAAAGGTTTCAGTTTAAAACTATGGGAAAAATGCCTATTTCTAGAGAAAATTTCAGTTTAAAACCATGGGAAAAGGGTTGTACACTTTGGCAACTAGTTAATAATGCTTGCTTTTCTCTCTCTCTCTTTTTTATTCCCCCGTTAATACGAAACTAGGTCCTGCTTGCTTTTCCCTCTCTGAGTAGAAAATTTGCTAGTCCTTCATATTCCATGCAGAGATTTTAAGACATTGAAGGTTGGGATGTGGAGTGTTGTCTGTTCTGCGTAATGAGGTCAGAGTGTAGAAATTGATGTATATGAGTTTTCACTGTGAGGCAAAGTAGGAAAGAGAGGTATGCTTGGTGGGGCCTGTTTGAGGTTATTAATATCAATGTGGCACTGTTCTGGCTTAATTTAATGATTTTCGTGGAGATCAAATGAATGGGAAGATAGGTGTACAAAAGCAGATGGCTCCAGGTAATAACGAAAGTACCATCCTTATGGGGTGAAACCATTTGGAGCAGAAAGCGTGGCATTTGGTGTTCAGGCTGGTTGCAGATAGGTCGATCTGTAGTGTACCCCAGGTTTTGAAGAGATGTTGTGCTTCTTTTGGAAGCCATTCATATCGGTGTAGATAATTGATGAGGTGGTCTGCTGTAGTGTTCTGTTCTCCCAGTAGGTATGTCGCCTGCAGGAAAACTGTATTAGCGATGTTGTAATTTCGTATCCTGATGGTCTCTAGATAAGGATATGGGGTCCTGTTCCCCACCCCACTCCCAACTTGTAGAAAGCCAGGTGGCAATGTTGTGTTTGTACTAGGACTTTATTGAAATATTTATATTCATATTTAGCAGAATATTGATTTAAATTTGAATACTAATATTCCATGTCTTTACAGTGCTAAATCCTACTATAATAAATACTTAATCTCAATGCCCATTATTCGCATTCAGCCGAATAATATTTTTCATTATTCGTATTTGGCCGAATAGAAAAGTATGCTATTCGGTACAGCTCTAGTTTGTACTAAGACTGTCTTGTTCGATATCCAGATCTAGAGATGGGAATAACTAGTGAGGTAATTAAATTTGTGATGACACAAAGTTATTCAAAGTTGTTAAGTCGAAATAGGGTTGTGAAAAATTACAAGAGAACCTTACAAGACTGGGAGATTGGGCATCTAAATGGCGGATGATATTTAATGTGAGCAAGTGCAACGTGATGCATATAGGAAAGAGGAACCCATATAGTTATGTGATTTAAGATTCTGTATTAGAATTCTTCGCCCAGGAAAAGCATCTAGCTGTCATTGTTGATGAAACATCGAAAACCTCGGCTGAGTGTTCATCAGCAGGTAAGAAAGCAAATAGAATGTTAGGAATTATTAGGAAAGGAATGGAATACAAAAATGAGAATATTGTAATGTGATGGTATGACCACACCTCAAATACTTTGTTCAATTCTGATCGTTGCATCTCAAAAAAGATATAGTGGAATTAGAGAACGTACAGAGAAGGACATTGTAAATGATAAAAGGGGATGGGACAAAATCCCTGTGAGGAAAGGCTAACACAGCTAGGGCTCTTCAGCTTAGGGAAGAGACGACTGAGGGGAAATATGATAGAGGTCTTTAAAATACTGAATGGAGTGGAACGGGTAGACATGAATTGCTTGTTTACTCTTTCCAAAAATACATGGACTAGAGGGCACACAATGACGCTACTAAGTAGTAAATTTAAAGCGAATCAGAGAAAATATTTCTTCACTCAACGTATAATTAAACTCTGGAATTTGTTGCCAGAGTATGTGGTAACAGCTGTTAGCAGGGTTTAAAAAACCCCTTTAAAAAAGGTTTGGATAATTACCTAAAATAAAAGACCATAAGCCATTATTAAGATGACATTTCAGGATGAATGAGCCCTTTGGACCATGGTGGAACAGTATTGCCTGCCTGTCTATGGAACAGACAACTTGTAGCAAGTGACAGACAAGTCATCTGTAGAAGGAATTGCTCCAGTAGATGTGTCGAAGGAAGCTGTACCAAGAATTGAAGCTGTCCTGGAGCTGGAACCAGGACTGGTATCAGGAGCTGTGCTGGAGATGGAGCCAGTTCTGGAAGCTGAGGTGGAAACTGGAGCAAGAGCTGGAACCAGGACGACCTGTTGCATGGTAAAGAAGCAGAGAGCAGCGACTTCTGAAGAAGGCCCAGGGTGATGATGATATTGATGGTTGGGCACAAGCAGCATTAACCCAAATCTGGGCTCCCCCAAACGAGCACACACAGCAGTCAGCAGGCCTGAGGACGGAGCAGTACAGAGGGCAGCGGAGTGCGTCATATGGGGCCCCAAAGCGGAGGTAATGGAGCACGGGGGTGACCATGACAATACACCCTCCCCAAAGGGCCTCTCCTACTTGCTGCCAGTTTTGGTCTAGGGGGAAATAGACAGTGAAATCTTCTAATCAGCAAGTGAGAATTAACACTGGATGCTCGATCCCCAAAATCTTTTCAGGCCCATAGCCCTTCCATGCAATTAGATGTCTTTTCCGTAATGTGCTGGACCTCATGCGTGTCATCAGGATCCAAAGATACTGCAGAAAGAGCAGGAAGCTTTTTCCTCCTTAGATTCAGTTACAGAGGTTTGAGGAGAGATACACGAAATACAGTATGCACCCATAATGTAGGTGACAATCTTAGTTGATAGGACACTTGGCCCACTTGGTGAAGAATTGGATATGCTCATGAACCTGGGTGCAAACTTAATAGAGAGAACTTCAGTTGTAAGTTCTGAGTGGACAGTCAAACCAGATCTTGATGGCTAATAATTCCCGGTCGCCTATAGCATAGTTCCTCTCTGCTGAAGAATATTTCCTTGAGAAGAAGGTGCAAGTTAACATCTTGCCCACTTTGTCGGCCTAAGGGAGAATAGCTTTGGCCCCGGTGGAAGAAGTGTCTTTGTCTACTTAGAAGGGCTTCTCAGGATGAGGATGCTGGAGTATATTTGCTGAGGTAAAAGCATTCTTCAGATGCTCGAAGGCTTGAAGCGCTTCCTGGGGCCACTCCTGGGGATTAGCCTCCCTGTGGGTAATGGCGGTGATTGGAACCGATATAGAAGAGTAATTCTGGATAAACTGTCAATAATAATTGGCAAAGCCTAAGAAGCGTTGCAGTGCTTTACACTCTTGGGATCGAGGCCAATCAAGAATAGCAGACAGCTTGGCGTGACCCATCTTGAGGTCTAGACCTGAAATAATATAACCTAAGAAAGGAAGCTCCTCCTGCTTAAAAGTGCACTTTTCCAGCTTCACGTAAAAATGGTTCTCTCGCATGCATTACAGGACTAATTTCACTTCTTCACGATGTTGGGCCAATGATCTGGAGAAGGTCAGGATATCATCTATGTAGACTAGAACACAACTCTGTAAGAAGTCTCGGACGATGTCATTTGCAAAATTCTGGAATACAGCTGGGGCGTTATCCAGGCCAAATGGCATAACAAAATATTCATAGTGACATTCTCTCATATTGAAAGCTATTTTCCATTCGTCTCCTCCTTTAATATGTATCAAGTTGTATATTCCCCTTTAGTCCAATTTTGTCACGCTTCTCACGGTACCTCTAGGTTAGTGAGCCCTTGGGCAGGACAGGCAGAAAACGTCCCGGCGACCCCAGGCCGAAACTCTCAGACGGAGGCTGCCGCCATAGCAGCTCAGGCTGGCACCAGCTGGACCGGAAATAGCTCAAACTTCACCTGCACCTAACCACTGTTCCTCAGGGGTTGAGCCCCAAAATGCGGGCGGTTGGCAAGACTTACTGGACAAGGCAGGAAAGCAGAACTGCAGGGACCAACAGGATAAAAGCACCAGGGACCCAGATGGGTCAGGGCAGGCAGCCAACAGCAGCCAGGAACCAAGCCGGGTCTGGGCAGGCATCAGACGGCAGAGTAATACAGTAAACAAGCAGGGTCGAAACCTAAAACAGGAAAAACTCAGTAGCACTGCAGATGACTTCCACCAAAGGAAACTCCTCTGAGGACCTCTGTTGCAAGGCAACTAGGGACCTTCCCAGGTAGTTAATAAAGGCAGCCCACAAGGGAGTTCACCAGGTACGGGTACTGCTTAGTTCCAAAAAACTCCCAAAACAATCTGGAGGGCTGGAAGATCCGGACCAGACCAGCATATCTTCTGGAACATGGGAAACTGTAAATCATCCATTCTCAGCATTCCCCAGGTCTAACCCCCGGGGGCCGAGGTGACAGCGAGCCAGGAACCTGGGCACAACCACGACAAATTTGTTAAATATCTGTGCACCCTGAAGACGGTCAAAGAGCTCAGAGATTAGTGGGAAGCACTGTAATGGCATTAAGTCTCCGGTAGTCAGTGCATTGACGAAGGGTTCCATCTTTTTTCCCTACAAAGAAAAATCCTGCTTCAGCTGGCGAGGTTGAATGGCTATTGAACCCTTTCTGTAAATTCTCTGCAATATAATCCAACATGGCCTGAGTCTCTGGGATGGAGAAGCAATACACTCTTCCTTGAGTTTAGATCAGTCAGGTTAGGAGGGAGCTTTTCTGCATGCTTTTTTGGAAATACATCAGCATAGGCTTCATAGGCTGACGGAGCATACCAGAGGAAAATATGTCCATCATGGCTAGAGTAACAGTGGTCTGTGCCATATCTAAGTAGCGTTAACGACAGGTAACACTGCAGGCAACAAGTTCTCCATTCTCCCTATCTATACTAGGGCCGTGTCTGGTGTAAAAGTTTGCACCTAGATATTATAGTGTGTGTGTGTAAATGATAGAGACTATAATTTATGTATGAACCTAGAATGCTAGATTGCTTGAATAGGAAGAGAGAAATGCTGTCAGCCTGTACAGCAGCACACCAACTCTCTATATTCCTGTGCATGCGTACTGTCTTCCAGAAAGTCCAGGTTTTCTCACCAGCCATTCCTCACAGTCTGAGGCATAGTTAGCTGTCATACTAGCAGAGACAAATGAGCATGGTGATCAACTTACAGTGCTACCCACAACAAAGCTTCCCAATCTGTGGGTCGGGACAAAAAGAAAAAAAAAACATTTGGGGTCACACCTTTTGTGGGATCTCCATAGGTACATCATTATTCTGCACCTCTGGGGGAGTGTGGGGCACACAATTTTGTTTGTCCACTATCAGTGGGTCACATCCACAAGAAACATTAATAAGCATTGACCTACAACATTTTTGGGATTTCAACCAGGATTTCAGCTTCTGCAGTTATGGCCAGGCACTTGGCTTGGTTTTGTGTCTCAGACTTCCATAAAGGTATGTATTCTAAACTGTCAGATGCTCCTTGCATAGGAGACTATCTCTTTATCTCCAAAGTGAAAGAAGAATTTGATACTATAAAGCATTGGTTCTCAAACCAGTCCTTGGGGCACACTTATATATAGACTTTATTAGTGGACCTATTGATACTTTACTTCTGCGTAAAGAAAAACAATTCATTTTCGAATTAGAAACTTTGCATCTCAAAGGTTTAAATATGGAAACACTACTACTACTAATAATAATAACATTTGTATAGCGCTACCAGACACACGCAGCGCTGAACACTTGATATAAAGAGGCAGTCCCTGCTCAAAGAGCTTACAATCTAGGTAATGTTCTCTCTGGAGTAGGTTGTCACACAGAAAAGCCAGACGCAAAGACTGAATAAAAAAACTGCTTAGCAAAAACTTTCTTAGCCATCACATATATACTGTTGTAAGTTTCGTTTCTCCCAAATCATGTGATTTCTCCTAAACTAACATGGTCATATATGGATCTTCCTGTAATATTCTGTTATTTTTTATATGTATACATATATGGCAATTTCCTACATTGTATCATCCTCTCCTCTTGTGTGCACATGCACTCTTTGTGGCAATTGGCTAATTCCTTATCAGTACAGCGTGCTCACACTGTGCAAATAAACAGGTAGCAAGCAAATAATAAATATTATAAGACACCTGGTGTCCTTCTATCTGACAGGAACAACTCCTTCTTTGGAGGGTCCTCAGTCTTTCATCACCACCAAGGTTATATCCAATTATATCTGCCATATATGGACTGCATAGCCTCAGTTCCTCCTGTCATCTTGACATGTAACATGTACTCTCCATTTTCTGAAAAAGCACTGTAACTTACATGCAGCTGCAGGAATAAACTAAAAATATGCTGAAGACAGCAAACTAGGAACTCTGAGGGCTAGCTGGGCCATATTACAGGCCTAGTATAGGAAGGAATATACAATATATAAGAATGTTTTGCAAAAACTTTGAATGTTGCTCAGAATCACAAAGCAAATCTAGCCCCCTCCTCCTCTTTCATACCACTCAAAGCCTGGAAGACTAGAACTGACTGGGTGGATACTGGAATGTAATCACCACCATTTTCCAAAGAACAGTATCTATATATATTGACAGCAATCAGAGAGACTGGACATGACAAAAGAAAGTCCATCTACCTGAAACTCCCAGACAATGACTTCTTAATCCTAACAAGTACCTGCTAGGGTGTATGTCATAGTAGTTGGTCAGCCAGGAAAACATGTGACCAGTTAAAACAACATTTTCATGTCTCCATCTCAAAAACCAAAGAGAACCAGTTTCAGATTTATCTGTATTTCTTTGATTGGGTTCAGTGCAGATAGGACACTGCCTAATCACTAATTTTTTAAAAATAGTTTTGGTTGCTTGTTCTTATTGTATGTTTTATTTTTTGTAGTTTTTATGCAGGTTTTTATGGTGTAATTGTAGTGTAAGTGTTATATCTTTGACTTTTTGTATATTTATTTTATTTGGGACATTTATACCCCGCATTATCCCACAAGAGCGGGCTCAATGTGGCTTACAAAATTACAAAAGGATACAATTCTTGGAGGGTACAGATTCAAGGAATCAAAGGTAGGGGTAAGAACATGAGTATAAGACTAGGGTTCATCACGAGGCTGGTACAAGGGTACATGACGAGGTAGGTACAGTCAGTGGTCAGGAGGGTACAGTCAATGTGAGGAAGGTTAGGCCTTGATATTAGCAGTGGGGTAAGCTTTCTGGAATAAACATGTCTTTAAGGATTTCTTGAAGAGCTGGTGGTCATCAGTCTCTTTTAGCTGCCTTGGTAGAACATTCCAAGATTTCATGTTAACATAGGAGAAGGTTGACGCAAAGAGTAATTTATATTTAACATTCTTGCAACTTGGATAGTGTAAATTGAGGAAGGATCAAGCAGACACTGATGCATTTCTGGATGGTAGATGAATCAAATCTAGCATATAGGCAGGGGCTTCCCTATATATAAACTTGTGAGTCAAAGAACAGGTTTTGAAGGTAATACGGTCTTTAATTGGAAGCCAGTGTAGAGTATAATGAAGAGGATGCGCATGGTCAAAGCGTGATCCGCCCAATGTTAGCCTTGCAACAGTGTTTTGAGCATTCTGGAGCTTTTTGAGGATGAATTCACGGCAACCTGCATAAATTCCACTGCAATAGTCAATATGCGAGAGGACCAACCAATGAATAAGGGTTTGAAATAGCTCTTTTGTGAGGAAGTGCCTAATCCGCTTCAACCTCCACATTGAGAGGAACATTCTTTTTGTGATGAGATTAGCTTGGCTATCCAGAATCAAGTGATTATCCAACAGCACTCCAAGGACTTTCAGACATTTAGAATCAGAAGAGTGTTATTCTTAATGATGAGTGTGGTCGGGATAACTTTATTATGTTGGGACGAAAGGATTAGACTTCGTGTTTTGTCTTTATTGAGTTTAAACTGTAACACATTAGCCCAGGAATCCCATTATGGAAAAGCTAGCAACTATTGAGTTGTGGACTTCAGCTAGTGTGGTTTTGAATGGAATATAGATGGTCACATCATCCGCATAAATGAATGGGTTGAGGCCAAGTTTTGATAAGGCATTCGCAAGAGGAATCAACATGATGTTGAAAAGGGTAGGGGAAAGAGGTGAGCCTTGAGGTACTCCACAATTGGCTTTCCAGGGAGCCAAAATGACAGATTTGGCTTTAACTTTATACGTTCTCGAGGACAGAAAGCCCTTGATCCAGTTAAGCACATTACCGCCTATTCCAAATGGTGGGTTAGAAGATTATAGTCTACCATGTCAAACACACTGGACATATCAAATTGGAGTAGTAACACTTTGTTCCCAGTAGATATTAATCTTTTACATAGTAACATAGTAGATGACGGCAGAAAAAGACCTGCACGGTCCATCCAGTCTGCCCAACAAGATAAACTCACATGTGCTACTTTTTGTGTATACCTTACCTTGATTTGTACCTGTCCTTTTCAGGGCACAGACCGTATAAGTCTGCCCAGCACTATCCCCGTCTCCCAACCACCAGTCCCGCCTCCCACCACCGGCTCTGGCACAGACCGTATAAGTCTGCCCAGCACCATCTCCGTCTCCCACCACCGGCTTTGCCACCCAATCTCGTCTAAGCTCTTTAGGATCCATTCCTTCTGAGCAGGATTCCTTTATGTTTATCCCACGCATGTTTGAATTTCGTTACCGTTTTCGTTTCCACCACCTCCCGCGGGAGGGCATTCCAAGCATCCACTACTCTCTCTGTGAAAAAATACTTCCTGACATTTTTCTTGAGTCTGCCCCCCTTCAATCTCATTTCATGTCCTCTCGTTCTACTGCCTTCGCATCTCCGGAAAAGTTTGACAGCAGGGTCACTAGTACTGTTTCGGTACTGTAATGTCGGTGAAAACCCGATTGTGAGCTATGAAGAATACAGAAGTGATTCAAGTAGTCAGTTAGTTGATGGTTAACCAAACTTTCCATTGTTTTGATGAGCAGTGGAATAGATGCAACTGGGCGATAGTTTGAGATGACTTCAGCTTTGATTTTCAGGTTCTTAGGAATAGGTGTGAGGAGTATGTGTTATGATTCTGCCGGTTTGGCAGGGAGAGAGGGGGGACGTCTCTTCTGATTGGCTGCCATGGTTTGGGCTGACGTCAGTGGGTAGTACTTAAGCCTGCATGTTGCTATTTACTTTGCTTTAGCGTTACTCTGGTGGTGACTAGAAAGCCGTGCAGTTCTCTGTCAGAACATGCTCTGTGCTCTAACTTTGATCTGAGTTTCCTGTTCAGGGATTTCTTTCCTTCCCCTTTGTGTGTGTTAGCTGGGGGCAGCGTGTGTGTGTGTGTGTGTGTGTGTGTGTGTGTGTGTGTATGCGCCTGTGTGTGTGAGTAATTAGTTCCCTTGCCTCCAGCTGGGCTTCCCTTCCCTGCCTGCAGTTCTCTGTGGGAAGCCAGCTGCTTGTTTGTCAGTGGGGGCTGGGCTTTGTTTAGCCTTCTTTTCAGCTAGGCTGCTTGTCTGAGAGCATCCTCTCCCAGTTGTGTGTTTACTCTAAGGATTTCTCTTCCCCGTGTCCGGCCTGCTGGCTCAGTGAGTTTAACCCTTTGTGTACTGTGCATATTGTGTCCCTGCCTCTGACAGTGTGTTTGTTCAGTAGGCCATGCGCAGTGTTTAACCCTTTGTGTACTGTGCATATTGTGTCCCTGCCTCTGACAGTGTGTTTGTTCAGTAGGCCATGCTCCCCCTGGTCGGGAGCTTTCTCTCTGATTGTTTGTTGCTTTAAGGAGCTCTCTCTCTCCCTCGGGTGCCTGCTGGCTCAGCAAGCTTAACCCTTTGTGTTCTGTGTCTCTGCCTCAGTCTTCAGTGGGTTTGAGGCAACGGCTTTCTGCCTCCCTTTTGGGTCTTGTTCCTCTGGCCTCTGGTTGGGGGCTATCTCACCCTTTCCTTTGGTTTGCTGTACCTATTTCTGGCTTTTGTGGCTTTTAGGATTTCTTTTCCCCTCTGTCCTGGGGAGGGCCTGGCTGCGGTGTCTTGGGGGATAGCCTGGTCCTCTGGTAGCCCTCCCCTTGTCTTTCGGGGGTTTCGGGGCTTGCTGTATTAGTTCCCTTGTCCTGCGTTAGTCCCCTGGGAGGGCATGGCTCCGCTCTGGTTCTTTTGATACTCCCTCTGCCCTATTGCTGGTGGTTAGTGCGTGACTGGCATCTTGGGGTCCCGGGGGGGCCCTCTGGGTTCTTTCACCCCTCCCTGTGTGTGTTTGGGTTCCAATTCAGCCTTGAGGCCCGCACGAGTGGCTCTGTGCACCTGGGTTCCGGTTCGGCTGAGAGGCCCGCCTGTATGCCTATTTCCCTTTCTTCCTGAGGTACTGCGGGGGAGGGTAGCTTAGGGGTATTGTGTAGTGGGGGGTGTATGGTGGTGGGTCGATCTCCCCTTGGCCTGGGGCGGCGCTCTGCTGGCCTCGGCCAGGGCCCAAGGGCTCACGACCAACCCAACGGATTACAGAACGCTAAAGCCATGAGCTCAACTGAGCCATCCCCCATGCAGCTGCTTCAGCAGCTGCATGCTCAGCTACAACAGGTATCGGGAGTCGTGAACGCGCTGAGTCAGCGAGTGGACTCGCTGACCGGCACTGGGGCCGCGGAGGGCCTGTCAGCTCACACCCCGCCAGGTTCCCTCACATGTGGCCGAGGCCTTTGGGTGGCTCAGCCTCCTTGGTACGAGGGCGATAGTAAGACCTGCCGGGGCCTCCTCAATCAGTGCCAAATTGTTTTCGAGTTGCAGGCCTGTGATTTTCCGTCGGATAGGGCGAAGGTGGCATGTATTATCTCCCTACTGGCGAGACCCGCTCTGGCCTGGGCCTCTCCATTGTGGGAGAAGAAGGATCCGCTCCTGGATAACTTGACAGAGTTTCTGAGGCAATTTCGGCTCATTTTTGAGGAACCCGAGAAGCCCTCCTCGGCCGCGACTCAGCTGTTGAACCTACATCAGGGTTGACTCACTCTGGGCAAGTACGCCATCCGGTTTCGGACCCTGGCCGCAGAGCTAGGTTGGGATAATCCAAGCCTTACCGCAGTGTTCTGGCATAGGGTTCGGCCAACATTAAGGACGAACTCACAGGTCGGGAGCTGCCCTCAGATCTGAACGACCTCATCTGTCTCTGCACCCAGGTGGACATTCGGTTCATGGAGCGGGCCTGTGAACGTCGCGCGGGTCAGCAGTTTGGAGGGGCTAACACAAAGAGCTTGCACAGGAGCCCTGCTTCCCAGCCGCTGGGGGCAGCCGAGGGGTCCGAACCTATGCAGGTTGACCGGACGGCCCAGGAGAGACAGCGGAGACGCTCGAAGGGGCTGTGCCTGCATTGTGGAGTGAAGGGGCATTTTGTCCGTGATTGCCCGAAGAGAAAGAACTCAGGAAACCAGCAGCCCTGATACCGGCTAGGGAGACCGGGTCAGGGCCGAAGTTCGTTTCCCCTTGGACGCAGATACTGGTTCCCGTTCTACTGACGATTAAGGATACCCCTTGTTTTGAGGTGCTAGTTGACTCGGGAGAGGGAGGCAACTTTATCAGTGCAGACCTGGTGCGGGTTCATCGAATTCCTACGGAGGAGTTACCTCAGTTCATCACTGTCTCAGCGGCTTTGGGACTGGTTCGGGGAGTTCTACGCTCCAGGACTGTGCCTATGACCATACGGGTAGGAGTCCTACACAAAGAAGTCATCTGCTTCTACGTTCTTCCGTCGGCCACTGACTCCATAATCCTGGGATTACCCTGGCTTCGCCTGCACAACCCCTGCATTGATTGGGCCTGGGGTGAATTGTTGGCGTGGGGCCCGGGCTGCCAGAAAGTCTGTTTAGACAAGGTCTCGCCAGCACCAGTGACGCTCCCCCTGGATCGAGCCAATGTCGTGTTACCTGGCCCATACCGATCCTTTGGAGATGTTTTTTTCCAAACAACAAGCAGAGATTCTGCCTCCCCATCGCCCTTATGATTGCGCCTTAGAACTATTACCGGGCACCGAACCTCCTTGTGGCTGCGTATACCCCCTATCCCGTCCGGAGACGGAAGCCATGGCCCAGTATATTTGGGAGAACTTAGCCCGAGGGTTCATCCGGCCCTCTAATTCGCCAGCGGGTGCTGGATTTTTCTTTGTGGAAAAGAAAGACGGGGGGGGGGGGGGGGGGGGGGGGGTTGCGCCCCTGCATTGATTACAGAGGACTTAACACCATCACGCGGAAGGACAAGTACCCGCTTCCCTTGATCTCTGAGATATTTGACCGCCTCCAGGGGGCCCAGATCTTCTCCAAGCTCGATCTCAGGGTGGCCTACAACCTTGTGCGGTTCAAGGAGGGGGATGAGTGGAAGACGGCGTTTAACACCCGCGATGGGCATTACGAATACCGGGTCATGCCGTTTGGACTAGCTAATGCCCCAGCCGTCTTCCAGGCCTTCATGTATAAGTTTGTGATGGTCTACCTGGACGACGTCTTAATTTTTTCGAGGGCCAAGGAAGATCACCAGCAATATATGAATGTCGTATTGCAACGGTTGAGGGAGAAGAAGAAGGCGGGACACTGAGCGAAGGGAAGGCTAGACACGTCGGGAGCGCCGCCTCCTTCATTGACGCTGCGCCTGCGCTGCTGGACGGAGATAAATTTAAAAGAAAAAAAAGGAAAGGGATGTTGGTGGGGGGAGAAGAGGGCGGGCAGGGGAGAGAGGAGCATGGATGCGAGGGCAGGGTTCATGGAAGGGAGAGGGGAATTGCTGGATAGGGATGAATGGAGGGGGCAGGGGACAGAGGAGCATGGATGGGAGGGCAGGGCTCAGGGAGAGAGGGAAATTGCTGGATAGGAATGAATGTAGGGGGCAGGGGACAGAGGAGCATGGATGGGAGGGCAGGGCTCAGGGAGAGAGGGCAATTGCTGGATAGGAATGAATGGAGGGGGCAGGGGACAGATGGGCATGGATGGGAGGGCAGGGCTCAGGGAGAGAGGAGAAATTGCTGGACATAGAGGGGAGGGAAGAAAGATGAAGGAGATGAAATGAGGGAAAGGAAGAGAGGAGAAAAACTGCACAGGATGAAGAAAATAGGCAGAAGCTGAGGACTAGAAATGAAGAAGAAAGGAGGAAAGGAAAGAAATAAATGGAAAGGAGGCCCTGGAAATGGAGTTAAGAGGACAGATAGCAGCAGAATCAGATACTGGGCCAGCATGATCAGAAAAAGAAAGTCACCAGACAAGGTAGAAAAAAATCATTTTATTTTCATTTTAGTGTTTGGAATATGTCCACTTTGAGAATTTACATCTGCTATCTTATTTTGCAATGTATAACAATTTGTTTCTAAGAATATTGCTAACAATTCCTGGCAGTGTGGCAAGTGGTGAGCGATCATTTTCACGGGGGGGGGGGGGGGCACTGATAGTCTGCATGGGGGCACCAGAGACCCTAGGCACGGCCCTGAGAAAAGGGGCCTTGCCCGCGTTGCCTGCTAGTCCAGCCGTCTCAGCCTCCCAGGGATGTCTTGGATGCAAGGCGCTTCCGGGAACATCTCCAGTATCTCATTGCGTGGAAGGGAGATGGATCGGCAGACAACTCCTGGGAGGACGCTACTCATGTCCACGCGCCTGTCTTAGACGGTTCCATCGCCTTTCCCTCACAAACCTAAACCTTGTGGCCGGGGTAGGGGGGTGATGTTATGATTCTGCTGGTTTGGCAGGGAGAGAGGGGGGACGTCTCTTCTGATTGGCTGCCAGGGTTTGGGCTGCGTCAGTGGGTAGTACTTAAGCCTGCATGTTGCTACTCACTTTGCTTTAGCCTTACTCTGGTGCACTTTTCTTTTCAAATCGGCACATATTTACTTATTTTCTTTCTTTTCAAATTGGCACACATTTATCTTTTGTTATTGTTATTGACAAGACCTTTCTTGAACTGCACTTTTTATATTGTCTCATTCTGCTCTGTGATGTTGAATATTAGCGACCTAACTATGCTGAACGTCTTGCGAAATGAGAGCATGTTCCTCCTTAGAGCTGCTTGTTTAGCTTTGTAGTGTTTGTTAGTGACTTCCTGTTCACTCAGAGCAATAATCAGCATATGTAATGAGGGGGAACAGATGCCTGTTTACATGGCGAGAATAGTATGTCATCTAATTTACGTTTTATATTATACACATTTTTCTGTTTCATAATTTATTTCGGGCTGTTTTTGGTTGCCAAGGTTGTAGCGTTTTTTAGTTTTTAATGCTTATGGTTTTGGATAGACTCTCTTATGTACTCTTTTGATTGGAATTCTGGTGCGTTTTTTTATTCAATCTTGGCCTTTTGCTGACGTATGTATTACGTTGCTACTGTGTCCAACTGTTTTCTCCAGCGACAGTCTTATTTATTGGTATATGCGTGCCGTTTGCAATAAGTAAGGTGAGTCCTTTCTTTTTAGTTTTTAACCAGATGGCAGAATCAGATTCAATATACTCTTAGTTGTTTTTTAATATATTTTTTTACTGTTCAATATGTTGTATTAGTGACTGGTTTGTAAAATGAGAGTTTGCTCATTGTAGCTGTTTGACATTTCTTATGTTATTTTAGTAACAATATTTTTCCTTTAGTATATCTTAGATGGCAGTATAAATAGTTTCGTCATTACTATTTTTAAGTTTGACTGAGTTAGTGATGTCATCTTATTCTAGACTTGCTCAGCATTTTATACAGTACTTTTGTGTCCCCTAGTTGTGGCTTTTAACTTTTTGCACTGTTCTTATTGAACTTTGACTATTGAAATAGATTCTCCCTTTCTAATAATAATATCGTGCAGTAGCTTACGTTGCACATTTGATGTAAGTCAAGTGAGGTTCTATTTGCATTTAGCCAATGTCGGCAATTGTTGGTGTCTTGTAATCCTAACAACTCACCCACTTGGATTTTATTTACATCTTTTAGTTCTTTAGTACGCATGTTCCAGTCAGTGATATAAATATTGTTTTCTGTACCACACTTTTTCCTCACAACGTTGAGATCTAATTATCCTCTCTGTTGACTTATCTCTTCTTTGTCCATTCTTTTTTGTTATTGATTTATTTTTTTACAATTCAGTTCGTTCCTCATTTGTAGGATTACGACCCATGCTGGTTTTTTCACGATTTAAGTGATCAAGTAAGTGCCGCTCTTAAATTCCATATTTTAAACGTACCATTGGTTATGCTATTTTATTTCATTTTCAGTTCTGTTTTTGACACATAACATCAATTGTTGGAATATACAACAACTTTTTTACAAGCATCGTACAATACAGTTCATTTAATAGGTATGTGTCCTATTTGTATTACCCTCCATATATTGACAAATTTTGTTGTACTTTCTCTAATCTATCATGTTTTTAAGTATGTAATATAGATGTTTTGATTTTTATGTGATATAACTGATTTATTTATTGTTTTTGTTTGATTTTGGTTTTATTATGCATATGTTTTTACTGCTTATACTTATAGATATTGTTTCTATATAATCTTGCAACCACACCTGTGTTATACATAAGGCTTTTGTACTTACACTTTTGAACTTTTATTGCTTTGATTTGTTTCTATATATGTGTGTGTGTGTATATATATATATATATTTATATATATATGTACATTGTGGGTATGTTTAGCATTTTAATTCTATATCATGGTCCATCAGCTGTTATGACTAGTTTTTATATCATTGTTTATATTGTTTTGTATGTGTTTTATTATTTTAGCCCCTGATGCAGCCCTGCTGAGCGAAACATGGCCTGTGTTGGGCAATATTCTTGTATGCAATACCACTAATAAAGTCTCTATATATTTACTACTGATCTGCTTTTCTGTTTTCCACCTTGGAGTTTGCGGATTGTCTACCTTGCTGTTTTTTTGGGGCACACCTAGCCAGGTTTTCAGAATAGTCAGGTTTTCAGGATATCGTCAATTAAAATGCATGAGATACTTTTGCATCTACTGTCTTGGTATGTAAATTTATCTCATGCATAGTGTGATATCCCCCCTCTCACTCAGGGTGACCTGGTTCTCAATATGCACATTTGTGATATCCCCCCTGTCACTCAGGGTGACCTGGTTCTCAATATGCAGATCATATGCAAATTAGTGTGTTACCCCTTCGCGCTCAGGGTGACCTGGTTCCTACTCGGCAAATTAAACAGGTCTCACCAACTGCATATTTCTCAGGCAACTCTTTATTCCAGCCCCTGGGCACACTTCTTCTAGCTTAATACTTTATACTTTCATAGATCTTCACACTGAGCCTCTCCACACAGATACATGGGCTCAGTACTACACCAATACTTTGGGGACTCTCAACCCCAGGCTTTGCAGCCTGCTTCTCTCAGTACTTTGGACACATAGTCCCCCCTTTGAACCCACAGTTCTGGACACAGTCTTTTCTTCTTTGGACACACAGTCCCCTCTTTGAACACACAGTTCCGGACACACAGTCTTTTCTTCTTTGTACACACAGTCTCTCCCCTGAACACACAGTTCCTATAAGTACTGAGGACACGCAGTCAAACACTAATGCTTTAGGGACTTTTTACCCCAGGATTTTCAGCCTGCTGATCTCCTTTGGACACCCAGTCCCCCCCAAGTCCATAAGGTTAGCCAGTATCTTTCAGGGGCTCTCTCTTCTGCTGCTAGCTCACTTCCCTGCCTTTCACAACTCAGGTGGGGTATAAAGTGGTTAATTAGCTACACAGAACCCAGCCCCTAACCGCCTTCACCTGTGGACCTCCCAGGGCTCTCCCCGGTCCTAGTGACCTCCACCTTCTTCTATCGCCCTCTAGTGGCCTACACCATATAGGACACCCTCTTACTTATCACATACCCCCACCCTTAAAATAATTGCTGCTCTACCTCAGCAACCCTCTAAGCCTTCTGCACTGAGGAGTAGCAATTCTTCCAGGAGGGCATACACTTTTCCCAGCTGATCCAACTTCTCAGGCCTCCATCCTTCCTGGCCGTCCTCTGTGGTGCAGCCTGCATTTAAAAAAAAACCACATCCAAGTGTGGCCTATTCACACTCCTGGCCCCCCACACTTGTGCTGCACCTCTTTGTGGGTGTGTGTGTTTGTTTGTGGCCTCCTCCATCCCCTACAGCCACTCCCAAGCCTCCAGATCTTACAAATCCACCCTCACCTCCCCCCTAGGTACCCTTTACCTGGGGTAGGTGAGCAAAGTGCTTTTGCTAGTGTTGGCCCCCTCGACGGGCTTCTGGAACACAGCTCTGGAACCTCCAAGGACACCTCCATCTCACTTCACTGGGGATACACCGACTGCCTGGGTCCACACCAGTCCTCTGCTCTTCCCTTGGCTTTACCTTTCAGGCAGGAGTATTCAACTGCCAAAGGTAGCAGGGATCCTCTGATATCCTCATCACCCGGTGGTTGTTCAACAGAAGTCCCATCTGGGATACCATTTGTGATATCCCCCCTCTCACTCAGGGTGACCTGGTTCTCAGTATGCAGATCATATGCAAATTAGTGTGCTACCCCGTCTCGCTCAGGGTGACCTGGTTCCCACTCAGCAAATTAAACAGGTCTCACCAACTGCATATTTCTCAGGCAACTCTTTATTCCAGCCCCTGGGCACACTTCTTCCAGCTTAATACTTTATACTTTCATAGATCTTCACACTGAGCCTCCCCACACAGATACATGGGCTCAGTACTACACCAATACTTTGGGGACTCTCAACCCCAGGCTTTGCAGCCTGCTTCTCTCAGTACTTTGGACACACAGTCCGCCCTTTGAACCCACAGTTCTGGACACAGTCTTTTCTTCTTTGGACACACAGTCCCCTCTTTGAACACACAGTTCCGGACACACAGTCTTTTCTTCTTTGGACACACAGTCCCTCCCCTGAACACACAGTTCCTATAAGTACTGAGGACACACAGTCAAACACTAATGCTTTAGGGACTTCTTACCCCAGGATTTTCAGCCTGCTGATCTCCTTTGGACACCCAGTCCCCCCCCAAGTCCATAAGGTTAGCCAGTATCTTTCAGGGGCTCTCTCTTCTTCTGCTGCTAGCTCACTTCCCTTCTTTTCACAACTCAGGTGGGGTATAAAGTGGTTAATTAGCTACACAGAACCCAGCCCCTAACCGCCTGCACCTGTGGACCTCCCAGGGCTCTCTCCGGTCCTAGCGACCTCCACCTTCTTCTAGCGCCCTCTAGTGGCCTACACCATACAGGACACCCTCTTACTTATCACAATAGTCATTGAGGATATCCCAAAAACCTGACTAACTGGTTGTGACCTGAGGACTGGATTGAAAACCCGTGCTATAAAGGTACCACAGTTCCCTTCAGCATGATCTAGATTACTGTAATGATTTATATTTAGGTCTTCCTATGACTTCTCCATATTCTTTGCAAATGATTTAGAATGCAGCCGCACACATTTTGACAGTAGTCAATCATTTTGTTCATATCACTCAATTTCAGTTTTTTTTTTTAACCTTGCTTATCTAACTTTTGGAGAATTAAATTTAAAATTCTAGTATGAGAACATAAGAACACAAGAGTTGACCTACTAGTTCAGACCAAGGCTCCATCTACCCAATATCCTGTTTCCAGCACTGACCAGTCCAGGTTACAAGTATTTGTCAGAATCCCAAAAAGTAGCAATATCATGCTAATTAATCCCAAAGATAAGTAGTGGCTTTCCCCAGGTCTTCCTTAGGGATCTGGGTGTCGTCGTTGATAATACACTGAACCTTCTGCTGAGTGTGCTGCTGCGACTAGGAAAGCGAATAGAATGTTGGGTATTATTAGGAAAGGTATGGAAAACAGGTGTGACGATGTTATAATGCCGTTGTATTGCTCCATGGTGTGACCGCACCTTGAGTATTGTGCTCAATTCTGGTCGCCACATCTCAAGAAAGATATAGTAGAATTGGAAAAGGTGCAGCGAAGGACGACTAAAATGATAGCGGGGATGGAACGACTTCCCTATGAAGAAAGACTAAGGAGGCTAGGGCTTTTCAGCTTGGAGAAAAGAGGGGAGACATGATAGAGGTATATAAAATAATGAGTGGAGTGGAACAGGTGGATGTGAAGCGTCTGTTCACGCTTTCCAAAAATATTAGGACTAGGGGGCATGCGATGAAACTACTATGTAGTAAATTTAAAACAAATCGGAGAAACATTTTCTTCACCCAGCGCATAATTAAACTCTGGAATTCGTTGCGGGAGAACGTGGTGAAGGTGGTTAGCTTGGCAGAGTTTAAAAAGGGGTTAGACGGTTTCCTAAAGGACAAGTCCATAAACCGCTACTAAATGGACTTGGGAAAAATCCACAATTCCAGGAATAACATGTATAGAATGTTTGTACGTTTGGGAAGCTTGCCAGGTGCCCTTGGCCTGGATTGGCTGCTGTCGTGGACAGGATGCTGGGCTCGATGGACCCTTAGTCTTTTCCCAGTGTGGCATTATTATGTACTTATGTACTTAGTAACAATTTATGGAATTTTCCTCCAGGAATTTGTCCAAAGCTTGCTTAACTGTACTACAGCTGAGTGAAAAAAAAAATAGTTCCTCCTATTTGTTTTAAATGTGTCATTATGTAACTTCATGGAGTGTCCCCTAATTGATTTACTTTTAGGTAGCGTAAACAAGGGAGGTGGTTTACCTGGTGGCATTTGAGAGGCTGGCGAGCCTTTCCCCTTGCTTACTCCATCTTGCATAGGGTGATTAGTACTTCCTGTTGGGAATATTGGTGTTCTGATCATCAGGCACCGCTGATGACGCTTTCTGGCATCAGGGGCTTTACTTATGATAAGAAGCCAACGCCTATGTGGCGCATGGCTACAGTGTATGGCCAAATTGGCACGCCCTACCCCTTGAGAATGCTGAGGAGAGCTGAAGACTTTTGATATTCTTTTATTTAAATGGAGAAACGTAAAGTGAAACCTAAAAGCTTCACCCCAAATGTTTCAAGACCCATAGACAAGGACATGGTGCCATCTGGCTCTTCAGTGAATCAGGTAGTTTCTCCCTTGGGAGCTTCTTTGAATTCACCAGAACATACTCCTCTTCTCCCTCCTTCCTGCAAAGATCGAGAGCGCCCCATGTGGTCACCTCTCCTCCAATTGAAGCTGTTAGTGGGGCCATTGCACAGTGTGTCTCCTTTACTAAATTATCAACTTCTATGCAGGCGATTGGTGTCCCTCAAGTAAGTGATGTTAAGCAGAAGATTAAGAGATTTGTGTGAATTTAATAAATGGGTAGAGGGAATGCTTAAAGCAGTAGTTTCTCATACTGTTTTTTTTAGGAGGTTGTTGAAAAACTGTTGACTCCAATATAATGGTTTTGGATAAGAAGGTATTAGCATTAGAGAGACAGGCTTCTTCTCTTCAAGCTATCTCAACTTCAGCTAGGTGGATCAGGCACAGACTGGCTGAGTGGCTGGTTTCACATCAAGCTCTGTAACAGATTAAATAATACACTTGCTTATTTACAACCCAAACTTTTACCGACTTCTGCTCAGTCTGTACTGAGACACCTGTCCTCAATTTTACTTTGAACTTCTTTCATTTATTTTGGCTGAAGAAAGGAAACCTTTATCTTCCCTTCATATTACAAATAGCTTTCCTCGTGCCCTGTTATTGGAGCTGGATCTATATTTACATCTAACTCTCCTCCTGTACAACAAAGAAAAAGCCTACAGCAACCTACATCAATTGGACTATCCAAGGATATCAGAACCAGAAATTATAAAGCGCATACCTACAATCCATGTTAAAGTTTTATTTTAACTATATAACTATTTCTAAAATTCAGAATCTGTTAAGATTCCTTAAAACTAAAGTCAACCATCAACCTCCTCAGCATTAAGTCTCCAAAGAAATTCACATTGAAGTGCTAAGTACAGCCGTTTGTTTCTCTATTGCTGGAAGCCTTTGATAGCAATACTCAAACAGCACTGTATTAGCATTTCCCCTGGCTACATTCCAAGGTGTGCTTAAGGTCAATGAAGCCCCTTTCAAATACCTAACTGTTCAGATCACCACCTTCTCCTCTCTCCCTTGCCTGCATTAATTCCAGTCCTGCAACTTGAATAAGAGAATTATCTGGATTTGTAACCATGAGAGCTACACTGTGGCCTGTCCATTCAAAGTTGCAGGACTGACTGTGGAAGAACAACAGCCTAATAGAGGAACCCAAGGAGTGCTTAAGGTCAGTTCTCTCCATTGTCTTATAAATACTTGTCCTGCTCAGCTCTTTACTTATAACCATACATCAAACAGCAAAAAAAGGAAATTAACAACTCTATAACAGGAGAGATACAATGTGGCCTTTCGCCCGATCTAAACTCCCCCGAATGCTGTACGACTGATTGTGGAAGAATGGCAGCTTGAATAAGGACACTACCTAATTATAACCAGCGATAGCATCATTTTGAAACCTGCCACATTGGCACATCCACACCTCCCCACTTTATGAGTACCTGAGACACCGTGCCATCTCCTCACCATCACTGGAATCTACCTTCAAGGAGGACTCCGTTCTAAAGTTGTTATCAGTGCACATTTAGGTCTGATAATGAGCGATAAACCTGACTGAGTTAAACTAGCTCCAAAGCTATCACAATGAAGTGGCTCACATGGATTTGTTTAGCCATTTTGAGCACTTTAGGCGGCAACCTACCAGTTAACGTTGTGCCTAATCCTATTCAAAATGAGACAGCTACATCTAGTCAGCTTATTCTTTGACCAAAAAGCCTTCACACTACTAGTCCAAATGTTAGTCCTACCTCACTTGGATTACTGTTACATTCTATTTCTTGGTATTAAGTGTCAATATCAGAAAAAACTGGAAATCATACAGAAAGCTGCTAGAGTGAATTAGATATACTAGTGTTTCAACTCATATAAACTGTAGTGGCTTCCCACAACAGAAGGACGTATGTTGAAAGCTGCTTGTTTAGTTTTTCAAATCCTACAGGGCTTCACCTGTGAACTGCTGACTAAGACTGCTTTGCTATGTCTGGTCCAATCTAACAGACTGAAACAACAACAGATGCTAGCATCACCGTTCCAAAAGACAATTTGAAATCCGAAGATTTTCTCTTGGAGTTAAAATATGGAACTCTCTACTTATTCCCATCAGATCAGAAAACAGCTACCTCAACTTCAGGAAGAGGCTAAAAACATTTCTCTTCCTAAAGACTGCTTCAAAACAATCCATCATGACTTTTACCTCCTAGTATCATCCATTATCCTTTCCTTAATGTTTTTAATCACATGCATTAATCCAGTGGTCTCTAATCTTTCTCAAACCTCACACTAACACTATTTGCTTTTGTCTCACCTAGAATGTAAACCACACTGACCCCTGGAAAGGGTATACATGAATTGAATTGAACTGTTTAAAATTTTTACTCTTTTCATATGAAATTGGAAATGATTGAGAATGTACATAGAGCTAGAAGCCTGCATCTTTTAAATTTTCAATTTATTTATTTGCTTTCACCAGAGATTCACTTAAGGGAGACTCTGGAGGTAGGTTCTGCTAATACCTTTCCAATTCTTAATTGTTTCTACTTACTTTGAAAGAGAAACCTTTAAGGTGACCAGCAAGATGGGGATCAGTTGGTCTCTTCTGAAGTTGGTTTAACAACTTGGAGGGTACTCAAGATGTGATAAATACTAGGTCCACTCTACTGGTCACCTTGGCTTCTGATTTAGATAAAAATATGATGTTGAAAAGATATTTAAAAAAAATAGGGGTGGGCAATTAAAACGTTAATATTTTAATTTGTTAACTAGCATTTAACTCCAGCTGATTATTTAAACTCAGACACACCCTGTTCCCCCGTGATTACTTCAACAGCTCGGGCTCCACATTTTCTCGTTTCCTCGCTGCCTCAGAGTCCTTTCTCTTTCCCTGCACGGTGATCAGGCTCTGCAGGTACTTGAGATGTGCCATGCAGGAAGTTGGCGTGGCTCATGTATCTACAGAGCCTGATCGCCGTGAAGGGGAAGTGAAAGGACTTTGAGGCAGTGAGGAATAAGAAGTGAAAATGCGGAGCCCAAGCCCTGCTGTTGAGGTAAACACGGGCAGAAGGGTCCATTAGAGAATCAGGGTAAAGCCTAGAGAAGTGGAGCAGAAGAGAATCTGGGGAGGGGGCATAAGAGAATCTGGTTGAAGGCTGGGGAAGAAGGCATTAGTGAATGGGTGAAGACTGAGGAGGAGGGCATTAGAAAAAGAAACAGAGGATGAGAGAGATAGAGATCTTTGTGCTCAATAGTAGAGAGCCAGTAGGAAATGGTGATAGAAATGGAAAAAATGCATGCCATGACTAATTGCGTGGGAAATTTTTTAAGTCACACAATTAATCACGATTAAAATTATGAATCATTGTCTGACCCCCCCCCCCCCCCTCTCACCTCCCCAAAAAAGCATATTCACTTTTGTGGTGAAAAAGTCTTATTTTTCCTGATGTAGCCAAGCAACACAACTTAGGCTTAAGGCTTTGTTAGTTCTGAAGCCTAGAGTTCTTAACCTGGGTGCTTCATTTTTTTCTTAAGTTTCCATGTAAATGTATTCTTTTTTTCCAGGGTAAAGATTTTGTATTTTGGGATTCACTGCAATTGAAGCAATTTCCAAAAGGTTCTGAGAAATAAATACTTTGGGTTATTGTGAGTTCATAAAATGATTCAGCACCAAATTAGAATTTGAGTATCCTAACTTGATTTCCTAGCTATTTTATTTAGTTGGTAATGCTATGTGCTAATTGGTTTTATTTTTAATTTAATGTTGTACTTTTGAATTCTTTCCTGTTCATGACTGTTTAGTTGAAATTGTATTTATGAAACTGTAAATAAAAAAAAAAGAAAGCATAACACGCAATTTATGTTTACCTGTTCTACTCCGTTTAGAATTTTATAGACATCTATCGTATCTCTCCTCAGCCATCTCTTCTCCAAGTTGTAGATTCCTAAACTCTAACTTTTCCTTATATGAGAATCCTTCCATCCCCTTAATCATTTTGGTTGCCCTTCTCTATACATTTTTTAGTCCACCACATCATTTTTGAGATGCATTGACCAAATATGTACACAGTACACTAGGTGTGGTCTATCATGGAGCGATACAGAAGCATTGTGATATTCTTTGATTTATTCTCTATTCCTTTCCTAATATTACCTAACGATCAGCTTGCTTTTTTGGCCACCACTGCACACTGAGCAAAAGATTTTAACGTATTGTCCATGGGTTATTCTTCCTAATGTTTATTGATTTGCCCTTGTCCACATTAAATTTCATCTGCCATTTGAATGCCTGGTCTTCTAGCCTTCCAAGGTTCTGCAATTTCATGCAGTCTATATGATATTTCACAACTTTAAATAGTTTTGTGTCATCTGCAGATTTGATCACCTCACTCATTATTCTCATTCCTAGATCATTTATAAATGTTATCTTAAACACCAGTCCTAATACAGATTTTTGTGGCACTCCTCTATTCACCTTCCTTCATTGAGAAAATTGACCCTTTAATTCTACTGTCTCTTTTATCTTTTAACCAGTTCTCAATTGTTACGCTGTCACTATGATAGTGACTATCAGGAGTTGTGAGCCCTTGTGGTGTTCCGGGACCAGAGGTACCAAGCTAGAGTTTATGATTCTAGTTCCAAAAACAGCAGTCAGGAAGCCCAGTGCTTCACCTGCAATGACCGCCATTCCCCAGCGGTTCAGCCCCTGAGCGCTGGCGGCCAACAAGACTTAGAATGGAAACTGGGCTGGAAGAGACTACTGGGAATGGTACCAAAAGCGAGAAGCAGGTCAACAGCAGAGGCACAAGGTGGGATAGATGGTCGCCAGAGAGTAGTTTCCAGAACTGGCTGTTCGGAGCTGGCGAGCAGCAACAAAGGAAGGAGTCAGGAAAGACTATGGGTCTAAGGAGGAGGGCTATCGGAGGTTAGAGTTGGTTCAGATTCTGGTGCAGGTCTGCAGGTATAGGCAGGCGACTAGCAGAGATCAGTGTCCGGTTGAGGCTTACAGGTTCAGGCAGGCAGCTACTAGAGGTCAGAGTCAGGTTCAGGCGTACAGGTTCAGGCAGGCAGCTAGCAGAGGTCGGAGTCAGGTTCAGGCAGGTGGCTAGCAGAGGTCAGAGTCAGATCCAGGCTTACAGGTTCAGGCAGGCGGCTAGCAGAGGTCAGAGTCAGGTTCAGGTTTACAGGTTCAGGCAGGTGGCTAGCAGAGGTTAGACACAGGTTCAGGCAGGTGGCTAGCAGAGATCAGAGTCAGGTTCAGGATTACAGGTTCAGGCAGGTGGCTAGCAGAGGTCAGTCAGATTCAGGTAGGCTGTTGTCAGTCAGACGACAGGCCAGTCACAGAGATGCACCAGAGAGCCTCAGCGAAGAGTAGCTGAAGCCCTGGAATGCCGGCTACTCAGCATTTAAATGGAATGGTGCTGACATCAGGGAATCCTCCCGTCGCCCAAGGGAAATCGTGCACAGAACTCTCTTGCAAGAATATGTGTTCCGACGTCAGCTGGCATATGCATTGAGTGCCTCCGTGCCTGACGCCAGATTCTCACAGCACCCCCGTGTACAATGCCAAAAACCCATGTCGATTGTGACAGTACTCCCTCTTCAAGACCCCCTCTCCTACTCAGGCCTGCAACTTGCTTCTCACAGGTCTCCCTGTTAGCCATCTCTGTCCTCTTCAATCTGTCCTAAATTCTGCTGCACGACTTATATTCCACCAGTGAGTAGGTAGAAAAAGGCAATGAAGAGGGGAGTAAGGTAGGAGATGAAGTCTGGGTCAATGTGCCTATGTGTAGCTGGGGTACTATATTCCAATAAGCAATTGATTGTATAGCAATATTCTGTACTCCTAGTGAGATATCACTGATCAGTTAATTGTACAAATACATGATGAGATATTTAATAAACAGCAAACTGATGCAGCCTTGGTGGTTTATTTCTTCCTAAGTATTAGTGGGTGGTCCATTATATTGGGAGGGGTAAATACACCTAAATAAAAACACAACGTATGACCACCTAAACTTCCGGAAATCTCTAAGAACTAACCTGTTTAAAAAAGGCATACCCTACTGATCCAACTTAAATGTCTGAACTCTGCAACACAACGAAACCAAAGCACGTAATGGACATAACATAACTCTTCCGCTCGACGATTCCCTAATGTGTCTTTCACATGAACCTTATTTTACCACAACATCACTTTGTATTTGTTCATACCGGAGTTGGCGAACGCCTCTCCAGTACTATGTAAGCCACATTGAGCCTGAAAATAGGTGGGAAAATGTGGGATACAAATGTAACCAATAAAATATAATATAAGAAAAATAATGAAAAAGGATTCTCAGAAGCTTAGCTGGCGGTGGGAGGCAGGGCTGGTGGTTGGGAGGTGGGGATAGTGCTGGGCAGACTTATATGGTCCGTGCCAGAGCCGGTGGTGGGTGGTGGGGCGGGTGGTTGGGAGGTGGGGATAGTGCTGGACAGACTTATACGGTCTGTGCCCTGAAAAAGACAGGTAGAAATCAAGGTAAGGTATACACAAAAAATGACACATGTGAGTTTATCTTATTGGGCAGACTGGGTGGACTGTGCAGGTCTTTTTCTGCCGTCATCTACAATTTTACTATGAGGGGCATAATCGAACGTCGCCGGCCAAATAGATCGCCGGCGATCTATGTTGGCGGCGGCGCTACAGCTGGTCGGAACTGTATTATTGAAAAAGATGGCCGGCCATCTCTTTTTTTCGATAATACGGTTTAGCCTGGCCAAATGCCGTGGAGTTCGCTGGGTTTGAGATGGCCGGGTTTGTTTTTCAGCGATAATGGAAAGTTATGTCGGCCATCTCAAACCCCGGCCAAATTCAAGGCATTTGGCCGTGGGAGGAGCCAGCATTTTAGTGCACTGGCCCCCCTGACATGCCAGGACACCAACCAGCCACCCTAGGGCTCACTGTGCTGGACTTCAGAAAAGCTCCCACGTGCATAGCTCCCTTACTTTGGGAGCTGAGCCCCCCAAACCCACTACCCACAAATGTACTGCACCCACAAAAATTGTTCCAGGGACCTGCATACAGCCTCTAGGACTTATTGCTGCTGTATAACTTTGGCATACCAGTTCACACCTGAAGACTAATCTCTCTAAAAAAGTCCTTTCTTGAAATAACCACGTTTACTCACAGTTAACTGCAGATCAGAGGTTGTGCCCCACTGGCAAAGAGTCCCCTGGTACTAAGATTAGCAGTAGGTCAGAGCTGGCACAGTGGTGTACAATGCCCTCTTTCAGCACCATGCAAGGTAAGAACTACGTTCTCTAACATGGGTAACACAGGAAAGGGAACTAAAACTGGCTTACAAAAATGGCCACTACCGCATGGACTACAACAGGAAACAAAAGAGGGCACACTCTGACCCAGTTAGCAGGGGGGGAAAGCACCATGGGAGTAGAGCCCAATACCCTACACCCACCACAATGCATTGCTAATGTGACTCTGCAGGGCACCTAACAGAAAAGGTGTCACACTCACCTGAGAGCCACATCGCAACCAGGGAAAGGCTGTCGGAGGATACAACACATTCTGCTGTCATGGAGGTGGGTACGGCATTTGAGGCTGGCATACAGGCTGGCAAAAAAGGTTTTTAGTTTTATTTTTTTTAGTTTGGAAGGGGATTGGTGACCACTGGGGGGGAGTATGGGGAGGTCATCCCCCATTCCCTCCAGTGGTCATCTGGTCAGTTGGGGCACCTTTTTGAGGCTTGGTCGTGAAAATAAAAGGACCAAGTAAAGCCGGCGAAATACTGCTTAACGCCGCTTTTTTTTTTTCCATTATCGGCGAAAGCTGGCCATCTGGTAGCCACGCCCATGCCCGCCCATGTCCCGCCTGCGCTAATCTATTGACACGCCCCCTTGAACTTTCGCCGGCGAAGCGACGGGAAAGCGGCGATGCAGTCAGAAATGCCGCTTTCGATTATACCGATTTCGCCGCTTTTAAAAAATTGCCGGCCATCTCCCGATTTGTGTCGGAAGATGGCCGGCGATCACTTTCGATTATAAACTGGTATGTTACTATGTTATTTGATGTGGTTCAGCCACAGAATTTTATCAAGAGGTCACACTACATTTAAAAGATGGAAAGCTTGGAACAGTTAGGTTTATTTAACCTTGAAAAGGGGGGTCCCATTAGTGACTTTCTAAAAGTATTCAGATCAGTTCCCTAAGTTTTCTCTATTCTTTTTGTATGATTTGATAAAGAGGCCAGTGATCAGCAGCTTTTCATCTTTTACTAGGGTTGGACAAGAAATAGCAGGCTAAAAACTACAGCAGTTGCATGTAGGTCTGATAATCAGATGAACTTTTTAAGAACATAAGAACCATTGAAGGGGATCAGATAAAGATTTGTCTTGCCCAGGCTGAATAGGAAAATAAGAAATGGTTATTTATTCTTTCAAGGAGTACTAAAACTGGAGGACATTCCATGAATCTAATAAGTGTCAGGTTTAAAGCTGTGAAATGTTATGATTGGGGTCAGAACCCCTCTCAAACTTACCTCTTTCCTGGGGGTCAGCTTCTTAGCTGGCTTCTGTTTCTTTTGTCTGTCCTTTCTGAGCTGGCTCTGTCTCTCTGTGCTGGCAGCTTCCAGCAGCATGGGGTTAATTGTTTCACTTTACTACAGCTGTGTGGGTGGACTGAGTTAGCTCTACCTCTCTTTGGGTGTACTAGGCTTCAATGCTTCACAGTGTTGCATTGGTGTGGGTTGGGCCATCTCTGGGTCAGTGTGCTTTTGCTTAGGTCTAGGGAGGGCCTTGATAAGGAAGTGGTGTTGTTTCCTTCAGGGCCTTTGCAACGGTGGTGTTTGCTTTAGGTAGGGTGGTGCAGTGGGCACTTCTGACTTTGTGTCTAGTTTCCCTGCTTGCATTTGCTAAGGGCCAGGTTAGTGTTAGTGCAGTGTGCACTGGTGTCTGTATGTTTAGCTTTCCTGCTTTTCCTTTGGTTCCCCTGCTTTTCCCTCTTGGTTTTGGAAGCATTGCTGTGTGTAGGGCTTTGGAAGCTCTGTTGCTGATAGAAGTACTTCAGGGTTTGGTGTTGTTAGGAACACTACAGATTTTGCTGTTAGAAGTACTTCTGGTGTTTGTGCTATTGGGAGCATTGCAGTCTTGCTGTTGCTGTTTGGTGCTTAGAAGCACTTTGGCTTATGTGTTAGCTTCCCTGCTTTTTCCTTGTGGCTCCCCTGTCTTCCCTTTTAGTGCTAGGAGCTCTTCTGGTTGCTTGCCAGAGTAGTGCTTAGGAAGCACCTTGTTAGTTTTGTATCTAGCTTGCTAGAGCAGTGCTTAGGTAGCTTGTTAGTTTTGTGTTTAGCTTGTTAGTGTAGAGCTCTGCTTGTAGCTTGGTGCTTAGTAGCACCTGTGTTAGCTTTGTGTTTAGTTCCCTGCTCTGTTAGTTTAGGGCTTAGGAAGTCCCTTTCTTGAGCAGGGCGTAGGAGCTCCTGTTTAGTATAGGGCTTAGGAAGTCCTTTTGCCAGTTTACTGTTAGGAACACTCCTGCTGGTTTAGGGCTTGGGAGCATGTAGATCAGTTTTAGGTTTAGGAGTACTTCTGTTTCCAGTCCTGGTCCCTGTGTCATCCGGTATCCAGTAGTCCTGGCCGGCTACTCGAACCCAGGAGCTCAACTCCTGGGGGGGCTTAGTAGCTAAGTGCAGGTGAAGCTGTGTGGACCAGTCCGGTGTGCTCCAGTCCGGTGTTCCAGTCCTGTGTCCACCAGTCCGGGGAATTCCAGGCAGTGTTCCAGTCCGGTGTCCTCCAGTCCGTGTGTTCCAGTTTGCTGGGTGGTGCCTGCAGTCCCTGCCGGTGCCAGGTGCTTGCCCAGCGTTGGTTGGTGGGTTTTGCCTGCTGCTGTCACTCCTCGTCAGCAGCCCAAGGGCTCACGTTTGCTCCAGAGCCCGGCCCCGCGGGCTCTGAACCTGAGAACCTGACAGATTGCAAAGGCCATGAGCCCGGCAAGAACCCCCGCCCAGCTGACCCAGCTGGGGTCCAGCTCTGTCATTGTTCTTGATCCTTTTATGACTCTTCGTCAGTATCGTGGGAAACTTTTGTCTCATCCTGTTTTGAAGAAGACCCCTGAAGCGGCAGCTGAGAGAAAACATGTCCGGCTGCTTGGGATCGTTGAAAATCCGGTTTCGGACATTGACCCTTACATCACGCTCTCAGAGTATCGCCGCAGCCGTTGTCTTGAAATCCAGCTTGTGGGATACTCCTGAAGCTGTCGCTGAGAGGAGATGTCTGGGGAATTCTATGCTATGGGCTCAGCTGGACGTCCAGTCCAGGTCCAGCAGCGCGCCAGCCAAACCTCTGAATTCAGTCCGAGCAGCGCGTCCGCCACGCTTCAGAGTCCAGTCCGTGGGACGCTGCTGACCGAGCCTCCGATTCCAGTCCGCAGGTGGGTGCTTCTCACCGAGCCTCCGGTGCCAGTTCCAGGTGGCGCCTCCACGCAAGCCTCGGTAGTCCAGTCCGAGAAACGCTGACTGCGCCTCCTATTCCAGTCCATGTGGGCTGGTAATTGAGTCTCCGAGGTCCAGTCCAAGCTGTGCTTCTAGGCAAGTCTCCGAGTCCCGTTCGAGTGGCGCTTCAAAACCAAGCCTCCTAGTACCAGTTTGGATCCCAGTTCCAACCCAATTTTTGATCTGGATCTGCTTATGACATTCCAGGAGTAACGGGTTGCACTTTTGTCTGATCCAGCCTTGAAGGATACCCCTGAAGCTGCAGCAGAGAGGAAGCGTGTCGCCTGGCTTGGGTTCGAAGAAAACCCAATTTCTGCTATTGATCCCTCTACCAAGCTGTTCTTTTAAACCGCTTCTTCCAACATCCTCTCGATCCAGCCCTGCGGGATACTCCTGAGGCCCAAGCTGAAGAAGATGGCTTCTTTATGATCCTCCTATAAATAATGGTTTCAGAGGCTTTCCTGAAATACAATGTACGCCACTTCCAGTGGATGCTCGCCTAGAAATCACTAGATTTACTTGCCACAGATTTTCCTCTGTAAAGAGGTATTGCTTAGGAGTTGGCAACCCACTGACTGTAACTAGCTTACTGTCCTTTCCTTTAACAGTGTCTCTATTACATTTCTCACAGTTAATGACCTAAAATTTCCACATCATTTTTGCTTCTACTTCTGTGAAGAAGGACTGCATGTGCCTTTCTCCAGCCATCTGCAACCATCCCTATCACATGACACAACTGATCATAGTTCCCTATATAAAGGGCTGTGGGTACCCATCATTTTCAAGTTAAGCAGCAGAGCAGAAATGTAATAATAGAGGAGACTGCTCCAATTCCATATTTAAACATTAATTTTACAGAATTATGTCTTTTATGCTTGTTTTGTAATTGTGTTGTTTCGTCTGTGGTTTTTTAGATTGTTGGACTCCTGATGCAACCATTATTTGTTGAAACATAGCCCACATCGAGTCCTTTTGAACTTCTTTATACATTTATTTATTTGGATTTAAGTGCTGCCTTTTTGAAGGAATTCACTCGTGATTTATAGTAGTAGTAGTAATGTACAGCAAGAATAAGTCAAACATAAACAATAGACAATTACAGCAGTAAAAGTATTTAAACAGCAGTACAAAGTATGGCATAGTATGCGACATTACATGCTTTGCTATTGCTTAATGAAAACCAGTTCTCCTTGGCCCTTTTGATCATCCCACTGTGTCTTTGCCTTGAACCTTTCCTGTCTCCAGCGATCTGTTACCATATCCTTCAGTGGAACAACAGAATCTACTACTACTACTAATAGCATTTAGAGTTCCATTAGTATCCTAGGATGTACTCCATATGGTCCCCTGGCTTTGTCCAATTTCAGCCCTTCAAGTTCTTTACAAATGCTTCTTGTGTAAATGATGGGCTTTCTTCCATGAATTTGGTTAAAAGGTTGAGAACATTATACAATTCTGGTATTTGGTTGTTGGAAGGGGTGAGTCATTTAGAACATGTGACCGCTTTGTTTATTCATTTCATTGGTTGCCTATGGAGTTTGTCCTGTCTATAGGTTTTGGGTTGTAGTTCATAAAGCTATTTATTTAGGAATTCCTCCTTATTTGAAGACTATGACTGTTCTTATGACCAGGATGGGACTAGGATCAGAGGGGTCTTTCCTTGTTGGCTCTTCCCAGGTCTTCTCAGATTGTTTAATGGCTCCATGGGAGGGTGCCTTTTTGGCAAGCCCCAAAGCTGTGGAACCAATTGCCATTGGAGTTAAGGAAAGACAATTTAAAAGAAATTAAATGCATAATTTTTGAACAGGGCTTTTGGCGTATCAGCCTGATTTGCTGGAGGTATGAGGGGAACCTACACACGTAATAAGAAAATATGTTTTATATGTTACTAGTAAAAAGGCCCGTTCTGACACAAATGAAACAGGCGCTAGCAAGGTTTTCCTCGGCTCCCTGCAGCCACCCATGTCCAGCGACCCTCCTCTCCCCCCTTGCATCAACCCATGTCACAGCGACCCTCCTCTCTCCCCTGCCCCCCTCCAGCCACCCAATGTCCAGCGACCCTCCTATCTCCCTGCCCCCCCCCCTAGCCACCCATGTCCAGCGACCCTCCTCTGGACAGGATCAGCTGTGAAGCATGTTCCCCCCCCCCCCCGGGTTCTGAAGTTGACATCATAATGGCTACGTGATGTCAGCCTGATCTACAGAGCCTAGCAGACCAACTCGGAATGAGCCACGGTCCCAGGCAGCAAGTCAGAACATTGGAGGTGAGAATTATTTATAGGATAAATACATAAGTAATGCCACACTGGGAAAAGACCAAGGGTCCATCGAGCCCAGCATCCTGTCCACGACAACGGCCAATCCAGGCCAAGGGCACCTGGCAAGTTTCCCAAACGTACAAACGTTATGCATTTTTTATATATTTTAACTTGGTGTGTATGGCTTCTTGATTTTATCTTTCCTATTATAATATGATGTTATTTTCTGAAGTTTATTATATATATATATATATATATTTTTTTTTTTTTAATTTAGATCATTTATAACCCGCTTTTTACCACATAAAGCAGCCTCTAAGCGGCTTACAATGAACCAAAGAAACAATTACAATGACAGTAGAGAGGGTAGAGGGAACGGAGGGAGAAAGGAAGAAGTTCTATTAAACTATTAATACCAAATAGATTGTTTTAACACAGGGCAGGCAACCATAGTCCTCAAGGTCCACAACCGAGTCAAGCTTTCAATATTTCCACACTGAATATACGTGAGTTCTATTGCATGCAATAGAAGCAGTATATGCATATTAATATGCAATATTCAATGTCGAAATCATGAAAACCCAATTGGGTTATGGCCCTTGAGGGCTATGTTTTGTCCACCCTGGTTTAGCATTTTAGCTTTTTCCACATCATTCTCCAGATATCATTCATCTGCATCTTTGTTTTAGAATTCCACTTCTGGCCTTTGTCCTTTCCTGGCCTTACCTTATCTGTATTTAATTACAGGCTGATCACAGTCCTCAGCAAGTTCCAACAAAATATTTATAATCCTGTTAGATAAAGTGCAAAACAAACAGCATACTATTATGTAGCACGTAAAAAATGAATAGGTTATCCTGAAAGACCTTGTTAAACAAATGATGATATCTTTAAAAGCTTTCTCAAAAGAGAGCACCTAACTTTTTCGTGTAATCATAGACATCAGACATCAATCCTCCCAAGTGTAAAGGTCTGAAATACAATTAATGCACGCATCTACCTTTTCCTTTATGAGCACGCAATTCTGAAACGCGTTGCCCACGTGACCTGAAAACGGTTTATGAATTGACCAATTTCCGTAAATTATTGAAAACTTATCTCTTCACAACAATATATCATAAAGATCAACACGTGTAACTGTACTATCCTTAATATATCCAGAAATGTCGTTTAATGCCTTTTGCTGTAACACTTTCATGTATCTTACCACCATGTAACCCATAACCCTCTGTAAAAACCAAATGTATTCTCTTCTGGTTTCCAGTATCCATGACGAATTGTAAGCCACATTGAGCCTGCAAAGAGGTGGATAATGTGGGATACAAATGTAATAAATAATAAATCAGGGAGATACAGGAAATTATCCATACTTTAGCCCTGAACAATAGATAAACCAATTTTGTGTTTTTAGCCCAGAATAGAGGTGGTACCGATGATAAATGTCTCTGCGAATGCAGTTGCCTAGATAGTGATACCATGTTAAAGCTTAGATTAGCTGTAAAGGAGCATCTCTTTGTAGGGTCTTGAAAATCATCTTGTCACCTCATTTTAAACGTCTTTGGCATTTGTTCTTCTGCTCTTGCTTTACGGTCGTGCTTTCTCTCTTTATTCAGCTTTACCTGGCATTATTTCTTCCGTTTGTGATCCTTTGTAATGTGTCAACACTAGCCTATTTGCCCAATTGTTTTAAAACCACAGTAGTTTTTCCTTTCCTTTTTGCTTTTATTTGCTTTCTTTACATAAACATACATTGCCCTTTTTATAGCTTTTTTCAGTTTCTCACTTATGCTTCCACTTCCCTTATCTCATTCCACAAGTGTGGAGTAAACAAACTCATCCAACTCCTCCTTCAGGTATTGCTCCATTTTATTGAAGTCCGCATTTTGAACTCTGTGACTAGTGCTTGGAGTGTCTAGATACTGATTTAGCTTTTAAATCAAACCATGCCATAGATTGTCACTGCTGCCCAGATGGGCCTTTACCAAATATTAGATATACAAACCCACTCTCCATCCTGAGGAGTTGACATCTAAACTCCAGTATCAGACTAAGAAGCAGGAAGGCAGCCCTGTGCAAAATTTGCATGAATATAAGATAGATCAAAAGGTCTACGAGAACAGGGTTTATCAGCAGTGTCAAATCATGTCATCACTTGTTGTGTTTGATTTATCCTGCATTTGATGGTGAATCCCTATTGCAGGTAAACAATTTTAGTTTTTGACTCATTCATTGACCACAATTATATTTTTGACTCATTCATTGACCACAATATTAATGCATCCATGCTTGACTTGGTTATTGGAACAGCTTTGTTATGGTGCTCATTGATATATGCTAGACATAAGAATAGCCATACTGGATCAGACCAATGGCCATCTAGCCCAGTATTCTGTTTCCAACAGTGGCCATGCCAGGTCGCAAGTACCTGGCAGAAACCCAAATAGTACAACATTCCATGCTGCCAATCCCAGGGCAAACAGTAACTTCCCCATGTCTGTCTCAATAGCAGAATATGGACTTTCCTCCAGAACTTGTCCAAATCTTTTTTAAACCCAGCCTGATATGCTAAACACTGTACTGCATTCTCCGGCAAAGAGTTCCAGAGCTTGTTGAGTGAAAAAAAAAATTTCCTCCTATTTGTTTTAAAAGTAATTCCATATAACTCCTTGAGTGGTCCCCTAGTCTTTGTACTTTTGGAATGACTAAAAAATCGATTCACTTCTACTCATTCTGCACCACTCGGATTTTGCAGACCGCGATCATATCTCCCTTCATTCATTTCTTTTCCAAGCTGAAGAGCCCTAACCTCTCTAGCTTTTCCTCATATTAGAGGAGCTCCACCCCCTTTAGTCATTTTGGTCACTCTTCTTTGAACCTTTTCTAATTCCGCTATATCTTTTTTGAGATATGGCGACTAGAACTGAAAGCAATGCTGAAGGTGAGGTTGCACCATGGAACGATACAGAGGCATTATAGTATTTCCGATTTTATTCACTCTGACCCCGCAAATTCAAACAATCTTTAAAAATTGTTTCTATCACCCATGGCAGCTACAAAATCTCTCTCCTTATATCGAAAGGTGAGTCTGCCCACAGTGGTCCATGCCATGTTAGCATCACGGCTAGACTACTGTAATGCTCTGTACACTGGTCCAAACCAAAAAGAGTTTGCATCAGCTCCCACTAATTCAGATGCTGCAGCATTACTGACAGAAGGCTGGAAGCAGAGTAACCACATCAGTCCCTTCCTGCAAAAACTACACTGGCTACCAGTAGTTTACAGGGCTAAATTAAACTCTATGTTTGATTTTCACAAGTCCTTCAGACAAAATGGCCAGAGTACTTAAAGAATAAGTTAGCCCTTTACACAACTTTGAGACCTCTAAGGTCCTCTCAGTGATCATCACTATCTGTCCCTCATCAAAAGAAATTGTATGATGTGATTACCCTCCAGCAAGCTTTGTCAGGAGTAGCCCCCACACTACAGAACTCCCAGAGGGGCTACTTATAACTCAAGACTACCTCTACTTCAGGAAGCAGGTGAAAGCCTTGCTCTTCTCCCAAACCTTTAATACAGGGGCGTAGCTACGGGTGGGCCTGGATGGGCCCAGGCCCACCAGTTTCGTCTCAGGCCCATCCTCACCTTCTCCCACCCCCGCCGTAGCGCTGCCTCCTCTCCTGCACTTCACGGTGTCTGTCTCCCACCCTCACGCAGCGCTTCAATTGCTATCAGCGCTGCCTGCCTGACAGCTGACAGACGGGACGCGATGTCCTGCTGCTCCGGGGCCTTCCTCTGCCGCGTTGATTCAACTTCCTGTTTTACGCAGGGTGGATTGCATGCGGCAGAGGGAAGGTCCCGGAGCAGGATGTCGCCGCGTCTGTCAGCTGTCAGGCAGGCAGCGCCGATAGAGCGCTGCCGCGGCAGTGGGAGACGGAGACCATGAAGTGCAGGAGACGAGTCAGCGCCACGGTGGGAGAAAGGTGAGTGGAGGCAGCGTCGATAACTTTAAAGGTGCTGGTGCGCTGCGTGTGTGTGTGTGGTGGGGGGGGGGGTTGGGGTTGTAGTGCCCACCCATCCAACCCGCTGGCCCACCCAAAAATTGTCTTCTGGCTACGCCACTGCTTTAATACATAGGGGTGATTGACTATACCACATCTGCACCTAGACTAGCTTGCAACACACTCAGTAACTTAGATCAGTTCCTTATATCTTGTTTAACTGTGCAAAGAACTTGTCTTCAGTTTCGCCACCCATCTATTTATCCCAGCAGACCTCCGTACCATGCATCTTGTCCCCATCTATATATCTGCACGGTCCGTCAGCTATATGGTAAGCTGTATTATACAAAAGCATTGGTATCATAGCTATGTTATTTGAATGTTCTAATGTGGGCTTATTAGATGTTTTATTAGTATTATGCTGATGTATTATATCTCTTATTTGAATGTCAGTGCTGTCAAATGTGTATAATTTGATCCTGTTTCATTTGCTGTTTTCAAGTTTATCTCATTTATTTATGTTTATACTTGATCATTTTACTACTGTTATGCTATTAAAAATAGTTTTATGTTAAACTGTACCGAAAAATGGTGAAAAAAAGACTGAAAGGAGCAGCTTGCAGAGTAAAAAACTTGCATCAGGCGTGGATGCTGTTTAAAAACACCATCCTGGAGGTTCAGGACAAATATATTCCACGTATTAGAAAAAAAGGGAAAAAAGACTAAACGTCAGCCGGCGTGGCTAAACAGTAAGATAAAGGAAATCATTAGAGCCAAAAAACAATCCTTCAGAAAGTGGAGAAGAGAACCAACTGAAAGTAACAGGATAGATCATAAGGAATGCCAAGCCAAATGCAAAGCGGAGATAAGGAGGGCAAAAAAGGACTTTGAGAAGAAATTAGCGTTGGAGCAAAAATACATAGTAAAAATTTTTTTAGATACATTAAAAGCAGGAAACCGGCCAAAGAGTCGTTGGGCCGCTGGACGAAAATGATGTTAAGGGGGCGATCAAGGAGGACAAAGCCGTAGCGGAGAAATTAAATGAATTCTTTGCTTCGGTCTTCACCGAGGAGGATTGGGGGGGGACACCGGTGCCGGAAAGAATATTTGAAAGCGGGGGAGTCGGAGAAACTAAACAAATTCTCTGTACCTTGGAGGATGTAATGGGTCATTCAGCAAGCTGAAGAGTAGTAAATCACCGGGACCTGATGGTATTCATCCCAGAGTAGTAATAGAACTAAAAAATGAACTTGCGGAGCTACTGTTAGAAATATGCAATCTGTCCCTAAAATCGAGTGTAGTACCGGAAGACTGGAGGGTAGCCAATGTTACTCCGATTTTAAGAAGGGTTCCAGAGGAGATCCGGGAAATTATAGACCGGTGAGTCTGACGTCGGTGCCGGGGCAAGATGGTGGAGTCTATTATTAAGAATAAAAATTGCAGAGCATATACAAAAACATGGACTGATGAGACACAGTCAGCACGGATTTAGTGAAGGGAAGTATTGGCCTCACCAATCTAATGCATTTTTTTGAGGGGGTAAGCAAACATGTGGACAATGGGAGCCGGTTGATATTGTATATCTGGATTTTCAGAAGGCGTTTGACAAAGTGCCGCACGAAAGACTCCTGAAGAAATTGCAGAGTCAGGGAATCGGAGGTAGGGTATTATTATGGATTAAGAACTGGTTGAAAGATAGGAAGCAGAGAGTAGGATTGCGTGGCCAGTATTCTCAGTGGAGGAGGGTAGTTAGTGGGGTCCCGCAGGGGTCTGTGCTGGGTCCGTTGCTTTTAATGTATTATAAATGACCTAGAGATGGGGAATAACTAGTGAGGTAATTAAATTCGCCGATGACACAAAATTATTCAGGGTCGTCAAGTCGCAGGAGGAATGTGAACGATTACAGGAGGACCTTGCGAGACTGGGAGAATGGGCGTGCAAGTGGCAGATGAAGTTCAATGTTGACAAGTGCAAGTGATGCATGTGGGTAAGAGGAACCCGAATTATAGCTACGTCTTGCAAGGTCCGCGTTAGGAGTTACGGATCAAGAAAGGGATCTGGGTGTCGTCGTCGATGATACGCTGAAACCTTCTGCTCAGTGTGCTGTTGCGGCTAGGAAAGCGAATAGAATGTTGGGTGTTATTAGGAAGGGTATGGAGTCCAGGTGTGCGGATGTTATAATGCCGTTGTATCGCTCCAGGTGCTGCGACCGGCACCTGGAGTATTGTGTTCATATACTGTCTCCTGTATCTCAAAAAAGATATAGTAGAAATTGAAAAGGTACAGCGAAGGGCGACGAAAATGATAGTGGGGGATGGGACGACTTTCCTATGAAGAGAGGCTGAGAAGGCTAGGGCTTTTCAGCTTGGAGAAGAGATGGCTGAGGGGAGATATGATAGAAGTGTATAAAATAATGAGTGGAATGGATCGGGTGGATGTGAAGCGACTGTTCACCGCTATCCAAAAATACTAGGACTAGAGGTGCATGAGTTGAAGCTACAGTGTGGTAAATTTAAAACGAATCGGAGGAAAATTTTCTTCACCCAACGTGTAATTAGACTCTGGAATTCGTTGCCGAGAACGTGGTACGGGGCGGTTAGCTTGACGGAGTTTAAAAAGGGGTTAGATAGATTCCTAAAGGACAAGTCCATAGACCCGCTATTAAATGGACTTGGAAAAATTCAGCATTTTTAGGTATAACTTGTCTGGAATGTTTTTACGTTTGGGGAGCGTGCCAGGTGCCCTTGACCTGGATTGGCCACTGTCGGTGACAGGATGCTGGGGCTAGATGGACCTTTGGTCTTTCCCAGTATGGCACTACTTATGTACTTATGTACTTATACACCACCTTGGGTGCATCTCTTCATAATGGTGGTTAATAAATTCCAATAAATAAAGTGTTGTTCCTTGTCATCAAGCAGATGAAGCCATTACGTATGGGTTGTGTCCATCAACCAGCAGGGGGAGATAGAGAGCACTCAACTTTTCTCAGTGCCTCATGGCCAGCTAGCTCCACTGCCTCTTCAGTATTCTCTATCTCCCCAAGCAGGGTGGCTGCAGCTTCTTTGAGCTCCATCAAAAATCTGCCTGGGGGTGGCTCCTGGCTTGCCAGTTGTTAGCCGGGGTGTTAGAGGCTATAGCAGCTTCACGTTGAAGGCACATAGGTCAGCCCTTTCCCTGCCTTACCCATGCCCCCGTGATGTGGACATATTAGCTTGCTTTTCCCTGTCCTTTCCCACTCAGTGGATGCAGGCACATTGGTTCGCCTTTCCCTGCCTTTCCCACTTCTCTGGAGCCTCCAGAGTGTTTTTATTTACCTCTTTTGCCTCTGCTTTCCTCACAGCGTTAAAAAAAAAAAAAAAAAAAGTGATCGTTGGAAAAGAAGTTTTTTTCTTAAGATTCTTCTGCAGGACCGGAGCTGTGATACTTCGGTCTAGTGAGGTAAGAGTGTTTCTGACTCCTCCGAGGTGGGGCCCGCGATCGGGACGTTTTTGGCGCGAACCGCCATTTTTAATTTTACCGCCGTTTTCGGCGATGGCTACGGAGACTGTAAAGCCTGTTCTAAATGTGGCAAGCGCAAATCAGCAGCGGGCTCTGTAATTCATGCTGTACAGACGATAGAGCCAGCCCGAGCATGCGAGCGGCGATCTTACACGCTCTGAGCTGGCAGCGGACGCCATTTTGGATTTTCCACATGGCGCGGCCTCCGTTGCGACGGAGAGCCCTGAATCCGGGGGGGGGGGGGGGGGGGGTCCTCTGCGTGAGGCTAATAATAGAGCTGATAGCCCTGGGCAGCAGGATCCGGGCGGTTTTCTCCCCTGATTTTGTTTTAATGCTGCATAGGGCATAACATGCTTAAAGAGCTCTTCCACAGGGATCTTCGGACCCTCTTCCTCCCCCCCCCCCCCCCCAGTGGATCCTGGCCTTTTGGAGTTGGCTTTGCCTGTTTCTTATCCTCCTGATAAACGCAGAAGGGCTAATTCCCCTTCTGAGTGTGGCGCACCCCCCCCCCCCCCCCCCCCCCCCCCCCCGTGGTCAGGCTATGAGGATTCTGAGGGGTCTGGCAGAACTTCTTGGGCTGAGGTGCCAGAATCGGGTGCAGAAATTGCCACAGGAGCTTGATGATCCGTCTGCGGTGAGGATTTTCCACCGCAAGGAGCTGCCAGCGCTTATTTCAGATGCCTTACAAGCCCTCTCGATGAAGATCCTGGGAGTGGCACAGCCTCCTTGTTAATCCAAGGATGGCTAGTACCAGAAAGCCTGCTCGAGCCTTCCTTTGCATGACTCCATCCAAGAGCTTATTTCGGCTCAATGGGCTGACCCCGAAGGACCTTTGAAGGTTGCCAGGGCTATGGGGCAATTATACCCTCTGAGTGAGGAACATTTGGCTCGCTTTACATGCCTAAAGTGGATGCCCTGGTCACGGCTGTGACAAAGAGAACTACCCTCCCTGTTGAAGGAGGTGTTGCCCTGAAGGATATTCAAGACCGCAGGCTTGATTCAGCTCTGAAGCGGTCCTTTGATTTGGCAGGTCTCACTGTTCGGGCAACTGCATGCAGTTGTTATACTGCTAGAGCCTGCCTGGCTTGGTTACAGCAGGCAGTGTAACAGCCCGGTGATGGAGTGGAGACCTTATCTGAAGTGGCTCCGTGGATGGAGTCGGCCTTGTCCTTTTTGACTGACGCCCTTTATGATATGGTCAGAGCTTCGGCTAAGCAAATGGCTGTAGCGGTGGTGGCTCGCCGCACTCTTTGGCTACAACATTGGGTGGCGGACATGGCCTCTAAGCAAAGGTTGCTGAAGTTGCCCTTTTCAAGGCCTTCTCCTGTTTGGTGAGGAGCTGGAAAACATTGTTAAAGGCCTGGGGGATTCCAAACTTCAGCGCTTGCCCGAAGATAGGCCGAAGCCTTCCTCTAAGGGTCAGGCGGTCCGCTCCTCTTACAGACCTCGCTTCCGTGAAGCTAGAAGGTACCGCCCGGGCATGCTGCTGGGTTCACTTCGCGGTGCCCGCTTTCACCAGAGAAACTCCTTTCGCTCGGACAAACGTTCCGCAGCTGCCGGTTCAAGGCCTGGAGTTCAGGGGCGACCCTCTCAATGATGGTGCGCCGGCCCCCTCCTCGTTCCTGTCATCGAAGGAAGACTCCCTCTTTTTCGAGGAGTGGGCCAAAATCTCCGCAGATCAGTGGGTCTTGGACCTGATCAGAAACGGATACTGAATAGAATTCGATGCCCCGGTGAGAGACGTGTTTGTGGAGTCCCGATGCGGTTCTGCTGCCAAACGGGCGGCGGTAGAGGAGACTCTGCACAGTCTGTGCCAGATAGGGGCTGTGACCCCGGTGCCTCCCGCCGAACAAGGTCTGGGTCGCTACTTCCATTTACTTTGTGGTGCCACGAAAAGGGCGGGTCGTTTCGCCAATCCTTGACTTAAAAGAGCTAAACAAGTCCTTAAGAGTGCGACATTTTCACATGGAAACCCTGCGCTCCGTCATTGCGGCAGTAAAGCCAGGAGAGTTTTCTCATGTCTCTGGACCTGAAAGAAGCTTACTTGCACATTCCAATTGGCCCCTGCACCAGAAGTTTCTGCGGTTTGCGGTGTTGGGAAAACATTTCCAGTGTCGGGCCCTTGCCTTTTGGCCTCGCCACAGCTCCCCGAACCTTCTCCAAGGTAATGGTGTAGTAGCTGCCTTTCTCTGGCGAGAGGGTATCCGGGTTCACCGGTACCTAGACGACTGGCTCATCAGAGTAGGACTCAGAAAAAGAGAGTCATCTAGCTACAGCCAGAGTGGTTTCAGTCCTTCAATCTCTGGGCTGGGTCGTCAATATGGCCAAAAGTTACCTGACCCCCTCGCAATCTCTAGAATATTTGGGGGCCAGGTTCAACACAGCCTCGGGCTATGTGTTTTCTTCCCGACAAAGGGCGGTGGAAAGCTTCAGAATCAGGTCCCGTCTGCTCCTGATGATGCCCCGCCCGCGAGCTTGGGACATTGTCCAGCGGTTGGGATAGATGACGGCCACCTTGGAAGTGGTGCCATGGCGAGAGCGCACCTGAAACCTCTACAGTATTCTTTACTTCAAAGATGGTCTCCAGTATCTCAGGATTATCAGTGCAGACGTTCTTGGCTCCCTGCAGCCCGCCTCAGTATGAAGTGGTGGCTCTCGGACAGCATGTTGCAGCGGGGAATGCCGCTGGCGCTCCCCGATTGGTGCCTAGCGGTGACAGATGCCAGCCTGAAGGGCTGGGGCACACATTGCCAGGGAAGCATGCCCAGGGTCTGTGGACGCCCGACGAGTCGGAGTGGTCTATCACCGCCTGGAGTTGAAAGCGTGTTTCAGGCTCTTCTGGCCTTTCAAGTGACTCTTGAAGGATTGGCTGTCTGAGTGATGTCAGACAACACGACAGCAGTGGCCTACATAAATCAACAAGGCGGCACTCAGTGCAGAGCTCTAGCCGCGCAGGCCGAACAAATTTGCCACTGGGCCGAGCTGCATCTACAGTCCCTGTCAGCAGCTCACATTGCAGGTCAGAGCAACATGCAAGCTGACTAACTAAGCAGGCATCAGATCGATCCAGCAGAGTGGGAACTAGCAGACGATGTATTCCTGCAGATATGTGCCAAATGGGGCAAGCCAGTGATGGATCTTATGGCGACCAGTTCCAGTGCCAAAGTCCCGTGCTTTTTCAGCAGACGGAGAGATCCTCGCTCTGCCGGGTTGGATGCCTTGGCTCAACCCTGGCCCCTGGGCTTGCTGTATGTCCTTCCCTCCGTGGCCCTTGTTATGGCGAGTGCTCCTGCGGATTCGGCTGCATCCAGGAGAAGTGGTGCTCATCGCCCCGGATTGGCCCAGGAGGCCTTGGTTTGCGGACCTCCGACAGATGCTGTTGGAAGCTCCCTTTCCGTTACCTCTGGTTCCGCACCTGTTGTCACAGGGTCCGGTGGCCATGGAGGACGCCTGCCGCTTTGGTCTTATGGTATGGCGATTGAGAGGGCGCAATTGAGAGATAAGGCTACTCAAATAAGGTTTTCCACTCTCCTGCAGGCCCGTAAGCGATCTACTTCCGTGGCTTATGCCAGGATTGGCGCCAGTTTGAAGTCTGGTGTGTTTCAAGAGCGCTTTCTCCATTGCGGGCTCCTGTCTCGCCGATTCTGGACTTTTTGCAGGATGGTGTACACAAAGGCTTGGCCTATAATTCCCTGCGGGTGCAAGTGGCAGCATTGGCCTCCCTGCGTGGCAAGGTTGAAGGCGTGTCCTTAGCGGCTCATCCAGATGTGGCACGGTTTCTTAGAGGGGTGCTTCGGCTCCGTCCTCCCGTGCGGGCACCTTGTCCAGCTTGGAACCTGGGGTTAGTATTGAAGGCCCTTCAGGGGGCTCCCTTTGAACCGCTTCGGCGTGCTTCAGAGAAAGATTTGACACTGAAGGCCGTCTTTTTAGTGGCCATTACCTCGCGAGACGGGTGTCAGAGCTCCAGGCGCTGTCCTGTAGAGACCCATTTCTGCAATTCTCAGTCAGGGGTCACGGTTTGGAACGTGCCTTCCTTCATGCCTAAGGTGGTTTAGCGTTCACCTAAACCAGCCTGTTCTTTCTTCCCTTCTTTGTTGAGGAGGAGTTTCCAGGTTCATTTGGGCAGTTGCAGCTTTTGGATGTGCGCAGGACTCTGTTGCAGTATCTGTGAATTACAAATTCTTTCAGGACCTCTGATCATCTTTTTGTGCTGTTTGCAGGTCCTCGCAGAGGGTCTTCAGCGTCTAAATCCTCTATTGCCCGTTGGCTCAAAGAAGCTATCTTTTCAGCATATCTGCTGTCTGGCCGGGCTCCGCCTGAAGCTTTTAAGGCACATTCCACACCTCTTCCTGGGCGGAACTGGAGCACTATCTCTTCATGAGATTTGCAGTGCTGCAACATGGGCTTCTAAGCTCTCTTTCGCCTGACATTACACGCTGGATGTGGCTGCCAGGAGGGATGCGCGTTTTGGAGCACAGGTGCTAGCGCGTGGTGTGGCTTGTTCCCACCCTATTTAGGGATTGCTTTGTTACATCCCATACGTAATGGCTTCATCTGCTTGATGACAAGGAAGGGAAAATTAGATTCTTACCATGATAATTTTCTTTCCTTAGTCATAGCAGATGAAGCCATGAGCCCTCCCTGTATGATTGTCTGTATTGCAGTGATTCTGATTTTAGGTGCTGTTCTTGTTTCCTGAAGTTATATTCCTTCCTTGGGGAGTCAGAAAACAGTCTTCAGGATTCTTGTTATAGTTATAGGAGGATGAGTTCATTCCCTCCAGTTCATGTTTGGGAGGATGAGTTATTCCCTCAGTTTATACAAAGTGGAGGACGAGTTCATTCCCTCCTTTTTGAGTTCATGCCTTGTTAAGGGGCCATTGTTCGCTGTGAGGAAAGTTCATGTTATTCCCATTGCGGTTTGCCATACTGCTTTGGAAGCTTCAAATACTGAAGAGGCAGTGGAGCTAGCTGGCCATGAGGCACTGAGAAAAGTTGAGTGCTCTCTATCTCCCCCTGCTGGTTGATGGACACAACCCATACATAATGGCTTCATCTGCTATGACTAAAGGAAAGAAAATTATCATGGTAAGAACCTAATTTTCCCATATTTTGAGCTCTAGCATCTCAACTCACTTCTGTGCCAGGACTTTACTAAACCATACATATGTACGATAGCCGGGGCTTAATTTCTGGGGGAACAGCCTGGAATGTAGTTCTGCTACCTATTTTCAGACTCCAGAGCCTGTGTAGTAAGGGAAAGTGTTGTATGTCAGGCAGCCAGCAGGGAAGAAGAGGGGAAGAGATGAGCTTGCAGAAGAGTAGAGCACAGCCACTGTGCTTCCTAATCCAGTCCCTCTTCTCCTGTTGTTCCTGTCTTTGGCCTGTCCCTGCCACTGGATCCACAGTTCCATTCCTTCTCTTTCTTTCTTTTTTTTTTTATCTACAAATGAAGCTTTAACTGTAGTCTGTAAGAACTGCCATATTGAGTCATACCCAAGGTCCATCAAACTGTGGTATCCTGTTTCGAGCAATGACCAATCCAGGTGACCAGTACATGGCTGGATCCAAAAATCTCATCTATATTCTATGCCGCTTATTCCTAGGGATAAGGAGTGATTTTCCCCAAGTCTACCTTAATGGTTTGTTTATTCATTTATTTATGTATGTTGAAAAATGTATTTCCTTCCAAATCCCCAAGGTTCATGGTGAGCTACAATCAAACATTCACAAGTAATAAAACAATACATAATACATAAACATTAATCTATACTAAACATCCACTAATATTCAGTAAGATTTCCAACATTTTAACTTGTCAAAGTTTTAACAGGGTATGCTACATAACAGAAATCCTATCATACATTATGATGTGACAAAAGCTTGCTGAAAAAGATAGGTTTTCAGTGCTTTTCGATCTCTTGTCTTGTCATTTGCAACTGAAATAAGTCAGTGATGGCAGCACAATAAATGTATTGTGAACATATGCACAGAGGTTGGTTGGCAACATGCACCGTCAAAAGATCTTGTAAGCATTCTGCTACTAAGTTAAACATTGGCTTAAAAGCAAACTTAAGAATCTTTTTGGTTTGGGACTCCCTGAGCAACTGATGAAGGTGCATCAAAACTGGAGTAGTGTGATCAACCATGGATACACATAACAATTCTTATAGCCGCATTAATTACCAACTGTAAAGATTTAAGTGTAGAGGCTAGTAAATAATTTAGGATTATGTTACCATAATCAAGGCAAGACAGTACTATTGCCTGAAAAACAGTACAAAAATCTCCTTCATCCAAACTAGTTGCAAACCATGTAAAGCTTGCTTTTTGTAAATTGTTTTTTACACTATTCCTTTCACTTGGAACTACTTGAACTGCTGGTCCAAAATCACTCCCAAATCACACTTCTTCATTTCTGTTTTCACATGTGTACATGGAGAATTGGGGGAGGGACAAAGCACTTTTCATGCTTGATAAAAAGTGTGTGTCTTTTGTAAATTGAAGTAGCTCCTGTACTAGCTAAGAGGCCACATCCTGGAAACAGTCATAAAGGAGCAAATTGTGCAGATTCTCATGGAGTTGGAAAGATGCATAAATCATGAAGATTACCCCTTAGATGTATACTGCATGTTTGTATAACCTCACACAGAGGCTGCAAATAGATGTTAATTAAGCCAATAAGGCAGACCCCCTGAGACAACTTTCAGTATAGTTTGTGCCTCCTTTCATTCTCTCTGGTATGTTCAATCCATAAAATGTTACCCTGATCCTTCTTATAAGTACATAAGTATTGCCATACTGGGAACAGACCAAAGGTCCATCAAGCCCAGCATCCTGTTTCCAGCAGTGCCCAATCCAGGTCACAATACCTGGCAAGATCCCAAAAAAGTACAAAACATTTATGCTACTTATCCCAGAAATAGTGGATTTTCCCCAAGTCCAATTTATTTATTTATTTATTTATTTGCTGCATTTGTACCCCACATTTCCCACCTATTTGCAGGCTCAATGTGGCTTACACTATGTTGCAAAAGGTATAATCATAAACAGAGTAAGAGGTATGGTCTAATTTAACATATTACTGTGTAAGAAATTAGGTAGATAGGTCAGTAGAATTATTTACATAACATAAAATAAAACAGGTAAGATATAATGACCAATAGTGATAATGTGATTAACAAAATCAAATTAGAAGGGATCAGTATTAGTTGGTTTAGATATAGAATGGAATAAAGTCATTAAGGAGGATTTTTTTTGTAAGTTTGTTCGAACAGGTGCGTCTTATATACCGTATTTTTCGGACTATAAGGCGCACTTTTTTCCCCCAAAATTTGGGAGGAAAATGGGGGGTGCGTCTTATAGTCCGAAGGTAGTGAGTTTTGGATCGCCGTCCCCTACTTACGCGATGCCATGTTCCCTGGTGGTCTAGTGACGTCGGGGCAGGAAAGAGCCCCCTCTTTCCTGCCCATCGCGCTGCTCTCCGTGCTCCTGACTGCTTCCTGACGGTCTCGGCGAGATTCAAAATGGCCGCCGAGAATCTCTTTCCTGCCCCGACGTCACTAGACCACCAGGGAACATGGCATCGAGTAAGTAGGGGACGGCGATCCAAAACTCGGACAAGACGCACCGGAGCACCTAGGTTTTAGAGGAGGGAAAAAGGAAAAATTTTTTTTTTCCTATTTCCCTCCTCTAAAACCTAGGTGCGTCTTATGGTCCGGTGCGTCTTATAGTCCGAAAAATACGGTAACTTCCGGAAGGGTTGTCAAGTCATGCGTTGTTTTTATAGCATTCGGTAGTTTATTCCATGATTTTGTGCAGAGGTATGTGAAGGTAGATGCGTGTAGTGATTTGTATTTGAGTCCTCTACAATTGGGGTAGTGAAGGTTTAAGAAGGTACGTGATGAACTTTTGATGTTTTGTGCAGGTAAGTCAATTAGGGCTGACATGTATGATGGAGCTTCTCCATGGATGATTTTATGGGTTAAGGTGCAAACCTTGAATGCAATTAAATCTTTTAGTGGAAGCCAATGTAATTTTTCTCTGAGGGGTTTGGCACTCTCATACTTCGCCTTTCCAAATATGAGTCTAGCTGCGGTATTTAATAATGGTCTATGGGCTTTTTCAAATCTTTTTTTAAACTCCGCTAAGCTAACCACCTTTACCACATTCTGTGGCAACAAATTCAGAGTTTAATTACAAGTTGAGTGAAGAAAAGTTTTCTTTGATTCTTTGTAGCTTCATCACGTGTCCCCCAATCCAAGTATTTTTGGAAAGCATAAACAGATGCTTCACGTCTACCTGTTCTACTCCACTCATTATTTTATAGACCTTTATCATATCACCCCCTCAGCCGTCTTTTCTCCAAGCTGAGAAGCCCTAGCCACTTCAGCCTTTCCTCATAGGGAAGTCGTCCCATCCCCTTTATCATTTTCGTTCCCTTCTATGCACCTTTTTTAATTCCACTATATCTTTTTTGAGATGCAGCGACCAGAATTGAACACAATATTCGAGATGCGGTCACACCATGGAGCGATACAAAGGCATTATAACGTCCTCATTTTTGTATTCTATTACTTTCCTAATAATACCTAACTTTCTATTTGCTTTCTTAGCCGCAGCAGCACACTGAGCAGAAGGTTTCGGCGTATTATCAACAAATACACCTAAATCCCTTTCTTGGTCGGTGACTCCTAACGTGGAACCTTGCATGGCGTAACTATAATTCGGGTTCCTATTTCCTAGGGTTACCATTTTTTGTCCTCATAAAAAGAGGATACTTGCCCCGCCCCTTCCACGCCCTCTGCCCCGCCCCTTTCATGCATTCGCCCCGCCCCTGACGCATATTTCCCTCCCCCAGTCACCCCCTCCTCCCCCATCACCTTCCCTCCCCCGTCATCTCCACTCCCCCCCCCCCCCGTCACCCTCCTCTCCCCTTACTCCTATTCCTGGTGGTCTAGAGGTATCTTCAGGGCAGGAAAGAGCCTCCTCTTTCCTGCCCGGAGCGCTGCTGCCAGCTGCCCTGCATCCTGTGAGTCCGGCTCGCGGCGTTTCAAAATGGCCGCCGAGAGTTGAAGTCTTGCAAGGCTGCTTCAACTCTCGGCGGCCATTTTGAAACGCCGAGAGCCGGACTCACAGTATGCAGGGCAGCTAGCAGCAGCGCTCCGGGCAGGAAAGAGGGGGCTCTTTCCTGCCCCGAAGAAGAACAGGTACTTCTAGACCACCAGGGATAGTAGAGTAAGGGAGAGGAGTCCCGCGCCCGACAGTCAGCCCGTTTGTCCAGAAATCTGGACAAATGGGCAGGCTGGCCAAATCCGTCCGGACGCCCGGACATGTCCTCAAAAAGAGGACATGTCCGGGTAAATCCGGACGTATGGTAACCGTACTCTTTCCCACATGCATCACTTTGCACTTGCTCACATTAAACGTCGTCTGCCATTTAGACTCCCAGTCTCCCAGTCTCGTAAGGTCCTCTTGTAATTTTTCACAATCCTCCCGCGATTTAACGACTTTGAATAACTTTGAGGGGCATAATTGAATGGGGGCGAACATATCTAAGGGCACCCATCTCTCAGGACGTCCCGGCGAAGGGGCAGGGAAACCCGTATTCTCCGAGGACAAGCAAGCTGCTTGTTCTCACATGTGGGTTGACGTCCGCGTCGGCCTGGGAATCGGAAAGCTATTTTGCAAGCAAAATATTAAAAAACCTTTGCAGAGGGGAGAGAATTCCACGTCTTTCTCATCGGTACCGAGGAGTCTCAATGACTGGCGTCGAGCGAAGGTGAAGAAGCACTGTGATCGATCTCCTTCGACACACGGTGCCGGGGGGGTCCGGGGCGTTGAGGGATTTGGCACCCGAGAAGCGTCGGCGCCAAGAGGATCGATCCCCCTCTATTCAGGAGGTGCCAATGTGTCGGTCTAGCAGCCCGGTACCTGCTCCCAGGCTTCGACATATTCTGCCACCGGCTCTTGTTCTGAGCCATCAGCCTTGTCCGACGGCGGCTCTCGATGAGCGCATCAGGGCCCTACTTCCAGAGCTTCTGGAAGGGTTACTGTGCCAGGCTACTTCGGTGTCGGGGGTGCTTGCGCCTTCCGTACCATCTGCTACAGCGGTCCATGGCCCTTCGCCTGTGGTGAGGCCCCCGACCTCGGTGCCACCTGCGGCATCGGCGTCAGCTGCCACCCAGGTCGACTCTCCTTTGATGTCGGTGGAGGAAGCTTCACCGGAGTCCAGGCGGGTGTCGACTTCTCGTCATCGCCATCGGATTGTTCTGAGAGATGTCTTGTCCAACACTGAAGATGAGCACTCTAGGGAGGAAGTGGAGGATCCCAGGTACTTTTCTTCTGATGAGTCCTTTGGGATTCCTTCTGAACCTTCCCCTCCACCAGAAAGGAGACTGTCTCCACCGGAGGGTCTATCCTTTACCTCCTTCGTCCAGGATATGGCTGTGGCTATTCCCTTCCCTATGGAGGTTGAAGATGAGCCCAGGGCTGATATGCTCGAGGTCCTGGACTATCCTTCTCCACCTAGAGAGGCTGCAACGGCTCCTTTGCATAATGTAGTGAAAGAAGTCCTTATGCAAAATTGATCGTTCCCTCTGTCTAACCCGTGATTCCTAAAAGAACTGAATCCCAATATTGGATCCACAAGGAACCTGGATTGATGAAGTCTCAGCTACTTCACAATTCCATGGTGGTGGACTCCGCTCTCAGAAGGGCCAAGAGTACTAGGGACTATGCCTCGGCGCCCCCAGGCAGAGAATCTAGAACCTTGGACTCTTTTGGGAGGAAAGCCTATCAGGCTGCTATGCTTGCAGCGAAAATTCAGACATGACATAGCTCTTCACGAGCATCCACTTGCGGAACTCGGTGAGGCAACTGTCTAGCTTGGTTGATGCGCTCCCTCCGTAGCAGGCTGAGCCTTTTTGCCAGGTGGTCAGGCAGCAGAAGGCGTGTCATAAATTTTCTGGCCAGGGGTACGTACGACACTTTTGATGTAGCATCCAGAATTGCTGTCCAGGGTATAGTGATGCACAGAATGTCATGTCTGCGTGTCTCTGACCTGGATCATTCGACCCAGCAGGGGATGGCGGATGTTCCTTACCGGGGGGATAACCATTTTGGTGAAAAAGTAGAGGATCTGGTTGACCAGCTCAAATAGCACAACGATGCTATGGATTCTCTCTCCCACTGGGCATCTTCTGCTACTGCCTCCTCATCCAGGAGGTTTTTTGGAGGGAAGAGGAGTGCTCCCTATTCCTATGGTAGGCGTAGGTACACTCCTGCTTCTCGGCAGCCTGTTCAGGCTCAGTCCCAGCACGCTCATTCTCGTCAACAGCGTGCACCTAAGGCTACTGCGGCTCCCCAGCAAAAGCAAGGGATGGGCTTTTTACTGGCTCCAGTTCAGCATAGCCTCAGATAAAGTGTCCGTACTGGACGACTTACCGGTCGGGGGGAGGTTGATATTTTTTCACCAAAGGTGGCCTCTCATAACCTCCGATCGGTGGGTTCTTCAAATAGTCCAGTCAGGATACACCCTCAGTCTGGAATTCAAACCTCCAAATTGTCTACCTGGAGCTCATTCTTACAGTTCCCAGCACAAACAGGTATTTGTAGAGGAACGCCCCGCCCTTCTAGAGGCCCAAGCGGTCGAACCTCTTCCACCAGGGAAGAGGGGCTGGGATTCTATTCCTGGTACTTCCTTGTACAGAAGAAAACAGGGGGGATGCATCCCATCCTAGACCTAAGGGCCTTGAACAAATTTCTAGTCCGAGAAAAGTTCAGGATGGTTTCCCTGGGCACCCTTCTTCCCATGATTCAGGAAAATGATTGGCTATGCTCTCTGGACTTAAAGGGATGCCTACACCCACATCTCATAAGCACATAAGCACCGCCATACTGGGAAAAGATCAAGGGTCCATCAAGCCCAGCATCCTGTCTCTGACAGCGGCCAATCCAGGCTTCAAGAACCTGGCAACCCCCCCCCCCCCCCCCAAAAAAAAAAAAAAAAAAATATATATATGTTCAATGGACTTTTCCTTCAGGAATCTGTCCAAACCCCCCTTAAACTCCGTAAGGCCAGCCGCTGCCACCACATTCTCCGGCAACGAGTTCCAGAGTCCAACTACACGCTGAGTAAAGAAAAATTGTCTCCTATTTGTTTTAAATCTACCATATTCTAGTTTCATCTTGTGTCCCCTGGTTCTATTATTGTTTGAAAGTGTAAACAAACGCTTCACATCTGTCCACTCTACTCCGCTCATTATTTGTAGACTTCTATCATATCACCCCTCAGCCGCCTTTTTCTCCAAGCTGAAGAGCCCTAACCTTCTCAGCCTTTCCTCATAGGGAAGTCATTCCATCCCTTTTATCATTTTTGTCACCCTTCTCTGCACCTTCTCCAATTCGTTTATATCTTTTTTGAGATGCGGCGACCAGACTTGGACACAATATTCGAGGTGCGGTCGCACCATGGAGCGATACAACGCATTATAACATCCTCGTGTTTGTTTTCCATCCCTTTCCTAATTATACTCAACATTCTGTGTGCTTTCTTGGCCGCCGCAACACACTGAGCAGAAGTTTTCAATGTCTTGTCCACGATGACTCCCAGATCCCTTTCTAGGTCTGTGACTCCTAGCGCAGAACTTTGCATGACATAGCTGTAATTCGGGTTCCTCTTACCCACATGCATCACTTTGCACTTGTCAACTTTGAACTTTATCTACCACTTGGACACCAATCCCCCAGTCTCGCGAGGTCCTCCTCTAATCTTTCACACTCCTGCGACATGACGACCCTGATAATTTTGTGTCATCTGCGAATTTAATTACCTCACTAGTTACTCCTATCTCTAGGTCATTTATAAATATGTTAAAAAGCAGCGGCTCCAGCACAGACCCCTGAGGGACCCCACTAACTACCCTTCTCCATTGAGAATACTGACCATTCAATGCTACTCTCTGCTTTATATTTTTCAACCAGCTCTTAATCCATAGTAATACCCTACCTCCGATCCCATGACTCTCCAGTTTCCTCTGGAGTCTTTCATGAGGCACTTTGTCAAACGCCTTTTGAAAATCCAGATACACAATATCCACCGACTCCCCATTGTCCACCCCCTCAAAAAAATGCAGTAGATTGGTGAGGCAAGACTTCCCTTCACTAAATCCATGCTGACTTTGTCTCATCAGCCCATGTTTTTGTATGTGCTCTGTAATTTTATTCTTAATAATAGCCTCTACCATTTTGCCCAGTACCGACGTCAGACTCACCGGTCTATAATTTCCTGGATCTCCTCTGGAACCCTTTTTAAAAATCGGCGTAACATTGGCTACCGTCCAGTCTTCCGGTACCACACCTGATTTTAGGGATAGATTGCATATTACTAACAGTAGCTCTACAAGTTCATTTTTCAGTTCTATTAATACTCTGGGATGAATACCATCTGGTCCTGGTGATTTACTACTCTTCAATTTGCAGAACTGCCCCATTACATCCTCCAAGTTTACAGTGAATTTGTTTAGTTTCTCCGACTCGCCTGCTTCAAATACCCTTTCCGGCACCGGTATTCCTCCCAAATCCTCCTCGGTGAAGACCGAAGCAAAGAATTAATTTAATTTCTCCACTACGGCTTTCTCTTTCCTGATCGCCTCTTCAACACCACTTTCGTCCAGCAGCCCAACCGATTCTTTAGCCTGTTTCCTGCTTTTAATGTATCTAAAAACTTTTTTACTATGTATTTTCGCTTCTAACGCTACATTTTTTCAAAATCCTTTTTTTGCCCTCCTTATCTACACTTTGCATTTGGCTTGGCATTCCTTATGTTTTATCTTATTATTTTCAGTCGGTTCTCTTTTCCATTTTCTGAATGATTGTTTTATGGCTTTAATGGCTTCCTTTACCTTACTGTTTAGCCACGCCGGCTGATGTTTGGTCTTTTTTCCTCTCTTTCTAATATGCGGAATATATTTGTCCTGTACCTCTAGGACGGTGTTGTTGAACAGCATCCACACCTGATGCAAGTTTTTTTGCACTGCGAGCTGCTCCTTTTAGTCTTTTTTTCACCGTTTTTCTCATTTTATTGTAATCACCTTTTCTAAAGTTAAAAGCTAGTGTATTTGATTTCCTAAGTTCACTTCCTTCAATGCCAGTTTCAAAACTGATCATATTGTGATCACTGTTACCAAGCAGCCCTTGCACCGTTACCCCCCGCACTAGATCATGAGCTTCACTAAGGACTAAGTCTAGTATTTTTCCTTCTCTTGTCGGCTCCAGAGCCAGCTGTTCCATGAAGCTGCCCTTGATTTCATCAAGAAATTTTATCTCCCTGGCTTGTACCGATGTTACATTAACCCAGTCTATATGTGGATAATTGAATTATTACATTGCCCATTTTATTCGCTGCCCTAATTTCCTTTGACATTGCTGCGTCCGTCTGTTCGTCCTGGCCAGGCGGACGGTAGTACACTCCTATCACTATTTTTTCCCCCTTTTCAAGTGGAATTTTGATCCACAAAGATTCCAATATGGGTTTTATATCCTGCAATATTTGCAGCCTATCTGAGTCAAGGTTCTCATTAATATACAGTGCTACCCCTCCTCCAATCCTATCTACCCTATCACTACGATATAATTTGTAGCCCGGTATGACTGTGTCCCACTGGTTATCTTCCTTCCACCAGGTCTCAGTGATGCCTATAATATCCAATTTTTCATTGTGTGCAATGTATTTCATCTCTCCCATCTTAGGCTCCTTGCATTTGTGTGTAGACATTTCAATGCATGCTTGTTGCTCAGTTTTATATCCAGTTTAATACATAGCATTATTAATTTGTTATCCTGTGTCTGGTTATTATTAATTTTACTTAAGGGTATCTGATCCACTACGGTTTTTTGACAACCTTACTTATAAGGAACTTTTTCTTCCCTGTTTGGGTGATATCCTCAAAAGATACTTTATCCTGAACCATGCGCTTTTGAGCGACTGTCGGCCTTCCCCCCGTTTCTAGTTTAAAAGCTGTTCTAGTTCCTTTTTAAATGTTGACACCAGCAGCCTGTTCTCACTCTGGTTAAGATGAAGCCCATCAGATCAGAATAGGCTTTCCCTTCCCCAGAATGCTGCCCAGTTCCTGACAAATCCAAAATCCTCATCCCCGCACCATCGTCTCATCCATGCATTGAGACTCCGGATCTCTGCCTGTCGCTTGGGCACTGCGCATTTCAGAAAATGCTACCCTAGATGATCTGGATTTTAGCTTCCTTCCTAAAAGCCTAAATTTGGCTTCCAGAACTTCTCTCCCACATTTTCCTATGTTGTTGGTACCCATATGTACCAAGACGGCCGGCTCCTCCCCAGCACTATCTAAAATCTTGTCTAGGTGCCGCATAAGGTCCGCCACCTTCGCACCAGGCAGGCAAGTCACCAGGCGATCCTCACGTCCACCAGCCACCCAGCTATCTACACGCCTGATGATTGTGTTTCCAACTACAACAGCGGTTCTCTTTTCCCATGTGGGCTGTAATCGGAGACATATCCTCGGTGCAAGAGGATTATACATCCTCTGGTGGGCAGGTCCTGGGTGCAGGAGTACTTCCTGCTTCACCAGGGCAATGCTCTCCTTCTAAGAGACCTCTCTCCTCCGAAGAAGCACAGGGGCTACCCAGCTGAAGGTGGGACCTCTCTACAACATCCCTGTAGGTCTCATCTATGTACTGTTCTGTCTCCCTCATCTCTACCAAGTCTTGTACTCTAGCCTCGAGAGAACGGACCTGCTCTCTGAGAGCTAGGAGTTCTTTGCACCGGGCGCACACATATGACTTCACACCAACTGGGAGATAATCATACATGTGACAGTGCAAAAGACTGGGTTGCACCCCTCTCGCTGCTGGACTACTGACTCCATCTCATTAATATATGAGTATTTCAATATATTAAGACAGGCTACAAAATTAAGGATGTTGGATAGACAAAGTGTCTTTAGGATTTTAATATGATGTATTTTGTTGTTTTGTGATTACTGTTTGGATATACTGAATGTATTGAGATTTTTTTTCAGAGCAGCACTTGCTTATTACCTTAATTAGAACACTGACTATAAATGAAGAGCTGCCTCAGGGGTGGGTGGGCGTTGGGGAGGGTGGGTGGGCAGAGCAAAACCAGATCCCTCCTGGAATCCTATCTGTTAAGTTATATTACTCAGAGAAATCTTTCCAGTCAGCCCAGCCTCCAAACACAGGAATCACAGTTTTTACAGCTCACAGGAAGTATCTTTGATTTCGGCTAGGAACACAGCACTTTCAGTACCGTGTACTGCCTTTTGGCCTGGCGTCTGCGCCTGGAGTGTTACCAAATGCCCAGCTGTTGTCGCAGTGTCGCTACGCAGACTGGAAGTGCATTTGTTTCCTTATCTCGATGATTGACTGGTGAAGGGCACCTCGAAGGAGGGTGTTCTGGAGTCCATGTGAATGACTATTCGGGTGCTAGAGCTACTGGGGTTCATCATCAATTATCCAAAGTCCCATCTCATCTCAGTCCAAAAATTAGAATTCATTGGAGCCCTGTTGAACACTCAGACAGCTCGAGCTTATCTTCCCGAGTCAAGGGTGGACAGGACAACCTTTTGTCCCTGGTGTCCATGGTTGAAGCGTCCCAGCAGGTCACGGCTCAGCAGAAGTTGAGACTTCTGGGGCACATGGCCTCTACTGTTCATGTAACTCCCATTTCACGTCTACATATGAGATCAGCTCAATGGACCCTAGCTTCCCAGTGGTTTCAAGCTGCGGGGGATCTAGAAGATGTAGTCCAACTGTCCACCAGCTTTTGGGATTCTCTTCAGTGGCGGACGATTCGATCCAATTTGACCATGGGATGACCATTCCAAGTTCCTCAGCCACAGAAAGTGCTGGCGACGGATGCATCTCTCCTGGGGTGGCGAGCTCATGTAGATGGTGTCAGGCACGCCAAGTGGAGACGTGAGCCCTTGTGCCCGATGGAGGAAGAATTCCCACCGAGCTGTCGGCCACCCCGAGTTCCCCCTGTGTCTCCCTCCATTCCCCAGGGGTTGAGCCCCCAGGTGCGGGAAGCCAACAGCAGGAAGAACTGAGTCCAGAACAGAGTCCACGGGGCACAGCCAGGCAGCGGGCAAAGAAGGTCCAGGCACAAACAGTGGTCAATACCACGCAGCAGACAGTAGAAAATTCAGGATCAGGCAAAGGTCAAAATCAGGCAGCAAACAGTAGAAAATCCAGGATCAGGCAAAGATCAATACCAGGCAGCAGACAGAAGCAAATCCAGAATCAGGCGGTCAATACCAGGCAGCGAACAGTAGAAAATCCAGGATCAGGCAATGATCAATACCAGGCAGCAGACAGAAGCAAATCCAGAATCAGGCGAAGGTCAATACCAGGCAGCGAACAGTAGAAAATCCAGGATCAGGTCAATACCAGGCAGCAGACAGAAGCAAATCCAGAATCAGGCGAAGGTCAATACCAGGCAGCGGCCAGTAGAAAATCCAGGATCAGGCAAAGGTCAATACCAAGGCAGCAAACAGTAGAAAAACCAGAAGCACTGCAACTACCCAGAGAACTGAATAGAATTCCGAAGCGTGGCATGACTGATGGCCTGGCTTTAAATAGTGCAGGAATTAGGCCCAAACATGCACAACTGTCTTAAAAATGGCTGCCCCAAACGGAGACGCCCTTAAGCCCAAATATGGGCTTCCTTCCTGCGGCTGCCCAATACCAAGATGGCCGCCCCTCCTAAGACGCCCACCTCTGAGATGGCCGCCCTCTCCTAGATATGCCCAAATCCAAGATGGCCGCCATCTCTTCAGATGCCCATGCCTTGCGCAGGCAGGGAACATGACAGATGGGCTCCACGCTCAGGGAGCCTGGTCCTTTCAGGAAAAAGGTGTGCAGATCAACCTCCCGGAATTAAAAGCGATCTGGAACGCTCTAAAGGCTTTCAGAGATCGGCTGTCCATCATAATTCAGACAGACAGGTTGCCATGTATTACACCAACAAGCAGGGGGGCACCGGATCTCGCCCTCTGTGTCAGGAAGCCATCCAGATGTGGCTTTGGGCACAACATCACGGCATTTTTCTACAAGCCACTTACCTGGCAGGTGTAAACAACAGTCTGGCCGACAGACTGAACAGGATAATGCAACCTCATGAGTGGTCACTAAACATGGGCATTGTCCACAAGATCTTCCGAGCGTGGGCACCCCCTCGGTGGATCTTTTTGCCACTCAGATCAATCACAAGGTCCCTCAGTTCTGTTCCAGGCTTCAGGCCCACGACAGACTAGTGTCAGATGCCTTTCTCCTGCACTGGGGGACAGGCGTTCTGTATGCGTTTCCTCCCATACCTCTAATAGGGAAGACTTTGCTGAAACTCAAGCAAGACTGCGGAACCATGATTCTGATTGCGCCCTTCGGGCTGCATCAGATTTGCTTCCCTCTTCTTCTGGAGTTGTCCTCCAAAGAACCGTGGAGATTGGAGTGTTTTCCAACCCTCATCATTCAGAACGAGGGGTCTCTTCTACATCCCAACCTCCAGTCTCTGTCTCTCACAGCCTGGATGTTGAGAGCCTAGAATTCACCTCCTTGGGTCTTTCAGAGGGTGTCTCCCAAGTCTTGCTTGCTTCGAGGAAGGATTCCACAAAGAGGTGTTACTCTTTCAAATGGAGGAGGTTTGCCGTCTGGTGTGACAGTAAGTCCCTAGTTCCTCTTTCTTGTCCTACACAGACCCTGCATGAATACCTTCTACACTTGTCAGAGTCTGGTCTCAAGACCAACTCCGTAAGAGTTCACTTTAATGCGATTAGTGCTTATCATTGCCGTGTAGAGGGTAAGCCTATCTCTGGACAGCCTTTAGTTGTTGGCTTCATGAGAGGTTTGCTTTTGTCAAAGCCCCCTGTGTCATGGGATCTCAACATCGTTCTCACCCAGCTGATGAAAACTCCTTTTGAGCCACTGAATTCCTGCCATCTGAAGTACTTGACCTGGAAGGTCGTTTTCTTGGTGGCAGTTACTTCAGCTCATAGAGTCATAGTGAGCTTCAGGCCTTGGTAGTGCATGCACCTTATATCAAGTTTCATCACAACAGAGTAGTCCTCCTCATACATCCTAAGTTCCTGCCTAAGTTGATGTCGGAGTTCCATCTGAACCAGTCAATTGTCTTGCCAACATTCTTTCCCCGTCCTCATACCTGCAGTGCGTGTGATTCACGTGCTAACAGACTCTAGCAAAACTTTGATTTATTTTGCTGGCAAAATGCTGATTCCTGGGCCGACGTGGACGTCGCCCTACATGTGAGAACAATCAACCTGCCGTCCTCAGAGAATACCTGCTACAGGTAAGTATCTTCGCTATAATGTAAAACTTTTGATAGTTATCATGAAAATTCAGATTACTTGGTAACTTATAAACCAGGGGTGTAGCTACTATGAGGCCATGGGGGCCTGGGCCCCCATAAATTTGGCCATGGACCCCCCTGCCGATGCCCCCTCATCCCCCCCCCCCCCCCCCGCCAACCCGCCGTCGCCATCTGTACCTTTGCTGGCGGGGGACCCCAACTCCCACCAGCCAAAGACTTCTTCCTGCGTTTGGTTTCTTCTGAGTCTGATGTCCTGCTGCACGTACAACGTGCAGGACGTCAGACTCTCAGAAACAGAACAAAGCTTCAGGCTTTGGTAGTGCTTGCACCTTATATCAGGTTTCATCACAACAGAGTAGTCCTCCTCACACATCCTAAGTTCCTGCCTAAGTTGATGTCGGAGTTCCATCTGAACCAGTCAATTGTCTTGCCAACATTCTTTCCCCGTCCTCATACCTGCCCTGGTGAAAGCAGTTTGCACAACTTGGACTGCAAGAGAGCATTGGCCTTTTACGTGGAACAGACAAAGCTCTTTAGACAGTCTGCCCAGTTGTTTGTTTCTTTCGATCCCAACAGGAGGGGAGTCGCCATCGGAAAATGCACAATCTCCAATTGTCTAACAGATTGCATATCTTTCACTTATGCCCAAGCTGGGCTGATTCTAGAGGGCCATGTCACGGCTCATAATGTTAGTCATGGATGCGTCAGTGGCTCACTTAAAGTCAGCCTCCATTGAAGAGATTTCCAAGGCTGCAACATGGTCATCAGTCCACACATTCACATCTCACTACTGCCTTCAGCAGGATACCTGACGCGACAGTCGGTTTGTGCAATCTGTGCTGCAGAATCTGTTTGGGGTTTAGAATCCAACTCCACCCCCCTAGACCCATTTTTTTTGTTCCAGGCTGAACTCTCAGAGGCAGATGCACTAAAGCTTAATGAGCCTTTAATGACCCTCCAACGAGGAAATTTTGATCCGTTGCATGCATCAAAGGGCTTTTACCGAGGAAGCTAGCAGCTAACGAAAACGGAATGCAGATGAGCAATTAGTGTACAAACGCTATTGAAACGAGATGCACTAACCTTTTCCGATTGCCTTTACGCAGGAAAAAGGCAGGAAATCTAACGAGAGGTCTGTACCTCTCTTTAGGGCTGTCTGCTACAAGTTTACAAGTGAACTCTATTAAAAAAAATAACTAGGGGGGCGAAAACGCGCGTCAGGGGCGTCCTTTATTGACGCCCCAGGTCGCCGCTACTCCCCTCTCCCTCAGCACCAAAAGAAAAAAAAAATCGGGAGGGGGCAAGGGCGCTTGTCATGAGCATCCTGTATGGACGCCTTGCCCCCCCCCGCTGCTCCCCGCTTCCCCCCCACCCCGCACGAAAAAACTCCAATTTTAGCAGCCCCGGGCCGGCCCTCCTCCCTTCCTGTGTATTCTCCCACAGTAGCTCCGCCTCCCGCCATGCTCCGGTCCCGTGCCCCGCCCCCCCCGCCCCCCCTTAGGTCATCGCCGCCGCTCCCCCCCTCCAACGCCCCCCCCCTTTGCCTTACCGGCCCGTGCAGCGCCTCTCCCTTCTGCTGCACGGGCAATAACAGCTGATCGGCGATTCAGCAGGCCTCCTCAGACGTCCCTTCTTTCTTCCTGGGCCCGCCCTCTGACGTAGGTAAACTGCTGTCATGGAGCTGGGTATGACATTTGAGGCTGGCAAAAAAAAATGTTAAAGTTTTTTTTTTTTTTTTTTAGGGTGAGAGGGGGTTGGTGACCACTGGGGGAGTAGGTGGAGGTCATCCCCGATTCCCTCCGGAGGTCATCTGGTCAGTTCAGTCATCTTTTTGAGGCTTGGTCGCAAGAAAAAAGTCGTCCAAGTGTTTGTGAGGGATGCCCTTCTTTTTTCCATTATCACTCGAGGACGCCCATCTGTTTGGCACGCCCCAGTCCCACCTTCGCTACGGTGCTGACACGCCCCCATGAACTTTGGTCGTCCCTGCGACGGAAAGCAGTTGGGGACACCCAAAATCGGCTTTCGATTATGCCAATTTGGGTGATCCTGAGAGAAGGACGCCCGTCTGCCGATTTGTGTCAGAAGATGGTCGCCCTTCTCTTTCCAAAATAAGCCTGATAGTGACTCTAATGTCACGACAGCTGGTTTAACAAAACCCGCGAAGTTAAAGCAGGTGTAGGCAAGTTGGAAACTTGAGAAAGTGTACTCACAGTTTGCTAAGGCTGCATTTTGTAGCAAATCCTGCGAAAAATGCAAGCTTCCCAATGCTGTGGATATGTGCTCTCCCTGAGCTCCCAGGTCATCACTCACAGCAGAACCGGGGTCAGGACAATCCAAAGCAGCACTACTTTCTGGCTGCAGGGAGCTGCCCACTGCACGGGGTCAAGGAAGCCCCGTCTACCCTGCTCACTGACGACAATGGGCCCGTTCTGGCAGTAGGGGAGGAAAACTACACAAGTCCCGCCAGGACTCTGAAGTCTTTGAGAGTCTTCTGTTTCAGGACTGGAGCCACAGCGGGAGTCGAGGGAATCTCCCACACCTTTTCTCTTCTTTTTCCCATGCTTAGCTATGGAAGAGCTGTCCGAAAAATGCCCAAGTCAGTACACACTCTCAGAGAGCTGTGTGCATGGTTAGTCTGCATGACGCCATGTTGGATCTCCTGATGCAAATTTTTTACCCTTGCAGCTGCTCCTCTAAGTTTTTTTTTCACCGTTCTTCTCATTTTATCAGTCTCCTTTTTTAAAGTTAAGCGCTAACGTATTTAATTTCCTGTGTATTCTTACTTCAAAGCTATTATCAAATCTGATCATATTATGATCACTGTTATCAAGCGGCCCCAGCACCATTACCTCCCGCACCAGATCATACGCTCCAGTAAGGACTAGGTTTAGAATTTTTCCTTCTCTCGTCAGCTCCTGTACCAGCTGCTGCATAAAGCAGTCCTTGATTTCATCCAGGAATGTTACCTTCCTAGCATGCCCTTATGTTACATTTACCCAGTCAATTTCGGGGTAATTGAAATCACCCATTATTATCATGTTGCCCAGTTTGTTTGCGTCCCTAATTTCCTTTAACATTTCGTCTTTTCAACCTAGCCATCCTTTTCCCCTTTACACGTGGAATTTCAGTCCATAGGGATTCCAAGATGTGTTTTGTTTCCTTCAGAATTTTCAATCTATTTGATTCAAGGGTCTCCTTAACATACAATTCTATCCCTCCACCAGTTCGATCCTCCCTATCACTATGATATAATTTGTACCCCGGTATGACAGTGTCTCACTGGTTATCCTCCTTCCACCAGGTCTCAAGAGATGCCTGTTATATCTCATTTTTCATTTTGTACAATATATTCTGTCCCATCTTATTTCTTAGGCTTCTGGCATTCGCATATAGACATTTCAAACTGTTTGTTGTTCCTATTTACATTATGCTCAGCACTTGACAGTATTAATTTGCAATCTTTTGTCTGATTTTTGTTTTTATTTAAGGACACCTGACTACTATGCAGTGGCATAGCCAGACAACCAATTTTGGGTGGGCCTGAGCACAAAGTGGGTGGGCACACAATTTTCTCTCTCTCCCCCAGCACTTCCCAACTCAAAATATAAATACTTTAGCTGATGAGGATCCCCAAACTCCGTCAGCTGGGCACCTCCATCAGAGATGGCCAGAACTCCTCCCCGCCAAGCCCAGCAGGCAGTAGCAACTCCTCGAGCCACTGATGCCAGCACCGCATACATGCTTAGTTGTCAGTGGCTCCAGGATGCTGCCCCCATCTGCCAAGCTCGGTGGAAGGCAGCTCTAGTCAGCCCCGGAACAGATCCCCACTAGCCACAGCAAGGGTCAGGGCTGCTGTTAACCATGCTGGTGACCAAGGCAGAAAATAAAGAAGCCCCTCCCCCAATTCCCTCTCCTCTCCAATCTCTTCATCTGCCGTTACAGTCACACTGACAGACCCTCACAAATTACAGAACAAGGGATCACAAATTAGAAATAAAAATATGTAGACAAAATTAAACTGGGAACCTCAGCATGCACTGCAACACTGGAGAAAAAAAAACATAAAAGCGCATTTCCTTTTCTACTTAACACAATAAAAAGACATCCACTATGCACATTTCCCAAAGCTAACATATTCCATTTAAAACATTCAAAATAAAATGATTTTTCTACCTTTATTGTCTGGACATTTTATTTTTCCATCATGTTGGTTCCAATTTCTCTTTCACGCTTTCCTGTCTGTCTTCTGCTAATTCTTCAAGCGGCTGTCCATTTGTCTTTTTTCTCCAGTCATTTCATTTCCTCACTACACCTGCCTCTGAAATATTGATCTTTCCATTTTAGCTCTTTCCTTTCTGTCTCTGTACACTCAAATTTCATCCTCTTTCTAAATCTTTTCCTTCTTTTTACTTTTCAGATGTCTATCACATTTCCATTTCCTTTCACCCACTAGCTCTCCTATTCCCCATCTCTCTCTCTCTTTCCTAGCCTATCATTCCTTTCCATCTTCAATCTACGCAGCATTACCATATTTCTACCCCTGTAATCACTGTTCTCTCATTTATTTCCTTGTCATCTCCACTCCCTGGGCCTCTCCCCCATGCTTTCCACCATTCCCAGTGTCTCCCTCCCTCCACCCTTCCAGCCTAGCATCTATTCCCTCTTTCTCCCATCCTCACCCTCTAGCCTGATATCTCCCTATCCCTTTTACCTCCCACCACCAGCATCTTCCTGTCCCATCTCTCTCCCCTCCCCTATTGTTCAGCATTTTTCCCTTTCTCTTCCCTACCACCCATTGTTCATCTTCTCTCCCTGGATCCATCTTCCCTCTTTCTCCCCTCCCCTGCTTGTGCTTCTCTCCTTTCCTCTCCTCCACCTTCATGTCCAACTTTTCTCCCTCTCCCTGCCTTGAGCCCCAGGTCTAACATCTCACTCCCACGCCACGCCACACTACACAGCATCTCTCCATCCTTCCTTCCTTCCTCTCACCTCAATGCCATGTTCAACATTTCCCCTCTCATCTCTCCCTCCTTTCCTTCCACTTCCATATCCAACACTTTTTTTCTCTCTGGTCCTTTACCAGTCCTATGCAGCCTTTCCCTCCCTCTCCCCACCCCCCCCCACCCCACCCATATCCAACAATTCTGCCTTTCTTTCCCCTTGCAGCATCTCTCCATCCCTCCCCCCCCCCTCAAACAATTATTCCTCCACCCCGCCCACCTAGCACTACCCTGTCTCACTCCCTCATCCCAACAATGCCCTTGTCTCTCCCTCTCTCCCTGACCCCTCAAGCCACCTACCAGCATGCTGATTTTTTTCTCCCTCCCCTCAGCCACCCGCTGACATGCTGCACCTATTTTCCCTCTCCCCCCCCTGCCAGCCACCCGCTGACATGCTGCACATTCCCCCCCCCCACCTACCTGCCAGCCACCCGCTGACATGCTGCACCTTCCCACCAGCCAGCTACCCGCTGACATGCTGCACCTTTTTCCTCTCTACCACGCTGCCAGCCACCCACTATGTTTTTTTTTACCTCCCAGCCACCCGGTCCAGCTCTTCATGTCTGCAATGGCGCCGCATCCGTCAGCACGCTGCTGCTACACGACTGCTTCCTTCCGGGCTGGCCTCATCTTCAATACTCTTTCTGAAGAGGCGGGGCCAGCGCAGAGGAAGCACTCATAGCAGCATGCGCGCCGGAGGACGCTGCGCGGCTCGAGCTAGCACTGCTGCTGGATTCGGAAGGGGATGACAGGGGAGGGAACAAAACTTGCGGCGCTCTGGTTGGGACTGGAGGAGGGAAAGCTGAAATTGTGGTTTCGTTCTGTATGAGGTGCATTCTTTGCTGGGTGGGCCTGAGCCCAAAGTAGGTGGGCCCAGGCCCATCCAGGCCCACCCGTGGCTATGTCCCTGCTACTATGGTGTCTTTTGCAACCTCGCTATCGGGATACCCTATCTTCCCTGTTTTGGTGATTACTTTGAAAGATACCTTATTCCGAACCATGCACTTCCCCCAGTTTCTAGTTTGGTCTTTGATTTGTGCTTGTGTCTTTTCCTGCATTGATTGCTGTAACATTGCCTTCTACAATTCCAAGAGTATTAATCTTAAATTTCTTCAAACCCTTCAGAAATCAACAGTCAAACTGTTCACCAATTTCTGTAAATTTGACAAGGCAAATCCACAGCTTATGGACAACCACTGACTCTATCTTCTATCACTCACCGTTCCATGTTCTTTGGCTTGTTTATAAGGCTTGTCTACATGGGAATGCTGTCCTGTCTTTCTTTTAACTCCGCTGAGTGACCTGGCACATGATACAACAGCATTTAACCAGCTAGTGCTGCTGAATATGGCCACTATCCAGCTGTTGGGCAAGGCACACAGCATGTGTGGAGCATCTACTTTGCCAGTTAATGGTGATTTTCAGTCTGATAACTGGCTAAGTAACCACATAAGGTTAGGACAGCAAAAAGACTGAATATCTGCTGGTGCCCAATTAAATTCCGAGTGACTGCTGATATCCGCATGTACAATGCTGGAAGCTGCGCGTTCATTCCCCCCCCCCCCCCCCCCCCCCCCCCAATATATGGGGTCAGTTCAGCCCACGGTTGTGTGCGGCTCCGGTCCTGCTTACCGTTGCGGGCTGAATATCCGGCAGTATGTTCCTACTCACCAGGTTTGATTCCAGTCTGAAAATTTCTTTTTCCGTCCAGTACCCCATTCCTGCTTAGAGTTCACAAGGCACATGGCCTTGTTTTCCCTTGCTCTATCCTTATGGAACACTCTCCTAACATCTGTCTGGAAGGAATATTCCTACAAAACGTTCAAAGCAGACTTGAAAACTCACTTATTAAAAAAAAATGTTTATTACATTTGTACCCCGCACTTTCCCACTCATGGCAGGCTCAATGCGGCTTACATATTATATACAGGTACTTATTTGTACCTGGGGCAATGGAGGGTTAAGTGACTTGCCCAGAGTCACAAGGAGCTGCCTGTGCCTGCAGTGGGAGTCGAACCCAGTTCCCTAGGACCAAAGTCCACCACTCTAACCACTAGGCCACTCCTCCACTCTAAACTGTTGTCCTATCTGTCCCCATGTAGATTCTTGCCATAGTTGTTACGGGAGGCAGCCAGATTTACTCTTAATCTGCAGTCTTTTTGATGTCTAAATCTCCTGTCTTTCTTGTGTTTAATTAAATTCTCTTCTATTTATTCCTGTTACGTTCATGTGTTAGATTTTATTGTAATCTTTTCTGGTGTACTCATACAGAACAAATAACACACAAGGATGGAAGACGCCAAAAATCCAAAAATGACCACTTCTGAAACCACAGTAGTAAAAGCACCAAATGAAAGTTTATTGGGACACTACATGGTCCGTGTTTCAGCTAAAACAACCTTCATCAGGGGTCAATCACTTGACTTATACAGATATGCTTCATGATCTCTCAAGTTGAATAGAATGTCTATAATCACTTGACTTATACAGGTATGCTTCACGATCTCTCAAGATGAATACAATGTCATCAACGTGGTGCTATCCACAGTCCACGATGGAAGACTGAAAACAGAAAGCAGTGTAGAAAGTCTGAATAAATGTAAACATGAATTTAACTGCTCCTTGAGTGTGATTTGTTCGTGTTCTGATATTGTGGCTGCTTTGGAATTTTTATCTTATATTCAGATATTCTTTCTAATTTTTAAGAATTATTGTAATCTAGATTTTATTGTTTCTATATATCTTGGTATTTTGTTCCCTGGTGTTTTGGAGTTCCCTGGCTCTGTACCAGGAAATTTTGATGATGGGAAGGTAATCTGGTTTTCTTGTGGAGAGATAATTCTTTCTACAGTTGTTTAATAAATAGCTGTTCAATCCAAGCTGAGTGGAGGAGTACCCTAATGGTAAGAAGGCTGTGAACCACGGAAACCTGGTCCTAACCCTCTATTACCTTGGATGCAAACAATTGTGAGCCCTCTAGGGACAGAAAAATACCCACTGTACCTGAATATATACCACTTTGATAGCTTTCATGCTTGCAGAAGGTATATAAGAAGTTAAAAACATAAAAGTCTTTCATCTATAGTACTTTTTTTTTTTTGTTACATTTGTACCCCGTGCTTTCCCACTCATGGCAGGCTCAATGTGGCTTACATGGGGCAATGGAGGGTTAAGTGACTTGCCCAGAGTCACAAGGAGCTGCCTGTGCCTGAAGTGGGAATTGAACTCAGTTCCTCAGGACCAAAGTCCACCACCCTAACCACTAGGCCACTCCTCTACTCCACTTTTAGATTTCTGAAGTTTTACTAGTATGATGATTGTAGACAATTTCATACTGTACAGGTTCTAATCTTATAGTTTTACTCCTTGAATCGTTGTCACCTGCTGTTAGAATATCCGCTTAATTTATCTAATCTTATGGGTACTCTCATTCTGTTCTTTTGCTTAGCTTGCAGTTTGCAGTTAATTTTTATTTAGCTCACGACTTTTCAGCAGCAATTGAAGATGAGTTACATTCAGGTACAGTTGGTTTCAGTGGGATTTGAACTATATATATATATATATATATATATACACACACACATAGTAGATAGATATTAATATATAGATATTTAGATAAAAATATATATCGATAGGTATCAATTGATTGAGCATTTCACAACCCGATTATTAAATGTTTATCTTAGTTTCATATCAACAATTTGGTGTGAGAGGTTGTTGTGCCCTAGTTTTACAGGCTGCCTCACTGACATAGACTACTCAGTAATTACTGTGGATTCTTTTGGATTCGTATTAGGTAAATGAGACTTTTATTAGAGGTTCTAAAATACACAATGATTAAGATATATACAATGATTAAGCTATACAACTGTAAAGAAACAATACCTATAAACAATCATTACATCACTGGTCCCTACATCCAATCAATGCTAGGAGTTTCTAGACTAGGAAAAGAAGCAATAAACAATCATTATACACCCATCCATCACTGTTCCTTACATCATCCAGGCTTTTTACATCAGCTGAGAGAAGCCCCTTTTTCAGCAAAGCCGTAGTCTCATAACCAGGAGTCTGGTTCTATGCGATGCGTCCACCCATAGATGAGCTTCTGATTTTCACTGCCACAAGCTCCCCTTTTGTTAAGCTAAAGCTCAGTCTTCAGAGGCAAGGAAAATTACAAGAATGTGCATGAGAATGCAGTCACACGCTCCTGGTTCAGGTAAACAACCCACTGGCCAGGTGGTCTATCTCCTGAACTCTAAGCATACCCTGCCTCCCTCCTGCACATACCAAATTAATCAGAGACATGCCTTATCTTCCACATTCCAACTTGTTTTTGTATTTAGAAGGAAAGTTACTTTTGGTCAAAGATAGAAAATCTTCCATTACAGAGGTGTATATATTTGTATGTATCGCTATATAGATACATACACACACATACTGTATATTCTTTGTTTCAGTGTTGAAATTGTTGTGTTAAGTCAGTTGTCTTACAGACTAATTTTGAGCTTGAGTTGATTTTTCATGATATTTAAGGTGCTTGGGAATATATATAATATAACCATATCGATTCTACACTTTCCATTGGCTCTAGGTTGGAGAAGCATGTGTGTCTTACACAATCCTATCTTTCCTTCTGATTTTTTCAGTTGTATCTGAATTTTTTCTTTTTCCTGCATCTTTTCTAGATTGTTAATCCTTAAATTAGGGTATAGGTCTCCTAGCATTACATCTTAACTAGATTGCAGTGATGAGGAAGAAGGGTTATGATCCCCATGCTTGCAAAAGGGGAGGAGTTGCTGTAATATTGCACCCCTTATGCAGTGTTTCTCAACCCTTTCCTGGAGGTACACCTAGCCAGTGGGGTATTCAGGGATAACACAATGAATACATTGGAAGTGTATTGTATTCAAATCTATCTCATGCATATTCATTGTGATGGTCCTGAAAATTCAGCTGGCTATCTGTGCCTCCAGGAGGGGGTTGAGAAAGAATGTTCTAGTGGAACCGATTCCACTGAATAGCAGAAACTGCTGTGTGCTGCAGCTCTGGTAGATCATAGTCTGCTGAGTTCTTGAAAGCAGGGCCAGCAATGTATGTATGTCATGAAGAATGAGCTCATACATCGTTGGAGGGAGGAGAGAAAGAGGTGGGTAACTTTGGGAAAAAAAAGAGAGGTTGTAATGAAAGAGAAACTGAGTAAGAAGAACAGTGTGTCAGAGAGAAAAGGTTGTAGGTAGACACAAAATTGTTGGAAGAAGATGGAAAGGGCAGCGAATGTTAAAAATAGAATTGGAGATTGCATTAGTTGCAAAAAAAACCCCAAAAGAGTTGGAGAGCATTTGTAGAAGAATGATGGAAGATATAGAAAGAGAATTAAGGAGAAAATACGGAGGCAGAGAAGATTGCAGAAGTACAAAAATAGGGGTAGGGGAGTGGGTTCTAAGGAAAGGCCAGAGGCAGAAAGGAGGTGACAGGAAACTATAAAACAAGGACAGACTGGAGTATCAAGAGAGAAGAAATAAAAGTTAAAAGCAGATAGGAATGGGGAAACCAGCAATCCTACAACACATACACAAAAGGTTAGAAAGAATATATTTTAATTATTTTGCTTTTGCTGTACAATTTTGACTCACTACTACAAAAAAATTCTTATTTTGTAGTAATGATTGCTATACAAAAATTTAAATTATTTTCAGCCCATTGTGAATTCTATGAAATTAATATTAGATGCTTCCTGCAACTGTTGTTCTCCAATATTTTCAGGGAGTCACACAACCCATTGCCATCTCCTTGGAAATTGCTTGTTAAATATTTGACGATAAGAACCATCTGGTCCACCTTGTTTACCCAAGTCATTGTCTGTGGTGTTGCTATAGATATGTCTTGACTTATGACCTTCAGTTTTCATTTCCCTACAAATGAGTTTTAAATCTGCATTTAGGACTGGATTCACTAAGGGGTCCTTTTATGAAGGCGCGCTGAAAAATGGCTTGCAGTAGTGTAGGTGCGGGTTTTGGGCATGCGCTGATCCATTTTTTAGTGTGCCTGTAAAAAGGATCTCTCTTTTTTTTTTTTTTTTTTGCTGAAAATAGACATGCGGCAAAATCAAAATTGCCACTCGTCCATTTTGGGTCTGAGACCATACCTCCAGCCATAGACCTAGTGATAATCTGGCCAGTAATGACCTACACGCGTCAAATGCCACTTGGCGCACATCCGTTACGCGCGCCAGAAAATAAAAAATATTTTTCAGATGCGCATAGCGGATTCGCTCCAAAATTCAAATTACTGCAGGGGCCACATGGTAACCGGGCAGTAAGTCCAATTTGGTGCACGTTCGGTGCACATAGGCGCCTACGCAGCTCAATAAAAGAGGCCCTTAGCTTTTATTCCCCATAGGCAAGCAATTCAGGTCCTTAGATCAAAAGGGTGTTCCAAGTTGGAGCAGGTGTTTGGTTGTTGGTAGGTAAGTGGGATTCAAATTCTAGAATGTTAAAATCTGGGTTGGCTCTTTTGGGGCGACATTCAAGTGATTAGTGTGTGAATGAGCAGTATGGATTTTTGAAAATACTTTTGGAGAACAATTACATGTAAGAAATTAATCTTGAAAAACAATATTGTCCAATTGAAGGATAGTCATTTTTTTTAAACGATTTAATTCTTCTTTCAAGGGTGTTCTTTAAAAAAAATTATAATTTTATATTAGTGTGAAGACAGAGTTTGTGACGTAGTATATGGTCAGATTGGGATCAGATTATAAGATTACTTGTAATGTTGTGCTTCAAAATAAATAGTATAATCCTATAGCACTTTACTTTTCATAAGGTTATGGCTGAATGGCTAGCTGAGAGAGAATATCTTTAGAGAAAGTGGTAGACAGGGATATTTTGAAATGGGAGACAGTTTTAGTGAATACGTTTAGAGCTCTTATCAGACCTATTTCAGATATATTGCTGGAGTGGAGGGAGTAGCCTACTGGTTAGTGTAGAGGACTGAGAACCCCATTGCAGCTCCTTGTGACCCTGGTCAAGCCACCTAAACCTCCATTGCCCTCAGGTACAAAAACTTAGAATGTGAGCCCATTAGGGACAGAGAAAGTACCTGCCTATAATACATGTCAACCGCTTTGGCTGTACCACAGAAAGGTGGTATATCATATCCATGACCCTTTATCCTCTTGAGTCAGGGAGTGGCATATCCTTCCTATTGAACTGTGCTGAGGCTGCACAGATGTAGTACGGAGTGTAAAAATCTATCTCCGTTGTCTCTCTCTGCAGACACTGAAGCTGCGTCAGGTGAAGGAACATCACAGGGCAGTAAGTATCGTGCTTTGGCATTTTTCCTCAAAGTTTGTGTGTGTGTGTGTGTGCATGCATTACTGTTGAGGGAAGCGTTTTCCTTTTTTATGTTATTGAAGAGTATGTTCTGAGCTTTGAAATAAATTGTGACAACGCCATGGTTTTGTACATAGGAAAACTTCTTTGATAGCATATTAATAATGAAAAGATAGAAATGAGAGAGGACTAGCATTTTACAAAGAGTGACAGAAAAAGTCGTAGAAGGGTACAAGAGGGAGAGAAGAAGAAGAAGCACATTGGCTTTTAAAATAAGAAATGAAATTGCTGTTCCTAGTTCTGTAATATAGTAAAACGATAGAGTTGAATGAAGGCTTTAACTAAAGTTATCCTTAAGAGAGCAACTTATGAAAGGTGTCAGTTTGCTAGTCATTGATATACTTTGGTTATAGTTAGATACTGTATCTAAGAACCTATTCCTAGACAACTGGTAATGAAATCCCCATGCAAGAGGCCAGTATTGCACGTGTTTCTCAAACATGAATAATATTTTTGTTATCGGATAAGCATATGGCTATTTGAGAGACCTAATTTATTGTACATCTTGCAGGGATCCACAGTAGTTGCAGAAATGTCTTTTAGAGATACAGAGTTTGAAGTTGATTCAATTAATTGACAGTAACTAGACAAACAACGTTTGTTTATTTTATCCCTACACTCTGGAACACTTTGCTAGTTGAACTGAAACATGAAGGGCAATATCTGTCATTCACAAAAAAAAAAAAAACCCAAACAAACACAAAAGCCTGGCTTTTCCAGATGGAAGCTAATTGAAATACTAATCTGTTACATCTTGTGCTTATTTTCCTGTATAAATACATGGAGAAAAAAAGAAGGTTGGATAAATTGAAAGGGGTGGGCATGTATCTGAGCTATTACTGAAAAAGGTGTGAGCAAATAAATAAATCTAATAAGAGATTATCCCTGTCAATTTCTAAGCAACTTATAGATACAAACAACACAATTTGAAATGTCTGTATACAAATGCTAGAAGCTTAAAAAGTAAGATGAGAGAGTTACATTATATAGCACTAAATGAAGTAGTAGATAAAATAGGCATCTCAGAGACCTGGTGTAAAAGAGGACAACCGTTAGGAGACTGTTAACCAGGAGACTGTTAACCAGGGTGCAAATTCTATGTATTAATAAGGTGGATCAAATTGGAGCAGTGTGTGTGGGGGTGGGGGTGGGGGTGGGGGGTATATCTTAAAACAGTAGTTGAGTCTAACAAAATAAAAAAAGTTCAGTAGGAACAGATAGCAACATGGAATCCTTATAAATAGACATTCTATGTGTGAACGGAAAGAGAATACTAGTTGTGCTATACTACCATCTGCCAAGCTAGGACAAACAGATTGATGATGAAATGTTAAGAGAAATTAGGAAAGCTAGCAAATGTGGCAACAGCATAATGGACTATTTCAGTTACCAAAAACGTTTCGCTTAAAAGGTTCAACTGAGGATCCTCTGCACATTAGATTTATTTTATTTTATTATTTTATTTATAACAACTTAATCTTACAAGCACTAAAATAACTTGCCAGAAATATAGAGAAAAATAACACACAAGAATTATTTCAATCAGGTAATTCTATACTCTTCCTTAGACCACAAAATAGGGAGAGTGAAACAAGACAAGGAGATCAATTAAACAACAGTAAACAAAGAAAACGTGGTATTAACCTGATTATCCCCAGTTATTATTTATCTGAATCATTATTCCACATTGATCATCTGGTTGGCTTCTTCAAACCCAAAATGGTGTATAGTCAATTTATTTCGTTGGAAACATACTTATTGTCCAATATTAATGGAAATAATACACCTGATTTCATTTTTTTCTCTTTTAAAACCAGAAATTATTTAACAATACAATCACTTGTCTCTAATCCAATTCCCACTGATTAAGGTAATCCCAGTTTCACAGGCTTAATATACTAAGAGGAATCATTTCAGAAGAAAAAACTTTAGGAGTCATACCCGGAACTCTGGGAAAACAACAATCTCGATATTAATCATCTGTAATAATATTCATTTTGTTCAAAATTTTCTGGTCTATTTTCATTTTCAAAATCTTAACCATTTCCTACTCCTGTAGAACTTCATTTGCTGTATCAATTTTTCATTCTCAAAGGATTCGATTAGATTATCCATGTGGCTCACTAATAAGATTATATCTGAAGCAAAATTATTTACTACCACCGTTAGGTCCTGGAATGCCTTCCAGATGATATTCAATGTAACCTCCACTGGAGCCAAAAACTCCAAGCTGATAGCTCTTACAGGTTTAGGAGTGGCACCGCTGACACGGGTTCAGCTGTAAACGACTTCCGTTTCAGCATACACTCCTAACTCACTCCTCCACTTCTTTGGACATGGTGGTTAAATGATTCGGGAGCAATGAAGTTGTTTCCAGGTCCAAGAGCATCGACGCTCCTTCGCCGGCGCTAATCAAAGGATTCACCAACCCAATCATCTGTGGGCAGCTCGTCGCGCAGCGGTCCCACACTTGCTGCACAGGGGACAAAACGCTGGCCATCGGCGGTTGACCCCCCATTGTCCCCTTCCTCTCAGTTAAGGTAACTGCAAATGCAGAGAGGAAATGTCAAATAAAGACAGAACTTCAGAGGACAGCTGGGATGTTGAGCTTATGAGCTTCAGGTCACCATCTTTCCACTCTCCCTAGTTTGGGACACTCTTTGTCTGGTTTCTCCGCAGAGGCCTGCCTGATATGGGTAACCCTTCAGTATAGCCCTCTGAGTCATTGAAACACAGAAGCCCCTCCACCACTACAAGGTGGTGTCCCTTTGGAGGGGTTGGTTTATTTAATATACTAAAAAAAGATTGTGGAGAAAAAAGTAGAGAGCTGCACAGGAACAGGGTTCGTGGGAATCCTGCGGAACCCGCGGGATTTCCGTGGGGACGGAAGCAGATCTGCGAGGTTCCTGAGGGGACGGAGGCAGTTCCTGCGGGGTTCCCGCAGGGATGGAAACAGTTCTGCGGGGTTCCCATGGAAGTGTAAGCTGCACCTGTACCAGCCTTTCATCTACCGAGTACCACGTTCTTTGAGTGCTGGCTTCTCCTCCTCCTCTTCTTCCTTGCTTTAACAGCACAAATGTGATAAGTCTTCCATTGAGGAGGTGGTAGAGACACAAATGATGATGTGGAATTCAAAAAGGCGTGGGATGAACACAAAGGATCTCTAATTAGAAAATGGAAGTTATAAAAAACCTAATCTTAAATGGCTGCATGTATGTGGATGTGTCAAGTGACGCTTAGATGGTGACTCTGTCTGTGATGAACTAGGGCTGATACTGGGCAGACTTGTATGGTCTGTCTCATACATGACAGTCTGGTTTAAGATGGGCTGGAAAAGTGTCCCTGATGAAAGTGTGTGAAACCCATAGAGTCGGCCGGTTTCAGGGGAAGGCGTCTATTGGACATTTTCAGTTTGCTTCTTTTACCAGCGAGGCAATTTTTCCAGCGAGGCAACTTTAAGTTAAGTACACAGTGTTCACAATTTGTATTATTTTAGAGTGGATTAATGACACTTATAGCACTTGGGTGATGAGGTATGAATTATGTAAAAAAAACACCCTCCCACAATCTTTGTGAGTAACCCAGTGAAAGAAGTGCTATACCACTGATTAGCAGCTTTATTGTCTGCATTTCAATCAGTGGGTTATATCTTAGGGTACTCAAAAATATATATTATATATCATATGTTCAATGTTACAGATCGTGACACTGAGAGACAATCAGTACAATTTTTGGTGGTTGCAGTCCTGGTTTTGTAGTAGTTTCACTTTATGTTACCAGAGACAAGGAGTTTAAATTAGACATGGACATTGTTTAATAATCCCCTCTTGGAAGCCCAGACCTGATCTATTCCACGTATTCAAAAAGGAGAAAAGAAAAACAAATGACAGCCAGTATGGTTAAAGGCTGAAGTGAAAGTGACTATTAAAACCAAAAGAAAATCTTTCAAAAATGAATGAAGAAATCAGGAAACAGCATAAGAACTGGCAAGTTAAATCCAAAGCATTGATAAGGAAGACCAAAGGAAAATTTGAAAATAAACTTGCTATGGAGCCAAAACTCATAGTAATAACTTTTTCAGGTATATTAGAAGCAGAAAACCTGTGAGGGAATCAGTGGGACTGTTAATTCATCAAGAAGTAAAAGGGGCACTCGAGGAGAGCAAGGCCATTGTTGAGAGACTGAATTACTTCTTTGCTTTAGTCTTTACTGTGGAGGATATGAGAGATCCTGCGCCAGAAATGTTTTTCATGGTTGACAATCTGTGGAAACTGAAAGAAATCAGTGAACCTGGAAGACAGAGAGGGGCATAATCGAATGGGACGCCCAAGTTTTGCTGAGAATGTCTTCGCAAAACGTCCCGGTGGAGGGGCGGGGAAATCCGTATTATCGAAACAGGATGGACGTCCATCTTTTGTTTCGATAATACGGTCGGGGACACCCAAATCCTGAAATTTAGGTCGTCTTTAGAGATGGTCGTCCCTAGACTTGGTTGTTTCTGATTTTCGGTATTAATGGAAACCAAGGACGCCCATCTCAAATGACCAAATGCAAGCCCTTTGGTCGTGGGAGGAGCCAGCATTCATAGTGCACTGGTCCCCCTGACATGCCAGGACTCCAACCGGGCATCCTAGGGGGAACTGCAGTGGACTTCATAAATTGCTCCCAGGTATGTAGCTCCCTTACCTTGTGTGCTGAGCCCCCCAAAACCCACTACCAGCAACTGTACACCACTACCATAACCCTTACGGGTGAAGGAGGGTACCTATATGTGGATACAGTGGGTTTGGGGTGGATTTTGGAGAGCTCACATTTACCACCACGTGTAACAGGTAGGGGGGGATGGGCCTGGGTCCGCCTGCCTGAAGTGCACTGCACCCACTAAAACTGCTTCAGGGACCTACATACTGCTGTGGTGGGCCTGAGTATGACATTTGAGGCTGGCAAAAAATATTTTTAAAGATGTTTTTTGAGGGTGAGAGGGGGTTAGTGACCACTGGGGGAGTAAGGGGAGGTCATCCCTGATTCTCTCCGTTGGTCATCTGGTCAGTTCAGGCACCTTTTTGTGCCTCGGTCGTAAAAAAAACAGGACCAGGTAAAGTCGTCCAAGTGCTCGTCAGGGACGCCCTTTTTTTTTCCATTATGGGTCGAGGACGTCCATGTGTTAGGCACGCCCAAGTCCCGCCTTTGCTACGCTTCTGACACGCCCCCGTGAACTTTGGTTCTCCCCGCGACGGAAAGCAGTTGGGGACGCCCAAAATTGGCTTTCGATTATACCGATTTGGGCGACCCTGTGAGAAGGACTCCCATCTTCCGATTTGTGTCGAAAGATGAGCATCCTTCTCTTTTGAAAATGAGCCTGTTTATGATCCAAATCGACAGTAAATCGCCTGAACCAGATGGTATACACCCCAGTATACTAAAATAACTTAGGGCCCCTTTTACGAAGCTGCAGCAAAAGGGGGCCTGTGCTGGTGTCAGCGCATGTTTTTGACATGCACCAAGGCCCCCTTATACCGCAGCGCGTAAAATGGTAGGTCTTTCTTTTTGACAGGAAATAGCCGCATGGCCATTTTGGGGGGAGTACTTACCACCACCCATTGAGATGGCAGTAAGGGCTTCTGCGCTAACCTGGCGGTAACTGTGCAGCACGTGGCACTACCTGCTTACCTCCAGGTAAACACCGGCTCTACAGAAGTAAATATATTTTTGTAGCTCCAGATATAACATAGTAAGTGACCGCAGAAAAAGACCTGTATGGTCCATCCAGTCTGCCCAACAAGATAAACTCGTATGTGCTACTTTATATGTATACCTGACCTTGATTTGTATCTGCCATTTTCAGGGCACAGACCATAGAAATCTGCCCGCCTCCCAACCACCGGTGCTGCCACCCAATCTCTGCTAAGCTTCTGAGGATCCATTTCTTCTGAACAGGATTCCTTTATGTTTATCCCACGCTTCTTTGAATTCCATTACCGTTTTCATTTCCACCACCTCCCTTGGGTGGTGACTGCACACTGGGGGTGGGAAGACCACCGGGCTGCTGCGTAGCCGGTGGTACTTCCTGTTTAACAAGCGGTAAGCCCCTGTTGGGCTTACCTCCGCTTTGTAAAAGGGTCCCTCAGAAATGAAATTACTGATCTACTATTAGTGATCTGTGAAGTGCCATTAAAATTACCCATGGTACCTGAAGATTGGAAGAAGGCCATTGTAGTGCCAGTTTTTTTTTTAAAGGATTCCACTAGGGAAGGTATGGATGGTTGGAGTTTGGATGGGGAGAGATATGATTCTGTATTGTAATGGAATAAAAGTCACGGTATGTGAATTGGGGTCTCTGTAAAAATATGTATTCTGGTTCCGATGAAAACATTGCATCTGTTATTTGTAACTTGGTTTGATTTGAGTCAAAGGATGTTAAATATAAAAAAGATTCCTGTGATGATATTGAAAATTACAAGTTTGTAAACCTGATGTCGGTTCTGGACAAAATGATAGAAACTATTGTAAAGAATAAAATTACTGAACACATAGACAAACATGGTTTAATAAGATAGTCAACAAAGAAGGGAAATTTTTCCTCATCAGTTTGCTACATTTCTTTAAAGGTGTGAATAAACACATGAATAAAGGTTTGCCAGTAGATGTAGCGTATCTAGATTTTCAGAAAGCTTTTGACAAAGTCCCTCATGAGAAACTGCTGTGAAAATTAAAAAGCCATGGGATAGGAGGTAGTGTTCTGTTGTGGATTGGGAACTGGTTAAAAGAAAATAGAGGGTAGGGTTAAATAGCCATTTCAATCAGGGGCCTTTTTATAAAGGTGCATAAGGGCCTACGTGCATCCAGCGTGCGCCAAATCTGCATTACCGCCGGGCTACCGCATGCCCTGGGCAGTAATTCTGATTCTCCGAGGACAAGCAGGCTGCTTGTTCTCACGACTGGGTGACGTCCGACGGCAGCCCCAGGATCGGAAGATCTTCCTAGCAATAAAGTTTGCTAGCTGTGTATCGGTCGTTCTCTGCCCCAGAGAGGCCCGCACTGTGTACTTCGCCGCGTTTTTTGCCGATTTTGGCTCGTTCTTCTAAGTACACTCGTGTTATTTTTAAAAAAAAGTAGTTTGTTTGTTTTTCCTTTACTTTTTAGAATTTCCCCCGTAAGTTTCCTTTCTTTGGCGTGAGCGGCTTTTTTCGCCGCCCGTACAGGTTTGGTGCCTTTTTTCCAGCATCATCGCGTTTGACCTCGCTGGCGCGATTTTTCCGCCCATGTCCTCGAAGTCTGCCAGCGGCTTCAAGAAGTGCACACGGTGCAACCGGACGATCTTGCTCACTGATAGGCACGTTTCGTGTCTTCAGTGTCTCGGGGCTGGTCATCGCCCTAATGCCTGTACTTTGAGCCTCCAGCTCAAGAAGAGGACCCAGGCGGCGAGATTGGCTCAGTGGAACATTTTGTTCGGAGCCTCGTCTGGTCCCTCGGCGTCGACGGAGCCAGTGGTACCGAGGTCATCGCCGGTATCGATGTCGGCATCGGAGGGTGCATCAACGTCCGGAGTGCAGGTGATGGCTGTCCAGAGATCCCATGCTGGTAGCAGTGAGCCATCGAGTGGGTCTCCACCTGCCTCGAGGACTCCTGCGCTGCAGGCCCCCCGGCCCTGAGGAGACGTTTGGATTCCACGTCTTCCTCATCGGTACTGGGAGGTACCGCTGACATGCTTCGCTTTCCCGTCACGGTACCGAGAGCTCCGGGACACCGAAGGATTCGGTACCCCTGAAGCATTGACGCCGGGAGGACCGTTCACCCTCCATACAGGAGGTGTCGATGCGCTCTGCTCTGGACAGCCCTGTACCGCCTCCGTGCCCCAGGCAGGTTCTGACTTTGTTGCTGGTACCGGTCCCACTGCCTTGCTCTACAGCCACTCTGGACGAGTGCCTCAGATCCATACTTCCGGAGATTCTGGAAGGGCTGCTGCAACCACCTGCTCTGGTACCGTCGGTGCCTGCACCGCTGGTACCGTCGAGAGACGCGGCAGTTGGCTCCCTGCCCGTGGTGAGGACGGCGTCGCCGGTACTGCTTGCGGCATCAGCTTCTGCTGCCACCCAGGTTGACTCCCCGTCGATGTCGCTGGAGGGAGCTTCGTCGCCGGTGGCGCGGGAGTCTTCTTCTCGGCACTGCCGTAGGGGTCCTAGTTCCTCGGCATCGAGACGGGCTCGGCTTTGGACTGAAGTTTGTCAACTTGTGTCCGATACCGAAGGTGAGACCTCGTGGGAGGCAGGGGAAGACCCCAGATATTTCTCTGACGAGGAGTCTTGTGGTCTTCCTTCTGATCCCACTCCTTCGCCAGAGAGAAAACTGTCTCCCCCTGAGAGTCTGTCTTTCTCGTCATTTGTCCGGGAAATGTCTACGGCCATTCCCTTCCCAGTGGTTACTGAGGATGAGCCCAGGGCTGAGATGTTGGAGGTCCTGGACTATCCTTTGCCACCTAAGGATTCGTCCACTGTTCCCCTTCATAATGTCCTGAAGCAGACATTGATGGCAAACTGGATGAAACCCTTAAATAATCCCACTATTCCCAAAAAGATTGAGTCCCAGTATCGGATCCATGGGGACCTGGAGTTGATGAACACCCAGTTGCCTCATGACTGTAGAGTTGTGGATCTAGCTCTCAAGAAAGTCAAGAGTACTAGGGATTACGCCTCGGCGCCCCTGGGGCGGGAATCTAGGACTCTGGACTCTTTTGGGAGGAAGGCCTACCATTCTGCTATGCTCGTGTCCAAGATTCAATCCTACCAGCTCTATATGAGCATCCACATGCGGAACAATGTGAAGCAGCTGACGGACTTGGTCGATAAGTTCCCGACGGAGCAGGCCAAGCCTTTTCAGGAGGTGGTCAGGCAGCTGAAGGCGTGTCGCAGATTCCTGTCCAGGGGTGTTTACGACACTTGTGATGTTGTGTCCAGGGCCGCTGCTCAAGGTATAGTGATGTGCAGACTCTCATGGCTGCGTGCCTCTGACCTGGAGAATAGAGTCCAGCAGCGGATTGCGGATGCTCCTTGCTGGGGGGATAACATTTTTGGTGAGCACGTTGAACAGGTGGTAGAACAGCTCCACCAGCGGGACACCGCATTCGACAAGCTCTCCCACCGGACGCCTTCAGCATCTACCTCAACAGGTAGACGTTTTTATGGGGGCAGGAGGACTGCTCCCTACGCTTATAATAAGCGTAGGTACAATCCACCTGCCCACCAGCCTGCTCAGGCTAAGCCCCAGCTCGCTGATTCCCATCAACAGCGTGCGCCTCCACAGGCCCCTGCAGCTCCCCAGCAAAAGCAAGGGACGGGCTTTTGACTGGCTCCAGGAGAGCATAGCCGAGATAAAAGTGTCCGTGCCGGACGATCTGCCGGTAGGAGGGAGGTTAAAGTTTTTTCACCAAAGGTGGCCTCTTATAACCTCCAACCGGTGGGTTCTCCAAATAGTCCGGCTCGGATACTTCCTCAATTTGATCTCAAAACCTCCCAGTTGTCCTCCGGGAGCTCAGTCCTTCAGCTTCCAACACAAGCAGGTACTTGCAGAGGAACTCTCCGCCCTTCTCAGCGCCAATGCGGTCGAGCCCGTACCACCGGGGCAGGAAGGGCTGGGATTCTATTCCAGGTACTTTCTTGTGGAAAAGAAAACAGGGGGCTGCGTCCCATCCTAGACCTAAGGGCCCTGAACAAATATCTGGTCCGAGAAAAGTTCAGGATGCTTTCCCTGGGCACCCTTCTCATGATTCAGAAAAATGATTGGCTATGCTCTCTGCTTATACTCACATTCTGATACTACCAGCTCACAGGCAGTATCTTCGATTCCGTCTGGGAACACGGCATTTTCAGTACTGTGCTACCCTTTGGTCTCGCCTCTACGCCCAGAGTGTTCATGAAATGTCTGGCAGTAGTGGCGGCCTCTTTGCACAGACTGGGAGTGCATGTGTTCCCTTATCTCGACGATTGGCCGGTGAAGAACACCTTGGCGGCAGGAGCTCTACAGTCCATGCAGCTGACTATTCAATTCCTGGAGCTACTAGGGTTTGTGATAAATTATCCAAAGTCCCACCTTCTTCCAGTGCAAAAACTAGAATTCATAGGAGCTCTGCTAGACTCCCAGACTGCTCATGCCTACCTCCCCGAAGCGAGGACAGACAATCTTCTGTCCCTTGTCTCCTGGGTACGAGTGTCTCAGCAGATCACAGCTCGGCAGATGTTGAGATTGCTCTGCCACATGGCCTCCACAGTTCATTTGACTCCCATGTCCCGTCTTCACATGAGATCTGCTCAATGGACCCTAGCTTCCCAGTGGTACCAAGCTGCGGGGGATCTAGAGGACGTGATCCGGTTGTCCACAGGTTTTCACAAATCCCTGTATTGGTGGGCAATTCGTTCCAATTTGACCTTGGGACGTCCCTTTCAAATTCCTCAGCCGTAAAAAGTGCTGACTACTACGAATGCGTCTCTCCTGGGGTGGGGGGCTCATCTCGATGGGCTTCACACCCAAGGATGTTGGTCCCTCCAGGAGACAGGTTTTCAGATCAACCTCCTGGAGTTACGAGCGGTCTGGAACACGCTAAAGGCTTTCAGAGATCGGCTGTCCAACCAAATTATCCAAATTCAGACAGACAATCAGGTTGCCATGTATTACATCAACAAGCAGGGGGGCACCGGATCTTGCCCCCTGTGTCAGGAAGCCGTCAGGATGTGGCTTTGGGCCTGCCAGCACGGCATGTTTCTCCAAGCCACATATCTGGCAGGCGTAAACAACAGTCTGGCCGACAGGTTGAGCAGGATAATGCAACCTCACGAGTGGTCTCTCAACTCGAGAGTAGTATGCAAGATCTTTCAAGCGCAGGGCACCCCCTTGGTAGATCTTTTTGCCACTCAGGACAACCACAAGGTCCCTCAGTTCTGTTCCAGACTTCAGGCCCACAGCAGACTAGCATTAGATACCTTTCTCCTTCATTGGGGGAAGGGCCTCCTGTATGCATATCCTCCCATACCCTTGGTAGGGAAGACTTTGCTGAAACTCAAGCAGGATCGTGGAACCATGATTCTGATCGCTCCTTTCTGGCCGCGTCAGATCTGGTTCCCTCTTCTTCTGGAGTTGTCCTCCTAAGAACCGTAAAGATTGGAGTGTTTTCCAACCCTCATCACTCAGAACGAGGGGGCGCTTCTGCATCCCAGCCTCCAGTCTCTGGCTCTCACGGCCTGGATGTTGAGAGTGTAGACTTTGCCTCCTTGGGTCTTTCTGAGGGTGTCTCCCAAGTCTTGCTTGCTTCTAGGAAAGATTCCACGAAGAGGTGTTATGTTTTCAAATGGAAGAGGTTTGCCGTCTGGTGTGACAGCCAGGCCCTAGATCCTCGTTCTTGTCCTACACAGACCCTGCTTGAATACCTTCTGCACTTGTCCGAGTCTGGTCTCAAGACCAACTCTGTAAGAGTTCATCTTAGCGCAATTAGTGCTTTCCATTATCGTATAGGTAAGCCTATCTCTGGACAGCCTTTAGTTGTTCGCTTCATGAGAGGTTTGCTTTTGTCAAAGCCCCCTGTCAAACTTCCACCAGTGTCATGGGATCTCAATGTCGTTCTTACCCAGCTGATGAAACCTCCTTTTGAGCCACTGAATTCTTGCCATCTGAAGTACTTGACCTGGAAGGTCATTTTTTTTGGTTTCAGTCATTTCAGCTCATAGAGTCAGTGAGCTTCAAGCCTTGGTAGCTCATGCTCCTTATGCCAAATTTCATCATAACAGAGTAGTCCTCCACACTCACCCTAAGTTCTTGCCAAAGGTGATATCGGAGTTCCATCTGAACCAGTCAATTGTCTTGCCAACATTCTTTCCCCACCCTCATACCCGCCCTGCTGAACTTCAGTTGCACACATTGGACTGCAAAAGATCATTGGCCTTCTATCTGGAGTGGACAAGCCCACACAGACAGTCCTCCCAATTGTTTGTTTCTTTTGACCCCAATAGAAGGGGAGTGGCTATCGGGAAATGCACCATCTCAAATTGGCTAGCAGATTGCATTTCCTTCACTTACGCCCAAGCTGGGCTGACTCTTGAGGGCCATGTCACGGCTCATAGTGTTCGAGCCATGGCAGCGTCAGTGGCCCACTTGAAGTCAGCCACTATTGAGGAGATTTGCAAGGCTGTGACGTGGTCATTAGTCCACACATTCACATCTCATTACTGCCTTCAGCAGGATACCCGACGTGACAGTCTGTTCAAGCAGTTGGTGCTGCAGAATCTGTTTGGGGTTTAGAATCCAACTCCACCCCCCTAGGCCCATTTTTATTCTGTTCCAGGCTGCACTCTCAGTTAGTTGTTGTTGTTTAGGTCAATCTCAGTTATGTCCTCGCCGTTGCGAGGCCCAATTGACCAATGTTTGTTGTTTTGAGTGAGCCTGGGGGCTAGGGATACCCCAATCGTGAGAAGAAGTGGCCTGCTTGTCCTCGTAGAAAGCGAGGTTACTAACCTGTAGCAGGTATTCTCCGAGGACAGCAGGCTGATTGTTCTCACAAACCCGCCCACCTCTCCTTTGGAGTTGTGTCTTCCCTTGTTTTTTGCTTTTCACTGGACTGGGGAGCACGCTTGCGCTACGGGCGGGAAGACTGTCGCGCATGTGCACGCAAGAGCTAGCAAACTTTGTTGCTAGGAAGATCTTCTGATCCTGGGGCTGCCATCGGACATCACCCAATCGTGAGAACAATCAGCCTGCTGTTCTCGGAGAATACCTGCTACAGGTTAGTAACCTTACTATTTGGTATGCGCCAAAAACACGTGATAGAAAATTGTTTCTATTTTCTACAGCATGGCGCTTACCCAGTGGTAAATGGCAGTGTGCTTGCGCTTCATGCCTACCGCCCGGGTAGCAAATGAGACCTTACTGCTAAGTCAGTGGGTGGCAGTAAGGTCTTAGGCCGAAAAATGGATGCATGCTGGTTTTTATTTTGCCACACATCGATTTGCCTGCCCCTTAATAAAAGGCCCTTTTTCCAGGACGCTGTAAAAACTGGCCCTGCATTTGTCTAAAAGATGCGCTTGCAGTGCCGCACGCCACTTTTTGCTGTGGCTTAGTAAAAGGGCCCCTCAATGAAGGAAGATGAAAAGTGGAGTGCCCCAGGGATCTGTACTGTGGCTTGGTGCTTTTTAACATATTTTAAATGATCTGGAAATGTAAATGATGAGTGCGGGGATTACATTTTCAGGGTACTCAAAAGTATTCAGAAATTGCAGAAGGACCTTAGAAAATTGGGTATCCAAATTTATTTATGTATTTGAAATATTTGATATACTGCCATTCGGACTCCATCAAGGCAGTGAACAATAACACTAAAATCAACGGAACATAATACTAAAACAGTATTAACACAGTATCCAAACATCCTGACAATAAAGCAAAAATATTGGGATTGGGCCGTATGTAATAGCACAACAATAATTAACCCTAAAACAAACATAGAACACAGCATGAAATGGCAGATAAAATTTAATGTTGACAGGTGCAAAGTGATGCACATTGGGAAGAGTAATCCAAATCATAGTTACCCAATGCTAGGTTCCAAATTAGGTGGCACCATCCATGAAAAAGATCTAGGTGTCATTGTGGACAGTATGTTGAAATATTCTGCTTTTCAGCTTGGAGAAGAGACGGCTGAGGGGGGCGATACGATAAAGTGGAGTAGAATGGTTGAACATGATTATTCTTTCAAAAAGTACAAAGATGAGGGGACATTCTTAGAAGTTATATGGTAATACTTTCTGGATGCAACAATTTTTATTACTACTACTTATCATTTCTATAGCGCTACTAGACAAACTTTAATGACCAAAGTCTTCAAGAAGAAACAAGTAATACAGTTATAGCATACCAGATAAACATACTGATACCAGGGGCGTAGCCAGCCTTCCGTGGGGGAGGGGTCCAGAGCCCGGGGGGAGGGGGCACATTTTAGCCCTCCCCCTGGCGCCCCCCCCTCCCACCGCGAACCCGCCGCCGCTGCAGCCTACCTTTACTTTTGCTGGCGGGGGATCCCACTCCCCGCCAGCCGACGTCGTCTTCTCAGTTGCTTCCTGCTGTTCAATTTGTTTGCTGACATCCTGCACGTTGTACGTGCAGGACATCAGACTCAGAGAACCTGACGTCCTGCACGTACAATTACGTGCAGGACGTCAGCAAACAAATTGAAGAGCAGGAAGGACTGAGAAGACGTCGGCTGGCGGGGAGTGGGATCCCCCGCCAGCAAAAGTAAAGGTAGGCGGCGGCGGGGGCGGGTTCGCCGGGAGGGGGGTCCTGGGGTGAATCTGCGGGGGCCCCGGCCCCCTCAGGCCCCACGTAGCTACGCCACTGATTGATACATAGAAAACATCTCCCGTTCCCTCTCCTCCACTTAACTAACCCATCTAGACCCCCTGTACTTAAACATGACAAAAGATTTTGACTTGAACAGGAGAAAATATTTTTTTCACTCACTGTATAGTTAAGCTCTGGAACTTGTTGCTAGAGAATGTGGTAAAGTAATTAGCTTATCTGGGTTTAGAAAAGGTTTGGACAAGTTCCTGGACAGTAAGTCCATAAACTGCTATTAAGGTAGACACGGGAAAAGTCACTACTTATCCCTGGAGTTGGTAGCATGGATTCTTGCTATTCTTTGGGATTCTGATAGGTACTTGTTACCTGGATTGGCTACTCTTGGAAGCAGGATACTGGGCTAGATAGGCCATCAGTCTGATCTATTATGGGAAATCCTTATGTTCTTATGAAATGTGAATGTAGATTAGGACTTCTAATTTTAATTATTTATAAATGGTAAATTTAGGTGTTTATTTTCCAGCTAATTAGAAGTTGTTTTTTTAGGGTACAAAAAGTTATTCTTGTAATACTAGTAAATAAGGCCCGTTTCCGACACAAATGAAACGGGCGCTAGCAAGGTTTTCCTCGGACTGTGTATGTTTGAGAGAGTGTGTGTGAGAGTGACTTTGTGAGAGAGACAGATTGAATGTGTGTGGCTGCAAGTGTGTCAGTTAGAGAGTGTGTGTGTGAGATTGACAGTGTGCTTGAGTGGGTATGTGAGTGAGAGTGTATGAGAGTGATAGAGTGTTTGACAGTGACTGTGTGACACATAGAGAGTGAATGTGATCGAGTGTGAGACATAGCGTGTGTTGTAGACAGTGTTAGAGAGTGAGAGAGACAGTGAGTGTGTGAGAGAGAGAGTGTGTGAGAGATAGTGTGTGTGATGGAGATACATCCCCCCCCTCCCTATGTTTGCTGGAAGGACCCCCTCCATCTGCATCTGCCACTGTGTTGTCGCAGGACCCCTCATCTCCCTGTCTGGTTAGTCTCCCCCCCTCCTTTCATGTCTCCCTGCAGCCCTTCTCTCAGGGCTGTGGGTCGTCCCTCCCCCTTCACCTGTGCTGTCAGAACCCCCTCCTCCGCCTCCTTCTGTGGTCTGTGTACCTGTTCTGGCCCTCATCCTCCCTCTCCTTGTGCCTGAACTGTTGCTTAGCCTTTGGCAACAGTGGAGAGAGCTGTGCAGGACCTCCTCTTCCAACCCCCTTGTCATGCTTGTAGAGAAAGAAAAGAGGGAAAAAGAGGAAATGTGGCAAAATGTTTGTAAAAAGGAAGAAGGGCACCGCAGGCAGCGACCAGCTGTCAGCTGTGCAAGTGTAAACAAAAGAAAACAAAAAGGAGTTTTGTGCTGCCTGTTCAGTCCCAGCTCGTATTCGTATTCGCTGCTTGAACGGACAGGAGGGGAGGGTGCACAGCAGGAGCTGACTTACTTTGCCAGATGCGAAGCAACAGTTCCCGCCCTTGTTAAACAAAACAAAACAAAAAGGAGTTTTGTGCTGCCTGTTCAGTCCCAGCTCGTATTCACTGCTTGAAAGGACAGGAGGGGAGGGTGCACAGCAGGAGCTGACTTACTTTGGCAGATGCGAAGCAACAGCTCCCGCCCTCGTTAGTTCCACATTCAGCTGCCAAGGCCACCGGAGAAAACAGAGGGAGGAGAAACGGGTGCAGAACTCCTCCAGCACATGTGCACAGCAAGGCGAGTGATGCTCCTGGCTCCTCCCGAGTGACCCCTTCGCCTCTGAGGCTCCTCCCTTCTTCTATTTGACTTCCCTCTGATAGGTCCCTCATTCGGTGTGACGCTCCTCCCTTTTCCTGTTTCAGTTCCCTTTGATAGGTCAGAGCGGTGCAGCTGTGATGCTCCTCCCTTCTCTGATAGGTCAGGGCAGGGCAGAGATGTACTCTGATAGGTCAGGGCGGGGCAGAGATGTAGTGTGCTTAAAAATGGTTACAGAGCTTCGAACATACGAACTGTTGAAGCCTCAGAGTGTACTTTAGAACGTTGAGGGTGCTTTTTATGTGCAGTTGGGGCGTGACCTAGGGAGCAGATGGGCGTGGCTGAGTGCGGGTCTATGACTGAGGGTGAGTAGTCCCAATAGCCTAGCCTACCAGGAGGACAGGAGTTCAGGGCTTCACTGCCAGAGATGGAGTGAGCTTCAGAACTCTGAGGGGGGAATTTTATTTATATAGATAGGTACTGTTAATACATATTTTATCCCACCAGAATTGATACCTGTGTTTATATCACTTGGGCGGCATCAGTGCAGAAGAAGCACAAATACTGAGTGGAGGATACAAGATGAGCCAGGGAGGGATAAGAGAATACCAGGGGCAGTAGTGTTTTTTTTCAGTGTTTGTACAATAAACACCTCTTAATGGTTATTTGTTGTTGTAGGTTATTAATATTATCATTTTGCATCAAGGATATTTATTGGTTGAAATATAAAATCAGAATATACATAACTTTGAAAGGGGGTAGATTGGAATGTTCTAACATTGTTTAATGTAACTCAGTTTCCACTTTTGTAGAAGTGTGTTATCAAATCTTTGTAAATAAATGTCAAAGAGGGGCATAATCGAAAAGGACGTCCAAGTTTTGATGAGGACACCCTCGCAAAATGCCCCCATCCAGGAGCGGAGAAACCTGTATTTTCGAAACAAGATGGACGTCCATCTTTCGTTTTGATAATACAGTCGGACGTCTAAATCCTGAAATTTGGTCGTCCTTAGAGATGGTCGTTCCTAGACTTGCTCATTTCTGATTTTCGGCGTTAATGGAAACCAAGGACGTCCATCTCAGAAACGACCAAATGCAAGCCATTTGGTTGTGGGAGGAGCTAGCATTTGTAGTGCTCTGGTCCCCCTAACATGCCAGGACACCAACCGAGCACCCTAGGGGCACTGCAGTGGACTTCATAAATTGCTCCCAGGTACATAGCTCCCTTACCTTGTGTGCTGAGCCCCCTAAACTCCCCCCCCCCCAAAAAAAAAAAAACACTACCCACAACTGTACACCACTACCATAGCCCTTACGGGTGAAGGGGGGCACCTAGTTGTGGGTTTTGGAGGGCTCGCTGTTTCCTCCACAAATGTAACAGGTAGGGGGAGGATGGGCCTGTGTCCGCCTGCCTGAAGTGCACTGCACCCACTAAAATTGCTCCAGCTACCTGCATACTGCTATGATGGACCTCAGTATGACATCTGAGGCTGGTATGGCTGGCAATCAATATTTTTCAAGATGTTTTTTGAGGGTGTGAGGGGGTTGGTGACCACTGGAGGGAGTAAGGGGAGGTCATCCCCGATTCTCTCCAGTGGTCATCTGGTCATTTCGGGCACCTTTTTGTGCCTTGGTCGTAAGAAAAACACGACCAGGTAATGTCGTCCAAGTGTTCGTCGTGGACATCCTTGTTTCAATTATGGGTCAAGGACATCCTAGTGTTAGGCACGCCCATGTTCTGCCTCCGATACGCCCCCTTGGCTGTCCCTGTGACGGAAAGCAGTTGGGGACGTCTAAAATTGGCTTTCAGTTATACCGATTTGGACGACCCTGGGAGAAGGACGCCCATCTTCCGATTTATGTCTAAAGATGGGCGTCCTTCTCTTTAAAAAATGAGCCCAATTGCGAGTGAACACTTAAGTGTTCGGTTTTCATACAGTTTTGTTGGATCATGGGTCAGGGTTTTTTGGGGGTATCACTTATATTAATGGATTATCTTAGTGAGAGTGAAACTGGATGGCAGTTCTAAGTTGCATAGAAGAATGGGCAAAAAAGGGACTATTATGAGGACAGCAGATCTTTACATTAGAAAAATAGAGAAAAACAGGATAAAGTGGCCCATATGTTTTTTTTAGAACGGATGACTGAAAAAGTGAGGGCTAACTATGGAAGATAGGTTCCTAAATTGGTACCTTTGAAAATTGACTAAGGCTGAGTCCCTAAATGTAGGTTTCTATTTATACTAGGCATATATATTTTGGAGACTAATAGTAGCTGGGCCTATGGGCTAGGTCTAATTGAGTGGTTGGGGAGTAGGTTAGGAACTTAGTACTGGATTCCATGGCTGGGCACTTAAAATTGAGCAAATAGGAGGTCTGAGTTGAGACATTTTCAAACTAAAATCTAGGTACCTGTCTAAAATTGACAAATTTGTGTCAGGAGCTAAGCTTTCTTAAAATATCAGTCTGTGCAAGATTATCATTTGAGGTAATTTTATGAAGCATTTGTGAACAATACATTAGATTCTGGCCAAGCTAGAAAGATTAAACCTGTGATGTTGAGAACTGAGTTTGAGCTTCGAATGTGGTTCAAAGTATAATTTAATGGCAGAAGTCAAAATGTGTGAGATCATATGTAAGAGTAACATTTTTGCAAAAACAAATATATTTGTGGTGATCACCTTTAACAGCTACATTATCCCCCAGATTCTATTTATGGTCCCAAATTTGGGCACCAATCCAAGATGCATGCACAACTTAATTGGATAATGAACCATTAATGAGCAATAATTGGATGCTAACAACTAATGATTGATAATTGGCACCAATTAAGATTTGCACATTCATCTGGCTGTGCGCTATTCTGCAACACTGGGTGCCCAAATCCCATAGCACACAACCAAAAAGGAGTTTGACTGTGGGAGGAGTGTGAGCGGGTCAGGGACATTCCAAAAAGGGTATGCACCCTTTATAAAATTGCTTAGCACTGATTTTTCTGGTGCTGAATTTTAAAAGTCATTTATATGATCTTAACATAAACAGCAAATGATGGTAATTAATTATGTGATTTGGTTTTATTTATGGAGAATTTTCAAACTGTGTGCCTATTAGGAAAGTAGATTTACTCTTAGAGTTTGCATTAACCTTTAAAGTGACATGCTTTTGCATTGAAAGTTGCTGTGAATTTAGAGTACCAACACATATTTGTACCTCCTTTGTCCTGCTATATAGGGTTTGATCCCCTAATAGTTTCCTTGTATGTTTATTATTTCTTCCTTTCTCCCAACATGTGGACTTTGGATTTACTTCAGTTTTGATGTACTTTTATTTTTCCAGATTTATTACGCTTTGCTTGATTTCATTATGAAGTGTACGTTTTAAAAATCTTAATTTAAATAGAAAAGGCTTTCCTGTTTTTTTTGTTTTGCATATTGATTTATAAAGGCAACATGGAAGTTACCGGTATGTGGCTTTTTAAAATACTTTCAGAACTGTCTCCCAACAGTGCACTCATGCACTTATATCTATACCTACTCTGAGTTAGATGAAAACATGTATGTATGCTGTATGCTTGTATATGTGTATTTATAGAATATGAAGTGTATCACAACTCAGGTAATGCCTATGCACAGTCCATGTCAAGTATGCAGATATATATCTATGCAGTTTTACAAAAGCTGTTTTTCATACGTAAAACAAGTGTTACATGTGAAAAGTGCTTTATAAAATTACCCCCTCAATTTCAGGTAAATTGAGGGATAAGGGTGGGGAGACATGAGCATGAAGCTTGTATTTCATTTTTGAAGCTTGGGCTAATCCCTTTATAGACTCTAAGAAGAGCAGTGATACACAAGAGTTTTTTCTAGGGAAAATCTTACTGTAATGTGATAGGTTTTTCTATGTATACATGCCTATATATATCTAGGAAAATTTTAGAAGCTCTGTTAATGATTTGGACGTCAGAAAGCCAGATACACTAAATAAATCACACAATATACCACATAAACTAAAAGATATTTTTATATTAGGCTAATATCCTTAATACTTTAGCAAGTTTTAAATTATTGAAAAATTCAAAAATACTAAGATGGAGTCAGCATTCCAGCAGTGAGAGGGGTGCTATCCAGTGTTTTGCATTGCATGTCACATGTATGATTATCTTCCAGTTGGTGAGCAGTTATATGTGTGTGCTCGATGCAAAGAGCTCCTAGCTCTCAGAGAATGTGTCAGTTTTCTTGAGGCTAGAGTAGCAGACTTGGTGGAGCTGAGGGAGACAAAGAGGTACATAGAGGAGACCTACAGGGATGTTGTAGAGAAGTCCCACCTCCAGCCTGGTAGCCCCATGTTTTACCTTGGAGGAGGGAGGTCCTATAGAAGGAGAGCATCATCCTGGTGAAGTAGGAAGTACTCCTGTAGCCAGGACCTGCCCACCAGGGGATGTACTATCCTCTCACACCAATGATATGTCTTCAAGTGCTGCCCGGGAGGGAAGGGTTAGGACAGCTGTTGTAGTTGGTGATTCGATCATTAGGCATATAGATAACTGGGTGGCTGGTGGACATGAGGATCGCCTGGTGACTTGCCTGCCTGGTGTGAAGATGGTGGACCTCACGCATCACCTAGATAGGACTTTAGATAGTGCTGGGGAGGAGCCAGCTGTCTTGATACATGTGGGTACCAATGACGTAGGAAAATGTGGGAGAGAGGTTCTGGAAGCCAAATTTAGGCTCTTAAGTAGAAAGCTCAAATCCAGAACCTCTAGGGTAGCGTTTTCTGAAATGCTACCCGTTCCACACGCAGGGCCCAAGAGACCAGCAGAGCTCTGGAGTCTCAATGCGTGGATAAGATGACGGTGCAGGGAGGAGGGCTTTAGATTTGTTGGGAACTGGGCAACATTCTGGGGAAGGGGGAGCCTATTCCGAAAGGATGGGCTCAACCTTAACCAGGGTGGGACCAGGCTGCTGGCATTGGCATTTAAAAAGAAAATAGAGCAGCTATTAAACTAGAAACTGGGGGAAGCAGACAGTCGCTCAAAAGCGCATGGTTCGGGATAAGGTATCTTTCAAAGGTATCACCAAACAGGGAAGATAGGGTATCCTGATAGTGAAGTTGCAAAAGAGACCGTATTAGATCAGGTGTCCTTAAATAAAAATAAAAATCAGACAAAAGATTGCAAATTAATACTGTCAAGTACTGAGCATGATGTAAATAGGAACAACAAACATAGTTTGAAATGTCTATATGTGAATGCGAGAAGCCTAAGAAATAAGATGGGAGAGTTAGAATATATTGCACTAAATGAAAAATTAGTTATAGTAGGCATCTCTGAGACCTGGTGGAAGGAGGATAACCAGTGGGACACTGTCATACCGGGATACAAATTATATCATAGTGATAGGGTGGATCGAATTGGTGAAGGGGTAGCATTGTATGTTAAGGAGAGTCTTGAATCAAATAGATTGAAAATTCTGCAGGAAACAAAACACATCTTGGAATCCCTATGGATTGAAATTCCATGTGTAAAGGGGAAAAGGATAGTGAAAGAGTGATTACCGTCTACCTGGCCAGGATGAACAGACGGATACAGAAATGTTAAAGGAAATTAGGGACACAAACAAACTGGGCAACACAATAATAATGGGTGATTTCAATTACCCCGATATTGACTGGGTAAATGTAACATCGGGGTATGCTAGGGGGGTAAACTTCCTTGACGAAATCAAGAACTGCTTTACGGAGCAGCTTGTACAGGAACCGACGAGAGAAGGAAAAATTCTAGATCAGTGGCGTAGCCAGTATGGGGCACGGGGGCCTGGGCACCCATAGATTTGCCCCTGGACCCCCTGCCAAAGACCCTCTCACCCCTCCTCCCGCCGCCAACCAGCCGTCGCCTACCTTTGCTGGCAGGGGACCCCAACTCCCGCCAGCCGAGCTGAATTACAAAAGGACCTTACGAGACTGGAAGACTGGGTGTCTAACTGGCAGATGACTTTTAATGTGAGCAAGTGCAAAGTGATCATGTGGGAAAGAGGAACCCGAATTATAGCTACGTCATGCAAGATTCCATGTTAGGAGTTACCAACCATGAAAGGGATCTAGGTGTCGTCGATGATATGTTGAAACCTTCTGCTCAGTGTGCTGCTGTGGCTATGAAAGCAAATAGAACGTTAGGTATTATTAGGAAAGGAATGGAAAACAAAGATGAGGACATTATAATGCCTTTGAATAGCTCCTTGGTGCTACCGCACCTCGAATATTGTGTTCAGTTGTGGTCGCCGCATCTCAAAAAAGATGTAGTGGAATTAGAAAAGGTGCAGCGAAGGGCTACAAAAATGATAAAGGGGATGGGACGACTTCCCTATGAGGAAAGGCTAAAGCGGCTAGGGCTCTTGAGCTTGGAGAAAAGATGGCTGAGATATGATCAAGGTCTATAAAATAATGAGTGGAGTGGAACGGGTAGACGTGAAGCATCTGTTTACTCATTCCAAAAATACTAGGACTAGGGGGCATGGGATGAAGCAACAAAGTAGTAAATTTTAAATGAATTGGAGAAAATATTTCTTCACTCAACGTGTAATTAAACTCTGGAATTTGTTGCCAGAGAATGTGGTAAAGGCGGTTAGCTTAGCAGAGTTTTAAAAAGGTTTGGACGGCTTCCTAAAGAAAAAGTCCATAGACCATTATCAAATTGGACTTGGGGAAAATCCAATATTTCTGGGATTATCAGTCTAAAATGTTTTGTACTCTTTTGGGTTCTTGCCAAGTATTTGTGACCTGGATTGGCCACTGTTGGAAACTGGATGCTGGGCTTGATGGACCGTTGTTCTGTCCCATTATTTCAATACTTATGCATAGGCGCCCGGTATCAGAGGCAGTCGAAGGATTGATGTGGAGGACGTCAGAAGTTTCGCGCGACGACGCCAACGACGCCCACACGACCCTGTTCCACCCACCCAGGTTTGCCGCTCGTCCAAGCCGCAGCCAGGATCTGTTTTGGACCGACGATGTCACGACGCGACCACACGCCCATCCCAGTTGTCGAGTTCCACCCCCCTGGGGCTCACCGCTCGGGCTCTCACACTGGCACGCCGCGGTCCTGTGCCTCTGCAGTGCTTCTTCGCCTCGCCCTCAGGCAGCCAGATAGGAGTCTTGGTCAGCGGGTCAGTCTTCCCTACTACGAGCGCTCGCTCCCGTCCCTCCGCATAGGCAGGAACGCGTGGGAGGGGCCTCACGTGGGGAAGAACAAGACGAGAAACAGAGTGTCTGGTGATGTCCCCTCCCACTTCCTGCCAGAAAAACTGTTGGCACGTGGGCGCAGCGTATTGGATTTGGAGGGAGGACAGAGGTAGGTGCTGAGTGCTGACTGAGTTGACTGAACCATAGCCATAGAGTTTATTTAGTTCCAATCAGTTCCCAGGCTGTGCATAATCCCAATTGTCTTTTTTGAAACCTGTGACTCTGGACAAGTCACTTAACCCTCCATTGCCCAATATGTAAGCCGCAGCCATTGAGCCTGCCATGAGTTGGAAAGCGCGGGGTACAAATGTAACAAACAAACAAAAAAAATTTTCAGAGACATGCATTTTCAAAGCACTTAGACTTCCAAAGTTCCATAGTAACCTTTTACATATACAGTTCAAATGCTAAGCCCCACATTGCCTAAACAAAATTAACACAGGACCATTTACTGCCTCTGGTTTTAAAACAAGTGAAGTCAAAATATTTTATTTTTTTTACCTGAAGTCGCAGCAGACAACAAAGGTAGAAAAGATCATTTTATTTTCATTATAGTGTTTGGAATATGTCCACTTTGAGAATCAGGTGCTCAACATTAAATGTTTATATTTATTTACTTATGTATGGCATTTTATCCCACATTAAACATGAATTAGGATGTTTTGTGGCTCTACATGAGAAATGTGATATTATGATCCTTGTTTCATATTGTTGATGGTCTGCATTTTCCGTATGGGTGGTATGTTGGTGTATTAGGTTCTGCCCAGTGTAATATTTATGGTACAGTAAGGTTCTGAGTGTGTTTTTGCACAAAGTTGTGCATAGTGTTTTGCAGTTGAGCGATTATGGTTAGTATATGCTTTGATCAACCACTTTATTCTTTGATATATGATACATATCTAATATCTAAATTTAATAAAAGGTATTGTGACTTTTATTTTTATTTATTTATTTTTTCTGTGTGTTATCAGACAATTATGGATTTAAGCTCCACCCCTGGCCCCACCCCTAACCCTGCCCCCTTTATCCTCCCCAAACATTTGGGCCACCAACCACCTATGTACTTATGTATTTATGGGGAGGGCAGGGGTGGGTGCTCATGTAAGGCAGTGTGAGAAAGGGTCTGATGGGGATAGAACTTGATCATAATATTAAGATGGGTTCATGGAATTTTAATGTCTTAATGACACAGCCAAATGGAGCATAGTTGCATAGTGTTCCAGGAGTTGAAAAAGCTGCAGTAGGACATTGTACTGTTGCAGGAGACATGTTTTTTCCAATCCTCAGATCTGTGCCTCTTGTATAACAAAAGTTATGGGACTTTGCACATTGTACTGCGGTTTGAGGGGGGGGGGTGCGGAGGGAGGGAATAGAGGTTGTTTGACCATTTTAGTACATTCAAGGTGTTCTGTCATTTGATGTGAGATCTATAAGGATGAGTTGGGGCGCAGTGAGAGGGTTGCTGCATGGGACAAAAGTGACAATCATTAACTTATATGCACCAAATACTGGGCAGGGATCATTTTTTGTGGCCTTATTGAGCCTTTGACATACTTTTGTAGATGACTACGATATTAGGAGGGGATTGCAACAAAGTGCCTTCACCCTGGACTATTCTAAAGGGGGAGGCATATAGTAGGCCTAACAGGTAGGCTTTATTATCTCTGATTAATGCTTTAGAGTTGTGGAGCTCTGGCATTTGCACCATCCCTCACAGAGAAATTATGCTATCTGTTCCCACTCCAGGGACCTGTATACGTGTATAGATCTGATTTGGTACCATAGGAATGTCTGAGGTTAGATAAGCAAAGCCCAAATTGAATCTGTCCAGATCTTCGATCATGCTCCCATATGGGTGGACATGGGTCACTTGACAGAGGGAGCAGAAGGGGCTATTGGAAACTTAATGAGAATTTTTTAGGGGCTTGCCAAATTTGTGAAGATCTTAAGGAGGTTATCTGTAATTACTTGGCTGAAAATGATAATGGGGAGGTGAATAATAGTTATTTGTGGGATACTCTTAAAGTAGTTGTGAGGCAGCTCTTAGATAAGAGGGGCTAGGAGGAAAAGGGTGAAGGACCAACAAGAGGAGGAAATCTCGGGCCCTTGCTGATTTCTTACACTTTAAGTTCATGCTGACCTCCTTCCAATCTGCTCTTTTACGTGCCAAACAGGATTATTATATCCAACTGACCAACTCTCTTGGCTCTAATCCTCGACTTCTCTTCACCACATTGAACTCTCTCCTCAAGGTGCCCCCTCCCCCAACTCCCCCTTCACTATCTCCTCAGACCCTTGCTGAATTCTTTCACAACAAGGTTCAAAAGATAAACCTTGCTTTCTCTACCTCACCAGCTCTCCCTCCACTAGTCCGTTCCCCTCTCTCTCCTTCCCCTCATTCCCTTTCCTCCTTTCCTGAAGTTACTATTGAGGAAACTACACTTCTCCTTTCTTCCTCAAAATGTACCACCTGTTCCTCTGATCCCATTCCCACCCACCTTCTTAATGCCATCTCTCCTACTCTTATTCCTTTTATCTGTCACATTCTCAACCTCTCACTTTCCACTGCGACTGTCCCTGCTGCCTTTAAACATGCTGTGGTCACACCTCTCCTTAAGAAGCCTTCACTTGACCCTACTTGTCCCTCTAATTACCGACCCATCTCCCTCCTTCCTTTTCTCTCCAAATTACTTGAGCGTGCTGTTCACCGCCGCTGCCTTGATTTTCTCTCCTCACATGCTATTCTTGACCCATTACAATCTGGTTTTCGCCCTCTCCACTCAACCGAAACTGCGCTTACTAAAGTCTCCAATGACCTATTACTGGCTAAATCCAGAGGTCAATATTCCATCCTCATTCTTCTTGATCTTTCCGCTGCTTTTGACACTGTCGATCACAGCATACTTCTCGATACCCTGTCCTCACTTGGATTCCAGGGCTCTGTCCTTTCCTGGTTCTCTTCCTACCTCTCCCTCCGCACCTTTAGTGTTCACTCTGGTGGATCCTCTTCTACTTCTATCCCTCTGCCTGTCGGCGTACCCCAGGGTTCTGTTCTTGGTCCCCTCCTCTTTTCTATCTACACTTCTTCCCTTGGTTCATTAATCTCATCCCATGGCTTTTCCTACCACCTCTATGCTGATGACTCCCAAATCTACCTTTCTACCCCTGATATCTCACCTTGCATCCAAACCAAAGTTTCAGCGTGCTTGTCTGACATTGCTGCCTGGATGTCTCAACGCCACCTGAAATTAAATATGACCAAAACCGAGCTTCTCATTTTCCCCCCCAAACCCACCTCCCCGCTCCCCCCATTTTCTATTTCTGTTGATGGCTCTCTCATTCTCCCTGTCTCCTCAGCTCGAAACCTTGGGGTCATCTTTGACTCTTCTCTCTCCTTCTCTGCTCATATCCAGCAGACCGCCAAGACCTGTCGTTTCTTTCTTTACAACATCCGTAAAATCCGCCCCTTTCTTTCCGAGCACTCTACCAAAACCCTCATCCACACCCTTGTCACCTCTCGTTTAGACTACTGCAATCTGCTTCTTGCTGGCCTCCCACTTAGTCACCTCTCCCCTCTCCAGTCAGTTCAAAACTCTGCTGCCCGTCTCATCTTCCGCCAGGGTCGCTTTACTCATACTACCCCTCTCCTCAAGACCCTTCACTGGCTCCCTATCCGTTTTCGCATCCTGTTCAAACTTCTTCTACTAACCTATAAATGTACTCACTCTGCTGCTCCCCAGTATCTCTCCACACTCGTCCTTCCCTACACCCCTTCCCGTGCACTCCGCTCCATGGATAAATCCTTCTTATCTGTTCCCTTCTCCACTACTGCCAACTCCAGACTTCGCGCCTTCTGTCTCGCTGCACCCTACGCCTGGAATAAACTTCCTGAGCCCCTACGTCTTGCCCCATCCTTGGCCACCTTTAAATCTAGACTGAAAACCCACCTCTTTGACATTGCTTTTGACTCGTAACCACTTGTAACCACTCGCCTCCACCTACCCCCTCCTCTCTTCCTTCCCGTTCACATTAATTGATTTGATTTGCTTACTTTATTTATTTTTTGTCTATTAGATTGTAAGCTCTTTGAGCAGGGACTGTCTTTCTTCTATGTTTGTACAGCGCTGCGTATGCCTTGTAGCGCTATAGAAATGCTAAATAGTAGTAGTAGTAGTAGTAGTAGTTATGCCTGCTGGAGAGACTATGGGTCCCTTTTACTAAGCAGTGGTATGGCTAACATACAGGTAGCATGTGCTCCAAATTGACACTATCACAGGGGTAGCGTGGGTGCCCTGCGGTAGTTTCGAAGATGACATACGCTGTTTCCCATGGTAGAAAATAATTTTCTACCACAAGGGCTGTTCCTGGCAGTAACCGGCAGCACAGTCACATTTTCGCGCACTGCCCAATTACCGCACGAGTAGTGCATTAGCCCTTACCACTAGGTGAACAGGTGGGCGGTAAGGGCTCAGGCAGTAAATACCCATGCGCTACTTTTAATTTTAGCGCACGTCTATTTACTGCCCCATTAAAAAGTGCCTTTTTCCCCAGCCACGGTAAAAAAAATGCCCCAGCATGCACCAAGAACATGCCGCCCACACTACCGCAGACCGCTTTTCACCTCAGCTTATTAAAAGGACCCCTATATGCTTTAGAACATCAGCACAAAATGCATCCGGGGCAGACGCTCCAGGAGGAACTCATACAGATCAAAGCAGAATTATGGAGGCTACAAATTGAAAAACATTGATTTCATGAGTAGACACCTTAAATATTTTAAAATATATTCACAAATCAGGTGCAATACTTGCAAGACACTTGCAGAAAAACAGGGGCTTCCCAAGCTTCTCAAGCCATTCAAAAAATATTAGTGGGAATTTTTTGGAATTCTATTAGAAATTATACAGTGGGGAGAGAAGGGGCCGACTTGAAAGATGTTAACCAATACTTACACCAAATTACAATGCTCACCTTGCTTGTGAAGACTAGGAAAATTTAGAACATCCAGTTGCACGTTTTGTAAATTGCAGCAAATCTGAGTAGATTTGAGGAAGTATAGGGTGATTTGGCTCTTATGATGGGAACGTATAACAGTTATTTAGATAATTATACTCTCCTGTGATAGTGTGACTGGTGGTTGGCTACAGGATTTCATAGACACAGGCAGTTTGCAGTGCAAAGTCAAAGGAAATTTTTATTGGTAGAAAATAATTAAAGCAATACAGTCTGTTCCCCTGTCACAGAGTCTTTCCAACCCTGGTAAACAACCCGAATAACATTCACTTGTTTCTCTCTTAGCAGTTTTATCTTTTTCACTAAAATTCCAGTTAGTCAAGCATAAGTCCAGGCCTGGCTCCAACTAGGACATTTGGGACCTGGGTCTTCATAGAAATAAAGGCAGTCTTTTAATTTTGCGTCTTTGTTCTTTCTCATGCCACTCTTTGCTTCCTTGGGACCCCCCCCCCCCCCCCTCAACAGGTATTTATTTATTTGTTACATTTGTAGCCCACATTTTCCCCACCTATTTGCAGGCTCAATGTGGCTTATATAGTGCCGGAGATGCGATTGCAGACTCCGGTGTAAACAAATACAGAGTGATGTAGAGATAAGATAGGTTCATGTGTTATAGCCACATGAGGTAGGATAAGGTTCATGTGGCATGGCCACATAGGGGCGTCAGGATAAGGTTCATGTGGCATGGCCACATAGGGGCGTCGTACTCGGGAGAATTGTGTTGTGTCCATACTGTATTATGGTTTTGTTGTTTTGCAGCAGTCAGGTTTTTATGTTGGGTTGGTAGGGTATGCCTTTTTGAACAAATAGGTTTTTAGTGTTCTCCTGAAGTGTAGGTGGTTGTATATAGTTTTTAAGGCTTAAGTGTGTTCCACAGTTGTGTGCTTATGTAGGAAAAGTTGGATGCGTAAGTTGATTTATATTTGAGTCCTTTGCAGCTTGGGTAGTGCAGGTTTAGGTACGTTCATGTTGATTTTGAAGTATTTCTGGTTGGTAGGTCAATCAGGTCTGTCATGTATCCCGGGGCTTCACCATAGATAATTTTGTGAACCATTGTGCAGATTTTGAAAGCAATACGTTCTTTGGGAGCCAGTGTAGTTTTTCGCGGAAAAGTTTTGAGCTATCAAATCGGGCTTTTCCGAAGATAAGTCTGGCTGCCGTGTTCTGGGCGGTCTGGAGTTTCTTTAATGTTTGCTCTTTGCATCCCGCATAGATTCCATTGCAGTAATCCATGTGACTTAATACCATTGATTGTATCAGGTTGCGAAATGTTTCCCTCGGGAAGAATTGTTTCACGCGTTTAATTTTCCACATTGAGTAAAACATTTTCTTAGTTGTGGATGTCACTTGTTTCTCTAGTGTTAGGTTGCGGTCTATTATAACGCCAAGGATTTTCAGGCTGTCTGAGATAGGGAGGTTGTGATCTGGGGTGTTGATAATTGTAGGGTTGTCCGCGCTGTATTGGGATGAGACAACGAGACAGTGTGTTTTTTCTTTGTTTAGTTTTAGTTGAAATGCGTTTGCCCAGGAGTCCATGGTGTTCAAGCTGTTCTTGATTTCATTGGTGATTTCTGTCAGATTAGATTTGTAAGGAATGTATATTGTGACGTCGTTTGCATATATGAAAGGGTTTAGGCCTTGGTTGGATAGGGTCTTGGCTAAAGGGGTCATCATTAGGTTGAAGAGAATTGGTGATAGTGGTGATCCTTGAGGTACTCCGCAGTCTGCCTTCCACGGTGATGATATGGTTGATTTTGATTTTACTTCATATGTTCTTTTGGTTAGGAAACCATTGATCTAGTTAATCCCGAACTTATCTAGTAGTCTTAGTAGTATATTGTGGTTTACCATGTCGAGCGCACTAGACATGTCGAATTGGAGGAGGAGGATATTATTGCTTGTTGCTTGAATTTGGCTAGGAGAGTGAGTAGTACTGTTTCTGTGCTGTGTAGTGGGTGAAATCCTGATTGAGATTCGTGTAATATTAAGAACTAGTAAAAAAGGCCCATTTCTGACACAAATGTAATGGGCGCTAGCAAGGTTTTCCTCGGAGTGTGTATGTTTGAGAGAGTGACTGTGTGAGAGAGAGTGAATGTGCGAGTTTGTGTGTGACAGAGAGAGAGAGTGAGTATGGGTGCGAGTGTGTGTGTGAGAATGAGAGTGTGTGCGAGTGCGTATGTGAGCCACAGTGAGTGTGAGAGAGAGTGTGTTTCACACAGATACAGTGTGTGTGAGAGAGAGAGAGAGTGTGTGAGAGAGTATGTGTGCGATACACAGACTCTCTGTGAGACCGAGAGAGTGTATGAGACCGAGAGAGTGTTTGAGAGTGACTGTGTGACACATAGAGTGAATGTGAGAGACTGTGAGAGAGAGAGTGTGTGTTTTTTTTTGTTTTTTTTTTGTTACATTTGTACCCCGCGCTTTCCCACTCATGTCAGGCTCAATGCGGCAGGCAATGGAGGATTAAGTGACTTGCCCAGAGTCACAAGGAGCTGCATGTGCTGGGAATCGAACTCAGTTCCTCAGTTCCCCAGGACCAAAGTCCACCACCATAACCACTAGGCCACAGAGATACCTCCCCCCTCCCTCTCTGGTCTCAGGACCCCCTCTCAGGTCTCTGGACCCCCTCTCCTCTCCCCCCTTCCCTCTGGTCTCAGGACCCCTCCCCCCCCCCCCCCGCTGAACTGGGAGGGGGTGGGAACATAGCTGCCGAGAGGGGGGGGCAGGGGGGACAAAATTCTCCGGTTGAGGGGGGAGCGGTGGTGACTTCGGGGGGGGGGGGGGGTGGTGGAGCGGTGGCGACGTTGGCTGCAGATCCAGGGGGGAGGGCATCGTGTGTCTGGGAGGGGGGGGTGTCAGGGAGGCGGCGAGTGGCTTGCAGGGGGTGGTAGCGGCGGCAGTACCGGCAGTGTTGATGCCGGTGACGTTGGGCGCGGACTGAGGGTATGTTGGTGTGCCTCATGCTGCTATCCTGTGGTTGGTCACTGCTGCTTGTGACGAACCAGGAAGCACGCGAACGTCAGGACAGGAAATGGATACAGCCAGCACGAACCCTACAAACCCTTCACTGCCACGGAGTCAGCTTCAGAACGTTGGAGGTGCTTTTTATTATAGTAGATTTGTGTATGTAGTCAGTAAGTTGTTTGGCTACCATGCTTTCCATCAGTTTGACTGACAGCGGGATGGATGCTTCTGGTCGGAAATTGGTGATTTCATTTGCTTTTTTCGTGGTGTCTTTGGGTATCGGGGTGAGTAGAATGTTGCCATTTTCCTTTGGGGAAGAGACTTGTTGAAGCATGTAGTTTAGGTGGGATGTGAGGTCTGCGATGAAGCGGTCAGGGGCAGATTTCATTAGGTAGTTGGGACAGGTGTCTAGATAGCAGTGAGTGTTGGAGAACCTGCTGATCGCCTATGCCACCGTATTGACGGTAAGGGGGGCGAAGTTTAGCCAGGTTCAGTCAGCCGAGTGTTCTTCATCAGTTGGGTCCAGTTTATTGAGGAAAGTTTCTATGTCTGGGTTGTTGTGAGGTAGCGTGTTGCGTAGATTTGCAATTTTTTCATTGAAATAATTGGGAAGTTTATCTGCTGATGGGATGTCTGTATTCGATGAAGTGACCAAGTTGGTGTCTAGGAGTTTGTTCACAAGTTGGTATAACTTCTTCGTGTCTTTGTAGTCTGTCCCTATTTTGGTTTTATAGTATGATCTTTTGGTCTGTCTTATTACGTATTTGTATTTTCTTAGTGATTGTTTCCATGTGTTGAGTGTGTATTCATCTTTTATTTTTTTCCATGCTCTTTCAAGTTTCCTGGTTTGTGTTTTTAGTTTTTTTCAGTTCGTCGTTGAACCACGGTATCGAGTTGTGTTTGCGTGATGTTTTTGTTCGTAAGGGTGCTATAATATTGGCATATTTTCAAAGCACTTAGCCTTCCAAAGTTCCACAGAAACCTATGGAACTTTGGAAGGTTAAGTGCTTTGAAAATATGTATATCATCTAATATGCCTTTGCATCTTCTATCCCATTCCAAAAGATAGTTTATGGAGTCTGTTTGTGCTGTCCAGTCACTGTTGTATGTCATTTGCTAGAATGTTTTCGTGTCTACGTGACCTCTTGTTCTGTAGGATGTGGGTTCTTGGGTTTGGTGTGATCCCTTCTTCCGCCAGTGTAGGGAGAGGTACTGTAGCCCAGCCAACATTTTAAAGAGAATTGCTCCACTTGGAGACTCCCTCCAGGAGATCTTTGAAGTCGGGATCTTTCTCCTGGAGACCTCTTGCCTCAGGGCTTCCCTAAACTGTTCTGCTTCAGGGAATTTAACCACCTCCTTACCTGAGTCCCACCCCTCTGACATGGCAGGTTTAGCTCCACCTACCACAAGGTGGCTAAACTGCAATCTCAGTGAGGGACTGTGCCTAAGGACACCTGCCTCTGTGCCATTCACTCCCTCACATTCTCCATTTATTGTTTTTATTTCAGACGTTGCCTTTAGAGGTCCCACAAATTGTATTGAGAACTCTTTAAAGGTATATTTATAATTTTGGGGGGAGAGAGGGGAGACTACCACAATTGGCTAAAACTGTAATATGGCAGGCTACAGAACTGGGAGAGGGGAAGAGCAGGCCCTAATTTGATCTGAAATTACTAGGCAACCCAATTAAAGCAATTATTAGATTGGAAAATAAGCCCTAGTAAACCAGGCATAATAATTGGCACAATTCAGTTGCCTCAGTAGTGACTGAATAAATGTTACATCAGTGAGTGCTAGGGAGATAAAATTCATAGACATAATAAATGACTGCTTCTTTGAGCAACTGGTCAGGAACTGATAAGAGTTGGAACTATTTTTGATCTAGTCCTTAGCAGAATGCAGTGCATAGTATGAGAAGGTGTTGGTTCACTGGGAAACAGTGATGATTATAACGTGATCAAATTTCGGCTAATATCGGGATTGAAGTCACAAAGGAAATCTACTGTAGTGGCATTTAATTTTCAAAAGGGTTACTATGATAAAATGAGGAAAATGGTTAAACAGAAGCTCAAAGGATCAGATGCAAAAGTTAGGACTTTAAATCAGGCATGTACGTTCTTTAAAAAGAAAAAGCATCTTGGAAGACACAAGACCAGATGCATTCCACATATTAACAAAGGTGGAAAGAAGAGCAAACGACAGCCAGCATAGTTAAAAGGTGAAGTGAAAGAGGCTAATAGTGCCAAAAGAACATCCTTCAAAGAATTGAAAAAAGACCCAAATGAAGAAAATAAAAGAAGCAACATAAGCACTGGAAAGTTAGATACAAAGCACTGATAAAGAAGGCTAAGAGAGAATATGAAGAGAAACTTGCCGCAGAGGCAAAAACTCATAGTAACAACTTTGTCAGGTATATTAGTAGCAGAAAGCCTGTGAGGGAATCTGTGGGACCGTTAGATCATGTAAGAGCAAAAGGGGCACTCAGGGAGGACAAGATCATAGTGGAAACACTGAATTAATTTTTTGCTTTGGTCTTTACGGAAGAAGATGTAAGAGATCTACCTGTATTATTTTGTTTTCAAGGGTGATGATTCTGAAGAAATGAAAAATCTCGGAGAACCTTGAAGACCTACTGAGCCAAATTAACGAATTAAATAGGAGTAAATCACCTAGACCAGATGGCATACAGCCTAGGGTATTGAAAGAACTCAAACATGAAATTGCTGATTTGCCGTTAGTGATCTGTAACCTGTTGTTAAAATCGTTCATAGTACCTGAAAGGCTGGAGAGTGGCCAATATAAGGCCGATTTTTTTTTTTTAAAGGATTCCAAGGGTGGTCTGGAAAATTATAGACAGGTAAGCCTGAGGTCAGTTCCAGTAAGTTATTATAAAGAATAAAATTGCGGAACACATAGATAAATATGGTTTAATGGGACAGGGTTAGCATGGATTCAGTCAAGGGAATTCTTGCCTCAATAATTTGCTTCATTTCTTTTAAGGCGAAGTTCCTCATAAGAGACTCCTGAGAAAATTAGAGTCATGGGATAGGAGGCAATGTTCTGTGGTGGATTAGGAATTGGTTATTGGACAGAAAACAGAGGGTAGAGTTAAATGACCATTTTTCTCAATGGAGGAGGGTGAATAGTGGAGTGTCACAGGTATCTGTACTGGGACTGGTGCAGTTTAACGTATTTATAGATGATCTGAAAATGGGAATGACAAGTATGGTGATCAAATTTGCAGATGACACAAAATTATTCAAAGTTGTTAAAACACATGTGGACTGTGAAATATTGCAGAAAAACCTTAGGAAATTGGAAAACTGGGCATCCAAATGGCACATGAAATGTAATGTGGAGAAATCAAAGTGCTGCACATTGGGAAGCATAATCCAAATCATAGTTACCTGATACTAGCGTCCACCTTGAGAGTCATCACCCCAAAAAAAGACCTAGGTGTCATTGTAGACAATATGCTGAAATCTTCTGTCCAGTGTGTGGCTGCAGCAAAAAAAAGCAAACAGGATGCTTGGAATGATTAGGAAAGGGATGACAAATAAGACCAAGAATACTATAATGTCTATGTTTCGTTCCTTGGTGCAACCTCACCTTGAGTATTGCATTCAATTTTATTTTTTATTTATTTTATTTATTTATTGCATTTGTACCCCACATTTCCCACCTATTTGCAGGCTCAATGTGGCTTACATAGTACTGTCAAAGGCGTTTGCCCAGTCGATGGATAACAAATACAAAGTTGTATAGTGATTGTATGAGGTATAAGTGGAGGGTCGAAATGGATGAAGATTGCGTGTTGTCCTGTGCAATCATAGTCATGCTGTGTTGGTAGGTGAAGAGGGTTATGTGGGGTCGTTGGGGTAGGCCTTTTTGAAGAGGTAGGTTTTTAGTGATTTCCTGAAGTTCAAGTGGTCGTGGATTGTTTTCACAGCTTTTGGGAGCCTATTCCATAGTTGTGCGCTTATGTAAGAGAAGCTGGCTGCATAAGTTGTTTTGTATTTCAGTCCTTTGCAATTTGGGTAGTGTAGGTTTAGGTAGGATCTTGATGATCTGACTGTTTCTTATTGGTAGGTCTATGAGGTCTGTCATGTATTCTGGGACTACGCCGTATATGATTTTGTGGACTAAGGTGCAGATTTTGAAGATGATCCATTCTTTGATTGGGAGCCAATGCAACTTTTCTGGGAGGGGTTTGGCACTTTTGAAGCGTGTTTTGCTGAATATCAGCCTGGCTGCTGTGTTTTGGGCGGTCTGGAGTTTTTTTATGAGTTGTTCATTGCAGCCTTCGTAGTTTCCGTTGCAATAATCTGCATGGCTTAGGACCATTGATTGTATTAGGTATCGAAAAGTTGCTCTTGGGAAGAAAGGTTTTAATCGTTTGAGCTTCCACATTAAATAGAACATTTTCTTTGTTACAAAGTTTACTTGACTGTCGCGGGTAAGGTTGTGATCGAGTGTAACACTGAGTATTTTCAAACTGTCCAAGGTAGGGAGGGTATGTCCTGGAGTATTTAGGGTTGTGGGTTTGTATTTGTTATATGGAGAGGAGAGGATGAGGCAATGTGTTTTTTTCAGTGTTCAGTTTCAGTTGGAATGAGTTTGCCCAGGAGTCCATGATGTTCAGACTATCGTTGATTTTGTTGGTTATTTCTGTCAGATCATGCCTGAAGGGGATGTAAATTGTAACATCATCTACGTAAATGAATGGGTTAAGGCCTCTGTTGGATAAGGACTGTGCCAGTGGAATCATCATCATGTTGAAGAGTATTGGTGATAATGATGATCCTTGAGGTACTCCGCAGACTGCTTTCCACGGTGGTGATATGTTTGACTTTGATTTTACTTGATAAGTTCTGGTGGTTAGAAAGCCCTTTGATCCAATTAAGTATGTTTCCTTCAATCCCGAAGTGGCCTAGTATTCTTAGTAGTATGTTGTGGTTTACCATGTCAAATGCATTCGACATGTAAACTGGAGGAGGAGTATGCTTTTGCCTGTGGCAATCTCTTGCTTGAATCTGGCCAGGAGGGTGACTAGGACAGTTTCAGTGCTATGGTGGGATCGGAATCCTGATTGTGAATTATGTAGTATTGAGAACTTGTCCAGATATTCCGTAAGCTGTTTAGTCACGAAGCTCTCCATCATTTTTACTACTAATGGGATAGACACAACTGGGCGGTAATTGGTGATATCGTTTGTGCTTTTCTTGGCGTCTTTTGGTATTGGTGTGAGTAGGATGTTGCCATGTTCCTCAGGGAAGAGACCTTGTTGTAACATGAAGTTTAGATGGGATGTAAGGTCTGCTATGAAGCGGTCTGGGGCAGACTTGAGTAGATGACTGGGACATGTATCCAGTTTGCAGTGGGTCTTGCCGAACCTGTGAGTCGCTTGTGTAACTGATTCGTTGCTGAGGAGATTAAATGATGTCCAAATGCGGTCAGAGGAGGATGGATCCAGATCGTTGAAGAAGATTTTGATGTCAGTATTGTGACAAGGAAGTGTGCTGCGTAGTTTTATTATTTTTTCGTTAAAGTAGTTAGGAGATGCCTGTGTTAAGTTGTGGTGATAGGGGTGGTGTCTAGTAACTTATTTACGAATTGGAATAGTTTCTTCATATCTTTATAGTCCGGTCCTAATTTGGTTTTGTAGTAGGACCTTTGGTTTGTTTTATTGCGTATTTGTATTTTCTGTGTATTGTTTCCATGCGTTGAGTGTGTGTTCATCTTTTGTCTTTCTCCATACTCGCTCAAGTTTTCTAGATTGTGTTTTGATCGCCGTATCTCAAAAAAGATATAGCAGATTTAGAAAAGGTTCAAAGTAGAGTGACGAAAATGATAAAAGAGGATGGCACTCCTCTAATATGAGGAAAGGCTAAAGAGGTTAGTACTCTTCAGCTTGGAAAAGGGAAGGCTGAGGGGACGATATGATTGAGGTCTACAAAATCCTGAGTGAATTAGAACGTTTAGAAGTGAATTGATTTTTTTTACTGTTTCAAAAAGTACAAACACTAGAGGACACTCAATGAAGTTAAATGGAAATACTTTTAGAACAAATAGGAGGAAATATTTTTTCACTCCACGAATAGTTAAGCTCTGGAACTTGTTGCCAGAGGATATGGTAACAGTGGTTAGCATATCTGGGTTTCAAAAAGATTTGGACAAGTCCTTTGAGGAGAAGTCCATAGTCTTCTATTAAGATAGACATGGAAAAGCCACTACTTTCCCTGGGATTGGTAGCATGGAATGTTGCTACTATTTGGGTTTCTGCCAGGTACTTGTGACCTGGATTGGCCACTGTTGGAAACAGTATACTGGGCCAGCTGATCCATTGGTTTGACACAGTATGGTTATTCTTATGTTCTTAGGCATACTGCTGGAGGTTGATGAAATGCATTAATACCAGGTCCACTAACCCCTTTATGAGACATTTATTAGGAGTCTGGGCATGGGTCAGGAGTGGCCCTGGTGGTAAAGTATCATCATTGGGATGGTTGAAGGGCCAACTATCAATCCTTTAGAAATTTCTTAGTGTGCGAGAATTTCAGAGGTACAGATTTATGCTTCAATGGGAAAAGGATTTGGGGGAGGAATTAAGTAAAGGGGCATGGAAAAATATTTCATTAAAGAAATTTTCTGTATGTATTGATCAAGGAAAATACATATAAGATAGTACCTAGCTAGCATTATATGCTGGAGAAGTTAAAAGCAATGTTTCCCATTACTGCCTCAGACATTTGTTGGAGATGTATGACAGAGGAACTTTCTTTTATATTTGGTAGTCATATGGGAAGATACAAACTTTTCAAAGATTGGTTATATAATGCTATGGAGAAGGGACTAGATACCAAGTTTCCATTTGCATCTAAATTTTATTTGGATTGAGTAGTAAAAGAGTTTTTAATTGGCAAACAGCTAAGTGTGAAATAGCAGCAAAATAGAAGCAAACTACTGGACCGACCCTGCAAGACTGGCTCTTAAGGCTGAAAGTTGGCCAGGATCTGGAACAATTGACGTATGGGCTCCATGGACACTTTGATCCTAGTCAGGAAGAATGGACTCATTTTGCGACTATGATGACCCAAACATAGGGGAGGATCTGTTTTTTTTTTTGGGGGGGGGAGGGGCTTCTAGGTGTAGTATGAGGCTGGAGCCTGCTTTTTGCAGAATCTGTTGGGGAGATGGTTGGGTGGGGGAAGGGTTTGGGTTGCAGTTGTGAAGAAGGATTGGGTGAAATATTTTATATGTTTTACTGTTATTTATATGTTTTGTTCTATATTGCAAAATGTTTTTCAATAAAAATTGATAGTTTAAAAAAATAGCCTGTGCACTGAGTAAACATGTACAGGTTAGTAAATTTCATAATTTAAGAGAATAAATCCTATCCAGGTCTAGTTCTCTGTACTATTTTATTATTACAGGCGAAGGGAAGTCCATGCTTAAAAAGATAGACATTTGTATTTAGACCTGGCATTTGGCACATCCAGGTTACAGAAAGGTGCTCCGGTTGAGCAGTTCTCCACTGAATGGAGTAAGGGAAGTCACAGTAGATATTTTCTTGTCTCTGGGGGGTTCACAGTTTAAAAAAAATAAAAAGAATGACAAAAAACTGCAGTGGGACTTCAACCTGCAACCTCTGGATCTCTGCTCTGCTTCTCAACTGGCTGCACTAAACCATTAGGCTTTTCTTCAACATGGATATCTATGTGGCCATATTATCATATGGATATTCCTATGCTGCCACAAAAACATCCATGTTCGTTGTTTTGTCATGTTCATAGTTTAGACATTTCAGCAAATGGATGTTTATGGACTGAACTGCTATGGATTTACAGCCTGTCGTACTGACACAGACTACTCAGTAATTACTGTGGATTCTTTTGGATTCGTATTGAGTAAATGAAACCTTTATTAGAGGAGCTAAACTCTACAATGATTAAGGTATATACAATGATTAGCTATATAAACACAATTAGCTGTATAAACGCAATTAGCTGTATAAACAATCATTACATCACTGGTCTCTACATCTAAGCAATGCAAAGAGTTCTTAGACCAGGAAAGGAAGCAATACATGCAATCATCACTGGTCCTTACATCATCCAGGCTCTTATCATCAGCTGGGGGGGGGGGGGGGGGGGGGGGGACCCGTTACAGTGAAAGCCAGGAGCTTTTTAGACCAGGAACAGATCCTCTGCGCAGCACGTACGTTACTCACAGATGAGCTCCCACTCTGCTCATGTTCAGAGCTAGGGAGAGTTACAGAATGCTTCTCTGTTTAGGTAAACAAGCCATACTGTGGGAACGTGGTCACATGATTTCCAACTCCAGGTGGCCAGGCTGGACATGGAAAAACAAGTGCCATCCACCCCTTTGCATACCAAATTAGTTAGAGCTGTGTCTTATCTTCTGCAATCCAACTTATTTTTGTATTTACAAGAATAGTTACTTTCGGTCAAAGACAGAGTTGAAAAACAATCTTTAAAATTCACTTCCATTACAATGGACATAGCCATTTTTCATATATTTTTGAACAGGCTGTAAATCCGTTTCTCGTGTATTTGAGAACAGGCTGTATGTCGGCAGATCCTGTTCTAAAATGCATGAAAAATGGATGTCTATATCTGATACACAGACTTGTACAGCCCTATTTTGAGTTGGATGTCCTTTCTAAAATTCTGCTGCACATATATATGGAAAAACATATCTCTCTTTTCACTGAAACAGTTTTTATGATGCCTCTTTGTAAATAACCAATCAAACTAATTTGTATCATAGCAGAATTGGTTTACTTTTCTTATTGTTGCTTTGCAAATCTTGCTGCTGAAAGGAAGAGAAAAATTTCACATTTTAGTTCTAGCTTAATACAGGATTTCAAGATATCCACAGTGAATATGCACGAGAGATTTATATGCACTACCTTCAGTTTCATGCATATTTCCTTGGGGATATCTGAACATCATACTGTGATGTAATACAGTAGTTTTTAACTCAGACCTCTGGACAAGCCCTACCAATGTGGCTTTCAAAATATTCACAGTATATTTGTATGTGATGGATTTGAATTTGAGGGAGATAGTACATGAAACTTGTCGCCTGCGTATCTTGAAAACCAACCCGACTGGGTTGAGAACCCCTGGTTTTTAATACATTTCTCGAATAGCTGTTGCAACATTTTGAATATGTTATATTAAGTGAAAGTAAACCTAGAGTGAAAGATAGTTTATCGTTGTGGTTTATCCACTTCCTTTGCATGTTTATCTTTATGAATATCTGGTGTAAAGGTGTATAACTGCTCAATTGTTGAGCTTAGCATGTTCAAGAGATCATACATTGTTAAGGGCTTGTTCTAACAAATACTAGCTCCTGTTTGTGGATGCTGTTTCCACTAATGCTTCTTATACTTTATGTTCTTGCTTTGACAGACAACTTTAGGTATACATGTGACATTTGTGGAAAGAAATACAAATATTACAGTTGCTTCCAGGAGCACAGAGACTTACATGCAGTGGATGGTAAGTCCTTGAATGTCACTTGAAGTTACATGGTTGTTTATTGAATGGCAAGATCTGTTTATGGTCCTAAAGATATCCAGGCCTGTATTCAGCTGAGGCAGTCAGTGTTGTTGTTTTTTGGTTTTGTTTTTTTAAATTCTGACACTGTGACTGAATTAAATCTGGATATTCAGCACTGTTATCTGGATAGTGGCAGACTCTGCTGGCGCTATCTAAATAGCAGTGACATTCAGCCCACTATCCAGATAGCGACCTGGATAAAGTTAGAACAGCTTTTTGCTGTCTTATCCAGTTAGCAGACTGAGAGGCAGATGCAGCAACCAAACGTAAAAAAATCTAAATCGTTAAAGTCCCTAACGATTTTAAAATAACGAAACATGCACCAAAAAAAAAAGTCACACATGCTGAGATCGGTATTGAAACGTACAATGTATCAAAGAATCACAATACACATCGTTAATCGGCCCCCAAATCATGCGCAGAGCAGCCAAGCGTTATGTTAGCTGCTCTGCGCATGCCACAAACAGTCAAAACACAGTCAAATCACAAGCACATGGCTCCCAAATCCAAAGGACGTCAGAAAACACATAAAAAAAGCCCAGTCTTCCATTCTCTAAACAAACAGATTCATCGCAAGCAGCAAAACAGCGGCTTCAAAATCCCGAGGCTTCTCCGTTCACACAGTGGCAGCATTGTTAAAAGCAGTTCTGAGATCCTCGCACCCCAGTCCCACAGAAGCACAAAACAGACAATTTAAACATTTTAGAGGAGGAAATACCTGCTTTGGGTTCTGGAGAGAAGGGGGTCTTCCTAAATTCACTGCCCAAGTCAAACTGCAAGAAGGCACGATCCGGCCTTGCCCCCCGCTGCTCCCCACTTTCCGCCGCTCCCTCCACCCCGAAAAAGCAAACTTCTAGAAGCCCCTGCCCCCCTCCCTTCCTCACTACTCTCTCACCTCAGCTCCGCCTCCCGACATCCTCCGTCTGTGCCCCGCCCCCTTTTGGGGTCGTCGCCGCCATTCCCCTCCTCCATCGGGCCCCCCTTCCTCTTACCGGGCCCGTGCAGCGCCTCTCTCCTCTGTCCGAAGGCGCTGCACGGGCAAGAAGAAAGCTGAATCAGCTGATGCCTGCCTTCGCGATGGCGCGTCTTTCTCCTGCTGCGCCCGCCCCTGTCTGACGTCAGTAACCTACGTAGGTTACTGACGTCAGACAGGGGCGGGCCCAGGAGGAGAAAGACGCTCTATCGAAGCTAGGCGAAGGCAGGCATCAGCTGATTCAGCTTTCTTCTTGCCCGTGCAGCGCCTTCGGACAGAGGAGAGAGGCGCTGCACGGGCCTGGTAAGAGGAAGGGGGGCCCGATGGAGGAGGGGAATGGCGGCGACGACCCCAAAAGGGGGCGGGGCACAGACGGAGGATGTCGGGAGGCGGAGCTGAGGTGAGAGAGTAGTGAGGAAGGGAGGGGGCAGGGGCTTCTAGAAGTTTGCTTTTTCGGGGTGGGGGGAGCGGCGGAAAGTGGGGAGCAGCGGGGGGCAACGCCGTCCGTACAGGACGCTCCTGATGAGCGCCCTTGCCCCCTCCCGATCCTTTTTTTATTTTTATTTTTTTATGTGTTTTCTGACGTCCTTTGAGCCAATCACAGCGCTTTTAGCTCTGCTAATGCGCTGGGATTGGCTCAAAGTTTGTTTGTTTTTTCACTTAATGATTTTTCCTGGCACAGAGCTGTCCTAACGAGAGGTCCAGACCTCTCGTTAGTTTTCCTGCCTTTTTCCTGCGTAAAAGCAATCGGAAAAGGTTAGTGCATGTCGTTTCAATGGGGTTTTCACACTAATTGCTCATCTCCATTCCGTTTTCGTTAGCTGCTACTGTCGTCGGAAAATAGGCTTAAGTGCATGGAAAGGATAGGAAATTCTTCCCTGAGGGCTCATTTAACGATGAAAAACGTTTAGTGCATCTACCTCTGAGTAAGCTGACTTCCCTCACTCTGCCTGGTGCTGTCTGGAGAGTGCCAGGACAGTCTGAAATAATTTTCAGCAGCATTATCTAGATAATGGCTCTGGTCAGCAGCACCTGTCCAGGTAGCAAATAATGTTTCTTTGCATAAAATCAGTCATATCGCCACACTAGATACCATGGAGCCTAGCATCCTGTTTCTGGTATTTGAATATAATACATTTAGGTGCCTGCATGAAATTTCACAGCCTCCTTATCCTTTAAAATTTGATTTAGGTAATTCAAAATCATTCATTTTTGTCTGCTACTCTGAGCTACTTTGGTTTTCTGTATCGCCTCCCTGTCAATATACTCTATTGTTTTAACAGTATCCTTTGAAGATACCTCACTCTGAACCATGAACTCTTTGAGTGATTGTCAGCTTTCATTTTTGCCTTCTGTCTCTTAGTCTGTACTAAGAAGCAACTATTAAAGATCATCTTGACATATATTCCACATACAAGCATATAAAATGAAACCATTTCTCTACAGCTTCTAGTTGTCAGATTTATGCAAGGCTTGCTTTAATTGAAATTTCCTATCAAATCTTTCATAGTGTCATGGAATATGAAGGTAGTTCTTGCCCAACTGATAAGCTTACCTTTAGACCCGCTGAGTTTTTATGAACACAAGTACCTGACCTGGAAGGTTGTTTCTTTGATAGTGGTCACTTTACCCTACAGAGTCCATGAACTCTTTGCCCTGCTAAATTATCCATCTTATGCCATATTTCATACATTTAGGGTGATGCTCTGTATATACCTCAAGTTCCTGTCTAAGGTGATGTTGTATATTTTGATTTAAATTAGGCAATCTTGCATTTCCCCAAGCCACATCGCCACAAAGTTGGGGTGGAAGGAGGGGCAAACCTTTATCTGGAATGTACTCAAGACCATTAAAAGATAAACAGTCCACTTAACATTTTTTTCAATTTTTTTGACCTAATAGACTTGGAAGTGCAGTGACAAAACACATTAGGCCTGATATAAAAACAAATTTAACTTGAGTACCTAAATTTAGGGTAGTGTTTATTAATACTTAATGTACACTGTTTGACATTAGCATGTGCTATGTGCCGTGTAGCCAATAGGAGTAAAATGGATGGTGTGACACTTGGGGGCATGTTTACAAAAATGTAGTAAGTTTTTTTTTTTTTTTTTTTGTATTTACTATGCGTCTGAGCAAAACTGAATGCACAGTAAGTTCAAAGCCTATGCAGTAAATGCAGGGGGTATGGCCAGCATTTACTGCACAGGGCAGAACCATACCACATGACACCATGTTAAATGTAGTGCCAGATAATGCAATGTGGCATCTGTAGAAATAAATAATACATATAATGAGAGATGCTATGGCAGTGCTCCTCCAATACAAATTCCTTCTCTAATGTGACACCCTCTGCCAATCCTCACTCCACTATCCAAAATCCAAGTCCCCCCCCCCCCCCCCAAGCCATCCCTTTTCAAAAAAATGCTGTATTTAGGCCTCAATTGAAGAATTGCGTGTTGGACTCATCTGTCCCAGATAAATATAGAGTAATATTTCATTATCCTATTTAGGAAAAGTTATTGAGAAGCTTGCTTTGGTTCAGTTATAGGAGTTTATTGATTAACAAGGAATTTTGGACCAATTTCAATTTAGGCTTAGACATAAATACAATAGTGAGACTGTTGATATCTGTTTTAGACTCTCTTCCATTTGGCTTTGACTTTTTAATTTTATTCTTTATTAACCACAAAACAGAGCATTATCAACGACAAGACCAATTTCCTTGTCATCAGCATCAGTTCAGTCTAGACCAGTGAGTTTATGTCCATCCACCAACAGAAGGAGACAGAGAAAATAGTTCTGAGTACTTCACCCCTTAAGGGTATTGTGCAGCCTGGAATGCTCAGTATTTTCCCTGTCTCCTAGCAGATGGTGGATAGATATGCAGGTACTCCTGGTGCTTGTTGGCTTGCTCCTGTCTGAGCTCTATTGTATGACAATTGACCAGGGGTGTCTGTTAACTCGGTTTTGGGTTCCTTTAAGGTGACACCCAGTGATCCTGGGTCCTTCGACTGCCAGGTAGGGGATAGCTAGTGGAACTGGGTCTCATCTCTCCCTCGCCTAGGGCTTTGAGGCTCTGCGGGTTTTTATGTGGCATAGTACAGATTTCTTCTGGGCAAGTATGTTTATTTTGGTTTGCTTGCAGTGTGAGCTCTGACAGGCTCTCTTAGCAGGTAAGGTAAGCTGTTCTTTTTTTTTTCTTCTGTAGCTTCTATTTTGAAGAAAAGAAAAAAATATATACTGACTGAAAAATATTTTTGACTGAGGCTCATCTAAAGGATTTTAGTCGCAGGATTTCTCTGTCAAGGATGAAAGTGTTGCGGTCTGGTCTGCAGCTGGCGAGCAAGAATTGCATGCCAGTGCGGGGAAGTGAGTTCTCAAGTCCTAGCCCAGAAGGACCATGGACAACCGACGAGCCCCAGACAACTTCACCTGACCAACTGCCGTACCCCGGGAGTTGAGTCCCCAGCTGCAGGTGACCGGCAGTACTTATCTTCACCACAGGAATGCCAACCAGAGGTAGATGCCAGGCCAAGATCAGAAGGTAGGTGGGAGCCACTATTCAGGGAATACAGACAGCGGCCCATGGAGGAAGAGCTCAGGAAAAAATGGGCAGGAGCTGTCCACAGCTATGTTCAGGGAGTACATTGAAGCCCAGCGCAGGAGAACCCAGTAACTCAGGTAGAAACTCACCACAGCTGTGCCCAGGGAACACAGGTAGAAGCTCAGCATTGAAAGATATTAACTTCAGCAGAACACCCAGACAGGCGCTTACAGCAGAAAAGGCTCAGTGGAAGTCAGACTGATGTTTACAGCAAGGGGTTCTGTAACTTGAAGCTAATATTCACAGCAGGAATGTTTTGTATCTTCCGACAGACGCTCACAGTAGAGAAACTCTATAGCCTTCAGGCAGGTGCTCACAGCAAGGAAGTTCTAGAACATCAGGCAGACGCTCACAGCAAGGAGTTTCTGTAACTTCAGGCAGACGCTCACAGCAAGGACGTTCTGTACCTTTAGGCAGACGCTCACAGCAAGGGAGTTCTCTTACTTCAAACAGACACTCACGGCAAGGAAGTTCTGTATATTTAGACAGACGCCCACAGAAAGGAAAGTCTGTAACTTCAGGCAGACGCTCACAGCAAGGGACTTTTGTAACTTCAGACAGACACTTACGACAGTGAAGTTCTGTGTCTTCAGACGGATGCTCACAGCAAGGAAAGTCTGTAACTTCAGGCAGACGCTCACAGGAGCTTCAGGAAACCCTCCAAAACAAGGGGAAAGAAAGTCATTGCCGAAGCACCAAATGCCCTGAGGCATAAGAATTTAAAGGGATAGGCCAGTGTCAAGGGCGTGCGTGACCAGGCGGACGCTGCCGAAGGGAAGCAAATGACATCAGTCGCTGAAGTGCGCATCCTCCTGCCTCGGAGCTGCGCTATGGAAACCATGCGACACCACCCTACAGTGAAGGAAAGTCGGGCTCCCAATCACTGCCAAGAGCCCTGCTCATGCGCTGCCACAGCACTTCCAGGTGAGAAGCGCAGCTCCATGGTTTTTGCCTGCCTTCTGGGAGTCCTAGTTTCATGGTTCCTGCCTTTGGAGGGGTATGGATGCGCTGTCATAGTGGATTCTTTGGTTGATGGTTTTCTTTGCAGTCTTTCTGAGGCACCGCTAGTTCTGTGCAGGGGAAATCTGGTTTTCTTTTCGCTGGGCAGATCGAGCTTCAGTGTTGGTTCCCCTTTTCTTCTTGGTTCTGTGCTGGTTCCTCGTATTCGGAGTGTGCCTCTGTGGAATAACAGTTAGTGACTGCTGGTGAGTTTTTCTGCTCCTCTGCAAGCCAGGCACGCCTCCTGTTGGGCTTGAGCTCCTGGCTGTTTTGTGGGCATCTTCTTTGGAGTCTCACAGGCCCTGGTTCGGGTTGCGTACTCTTTCTGATGCAGCATTGGGTCTTGGCTTTTCTTGGAGTCTGTGTTTTCCAGGCCTGGGTGCACCTCTGCATCTTGGTGGATACCACTCCTCTACGCGCTGGAGGGCACATGGATTTCCTTTTTTAGGGTTTTCCCGATTTCTTAGCCTTCTGTATCAGCTGCCCTTGTGAGCTGTCACGGCCTTTTAGTCTCTGTCAAATGGTTCTAGGTTTATTTATTTATTTGTTGCATTTGTATCCCACATTTTCCCACTTATTTGCAGACTCAATGTGGCTTACAATAATACATCATGACAATCGCCAATCAAAAGTAGATAAAACAATTGGTTACATAAAGAACAAGTGTAACATAATGGATATAATCAATTCAATAAATCAGAAAACAGACAGATTATCTAGTAAGTAAGTAGTGATGTGTTGGAATTCCTATTATTGATTATTATGGTAAGTCTTGTTAAAAAGGTAAGTCTTTAGTGATTTTCAAAAGTTGATAAGGTCGTGAATATTTTTTAGGTCAACTGGTAATGTATTCAACAACTGCATGCCAATGTAAGAAAAGCAGGACGCATGAACTAATTTGTATTTTAAACCTTTACAACTAGGGACGTGGAGTCCCAAGAATGTACGTGCTGATTTTTTAGCATTCCTGGGAGGTAAATCAATAAGGTCTGACATGTATGCCGGAGCATTTCCATGAATGATTTTATGAACCAGTGTGCAAACTTTGAACACAGAACGTTCCTTAACTGGGAGCCAATGGAACTTCTCTCTTAGGGGTTTTGCACTTTCATATTTTGACATTCAAAAAATGAGCCTAGCTGCGGTATTCTGGGCTGTCTGAAGTTTCTTGATGATATGCTCTTTACAGCCAGTATACAACGCATTGCAATAATCTAGATGACTCAACACCATTGATTGTACCAGGTTGCGAAAAATGCCTCTTGGGAAGAAAGGTTTTAGTCTTCTGAGTTTCCACAGTGATTGAAACATCTTCCTAGTTGTATTCTTAACATGGCATTCAAATGTGAGATTACGATCAATGGTTACTCCAAGAATCTTCAAAGTGTCTGAGACAGGAAGGGAAAAGTTTGGAGTGGTTATGGAGGTGAATTTGTTTGTATTAAATTGTGACGTAAGTATAAGACACTGTGTTTTTTCAGCGTTAAGTTTTAATTCAAAAGCATTTGCCCATGAATGCATAATTTGGAAGCTGTGGTTGATATCATCCGTAATTTCCAATAGATTATGTTTGAACGAGAGATAGATTGTTACATCATCTGCATATATGTACGGATTAAGACCTTGACTGGATAATATCTTGGCTAGGGGCGTCATGATTAATTTGAAGAGGGTCGGGGAG